>NC_059208.1:38116249-39316249 GCF_020615455.1 Coregonus clupeaformis
CTGGGCAGCGTGGTGGCAATGTCACATTATGTGCTGCCATCAGCAATCATGGGGGTTGTCCACCATCATGCCAACCTGGGGCCCTACAACACTCTCCAGCTCCTCATTTTCCTCAATCACATGCGAGATGCTTTGTTACGGCAGCAGGATGAGCATCCCATCTATGTTGTTGTTTGGGACAATGTGAGTTTTCACAGAGCCCTCCAGGTTAGAGAGAGTGGTACAATATGAACCAAGGTTTTATCAATCTTTGCCTTCCACCGTACTCCCCTTTCCTAAACCCCATTGAGGAATTCTTCTCCTCATGGCGGTGGAAGGTATATGAACGCCAACCTTACACCAGGGTAAATCTCCTGCAAGCCATGGGACTTGCCTGTGGTGACATAGGTGTGGAGGCATGCCAAGCCTGGATACGGCATGCCAGGGGTTTTTTCCCCGTTGCCTGGCCAGACAAAATGTGGCCTGTGATGTGGATGAAGTCCTGTGGCCTGACCCAGTACGGAGACATGATGCTGTGGCTGAGTAATGCACTTATTTGTATAGATTTCTGTTTTGTCTTTTTGTACAAGTGCTAAATGCACAGTTTATTTTTGTTTTGCAACATGCATTTAGCCTACAGTGAACAATAAACATTTATTTCTCCAGCTTCATGTCCTGAGCATTGTGTTTTCTATTTTTCTACGTAGTGTTTAGTGACTGTTCAGTAGTGATTGACTCGGGGCACGATTTGACAATATAGTTCAGTTTTGAGCACAGATTGAACTGTTTTGAGGTGAAAGTTTGGTTTTGCAAGAAGAGTCTGAGGTTTTGTGAATGTAGCTTGAAATGGGGTTTTGTGTTCACAGTTAAGAGAAAAGGAGAGCAGCTTTCAAGAAATGTGTCTTAGCAATCGAGAAAAACTGTATTTTATATATTTTTTTCATACTGCCCCCCCATGGGAATCAAACCCACAACCAACTGAGCTACATCTGAGCTACATCCCTGCCGGCCATTCCCTCCCCTACCCTGGACGACGCTGGGCCAATTGTGCGCCGCCCCATGGGTCTCCCGGTCGCGGTCGGCTACGACAGAGCCTGGATTTGAACCAGGATCTCTAGTGGCTTAGATCACTGCACCACTCGGGAGTATGGGTAATATGTACAATGTACTCAGATATATCTCAGGTATATTACATTGTATTGAGAAGCACCTGAGAACGACGACTGATTAATCCCCATATTTTCAACACAGCAAAGTGTAAAACCCTGACTCATTGTGTAGTTAAGTGAAGATGATAGTTTTAGAAAAAAAACGATTATTTCTGAGTCTGACTGGAAAATTGATGATTCAGGGAGCAGGGTGATATGATTTATGGCACCTCTTCAACTGCCGGAAAAATTGGAAAACTGAATCAGGAATAGCATGCCGAAAATTGATTAGACCATTCAAATGAGTGTGTTATGTATTTCAGACACTTTATCCACAGCTTGCCCACATGTACGCACTAGCTTTAAAGGGAGATCCGTTAATACACTTACCAGTTCTTTCAGACTATGAGTCAGAACACTGTTCAGGGGATTACTTCAATAACCCTCTTTCTCACACCCAACTGAGTTACTCAAATCTGTTTTGATCTTCCATCCTACACAGTAATTGCAATAACGTGGGAACTGACATTTCCCCTTGTTTAATTTGCACTATCTCAACCACTGCTCTCTCTCTCTCTCTCGCTCTCGCTCTCTCTCTCTCTCGCTTCTCTCTCTCTCCCTCTTTCTCTCTTTCTCCCCCTCTTTCTCTGCCTTTTTACCACCCACACAATTCAGTAAATTGCCATTTCCAGGGTGCCTTATTGAAATCTAAGATTAGTGAGCCATTGAACTACCACTGTAGCATGAATGCACATTGTCTAACATCTCCCTGTTGCTACAGGGTTGACTTGGTATCCAGGCAGCGAGATCTAAAGTGTGACTGGAGGGCAACACCAAGCAGAATGAAAAACAACAGTGCTGCTGAAGACACGGACAAAGAGCTTTCCCCCTCGCCTGCTCCATGGCATGGCTAATAAATCACATAGCCGCAATCAATCATCAGGCATCAATGGCACCTAAAGATCGATTCCCATGCCCCTACCTCTGGAGGAACATGAAACACATACAGATAACGCTTTCTCTCACACAAATGCACACACATACACACACACACACACACACACACACACACACATACAACCACCAGCATATAAACAATCACTCACTGACGTGTCAAATAATATGACAAACTCTTCCTTTACTAGCACTCCACTTGTCTTGGCTAGTGAAGCAGATACTTAAATCTCAATGTGACATTCCTGGTCAGAAGAAGGTTAAAATAAATGCCTATACACTCTTAGAAAACAAGGTGGTAAGTAGAACCATAATAGGGTTCTTCAGTTTGTCCCCATAGGGGAACCCTTTGCAGAATCCTCCAACCGGGAAAGTTCCCGTAATTTTGCAACCCTAATAATAACACATATGACTTGACAATGGATGAAACAGTAAAAGAGAAGAATAACACATTCTCCCAGTCACATTAGCCAAATCTAGATTAAGGTTAAAAACAGACAAGATGAAGGTTCCCACAAGTCAGGGTTGGGGTCAATGCAAATTAAAGTCACTAAATAAAAATAAAATAAACAATTAAAAGCTTCTGAAATACATAGCTTCTCCTTTTCAGTTGATTGATAATTCATTGAAAATTGATGCACATTTTTTTTGCATTGGAATTTCAGTTTATGTCCTGAATTGACTGACTTCTATTGGAATTGATCCCAACCCTGCCACAAGAGTAAACCTTGCCCATCTGGCACTCCTAGACTCAGGCAAACACTATCTGAATCCAGGTCTACATCACACAAACTTGACAATAGATGAAAGGAAAGAAGAGGAACACTTCCTCCCTGTGGAGGCACATTAGCCATCGGCATTGATAAGATGATTATCCCACGGTTCAACTCCACAGCAGAACTTCTTAAAAACTCGACTGGTTGTTTTGGCCCTGACTCTCAGAAGAACCTAGCACATTGATTCTTTGTGAAACGGTTGCTCACCGCCTCTCCCTCCAGCGAGACGACCAATCTATCTGGGCCTCACTCTGCGGAGGAAGTTGCGTTCAAACACTCAGAGCCAAGCCCTGAGGATTGTGCAGGACTTTATTTTTAAAACAGCTTCATAATTTAATTACTTCAGCTATTAATTAAATCATGCTGACTTCAGTTTGAACTCGCAAAAGGGCTACAGATTCTGGGACGTTACGATTTGCCTTGGCAGCAAAAAACAACTTCCCAGAAGGATGTTTTTCTTTACTTGTGTCTGTGAGTCTCAGTCTTCTTCGACTTTCAAAGAAGGATCTGATACTTCAGCAATGAAGACTTCTTCTAAAGCCAGCATCATCTAATAGGATGGGCATTCATTTACAGTCTCCGAGACAGTGCTCAAGACATAATATGTAATAATTATACAGCATAATATGTAATATATCTGATCATATTATGATCTGCTTGAGACCTTCAACAAGACATCTGAGGTACATGCTCATATGCATACATGCATGCATATAAGCAGTGGTGTAAAGTACTTAAGTAAAAAATACTTTAAAGTACAACTTAAGTAGTTTTTGGGGGGTATCTGTACATTACTTTACTATTTACATTGACAACTTTTACATTTACTTTTATTTATTTATTTTTATTACACCTTTATTTAACCAGGTAAGCCAGTTGAGAACAAGTTATCATTTACAACTGCGACCTGGCCAAGATAAAGCAAAGCAGTGCGATAAAAACAACAACAACACAGAGTTACATATGGAATAAACAAACACAAAACGTACAGTCAATAACACAATATAAAATCTATATACAGTGTGTGCAAATGTAGTAAGTTATGAGTTATGGAGGTAAGGCAATAAATAGGCCATAGTGCAAAATAATTACAATTTAGTATTAACACTGGAGTGATAGATGTGCAGAAGATGATGTGCAAATAGAGATACTGGGGTGCAAATGAGCAAAATAAATAACAATGTAAATAACAATATGGGGATGAGGTAGTTGGGTGGGCTAATTACAGATGGGCTGTGTACAGGTGCAGTGTACAGGTAAGCTGCTCTGACAACTGATGCTTAAAGTTAGCAGCTCTTTCAGAAAATAATAAATAATAATATAAAAATAATATGCCATTTAGCAGACGCTTTTATCCAAAGCGACTTACAGTCATGCGTGCATACATTTTTGTGTATGGGTGGTCCCGGGATTGAACCCACTACCTTGGCGTTACAAGGACATCAGCTATCTGAATTTGGGTGAAGGAGAAGGGGGGCATGGGCAAGTTGCAGCGGAGGGTGCAGAGCTGGTGGCCGGGGTAGGGGTAGCCAGGTGGAAAGCATGGCCAGCCGTAGCAAAATGCTTATTGAAATTCTCGATTATCGTAGATTTATCGGTGGTGACAGTGTTTCCTAGCCTCAGTGCAGTGGGTAGCTGGGAGGAGGTGCTCTTATTCTCCATGGACTTTACAGTGTCCCAAAACTTTTTGGAGTTAGTGCTACAGGATGCAAATTTCTGTTTGAAAAAGCTAGCCTTTGCTTTCCTAACTGATTGTGTATATTGGTTCCTACCTTCCCTGAAAAGTTGCATATCGCGGGGGCTGTTCGATGCTAATGCAGTACGCCACAGGATGTTTTTGTGCTGGTCAAGGGCAGTCAAGTCTGGGGTGAACCAGGGGCTATATCTGTTCTTAGTTCTGAATGTTTTGAATGGGGCATGCTTCACTACATTCCTGAGGAAAATTATGTACTTTTTACTCCATACATTTTCCCTGACACTCAAAAGTACTCATTACATTTTGAATGGAAATTCAGGAAAATGGTCAAATTCATGCACTTATCAAGAGAACATCCCTGGTCATCCCTACTGCCTCTGATCTGGAGGATTCACCAAACACAAATGCTTTGTTTGTAAATTATGTGTTGGCTATCCGTAAAAATAAAAAATAAAGTGCCTTCTGGTTTGCTCAAAAGGAATTTGAAATTATTTATACTTTTATTTTGATACTTAAGTACAGTGGGGAAAAAAGTATTTAGTCAGCCACCAATTGTGCAAGTTCTCCCACTTAAAAAGATGAGAGAGGCCTGTAATTTCCATCATAGGTACACGTCAACTATGACAGACAAATTGAGGAGAAAAAAATCCAGAAAATCACATTGTAGGATTTTTAATTAATTAATTTGCAAATTATGGTGGAAAATAAGTATTTGGTCACCTACAAACAAGCAATATTTCTGGCTCTCACAGATCTGTAACTTCTTCTTTAAGAGGCTCCTCTGTCCTCCACTCGTTACCTGTATTAATGGCACCTGTTTGAACTTGTTATCAGTATAAAAGACACCTGTCCACAACCTCAAACAGTCACACTCCAAACTCCACTATGGCCAAGACCAAAGAGCTGTCAAGGGACACCAGAAACAAAATTGTAGACCTGCACCAGGCTGGGAAGACTGAATCTGCAATAGGTAAGCAGCTTGGTTTGAAGAAATCAACTGCGGGAGCAATTATTAGGAAATGGAAGACATACAAGACCACTGACAATCTCCCTCGATCTGGGGCTCCACACAAGATCTCACCCCGTGGGGTCAAAATGATCACAAGAACGGGGAGAAAAAATCCCAGAACCACACGGGGGGACCTAGTGAATGACCTGCAGAGAGCTGGGACCAAAGTAACAAAGCCTACCATCAGTAACACACTACGCTGCCAGGGACTCAAATCCTGCAGTGCAAGACGTGTCCCCCTGCTTAAGCCATTACATGTCCAGGCCCGTCTGAAGTTTGCTAGAGTGCATTTGGATGATCCAGAAGAGGATTGGGAGAATGTCATATGGTCAGATGAAACCAAAATATAACTTTTTGGTAAAAAACTCAACTACGTCGTGTTTGGAGGACAAAGAATGCTGAGTTGCATCCAAATAACACCATACCTACTGTGAAGCATGGGGGTGGAAACATCATGCTTTGGGGCTGTTTTTCTGCAAAGGGACCAGGACGACTGATCCGTGTAAAGGAAAGAATGAATGGGGCCATGTATCGTGAGATTTTGAGTGAAAACCTCCTTCCATCAGCAAGGGCATTGAAGATGAAACGTGGCTGGGTCTTTCAGCATGACAATGATCCCAAACACACCGCCCGGCAACGAAGGAGTGGCTTCGTAAGAAGCATTTCAAGGTCCTGGAGTGGCCTAGCCAGTCTCCAGATCTCAACCCCATAGAAAATCTTTGGAGGGAGTTGAAAGTCCGTGTTGCCCAGCGACAGCCCCAAAACATCACTGCTCTAGAGGAGATCTGCATGGAGGAATGGGCCAAAATACCAGCAACAGTGTGTGAAAACCTTGTGAAGACTTACAGAAAACATTTGACCTGTATCATTGCCAACAAAGGGTATATAACAAAGTATTGAGAAACTTTTGTTATTGACCAAATACTTATTTTCCACCATAATTTGCAAATAAATTCATTAAAAATCCTACAATGTGATTTTCTGGATTTTTTTTCTCTCATTTTGTCTGTCATAGTTGATGTGTACCTATGATGAAAATTACAGGCCTCTCTCATCTTTTTAAGTGGGAGAACTTGCACAATTGGTGGCTGACTAAATACTTTTTTCCCCACTGTATATTTTAGCAATTACATTTACTTTTGAAACTTAAGTATATATAAAACCAAATACTTTTAGAAATGTACTCAAGTAGTATTTTACTGGGGCTTTCACTTTTACTTGAGTCATTTTCTATGAAGGTATCTTTACTTTTATTCAAGTATGACAATTGGGTACTTTTTCCACCACTGCATATAGGCAAAGCATATGCTCTCTCTCTCTCCCACAGCCAGGCAAAGTCGAAACCGACAGAGAGCTACAAATGGCTTCCATGCTCTTCTGTTATAGCCTGTCTCCAGAACACCCTGTCTCTGCTACAATGTCAAAGAGGAGCTGATTTATTTCCCTGGACATAACATTATAGCTCCTGATTAACATACACTGGCCGACTCACTTGCGAACACCCACACATTCATACACAAACACAGGCATGAGCACGCAGACGCACACACACACAAACGGCGACAGATACACACAAACACACACACACTGCGGCTGGTTTCTATCTTCACTGGCAATTTTCCCCCTGCCTGTCAGAGCAGCAGGGTATTGAGAATAATGAAGAGGGAACATTGAGGGCATTGACTGACAGATGGAGTAATACACATGAAGAGATGACCAGACTGGGCTGCTATCAGAGCAGCAGGTAGACATCCTGGAGAGAATGTAAACAAGACTCCTCTCCGTATGTCTCCCCTCATTCCAGGCATCTGGAGGAGAGGTGGAGAGCCGGGTTACAGGAGCAAGAAAGAGTGGGGGAAGTGGAGGAGTGGGAGAGTGTCGTGTGGTGAGGGCGACAGCAGGGAGAAAAGAGATCTAGTTTCTGAGCGCCTGCATTACATTTTCAATGTAGATGACGCTCCTATCCGGTGCCACTCAAAAGTATCTAATTCTCAATAGCTCATAAAGTCAGCCATATTGTATTAGTGCCAGTATCATAGAATAGGACTGCATTTCAGTATGAGTGGAACAGAGAGAGAAATTCTGCCATCTGAGGTATGACATTTGCATCCCTAGTTTCCCCCCTGACTCTGTCTGTCCCTATTTATTTATTCTGTTAAATCCTCCACCCTCCCCTTATCATCCCATTTTGAACTATCTCCATTCAACCCCCTCCCCTCTCTTCCTCCCTATCTCCCTCTCTTTCTTCCCCTGTGTGTCTGCAGTTGATTGATGATGGACAGACACCTTGTTAGAGACAGACCAGTACATTTGAACTGGGGGGAATAAAAAGAGCAGAGGTCCCCCAATCCCTGCCCTCCTTGGAGCGGGCCCCAGGCCCTGTAACGTCTCAGGTGAGAGAGAGCCCTGTCACTGGAGGGGGGCCGAGGGCAGACCTGGAAGTGGGGGTTGGCGAGAGGCTTTGAGGGTCCAGACTGTGCCCCTCTGTATCCCCTCCATGGGGGCTTAGGCATTTTGGAGGCCGTCCCACAGACAGATGGAGGGGGGTCTGAGTAATGATACAGATGCCGTGGTATTCATCACTGCCCCAGCTCCCTGCATGAGAGAGGGGGCCTGGTGAAGGTTGTTGTGTTTTTCTCGCTCTCATTCCCTTTCTTTGAGAGGAAGGATGGAGGGGGGAGAGATATGGATGACAAAGAAAAATAAGTTTGAAAAGAGAAAGAAAAGACAAGGAGAGAAAGAGTAGGTAAGACAGAGAGAGCGCTGAAATGCAATGGAGGAAAAAAAGACTACAAAACATGCAAATCTGCAAATAGCCATTCATTTAGTCCCTTGTATGAGATGACGCTATTTGTAGTCAGTGTACAACTGAACAAAAATATAAACGCAACATGCAACAATATAAAAGATTTTAATAAGTTACAGTTCATATAAGGAAATCAGTCAATTGAGATAAATCAATTAGGCCCTAATCTATGGATTTCACATGAATGGGAATAAGTAGGGGCATGGATCAGAAAACCAGTCAGTGTCTGGTGTGACCACCCCTTTGCCTCATGCAGTGCATAGAGTTGACCAGGCTGTTGATTGTGACCTGTGGAATGTTGTCCTACTCCTCTTCAATGGCTGTGCGAAGTTGCTGAATTATTGGCGGGAACTGGAACATGCTGTCGTACACGTCGATCCAGAGCATCCCAAACATGCTCAATGGGTGACATGTCTGGTGAGTATGCAGGCCATGGAAGAACTGGGACATTTTCAGCTTCCAGGAATTGCGCACAGATCCTTGCGACATGGAGCCGTGCATTATCATGCTGAAACCTGAGATGATGGCGGCGGATGAATGGCACGATAATGGGCTTTAGGATCTTGTCACGGTATCTCTGTGCATTCAAATTGCCATCAATAGAATGCAATTGTGTTTGTTGTCCATAGCTTATGCCTGCCCATACCATAACCCCACCGCCACCATGGGGCACTATGTTCACAACGTTGATATCAGCAAACCACTCGCCCACACAACGCCATACACGTGCTATCTGCCCGGTACAGTTGAAACCGGGATTCATCCGTGAAGAGCACACTTCTCCAGCATGCCAGTGGCTATCGAAGGTGAGCATTTGTCCACTGAAGTTGGTTACGACGCCGAACTGCAGTCAGGTCAAGACCCTGGTGAGGACGACAAGCACGTAGATGAGCTTCCCTGAGACGGTTTCAGACAGTTTGTGCAGAAATTCTTCGGTTGTGCAAACCCACAGTTTCATTAGCTGTTTGGGTGTCTGGTCTCAGACGATCCCGCAGGTAAAGAAGCCAGATGTGGAGGTCCTGGGCTGGCGTGGTTACACGTGGGCTGCGGTTGTGAGGCCGGTTGGACATCCTGCCAAATTCTTTAAAATGACGTTGGAGGTGGCTTATAGTAGAGAAATTAACGTTCAATTCTCTGGCAACAGCTCTGGTGGACATTCCTGCAGTCAGCATGCCAATTGCACTCTCCCTCAAAACTTGAGACATCTGTGGCATTGTGTTGTGTGACAAAACTGAACGTTTTAGAGTGGCCTTTTAATGTCCCTAGCACAAGGTGCACCTGTGTAATGATCATGCTGTTTAATCAGTTTCTTGATATGCCACACCTGTCAGGTGGATGCATTATCTTGGCAAAGGAGAAATTCCCACTAACAGGGATGTAAACAAATTTGTGCACAACATTTGAGAGAAATAAGCTTTTGTGCATATGGAAAATGTCTGGGATCTTTTATTTCAGCTCATTAAATAAATGGGACCAAGACTTTATATGTTGTGTTTATATTTTTGGTCAGTGTAGATGATTATACACATCTATGAATTGTAAGCTATTAGTAATGAATGTACATTTCTTTATCTTAATTTACAAGCATAACTCATTGCCTCTCTCAATGCCTGATTAAACCTACAGTCTGTACATGCAAGGCTGGTTATTGGTTCCATGTCCCCATTCGCACACACACCCATTAAAAGCTATAATGCCCGACTGAGTGCATGGTACTAATCTCCTCTCAGGTGATGGGGGATCGCTGCTGATAAATATATTTTTTTTAACTTTTGATGAAGGGAAGTAAAGCGCCATGCTTGTTCTCTTTCCTCCTGCGCTCTAAACACTCCAATAATGAGTACGAGAACATCTTCACCAGCAAAGGTCAACAAGAGTTAGGATTCCTTTAATCCCAACCTCACACACAGCTGGACTCGTAAGGACACACACGCACACAGATGCACACATGCATACACACACACACAGTTAGATTCGCAATGACACACATGCACGCAAACAACCCAGTTCTGTGTGCTGCTTTCTGAAGACTCCCTACTCTTCCATAGGCCCTTCCGAGACTCATAAAACATTTATACCAGTCTGGAAAATGAACTTTAAGATTGATAACTTTATTATAACTAATATTTACACATCCAACTGACCTCAAATCAACCCAATGCAATTAAGAGGCGGAAATATGTTCAGACTAAGATACGGTTTTATCAAGAGATTCTCAGCTATATATAAAGTTCTGTGGTTATTATCTTAACATTAAATATAGATAGCTAAATGCTGAACAATTGTTCCAGTTGGTAACCATGGCAGAAATATTATTATAAAAGAGAAAAAGCAGTTACGGCTGTTAAGATATAATGGACTAAAGTTGAAGAGAGTGTGGAAATTATGCACACTGGGTCCCATGATTTAGAGTGGGAAGGGGAGTGGATCCAATTCTGACTGAGGACAGCAGTGTGGAAAGTTTTAAATAAGTAAAGATATGAGGTGAGTTTATGACACCATTTCATGGAATCGCACACAATTTGTATGTGTTTTAGAGCCAACAGACAGCAGTTGATGTCTGCACTGAGCAGACTGCAGGAGCAGAAATCAGACTAAGCTCTCCAGTTCATATTTCAGAAGCTCTTTCATGCCTTATACTCTCCATTATTATCCAGTGACTTTAATAATGAAATCGGCGTTTTCTTTGTCAGTAATCTGTCTTCTTTGCTATTCTCCACTTAAGCCATTTTGGTCTAACACATATTAAAATATGTACCCAATAGGTATTAATATTGGATGAGGTGGGAATATTCTAACGTTTGCCCCACTGGAGGCGAGTCAGGATTTCACTCTGCGGCAATATATGGATGCGGCGATATATGGAAGAATATTCATTACTCTCACCATATTATTATTACTCTCTCTTATTATGTAGTGTCTGAGAAGCGCTGTGGAGGGATACTGAACAGGTACCAGCCACTTTAGGAGGAAAAACAACAAAGCCGGATGGCGGTCACCCTCCCGCCACCAAGGAGAGAGGGGTGGTAAGCTGAAAAATACTCTGAACCAAGGGCTCTGGTGCAGCGACTGATTTCCAGGACTTTACAGTGTCACATTGGTAGCTGTTCTCATTAAAAACGCATTAACTCCCCGTCTCCAAAGCCGCGGATGCCTGCCCGCCGCAGGGACCTATTTAAAGTGGCATCAGGAATGGAGAGAGGAGTGAGGATCCTGGCTGGCTGTGTGGCCGAGGAGAGGAGGGGTCCTGGAGACAGAGATAACTAGCCCTGCCTGTCCCCTCGGAGTCCCAGGTGTGAACATTTAATTGATACCGGCAACTAAAGGAGCTCATCTAACCTTGGGTGGTCAGGCAGGGTGAGCCGGGGTGAGAGGGAGGTGGCATTGGTACCGGGAAAAGACAGGAGTAAGCGTTTACTGTAGATCATTAGTAAATAAGTGTAGGGGGGAGGAAGGAAGGAGAGTGGAGGGTGGAGGACTGCCTCGACACATAAACGCACTGCAGCTTGAGGGCAGGAGGGAGGAAGAGAGAGAGGGATGTATGGATGAAGGGAGGGAGTGGGGGAGAGAGGGAAAGAAAGAAAAGTGAAAGGCAAACGGGTTGAAGAGGAGACAGGAGGACAGAGGAGAAGGCAAGAGAAAGAGAGAGAGAGTAAGACGAGAGGATAATAAAAGATGGGGCCTGGATAGATAGATACACACTGAGGGGAATTAGGAAGAGAGATGGAGATGTCAGACAAAATGTCAGACAGGGAGATAAGTAGATGTACGGCGTGGGCCGCTCTGCCTTCTCCGACGCTAGGACGTCACTCGAGTGGAGAGGAGAAGGATCAACAAGGGGGATACCTGTCACCATCAGCGCACTATGTCCGTCCAACGGGTGTCAGGCTGGAGATGGAGCTGGCTCTCTGAGAAGGCAGGGTCAGCTTCATAAAAGAGGAAGGGTCAACACTACTGAAGTGGGGGAGAGGCTCTCCTATATAGTCTAGTCAGACAGTAGAAGGCCCTTTGAGTTATATGGATTTCTTTCTCAGCACCATGATAAAGCAGAAGAGTAGGCCCTCCTAAGTGTCAGTACTGTACATCTGGCTGTGTTAGGTAGGAGGTAGAGTGAGCTGTCCAGGTAAAAACACGCAACATCAGCAGCTCGCTGCTTGTCTAGCTGGGACTCCAACCCTGAGGGTGGGCGGTGGGCTGAGGTGGGCGAGAGTGGAGGTTCTGTGGCTGGAAGAACAACAGGATGTGGCCAGAGAAACAGCTGCAGGAAGCTGCTGTATAGCCTGATGTTAATGAGACGATGGAAGCACATTCCTTTTCCTGACGTCTATGGAATTTCCTCTTCCAATTAATAATTAAACTCCCATCCCTCCATGCCCCCTTTATTTTGTGATGATATTAGGGGAACTTCTTGCTCTGAGGGCTGTGAGTTCCTATGTGGACTCCCAAAGAGCTCTGACAGAGGTGAGAGGTCTTTAACTCATTCTTTCACTGTTGATTTACTGCTTATGTTTACAGGCTCGACTCTAGAGACTCATATATCGGTATAGGCCTAGTGGAATTTTCTAAAACCTTAATGAATTTGAGTGATTGAGACAGTCGCTCAGCACCAGGATGGAGGAGAAGGAGTAGTGGAGTTGTTCTGGCCTAGAGCGAAAACGGCTGCCCTTCGCCTGTCGATTGGACCACTCCCTGCTCCAGTTTCCCTGGTGCAGGAGGAAAAACAGCCCTGCAGATGGTGTAAGAGATAGGGTGCTCCTGGGAGGCCAGCAGGGCTGTTTGGTCAGCATGAGCCTCGGTCCAGAACCCCCCGACTCAAGCTGGTCAGCCGTCTGTTGTCCTTACATTGCTCCTCCTCTGCTCACATCAGCCACTAAAGTGAGGGGAGAGCTTAACACTGCCTGTTATGTACATACACTGTAGGGGTTGATATTTGAGACATCAGCTGGTCTCTGTATGTTAGAGAATGATAAAGGGGTGGGGTCAGTGTGTTCATGCGATGTTCCTAATGTTTTGTGTACTCAGTGTACATGAGCTTAACAATATACAGTGGGGAGAACAAGTATTTGATACACTGCCGATTTTGCAGGTTTTCCTACTTACAAAGCATGTAGAGGTCTGTAATTTTTATCAGAGGTACACTTCAACTGTGAGAGACGGAATCTAAAACAAAAATCCAGAAAATCACATTGTATGATTTTTAAGTAATTAATTTGCACTTTATTGCATGACATAAGTATTTGATCACCTACCAACCAGTAAGAATTCCGGCTCTCACAGACCTGTTAGTTTTTCTTTAAGAAGCCCTCCTGTTCTCCACTCATTACCTGTATTAACTGCACCTGTTTGAACTTGTTATCTGTATAAAAGACACCTGTCCACACACTCAATCAAACAGACTCCAACCTCTCCACAATGGCCAAGACCAGAGAGCTGTGTAAGGACATCAGGGATAAAATTGTAGACCTGCACAAGGCTGGGATGGGCTACAGGACAATAGGCAAGCAGCTTGGTGAGAAGGCAACAACTGTTGGCGCAATTATTAGAAAATGGAAGAAGTTCAAGATGACGGTCAATCACCCTCAGTCTGGGGCTCCATGCAAGATCTCACCTCGTGGGGCATCAATGATCATGAGGAAGGTGAAGGATCAGCCCAGAACTACACGGCAGGACCTGGTCAATGACCTGAAGAGAGCTGGGACCACAGTCTCAAAGAAAACCATTAGTAACACACTACGCCGTCATTGATTAAAATCCTGCAGTGCACGCAAGGTCCCCCTGCTCAAGCCAGCGCATGTCCAGGCCCGTCTGAAGTTTGCCAATGACAATCTGGATGATCCAGAGGAGGAATGGGAGAAGGTCATGTGGTCTGATGAGACAAAAATAGAGCTTTTTGGTCTAAACTCCACTCGCCGTGTTTGGAGGAAGAAGAAGGATAAGTACAACCCCAAGAACACCATCCCAACCGTGAAGCATGGAGGTGGAAACATCATTCTTTGGGGATGCTTTTCTGCAAAGGGGACAGCAAGTGCTTTAGCATTATCATTATAAATCAGTGCACACAGGTCTCTATCGATATCCTTCCATTGTTACGCATATAACCTCCCAATGTCATTACAATGTTGTCTCACTTACCGTCTCTGTGTTCAGAGAGGGTTTATTATGGTCATGAATTCAGCACACTGACTCACATTGGGAAAACCACTGGAACAGTCAGGAGCGGACTGGGACAAAAATTCAGCACTGGCATTTTAGCCACACCAGCCTACATCACCACGTACACGCACTGCGCTCAACACGCCAGTGGAGGCTGCTGAAGGGAGGACGGCTCATAATAATGGCTGGAACGGAGCGAATGGAATGGCATCAAACACATGGAAACCATGGAAACCATGTGTTTGATACCATTCCACTCATTCTGCTCCAGCCATTACCACGAGCCCGTCCTCCCCAATTAAGGTGCCACCAACCTCCTGTGCTACACACACAGGCAGTAATGCTACTGACAAATAACATAGGCAGTAGACCAGGGGTGCACAACTACTATCTGAGAAGGTCCGGTCAAATATTTCTTAGATGGCAAAGGTCCGGATGGATATTGTTATTTATCGGCATAGTAACAAACCTCCACCTCGCAACCCATGCAACCCAAAGTGTTAAAAACTGTTCCTACCCCTCTTGTTGGCGGAGAGAAAATGTTGCCCTTTTAATGCTCATTCCTTGCTATTCTACACATTTTGCCATGGGCTGCTGCTGAACCTGCTGCTGGCAAACGCCCTTCACTCATCAACCCCGGACTTGTCTCGTCATCATTACACACACCTGGTTCCAATCCCCACTCTATCACTGTATATATACTCCCTCTGTCATTTGTCTTTGTCGGTCATTGTATATGTTGCTAGTTTTCCTGAGAGGAATCTCTCCTACTATTTCCTGAGTACTTTATATTTTGCACTGTGGGTTTCATCCCGCTTTAAGCTATGGTGCTTTAATAAATTCAGTAGTTCTAAACCTGCGACTGCCTCCCTGCCTCCTCTCTAATGACGACCCAAGAAAACAGGAAGCAGCAGGACATCCCGACCTCTCAGCACCTCGGGACTGCCATGGACGAGGTGATCCGGACCGTATGTCAACTGCAGGCTACACCTCCACCTTCCTAGCTCCTCATGGTCATTCCAGCCACCCCACCACCATCTACATCACCCGGTCCGATCAGCAACGTCCACCTGCCACTCCCGGAGCAGTTTGATGGCACCTCAGCTCACTATAGGGGGTTTCTCCTGCAGTGTGACCTCCACCTTGCACGTCATGCCGGGACGGCCTCCGAGAGGGACAAGGTGGCCTTGGTGATTTCAGTGCTGACAGGCCGGGCTCTGGAGTGGGCACATGCCGTCTGGGAGAGGGATGGTCCAGAAGTACAGTCCTATGAGCGCTTCACCCAACTCTTCCATGCCATTTTCAATCACCCAACAGAGGGCGAGAGGGAGGTGAGCATCTCCTCCGTCTGCGCCAGGGGTCCAGGACATCGTCTGAGTACGCTCTGGATTTCCAGACGGTGGCTGTGTCCACTGGCTGGAACGACCAGGCCCTGTTGACGAATTTCTGCAGCGGGCTACAGGCAGATGTCCAGAACGAGCTGGCCTGTCGCGATGAGGACCTCATGCTGGACCAGCTCATTGCTATCGCCCCCGCCTGGATAATTTCCTGCGTGCCTGTCGTCGCCCATCCCAGGGGTTTGGGTCTCTCCCAGGAACCTCCAGTGAGACGGAGCCCATGGAGGTGGGCACGACGCACCTTCCCCTAGAGGAACGTTAACGCCGCCATCAACATGGTCTCTGCTCCTACTGCGGGAGTCGGACCACATCTGGAACACCTGTCCCAGAAGGAGAACCAGGCGAGGAAGCGACAGGCCGAGGAGCGCTCCTGCACCTTCCCAGGTGGGCGTGGACGTGCCTTGCTCCTCTCTGTCCACCCATCCCCGTCCTCCTCCCTGTCACCTTCCCGGACTATCCTGGTCCCCCACTGAGTCCTGCCCTAGTGGACTCAGGTGTGCAGGCAATTTCCTAGACCGGTCAGTGGCCTTATCATTACGCATTCCTCTAGTCCCTTTACAACCCCTATCCCAGTCCATGCCATAGACAACCGTCCCCTAGGAACAGGACTGGTGAGCCAGACAAGATTCCCATTTCCCTCACAGTTGATCACAACCACCATGAACGCATCACTTTCCTCATCTTAGACTCTCCTGCACACCCCATAGTTTTAGGTCTCCCCTGGTTACAATTGCATAACCCCAGTACATTGTGGACAGAGAGGAGGTTGTGGGGTTGGTCACAGGAGTGTCAGGGGAGGTGTCTCTCTGTGTCTATCTGTGCCACCTCCGTAGAAAGTCCGGACCAGGCCACCCACGTCCCTATCCCGGAGGAAAACCGGGACCTACAGGTGGCTTTTTCGAAGACTCGTGCCACGTGCCTGCCCCCTCTTCGCCCATGCCTGCCCCCTCTTCGCCCATGGGACTGCACTATGGACCTACTGTCTGGTTCTACCCTCACGCGGGGGCACATCTACCCTCTCTCGCATGCAGAGACCGAAGCCATGGAGGTCTACATCCAGGAGGCGCTGGCCCAAGGATTCCTCTGCCTGTCCACCTCTCCGGCCTCTTCCAGCTTATTTTTCGTGAAGAAGAAGGACGGAGGTCTCCGTCCCTGTATCGATTACCGGACACTGAATAAAGCTACAGTTAAATTAAATTATCCCCTGCCTCTCATACCCACTGTGATCGAACAGATGCATGGTGCAAAGTACTTTACCAAATTGGATTTACGCAGCGCCTACATCCTGGTGTGCATCAGAGAGGGGGATGAATGGAAGACCGCCTTCAGCACCAGCACCGGGCACTACAAATACCGAGTAATGCTCTACGACCTGACAAAAGCACCCTCTGTGTTCCAATCCTTCATTAACGAGGTGTTTAGAGACATGTTGAGTCACTCTGTAGTGGTGTACATAGACGACATCTTGGTGTACTCCACTACACACGAGCAAACATGTCTCTCATGTCAGGTCCGTTTTGGAGAGGCTGATAGGGCATCACCTGTACGCAAAGGCAGAGAAGTGCCTTTTCTTCCAGCATGCGGTCTCCTTCCTGGGCTATCGGATATCCACCTCGGGAGTGGAGATGGAAGAACAGAGGGTCAGTGCAGTACGGTTGTGGCCTGTTCCCTCCAACATCAAAGCAGTGCAGTGCTTCCTAGGTTTTTCCAACTATTTCAGGCGCTTCATTAGGGGTTTCAGCACAGTGGTGGCCAACGAAGCCTTTTGTGCGCTCAAGGAACGGTTTACAAACACATCCGTTCTGGCTCACCATGACCCATCTCTGCCCTTCATCATGGAGGTGGATGCCTCCAAGGTTGGAGTAGGGGCTGTTCCTCCCAACGTACTGGATCGCTGCCTAAACTCCATCCCATGCGCCTTCTACTCACGGAAGCTGTCTCCCGCGGAGCAGAATGACGACTTGGGGGATCGTGAGTTGTTGGCCATCATGAAGGCGCTGAATGCACTGGCTGGAGGGTGCTCAACACCCATTTCTTGTCTGGACGGACCACCGGAACCTAGAGTACATTCAAGCAGCGAAGAGGCTGAACCCGCGTCAGGCCAGGTAGGCCCTATTCTTCACCAGGTTTGACTTTACCCTCTCTTACCGGCCGGGATCTAAGAACGTTAAGGCCGATGCGTTGTCCCGGGTGCATGACACAGAGGATCAGAGGGAGGAAGTGACAACCATTACTCCCCTGTCCCACATTGTGGCTCCTGTCATGTGCAATGTGGACTCGGGCATCCGTCGAGCCCTGCGACAGGAGCCCTCACCTGCCCACTGTCCCGAAGGGCATATCTACGTGCCCTCTGATGTGTGCGACCGTCTCCTCGCCTGGACACACACAGCACCTGTGTTGGGACACCTGGGTATAGGCTGTACTATCGACTGTGTCTCCGCCAAGTACTGGTGGCCCACCTTGGCCCGGGATGTCCGGGTTTACGTCTCTTCCTGCACCACCTGCACACAGAGCAAGACACAGAGACACCTCCCCTATGGCAAACTCCATCTGCTGCCGGTTCCACAACGACCCTGGTTCCATCTCTCCTTGGACTTTGTCACAGACCTTCCCCCCTCGGAAGGGCACACCACCGTCCTGGTCGTTGTGGACCGGTTTTCCAAAAAGCCTGTCGTTTGATTCCTCTGCCTGGTCTCCCTATGGCCATGCAGACTGTGGAGGCTCTCTTCTTTCACATCTTCCGGCAGTACGGGATCCCGGAGGACATTGTGTCTGACCGTGGTCCTTAGTTCAACTCCCGTGTCTGGAAGGCCTTCATGAAACGACTGGGGGTCACGGTCAGCCTCACCTCCGGGTACTGTCCACAATCAAATGGGCAGGTGGAAAGGGTAAATCAGGAACTAGGTAGGTACCTTCGTAGTTACTATCAGGACCAGCCAGGGGAGTGGGGTGCATTTCTGCCTTGGGCAGAATACGCACAAAACTCCCTCCATCACTCCTCCACTAACCTCACACCCTTTCAGTGTGTTCTAGGCTATCAGACAGATTGAGACTCCTGCAATGGACGATTAGTTCCGGCGCGCCAAGGAGGTATGGAAGTGTGGCCCCAGTCTTTCACCCCGGTGCGAATTTAAGAATGCTCCCTCTAATTCTCTCTCTCTCTCTCCCCTCCCAGAGGACCTGAGCCCTAGGATCATGCCTCAGGACTACCTGGCCTGATGACTCCTGGCTGTCCCCAGTCCACCTGGTCATGCTGCTGCTCCAGTTTCAACTGTTCTGCCTGTGGCTAGGGAACCCTGACCTGTTCACCGGATGTGCTACCTTGTCCCGGACCTGCTGTTTTCGACTCTCTCTCTCTCTACCGCACCTGCTGTCTCGACCTCTGAATGCTCGGCTATGAAAAGCCAACTGACATTTACTCCTGAGGTACTGACCTGTTGCACCCTCTACAACCACTGATTATTATTTGACCCTGCTAGTCATCTATGAACGTTTGAACATCTTGAAGAACAATTTGGCCATAAATGGCCATGTACTCTTATAATCTCCACCCGGCACAGCGAGAAGAGGACTGGCCACCACTCAGAGCCTGGTTCCTCTCTAGGTTTATTCCTAGGTTCCTGCCTTTCTAGGGAGTTTTTCCTAGCCACCGTACTTCTACATCTGCATTGTTTGCTGTATGGGGTTTTAGACTTGGTTTCTGTATAGCACTTTGTGACATCTGCTGATGTAAAAAGGGCTTTATGAATACATTTGATTGATTGATTCAGGAGACTGGTTAAAGAAGGATTTTTAAGACAAAATACTAACTATTTAAGTGCCTTTGACGGGGTATGGTAGTAAGTGCCAGGCGCACCGGTTTGAGTGTGTTAAGAACTGCAGCGCTACATGGTTTTTCATGCTCAACAGTTTGCCGTGTGAATCAAAAACGGTCCACAACCCAAAAGACATCCAGCCAACTTGGCACAACTGTGGGAAGCACTGGAGTCAACATGGGCCAGCATCCCTCTGGAACGCTTTCGACACCTTGTAGAGTCCATGCCCCGACGAATTGAGGCTGTTTTGAGGGCAAAAGGGGATGAAGCACAATATTAAATCAAATCAAATTGTATTTATCACATGCGCCGTGAAATGCTTACTTACGAGCTCTTAATCAACAATGTACAGTGGGGAAAAAAAGTATTTAGTCAGCCACCAATTGTGCAAGTTCTCCCACTTAAAAAGATGAGAGAGGCCTGTCATTTTCATCATAGGTACACGTCAACTATGACAGACAAAATGAGGAAAGAAAATCCAGAAAATCACATTGTAGGATTTTTAATGAATTTATTTGCAAATTATGGTGGAAAATAAGTATTTGGTCAATAACTAAAAGTTTCTCAATACTTTGTTATATACCCTTTGTTGGCAATGACACAGGTCAAACGTTTTCTGTAAGTCTTCACAACGTTTTCACACACTGTTGCTGGTATTTTGGCCCATTCCTCCATGCAGATCTCCTCTAGAGCAGTGATGTTTTGGGGCTGTCGCTGGGCAACACAGACTTTCAACTCCCTCCAAAGATTTTCTATGGGGTTGAGATCTGGAGACTGGCTAGGCCACTCCAGGACCTTGAAATGCTTCTTACGAAGCCACTCCTTCGTTGCCCGGGCGGTGGGTTTGGGATCATTGTCATGCTGAAAGACCCAGCCACGTTTCATCTTCAATGCCCTTGCTGATGGAAGGAGGTTTTCACTCAAAATCTCACGATACATGGCCCCATTCATTCTTTCCTTTACACGGATCAGTCGTCCTGGTCCCTTTGCAGAAAAACAGCCCCAAAGCATGATGTTTCCACCCCCATGCTTCACAGTAGGTATGGTGTTCTTTGGATGCAACAAAGCATTCTTTGTCCTCCAAACACGACGAGTTGAATTTTTACCAAAAAAGTTCTATTTTGATTTAATCTGACATTCTCCCAATCCTCTTCTGGATCATCCAAATGCACTCTAGCAAATTTCAGACGGGCCTGGACATGTACTGCCTTAAGCAGGGGGACACATCTTGCACTGCAGGATTTGAGTCCCTGGCGGCGTAGTGTGTTACTGATGGTAGGCTTTGTTACTTTGGTCCCAGCTCTCTGCAGGTCATTCACTAGGTCCCCGTGTGGTTCTGGGATTTTTGCTCACCGTTCTTGTGATCATTTTGACCCCACGGGGGTGAGATCTTGCGTGGAGCCCCAGATCGAGGGAGATTATCAGTGGTCTTGTTGTCTTCCATTTCCTAATAATTGCTCCCACAGTTGATTTCTTCAAACCAAGCTGCTTACCTATTGCAGATTCAGTCTTCCCAGCCTGGTGCAGGTCTACAATTTTGTTTCTGGTGTCCTTTGACAGCTCTTTGTTCTTGGCCATAGTGGAGTTTGGAGTGTGACTGTTTGAGGTTGTGAACAGGTGTCTTTTATACTGATAACAAGTTCAAACAGGTGCCATTAATACAGGTAACGAGTGGAGGACAGAGGAGCCTCTTAATGAAGAAGTTACAGGTCTGTGAGAGACAGAAATCTTGCTTGTTTGTAGTTGACCAAATACTTATTTTCCACCATAATTTGCAAATAAATTCATAAAAAATCCCACAATGTGATTTTCTGGATTTTTTTTCTCAATTTGTCTGTCATAGTTGACGTGTACCTATGATGAAAATTACAGGCCTCTCTCATCTTTTTAAGTGGGAGAACTTGCACAATTGGTGGCTGACTAAATACTTTTTTTCCCCACTGTAGTTCAAGAAATAGAGTTAAGAAAATATTTACTAAATAAACTAAAGTAAAAAAATTCAGAAGTTTACATACACTAAGTTGACTGTGCCTTTAAACAGCTTGGAAAATTCCAGAAAATGATGTCATGGCTTTAGAAGCTTCTTATAGGCTAATTGACATAATTTGAGTCAATTGGAGGTGTACCTGTGGATGTATTTCAAGGCCTACCTTCAAACTCAGTGCCTCTTTGCTCGACATCATGGGAAAATCAAAAGAAATCAGCCAAGACCTCAGAAAAGAAATTGTAGACCTCCACAAGTCTGGTTCATCCTTGGGAGCAATTTCCTAAAACCTGAAGGTACCACGTTCATCTGTACAAACAATAGTACGCAAGTATAAACACCATGGGACCACGCAGCCGTCATACCGCTCAGGAAGGAGACACGTTCTGTCTCCTAGAGATGAACGTACGTTGGTGTGAAAAGTGCAAATCAATCCTAGAACAACAGCAAAGGACCTTGTGAAGATGCTGGAGGAAACAGGTACAAAGGTATCTATATCCACAGTAAAATGAGTCCTATATCGACATAACCTGAAAGGCCACTCAGTAAGGAAGAAGCCACTGCTCCAAAACCACCATAAAAAAGCCAGACGACGGTTTGCAACTGCACATGGGGACAAAGATCGTACTTTTTGGAGAAATGTCCTCTGGTCTGATGAAACAAAAATAGAACTGTTTGGCCATAATGACCATTGTTATGTTTGGAGGAAAAAGGGGGACGCTTGCAAGCTGAAGAACACCATCCCATCTGTGAAGCATGGGGGTGGGAGCATCATGCTGTGGGGGTGCTTTGCTGCAGGAGGGACTGGTGCACTTCACAAAATCGATGGCATCATGAGGAAGGAAAATTATGTGGATATATTGAAGCAACATCTCAAGACATCAGTCAGGAAGTTAAAGCTTGGTCGCAAATGGGTCTTCCAAATGGACAATGACCCCAAGCATACTTTCAAAGTTGTGGCAAAATGGCTTAAGGACAACAAAGTTAAGGTATTGGAGTGGCCATCACAAAGCCCTGACCTCAATACTATAGAGACTTTGTGGGCAGAACTGAAAAAGCGTGTGTGAGCTAGGAGGCCTACAAACCTGACGCAGTTACACCAGCTCTGTCAGGAGTAATGGGCCAAAATTCACCCGACTTATTGTGGGAAGCTTGTGGAAGGCTAACCGAAACGTTTGACCCAAGTTAAACAATTTCAAGGCAATGCTACTAAATACTAATTGAGTGTATGTAAACTTCTGACCCACTGGGAATGTGATGAAAGAAATAAAAGCTGAAATAAATAATTATCTCTACTATTATTCTGACATTTCACATTCTTAAAATAAAGTGGTGATCCTAACTGACCTAAAACAGCGAATTTGTTCTAGGATTAAATGTCAGGAATTGTGAAAATGAGTTTAAATGTATTTGGCTAAGGTGTATGTAAACTTCTGACTTCAACTGTAGCTCCTGGATGTCAGGAAGCTTAGCCCCAGCAATGTACTGGGCCATACGCACTACCCTCTTAAAGGGAGTGCTCCTAATCTCAGTTTGTTACCTGTATAAAAGACACCTGTCCACAGAAGCAATCAATCAATCAGATTCCAAACTCTCCACCATGGCCAAGACCAAAGAGCTCTCCAAGGATGTCAGAGACAAGATGGTAGACCTACACAAGGCTGGAATGGGCTACAAGACCATCGCCAAGCAGCTTGGTGAGAAGGTGACAACAGTTATTCGCAGATGGAATAAACAAAAAATAACTGTCAATCTCCCTCGGCCTGGGGCTCCATGCAAGATCTCACCTCGTGGAGTTGCAATGATCATGAGAACGGTGAGGAATCAGCCCAGAACTACACGGGAGGATCGTGTCAATGATCTCAAGGCAGCTGGGACCATAGTCATCAAGAAAACAATTGGTAACACACTACGCCGTGAAGGACTGAAATCCTGCAGCGCCCGCAAGGTCCCCCTGCTCAAGAAAGCACATATACAGGGCCGTCTGAAGTTTGCCAATGAACATCTGAATGATTCAGAGGAGAACTGGGTGAAAGTGTTGTGGTCAGATGAGACCAAAATGGAGCTCTTTGGCATCAACTCAACTCGCCGTGTTTGGAGGAGGAGGAATGCTAGCCTATGACCCCAAGAACACCATCCCCACCGTCAAACATGGAGGTGGAAACATTATGCTTTGGGGGTGTTTTTCTGCTAAGGGGACAGGACAACTTCACCGCATCAAAGGGACGATGGACGGGGCCATGTACCCGTCAAATCTTGGGTGAGAACCTCTTCCCTCAGCCATGGCATTGAAAATGTGTCGTGGATGGGTATTCCAGCATGACAATGACCCAAAACACACGGCCAAGGCAACAAAGGAGTGGCTCAAGAAGAAGCACATTAAGGTCCTGGAGTGGCCTAGCCAGTCTCCAGACCTTAATCCCATAGAAAATCTGTGGAGGGAACTGAAGGTTCGAGTTGCCAAATGTCAGCCTCAAAACCTTAATGACTTGGAGAAGATCTGCAAAGAGGAGTGTAACAAAATTCCTCCTGAGATGTGTGCAAACCTGGTGGACAACTACAAGAAACGTCTGACCTCTGTGATTGCCAACAAGGGTTTTGCCACCAAGTACTAAGTCATGTTTTGCAGAGGGGTCAAATACTTATTTCCCTCATTAAAATGCAAATCAATTTATAACATTTTTGACATGCATTTTTCTGGATTTTTGTTGTTGTTATTCTGTCGCTCACTGTTCAAATAAACCTACCATTAAAATTATAGGCTGATCATGTCTTTGTCAGTGGGCAAACATACAAAATCGGCAAGGGATCAAATACTTTTTTTCCCTCACTGTAGGTGTTCCTTTTGTCTAGGTGGGAAAGGGCAGTGTGGAGTGCGATTGAGATTGCGTCATCTGTGGATCTGTTGGGGCGGCATGCGAATTGGAGTGGGTCTAGGGTGCGGGATGATGGTGTTGATGTGAGCCATGACCAGCCTTTCAAAGCACTTCATGGCTACCGACGTGAGTGCTACGGGGCGGTAGTCATTTAAGCAGGTTACCTTTGCTTTCTTGGGCACATGGACTATGGTGGTCTGCTTGAAACATGCAGGTATTATAGACTCGGTCAGGGAGAGGTTGAAAATGTCAGTGAAGACATTTGCCAGTTGGTCCACGTATGCTCTGAGTACACGTCCCGGTAGTCCGTCTGGCCCTGAGGCCTTGTGAATGTTGACCTGTTTAAAGGTCTTGCTCACATCGGCTACAGAGAGCATGATCACACAGTCGTCCGGAACAGCTGGTGCTCTCATACATGCTTCAGTGTTGCTTGCCTCGAGGCGAGTATAAAAGGCATTTAGCTTGTCTGGGAGGTTCACGTCACTGGGCAGCTCGCACCTGGGTTTCACTTTGTAGTCCGTAATAGTTTGCAAGCCCTGCCACATCTGGACGAGCGTCAGAGCCGGTGTAGTAGGATTCAGTCTTAGTCCTGTATTGATTCTTTGCCTGTTTGATGGTTCGTCTGAGGGCATAGCGGATTTCTTATAAGCGTCCGGATTAGTGTCCCGCTCCTTGAAAGCGGCAGCTCTAGCCTTTAGTTCGTAAGTGGATGTTGCCTGTAATCCATGGCTTCTGGTTGGGATATGTACGTACGGTCACTGTGGAATGTTCGAATGTTTTGTACACTGAGTGTATAACTAGTGAAAAGAAAGCAGTCTGTCTTCAATGAGAGTATATGAAGGTGTCCAAGCTCAAAGTCTGCTTTTCAATGGACGACAGTGAATTGGTTTTACCCTGTTTGGGAGCAAATTACCCTTTCCTCCCCTCCTAATTTTTCAATTTGCTGTGTCATTTATATTTAATTGAGGATCTCATTGGGCCATATTAGTCCCACAAATAGGATGATATACTTTATAAAGAGGCCCTCGTAAACCAAACATCAATTGTGGCCCTTGGAGGAGACTAGGGCTCTCTGGAGATTGGGGGGTATTGTATAAGAGGCTCTAAATATTTCTTGGAAGGCAATCCTGGTTGCTGCTCCACTACCTAGTCCCACAAATAGGATGATATACTTTACTGAAGTGCTCCTTTATAAAGAGGCCCTCGTAAAACAAAACCTCACTTGTGGCCCTTGGAGGAGATTAGGGCTCTCTGGAGATTGGGGGGTATTGTATAAGAGGCTCTAATTATTTATTGGAGGACAATCCTGGTTGCTGCTCCACTACCATTATCTGGACAGTCTTTTTTCAATGGGGTTGTAATGAAAAAAAAAGAGTGCTGTGTCACTCTGCTAGTGTTTGCAACTCCTATTCTTTAACCAAATAGGAAAAGCTTGTTTTCACCTGCGGAGACCTGGGCCAGCATAGGAATGTAAAGGTATTAGTATTTTTAAACATCAGAGCACCTTGCAGGAAGGTTGCTTTTCTTTCTGTTTGAGGAAGTATAAATTTGTTCCCTTGATACTTAACTGTTCACAGACTGAAAACAGCAGCAGGCATGGCATAAACGTATTCTGCTTTGTGCACAAAGACAAACCCTACCCTGATATTCAAGCATATGGGGCCACATTCAAAAGCTTTAAAAGTTGGCAAATGATGTGTAAAATACAGTTGGCTAACAAAGTCTGTTAAACTTTTGTTTTCGTTGTCTACTTTTTCCTTTGAAAAGTTGTGAAAACATTTAATGGACACCTGAGCTTGCTATATACACTCAGCACTATATAACTTTACAAATCACTGTGAAATCACCAAAGCCTTAACCTCCTGTCTCTGAGTGGGGTGGCTGGTTATTTGCAGGGGTGATTTCAGATGACTTTTTGGCAGCAGATGTTCCCTTCAGCCTGTCGCCAGGATTCCTTAGGGACAGAAGGGCCACACATCAAAACGCCATTAGGCACCCGCTAGACGAGCGTGTGCCCAGACTGTCAAATTTGGGCCAAGCCACAGCCACCCTACCACCCTCTACCATCGCCATGTCTTTTGCCCTATCCGTCACCCCAACTGAACCCTTAGATGCAAAACTACACATCAAGAAAAGGAAATGTTTATTTCCTTGTCTTAAACACACCTTGTTAGACAAAACAATGAAACACCACCTGGGCGTGACCCTGGCCCCAGCTGAACTGAATGAGAGACACAGTGGTAGCAGACGGGGAGTCTGTGAATAAATTGATTAGGGAGCCTTTGACGGATGGTGTTTTGTAGGGGCGCACGACACACAGGATAATTAATTTGGCTAGGCGGAAAAGCCGTGCCAGGACCATTCATCTCGGCACAAATTTGGCAATTTCCCTTGGTCTAGGGGCTCAATTAAGGGAGTGTTTCCAACAGTTTGGGGGAATAAGGCGTGTTGAGGAAAACGCAGCGCTGATGTGTCAGATGCGTGTGTTAATAATGAAAGATTTAAGGAATGAGCGAAAGATAAAGGGGAAATAAAGGAATAACTGAAGGTGTATAAGCTCTGATCACACCAGGTAGATTCCACATGGAGGTAAAGTCATTTGCTATATAGTATACTCATGTTAAGCAAAACAACATAATTTAGCTATAGTCAATCTCTTGCTCTCCTACATGTGCAACAGTGCCAATAGCTGAATTGCATTCCTGCATTTCTGAATCCCCTGTCTGATGAGTTCCACCCCACCCTAGTCCCCACCCTCTGATTCAGTGTCTCTCTAGATGATTTATGTAGCAGGGTCACTGTATGACCTCTAAACCCGCCCCATCCATACAGCACCTGTCAACAAACCCCGCCATGCGTGCAAAATGGCAATTTTCCATCCTCCCTAAAAATCAATTCGGTGGGAAAGTACGAATGTGATAAGTAAAACAGGTGTGCGCTCTGAATATGCTAACGAGGGAGCTGAACTGCACGCGCCACTGGCCACAACTTCTGTCACGCTGCTGAATTAGATTCTACCCCTGGAACACAGTTTGCAGAGTGAGAGACGATGATGGGGAGCTTAGATTGGATACAAATGAGATGAGGGAGGGGGCACAGAACCCCTGGTCCCCTTCCTGGTCCCCAGAGTGTAGTGGGCTGGTGACATTATAGAGAGGCATATGGGAGGGGTGCAGACCCATATCTGTCAGAGACCAGGGTGGTACCCCCTCTGACCCCTATACCCTCCCCTAAGATATGCAAATGAGCTCATCAACCTTAACGAGGCCTAATTGGAGGAGTTTGCGTGTCCCTGAAGGTCAGAGGGCAGGTTACAGAGCCAGCACTGGGACAGCTTGCCACTTCCTGTTGGCTAAGGTCAAAATCAGTTTATTGGTCACGTACATATATTTGCAGATGTTATCGCAGGTGCAACGAAATGCTTGTGTTTCTAGCTCCAACAGTGTAGAAATAATACCTAGAAAACAATACACACATAATCCAAAAAGTAAAAAGAAAGAAATTAAGAAATATCAGAAATCGAGCAATGTCAGAGTCCGGAATATATACAGTGAGGAAAAAGTATTTAGTCAGCCCATTGTGCAAGTTCTTCACTTAAAAAGATAGAGAGGGCCTTAATTTTCATCATAGGACGACATGACAGACAAAATGAGAAAAATCAGAAAAACATTGTAGATTTTTTAATGAATTTATTTGCAAATTATGGTGGAAAATAAGTATTTGGTCAATAACAAACATTTTCAATACTTTGTTATATACCCTTTGTTGGCAATGACACAGGTCAAACGTTTTTCGTAAGTCTTCACAGGTTTTCACACACGTTGCGCTATTTTGGCCCATTCCTCCATGCAGATCTCTTCAGAGCAGTGATGTTTGGGGCTGTGGGCAACACAGTCAACTCCCTCCAAAGATTTTAATGGGGGTTGAGATCAGAGACTGGCTAGCCACTCCAGACTTAAATGCTTCTAGGGCCACTCCTGTGCCCGCGGTGTGTTTGGGATCATTGTCATGCTGAAAGACCCAGCACGTTTCATCTTCAAGCCCTTGCTGATGGAAGGAGGTTTTCACTCAAAATCTCTCATCGACATGGCCCCATTCATTCTTTCCTTACAGATCATGTCCTGGTCCCTTTGTAGAAAAACAGCCCCAAAGCATGATGTTTCCACCCCATGCTTCACTGTAGGTATGGTGTTCTTTGGATGCAACTCAGCATTCTTTGTCTTCCAAACACGACAAGTTGAGTTTTTACCAAAAAGCTATATTTTGGTTTCATCTGACATTCTCCCAATCCTCTTCTGGATCATCCAAAATGCACTTCTAGCAAACTTCAGACAGGCCTGGACATGTACTGGCTTAAGCAGGGGGACACGCCTAGCACTGCAGGATTTGAGTCCCTGGCGTAGTGTGTTACTGATGGTAGGCTTGGTTACTTTGGTCCCAGCTCTCTGCAGGTCATTCACTAGGTCCCCCTGTGTGGTTCTGGGATTTTGTTCACCATTCTTGTGGTCATTTTGACCCCACGGGGTGAGATCTTGCGTGGAGCCCCAGATCAAGGGAGATTATCAGTGGTCTTGTATGTCTTCCATCTCCTAATAATTGCTTCCCACAGTTGATTTCTTCAAACAAAGCTGCTCACCTATTGCAGATTCAGTCTTCCCAGCCCGGTGCAGGTCTATAATTTTGTTTCTGGTGTCCTTTGACAGCTCTTTGGTCTTGGCCATAGTGGAGTTTGGAGTGTGACTGTTTGAGGGTTGTGGACAGGTATCTTTATCGATAACAAAGTTCAAACAGGTGCCATTAATACAGGTAACCAGTGGAGGACAGAGGAGCCTCTTAAAGAAAGAGTTACAGGTCTGTGAGAGCCATAAATCTTGCCTGTTTGTAGATGACCAAATACTTATTTTCCACCATAATTTGCAAATAAATTCATTAAAATCCTTCAATGTGATTTTCTGGATTTTTCTCATTTGTCTGTCATAGCTGACGTGTACCTGTGATGAAAATACAGGCCTCTCTCATCTTTTTAAGTGGGAGAACTTGCACAATTGGTGGCTGACTAAATACTTTTTTTCCCCACTGTATATACAGTGGGGGAAAAAAGTATTTAGTCAGCCACCAATTGTGCAAGTTCTCCAACTTAAAAAGATGAGAGAGGCCTGTAATTTTCATCATAGATACACGTCAACTATGACAGACAGATTGAGAAAAAAAAATCCAGAAAATCACATTGTAGGATTTTTTATGAATTTATTTGCAAATGATGGTGGAAAATAAGTATTTGGTCACCTACAAACAAGCAAGATTTCTGGCTCTCACAGACCTGTAACTTCATCTTTAAGAGGCTCCTCTGTCTCCACTGCTACCTGTATTAATGGCACCTGTTTGAACTTGTTATCAGTATAAAAGACACCTGTCCACAACCTCAAACAGTCACACTCCAAACTCCACTATGCCCAAGACCAAAGAGCTGTCAAAGGACACCAGAAACAAAATTGTAGACATGCACCAGGCTGGAAGACTGAATCTGCAATAGGTAAGCAGCTTGGTTTGAAGAAATCAACTGTGGGAGCAATTATTAGGAAATGGAAGACAACAAGACCACTGATAATCTCCTCGATCTCGGGGCTCCACGCAATATCTCACTCCGTGGGGTCAAAATTATCACAAAATCCCAGAACCACACGGGGGACTAGTGAATGACCTGCAGAGAGCTGGGACCAAAGTAACAAAGCCTACCATCAGTAACACACTTACGCCGCCGGGACCCAAATCCTGCAGTGGCAGATGTGTCCACCTGTTTAAGCCAGTACATGTCCAGGCCCGTCTGAAGTTTGCTAAAGTGCATTTGGATGATCCAGAAGAGGATTGGGAGAATGTCATATGGTCAGATGAAACCAAAATATAACTTTTGGTAAAACTCAACTCGTCATGTTTGGAGGACAAAGAATGCTGAGTGCATCCAAAGAAAACCATACCTACTGTGAAGCATGGGGGGAAACATCATGCTTTGGGGCTGTTTTTCTGCAAAGGGACCAGGACGATTTGATCCGTAAAGGAAAGAATGAATGGGGCCATGTATCGTGGAGATTTTGAGTGAAAACCTCCTTCCATCAGCAAGGGCATTGAAGATGAAACGTGGCTGGTCTTTCAGCATGACAATGATCCCAAACACACCACCCGGGCAACGAAGGATTGGCTTCGTAAGAAGCATTTCAAGTGTCCTGGAGTGGCCTAGCCAGTCTCCAGATCTCAACCCCATAGAAAATCTTTGAGGGAGTTGAAAGTCTGTGTTGCCCAGCAACAGCCCCAAAACATCACTGCTCTAGAGGAGATCTGCATGGAGGAATGGGCCAAAATACCAGCAACAGTGGTGAAAACCGTGAAGACTTACAGAAAACGTTTGACCTGTGTCATTGCCAACAAAGGGTATATAACAAAGTATTGAGAAACTTTTGTTATTGACCAAATACTTATTTTCCACCATAATTTGCAAATAAATTCATAAAAAATCCTACAATGTGATTTTCTTGATTTGTTTTCCTCATTTTGTCTGTCATAGTTGACGTGTACCTATGATGAAAATTACAGGCCTCTCTCATCTTTTTAAGTGGGAGAACTTGCACAATTGGTGACTGACTAAATACTTTTTTTCCCCACTGTATATATATGACATATCATATTATTATTATTATATATATACACACACATTGCCTTCAGTATTCACACCCCTTGACCTTTTCCACATTTTGTTGTGTCACTGGCCTACACACAATACCCTACAATGTCAAAGTGGAATTATGATTTTGACATTTTTGCTAGTTAATTAAAAATGAAAAGCTGAATCAATCAATCAATCAATTTTATTTTATATAGCCCTTCTTACATCAGCTAATATCTCGAAGTGCTGTACAGAAACCCAGCCTAAAACCCCAAACAGCTAGTAATGCAGGTGTAGAAGCACGGTGGCTAGGAAAAACTCCTAGAAAGGCAAAACCTAGGAAGAAACCTAGAGAGGAACCAGGCTATGAGGGGTGGCCAGTCCTCTTCTGGCTGTGCCGGGTGGAGATTATAACAGAACCATGCCAAGATGTTCAAAAATGTTCATAAGTGACAAGCATGGTCAAATAATAATCAGGGAATAAATCTCAGTTGGCTTTTCATAGCCGATCATTTAGAGTTGAAAACAGCAGGTCTGGGACAGGTAGGGGTTTCGTAGCCGCAGGCAGAACAGTTGAAACTGGAATAGCAGCAAGGCCAGGCGGACTGGGGACAGCAAGGTGTCATCATGCCCGGTAGTCCTGACGTATGGTCCTAGGGCTCAGGTTCTCAGAGAGAAAGAGAGAACGAGAGAATTAGAGAGAGCATACTTAAATTCACACAGGACACTGGATAAGACAGGAGAAGTACTCCAGGTATAACCAACTAACCCCAGCCCCCGACACATAAACTACTGCAGCATAAATACTGGAGGCTGAGACAGGAGCGGTCCGGAGACACTGTGGCCCCATCCGAAGAAACCCCGGACAGGGCCAAACAGGAAGGATATAACCCCACCCACTCCGCTCAAAGCACAGCCCCCGCACCACTAGAGGGATATCCCCAACCACCAACTTACAATCCTGAGACAAGGCCGAGTATAGCCCACAGAGGTCTCCACCACAGCACAAACCAAGGGGGGGCGCCAACCCAGACAGGAAGATCACGTCAGTAACTCAACCCACTCAAGTGACGCACCCCCCAGGGACGGCATGAAAGAGCACCAGCAAGCCAGTGACTCAGCCCCTGCAACAGGGTTAGAGGCAGAGAACCCCAGTGGAGAGGGGAACCGGCCCGGCAGAGACAGCAAGGGCTGTTCGTTGCTCCAGCCTTTCCGTTCACCTTCACACTCCTGGGCCAGACTACACTCAATCATATGACCTACTGAAGAGATAAGTCTTCAGTAAAGACTTAAAGGTTGAGACCGAGTCTGCGTCTCTCACATGGGTAGGCAGACTGTTCCATAAAAATGGAGATCTATAGGAGAAAGCCCTGCCTCCCGCTGTTTGCTTAGAAATTCTAGGGACAATTAGGAGGCCTCGTCTTGTGACCGTAGCGTACGTATTGGTATGTACGGCAGGACCAACTCGGAAAGATAGGTAGGAGCAAGCCCATGTAACGCTTTATAGGTTAACAGTAAAACCTTGAAATCAGCCCTTGCCTTAACAGGAAGCCAGTGTAGGGAAGCTAGCACTGGAGTAATATGATCAAATTTCTTGGTTCTAGTCAGGATTCTAGCAGCCGTATTTAGCACTAACTGAAGTTTATTTAGTGCTTTATCCGGTAGCCGGAAAATAGAGCATTGCAGTAGTCTAATCTAGAAGTAACAAATGCATGGATTAATTTTTCTGCATCATTTTTGGACAGAAAATTTCTGATTTTTGCAATGTTACGTAGATGGAAAAAGCTGTCCTTGAAACAGTCTTGATATGTTCGTCAAAAGAGAGATCAGGGTCAAGAGTAACGCCTAGGTCCTTCACAGTTTTATTTGAGACGACTTTACAACCATCAAGATGAATTGTCAGATTTAACAGAAGATCTCTTTGTTTCTTGGGACCTAGAACAAGCATCTCTGTTTTGTCCGAGTTTAAAAAGTAAAAAAGTTTTCAGCCATCCACTTCCTTATGTCTGAAACACAGGCTTCTAGCGAGGGCAATTTTGGGGCTTCACCATGCTTCATTGAAATGTACAGCTGTGTGTCATCCGCATAGCAGTGAAAGTTAACATTATGTTTTCGAATAACATCCCCAAGAGGTAAAATATATAGTGAAAACAATAGTGGTCCTAAAACGGAACCTTGAGGAACACCGAAATGTACAGTTGATTTGTCGGAGGACAGACCATTCACAGAGACAAACTGATATCTTTCCGACAGGTAGGATCTAAACCAGGCCAGAACTTGTCCGTGTAGACCAATTTGGGTTTCCAGTCTCTCCAAAAGAATGTGGTGATCGATGGTGTCAAAGGCAGCACTAAGGTCTAGTAGCACGAGGACAGATGCAGAGCCTCGGTCTGACGCCATTAAAAGGTCATTTACCACCTTCACAAGTGCAGTCTCAGTGCTATGATGGGGGCTCTAAAACCAGACTGAAGCATTTCGTATACATTGTTTGTCTTCAGAAAGGCAGTGAAGTTGCTGCGCAACAGCTTTTTCTAAAATTTTTGAGAGGAATGGAAGATTCGATATAGGCCGATAGTTTTTTATATTTTCCGGGTCAAGGTTTGGCTTTTTCAAGAGAGGCTTTATCACTGCCACTTTTAGTGAGTTTGGTACACATCCGGTGGATAGAGAGCTGTTTATTATGTTCAACATAGGAGGGCCAAGCACAGGAAGCAGCTCCTTCAGCAGTTTAGTAGGAATAGGATCCAGTATGCAGCTTGAAGGTTTAGAGGCCATGATTATTTTCATCATTGTGTCAAGAGATATAGTACTAAAACACTTAAGTGTCTCTCCCGATCCCAGGCCCTCGCAGAGCTGTGCAGATCCAGGACAGCTAAGCCCTGGAGGAATACGCAGATTCAAAGAGGAGTCCGTAATTTGCTTTCTAATGGTCATGATCTTTTCCTCAAAGAAGTTCATGAATTTATCACTGCTGAAGTGAAAACCATCCTCTCTTGGGGAATGCTGCTTTTTAGTTAGCTTTGCAACAGTATCAAAAGAAATTTTGGATTGTTCTTATTTTCCCTCGATTAATTTGGAAAAGTAGGATGATCGAGCAGCAGTGAGGGCTCTTCTGTACTGCACGGTACTGTCTTTTCCAAGCTAGTCGGAAGACTTCCAGTTTGGTGTGGCGCCATTTCCGTTCCAATTTCCTGAAGCTTGCTTCAAAGCTCGGGGTATTTTCTGTATACCAGGGAGCTAGTTTCTTATGACAAATGTTTTTCGTTTTTAGGGGGTGCAACTGCATCTAGGGTATTGCGCAAGGTTAAATTGAGTTCCTCAGTTAAGTGGTTAACTGATTTTTGTCCTCTGACGTCCTTGGGTAGGCAGAAGGAGTCTGGAAGGGCATCAATGAATTTTTGTGTTGTCTGAGAATTTATAGCACGACTTTTGATGCTCCTTGGTTGGGGTCTGAGCAGATTATTTGTTGCGATTGCAAACGTAATAAAATGGTGGTCCGATAGTCCAGGATTTTGTGGAAAAACATTAAGATCTACAACATTTATTCCATGGGACAAAACTAGGTCCAGAGTATGACTGTGGCAGTGAGTAGGTCCAGAGACATGTTGGACAAAACCCACTGAGTCGATAATGGCTCCGAAAGACTTTTGGAGTGGGTCTGTGGACTTCTCCATGTGAATATTAAAATCACCAAAAATTAGAATATGATCTGCTATGACTACAAGGTCTGATAGGAATTCAGGAAACTCAGAGAGAACGCTGTATATGGCCCAGGAGGCCTGTAAACAGTAGCTATAAAAGTGATTGAGTAGGCTGCATAGATTTCATGACTAGAAGCTCGAAAGATGAAAACGTCATTTTTTTTTGTAAATTGAAATTTGCTATCGTAAATGTTAGCAACACCTCCGCCTTTACGTGGATGCACGGGGAATATGGTCACTAGTGTAACCAGGAGGTGAGGCCTCATTTAACACAGCAAATTCATCAGGCTTAAGCCATGTTTCAGTCAGGCCAATCACATCAAGATTATGATCAGTGATTAGTTCATTGACTATGACTGCCTTTGAAGTGAGGGGATCTAACATTAAGTAACCCTATTTTGAGATGTGAGGTATCACGATCTCTTTCAATAATGGCAGGAATGGAGGAGGTCTTTATCCTAATAAGATTGCTAGGGTGAACACCACCATGTTTAGTTTTGCCCAACCTAGGTCGAGGGCACAGACACAGTCTCAATGGGTATGGCTGAGCTGACTACACTGACTATGCTATTGGCAGACTCCACTAAGCTGGCAGGTTGGCTAACAGCCTGCTGCCTGGCCTGCACCCTATTTCACTGTGGGGCTAGAGGGAGTTAGAGCCCTATCTATGTTGGTAGATAAGAGGAGAGCACCCCTCCAGTTAGGATGGAGTCCGTCACTCCTCAGCAGGTCAGGCTTGATCCTGTTTGTGGGTGAGTCCCAGAAAGAGGGCCAATTATCCACAAATGTTATCTTTTGGGAGGGGCAGAAAACAGTTTTCAACCAGCGATTGAGTGCTGAGACTCTGCTGTAGAGCTCGTCACTTCCCCTAACTGGGAGGGGGCCAGAGACAATTACTCGATGCCGACACATCTTTCTAGCTGATTTACACGCTGAAGCTATGTTGCACTTGGTGACCTCTGACTGTTTCATCCTAACATCGTTGGTGCCGACGTGGATAACAATATCTCTATACTCTCTACACTCGCCAGTTTTAGCTTTAGCCAGCACCATCTTTAGATTAGCCTTAACGTCTTGAGTTAATAAGTACTCAACCCCTTTGTTATGGCAAGCCTAAAATAGTTCAGGAGTGCTTAACAATTCACGTAAGTTGCATGGACTCACTGTGTGCAACAATAGCGTTTCACAAGATTTTTTTAATGACTACCTCATCTCTGTACCCCCACACACAATTATATGTAAGGTCCCTCAGTTGAGCAGTGAATTTCAAACACAGTTTCAGACCAGGGAGGTTTTCCAATGCCTCGCAAAGAAGGGCACCTATTGGTATATGGGTAAAAATAAAAAAGCAGACATTGAATATCCCTTTGAGCATGGTAAAGTTATACTGGACAAAAATATAAACGCAACATGTAAAGTGTTGGTCCCATGTTTCATGAGCTGAAATGAAATAATTTGTCCATATGCACAAAAAGCTTATTTCTCTCCAATTGTGTGCATTTCTCCTTTGCCAAGATAATCCATCCACTGACAGGTGTGGTATATCAAGAATCTGATTAAACAGCATGATCATTACACATGTGCACCTTGTGCTGGGGACAATAAAAGTTACACAACACAATTGCACAGATGTCTGAAGTTGACGGAGCATGCAATTGGCATGCTGACTGCAGGAATGTCCCTCCCAGAACAACGCATGGCTGCACCCCTGCCCAGTCAAGTGAAATCCAAAGATTAGGGCCTAATGAATTAATTTCAATTGACTAATTTCCTTATAGATTTGTTATATGTGTGCTATTTCTACGCTTCCTGTTCTTAAGTTTTGTTTTTGCTTTCGGTTTTGTACACCAACTTCAATCAGCTGAAAATACAATACTTTGGGTTACAGAAAATATATTTCACAGCGCTTTAGATGGTACAATGATTCTCTACACTATACTTGCTTGTTCTGTTACATAAACTGAAATTAGGCAAATGATTCAAATTTTACCAAACAGGAAATGGCGGAGCAATTTCTGCATAGTGCATCTTTAATCCATTTTGAATTCAGGCTGTAACACAACAAACATTTGGAATAAGTCAAGGGGTATGAATACTTTCTGAAGGTACTGTATATATAATGGTGTTTATAACAGTATACGAATAGAAAAGGTGTATACAGCAGTAGTTATATAGGATGAGCCATGACTATAATACAGTATATACAAGTAAAGCGGTTAAAACAGTATACACATTATTAAAGTGACCAGTGTTGAATGACTATGTACATAGGGCAAAGCAGTCTCTAAGGTGCAGGGTAGAGTACCCGGTGGTAGCCGACTAGTAACAGTGATTAAGGTTCAGGGCAGGGTACTGGGCAGAGGCCGGCTAGGGGTGCCTGTTTAACTGTCTGATGGCCTGGCAATAGAAGCTGTTTATCAGTCTCTCGGTCCCAGCTTTGATGCACCTGTAGTCTCCTCCTTCTAGATGGTGGTGGGGTGTACAGGCTGTGGCTCGGGTGGCTGAGGTCCTTGATGATCTTCTTGACATTCATGTGACACTGGGTGCTGTAGATGTCCTGGAGGGCAGGTAGTGTGCCCCCGATGATGCGTTGGGCTGACCGTACCACCCTCTGGAGGTGAAATTGCCGTACCAGGCGGTGATACAGCCCGACAGGATGCTCTCAATGGTGCATCTGTAGAGGTTTGTGAGGGTCTTAGGGGCCAAGCCTAATTTCTTCAGCCTGCTGAGGTTAAAGAGACACTGCTGTCCCTTCACCACACTGTCTGTGTGAAGGGACCATTTCAGGTCGTCAGTGATGTGCATGCCGAGGAACTTGAAGCTTTTTACCCTCTCCACTGCAGCCCTGTTGATGTGGACGTGCTCTCTCTGCTGTCTCCTGTAGTCGACGATCAGCTCCTTTGTTTTGTTGACTTTGAGGGAGAGGTTATTTCCTGGCACCACTTCAGGGCTCTCACCTCCCCTCCCTGTAGGCCGTCTCATAATTTTTTTGTAATCAGGCCTACCACTGTTGTCGTTGACAAACTTGATGATTGAATTGGTGATGTGCGTGGCACGCAGTCATGGGTGAACAGGGAGTACAGGAGGGGGCTGAGCACACACCACTGTGGGGGCCCCAGTGTTGAGGATCAGCATGGTGGATGTGTTGTTGCCTACCTTCACCACTTGGGGTCAGCCCGTCAGGAAGTCCAGGACCCAGTTGCACAGGGACAGGTTCAGACCCAGGGCTTAGTGATGAGCTTGGAGGACACTATGGAGTTGAAGGCTGAGCTGTTAAACAGATTTAAAATCCACCTACGCTTGTTAAACACATTTAAAACTAATAAGCTGAAATGTGTCCATTTCAAAAAGCAAAAAGCTTTCAGGCTATGGTGGATGGCACAATGGAGCAAGGTATACATTTTGTGCTTATTTTTGTCTTAATAGGGTAGTACTTTGATAAGACTGACTCGTCAATCATCGGTGAGGACTGTTCATCATTGTATTGGAAACCAGGGCAGTCTGGCTGACAGCAAAGGTTGCACAGTCAGAAATTGAGGTTCCATAGAGCTATTCCGTTACAACATACTGCCACCTACTGGGTATAGAGGACAAGTGCATCCTAGAGAAAGAGGTGGAAGCAATCTTACCCACAAAAAAGTTCCATTAAAGGAAAAGGTTAAAAAAGTTAAAGTGCGAAATTATTTAACATTGGCAAAACAATGGAAGAAATACAATTTTATTTAAAACAAATTGATTCCAAATTTCGGGTTTGTTACAAAGTTAGTGTTTATGAGAAACAAAAAATACTTTAAAAAGTTTATTTTTTGAAGTGAGTCTAATTTAGTTAGTTTGTAGGTTTCATTTGTTTAAATAATTTATTTCTAAAGAGTTGCATACATAGTACAGTAGTTTGTCAAACACCACCTGTATTCCCAGTGCAAGTTACTCTTCCCTCATCCTCACGCCACTCCTTAAATTTCCCTCCCTTCCCCAATTAATTTCTCCTCTCGCCGAACCTCCCCGGCGGACTGCGAGATCTGTGGCTAAATAGTGGACTGCGCTGGCCAATCCAATAGATCAAATCACCGCGCCTACGGCTTCCACGACCCCAGCCACAGCAAAGTTTGATACTAGAGTAGCCTACGTGAGATTTCATAACTTTTAAAACCATGACGAGAGAGAGACTGTCAAAGAATACAGCAAAGAGCTGCTGTTTTTATGAGTGAGTTCATGTCTACGTTTATTCAGCACTGTTAACACTGTTTTTATTCAACACTATTACAAAACATAAAAATGCGAGTCTCCCTACAGTGTGATTCTGCAACTTCGGGCACTTTGGGCCCTGCAAGCTTTCAGAAATTAAAACTGATTGAAACACCATTTTACTAGTATTATAATTGTCTTTGATTTGTCTAGAAACAATATCTGATAATGGCTTGGATCATACTATTCAGGAATGTACACTGCTCAAAAAAATAAAGGGAACACTTAAACAACCCATCCTAGATCTGAATGAATGAAATAATCTTATTAAATACTTTTTTCATTACATAGTTGAATGTGCTGACAACAAAATCACACAAAAATTATCAATGGAAATCAAATTTATCAACCCATGGAGGTCTGGATTTGGAGTCACCCTCAAAATTAAAGTGGAAAACCACACTACAGGCTAATCCAACTTTGATGTAATGTCCTTAAAACAAGTCAAAATGAGGCTCAGTAGTGTGTGTGGCCTCCACGTGCCTGTATGACCTCCCTACAACGCCTGGGCATGCTCCTGATGAGGTGGCGGATGGTCTCCTGAGGGATCTCCTCCCAGACCTGGACTAAAGCATCCGCCAACTCCTGGACAGTCTGTGGTGCAACGTGGTGTTGGTGGATGGAGCGAGACATGATGTCCCAGATGTGCTCAATTGGATTCAGGTCTGGGGAACGGGCGGGCCAGTCCATAGCATCAATGCCTTCCTCTTGCAGGAACTGCTGACACACTCCAGCCACATGAGGTCTAGCATTGTCTTGCATTAGGAGGAACCCAGGGCCAACCGCACCAGCATATGGTCTCACAAGGGGTCTGAGGATCTCATCTCGGTACCTAATGGCAGTCAGGCTACCTCTGGCGAGCACATGGAGGGCTGTGCGGCCCCCCAAAGAAATGCCACCCCACACCATGACTGACCCACCGCCAAACCGGTCATGCTGGAGGATGTTGCAGGCAGCAGCCGTGGTCCAGACTCTGTCAACGTCTGTCACGTGCTCAGTGTGAACCTGCTTTCATCTGTGAAGAGCACAGGGCGCCAGTGGTGAATTTGCCAATCTTGGTGTTCTCTGGCAAATGCCAAACGTCCTGCACGGTGTTGGGCTGTAAGCACAACCCCCAACTGTGGACGTCGGGCCCTCATACCACCCTCATGGAGTCTGTTTCTGACCGTTTGAGCAGACACATGCACATTTGTGGCCTGCTGGAGGTCATTTTGCAGGGCTCTGGCAGTGCTCCTCCTGCTCCTACTTGCACAAAGGCGGAGGTAGCGGTCCTGCTGCTGGGTTACTGCCCTCCTACGGCCTCCTCCACGTCTCCTGATGTACTGGCCTGTCTCCTGGTAGCGCCTCCATGCTCTGGACACTATGCTGACAGACACAGCAAACCTTCTTGCCACAGCTCGCATTGATGTGCCATCCTGGATGAGCTGCACTACCTGAGCCACTTGTGTGGGTTGTAGACTCCGTCTCATGCTACCACTAGAGTGAAAGCACCGCCAGCATTCAAAAGTGACCAAAACATCAACCAGGAAGCATGGGAACTGAGAAGTGGTCTGTGGTCACAACCTGCAGAACCACTTCTTTATTGGGTGTGTCTTGCTAATTGCCTATAATTTCCACCTGTTGTCTATTCCATTTGCACAACAGCATGTGAAATGTATTGTCAATCAGTGTTGCTTCCTAAGTGGACAGTTTGATTTCACAGAAGTGTGATTGACTTGGAGTTACATTGTGTTGTTTAAGTGTTCCCTTTATTTTTTTGAGCAGTGTATATATTGAGCCTTCCACAAGCTTCCCACAATAAGTTGGGTGAATTTTGGTCCATTCCTCCTGACAGAGCTGATGTAACTGAGTCAGGTTTGTAGGCCTCCTTGCTCGCACACGCCTTTTCAGTTCTGCCCACACATTTTCTATAGGATTGAGGTCAGGGCTTTGTGATGGCCACTCCAATACCTTGATTTTGTTGTCCTTAAGTCATTTTGCCACAACTTTGGAAGTATGCTTGGGGTCATTGTCCATTTGGAAGACCCATTTGCGACCAAGCTTTAACTTCCTGACTGATGTCTTGAGATGTTGCTTCAATATATCCACAAAATTTTCCTTCTTCATGATGCCATCTATTTATGAAGTGCACCAGTCCCTCCTGCAGCAAAGCACCCCCACAGCATGATACTGCCACCCCCGTGCTTCACGGTTGGGATGGTGCTCTTCGGCTTGCAAGGACCCCCTTTTTCCTCCAAACATAACGATGGTCAATATGGCCAAACAGTTCTATTTTTGTTTCATCAGACATTTACATTTTAGTCATTTAGCAGACGCTCTTATCCAGAGCGACTTACAGTTAGTGAGTGCATACATTTTCATACAGACCAGAGGATATTTCTCCAAAATGTACGATCTTTGTCCCCATGTGCAGTTGCAAACCGTAGTCTGGCTTTTTTATGGCGGTTTTGGAGCAGTGGCTTCTTCCTTGCTGAGCGGCCTTTCAGGTTATGTCGATATAGGACTTGTTTTACTGTGGATATAGATACTTTTGTACCTGTTTCCTCCAGCATCTTCACAAGGTCCTTTGGTGTTGTTCTGGGATTGATTTGCACTTTTCGCATCAAAGTACGTTCATCTCTAGGAGACAGAACGAGTCTCCTTCCTGAGCGGTATGACGGCTGCGTGGTCCCATGGTGTTTATACTTGCATACTATTGTTTGTACAGATGAACGTGGTACCTTCAGGCATTTGGAAATTGCTCCCAAGGATGAACCAGACTTGTGGAGGTCTACAATTTCTTTTCTGAGGTCTTGGCTGATTTCTTTTGATTTTCCCATGATGTCGAGCAAAGAGGCACTGAGTTTGAAGGTAGGCCTTGAAATACATCCACAGGTACACCTCCAATTGACTCAAATGATGTCAATTAGCCTACCAGAAGCTTCTAAAGCCATGACATAATTTTCTGGAATTTTCCAAGCTGTTTAAAGGCACAGTCAACTTAGTGTGTAAACTTCTGACCCACTGGAATTGTGATACAGTGAATTATAAGTGAAATAATCTGTCTGTAAACAATTGTTGGAAAAATTACTTGTGTCATGCACAAAGTAGATGTCCTAACCGACTTGTCAAAACCATAGTTTGTTAACAAGAAATGTGTGGAGTGGTTGAAAAACGAGTTTTAACGACTCCAACCTAAGTGTATGTAAACTTTCAACTTCAACTGTATACACTTGCTTGTGACAGCTGAAAACATTTATTTATCATGGAAAATAAAATATTTCCACCCAACCCTTTTATGATAACAACCATATGATTTCCCCAATTAAAACAAATCAATCAATGTAAATTATGCATAGTATAAAAAATATGAGTTTGGTGGAAATGACAAGGTGTGGTGGAAATGACATCTATGTAAAAAAAACAAAAAAACATTTTGAACAACAACCATTGTTAAACATTGAATTAATATAAGAGAAAGTAAGATTCCAAAAGTAGCCGATGGGCAGAGTTCAAGGAAGTAGGCCTGTGTTTTCGAGAGATGGGCCCAGATATCAGAGGGGTCATGCTGCATAGAAGAGCTCAGTGAGCAAAGTGAAACTGTATCATTTGTGGTATATCCAACACGTGTGGAGGGTCACCTGCTTGTGAGAATCACCAAAGTGAACTGCCTGGATTTCACTGGTGTATTTACACAGGTAGTTCTCTGCAAAGTCAATATGCACGATGATCTCCTCTCCCCAGATTCTCTTTTGATTCTCTCAGTTTGGAGTATTGGTGCCGAATGTTGTACACGTGTTTCCCAACTTCTCTTTCAATCCTTTGGAGAAGTCCTCCAGTAGAATCTGCAGTGTGCCACACACCTTTTCTTTTACTGTAAAATGTACAGTGAACTTCTCCATGTTTTTTTTTTCTCTCTCTCTCTCTCTCTCTCTCTAAACCACTGTCTGCTCACCAGCATCAAAGGCAGATGTTTAAGCTCTTTTGCTTGGCAAAGGGAGCATTCTGTGTACAACGACTCAATAAGGTTCTCAATGTTGTTGCAGCTGATCACTTTGTGATACTGTAGTTTTTCTGCCATGAACTGGAGGTTAGCGTGGGTTTGCAGAGGCATGTGTCCCTATCCTGGACTATTGGCTTGACAACCCAAAAAGGATGTATTTTGCAGAATTCCTAGTAGGACATTTGAATCTCTGAATATTCCATCTTAAACTTCTGATAAATGTTCTGAATTGTGTCATTCCAAGAAGCGCTTTTTCTTTTTCTTCTTGTTCCTCGTTAATGTGTCCTTTTTCCCTGTTGTTGCTCTCACTGTTGTCATCACGTTCATAGAATCTAGTGATTTTCTCTTCTGTGGCTGTGGCTCCTAGAATATTGAAGAATTGTTGGCCTGTTTTCATTTGCCCTCATTGCGTTTGCTGAAAATCCAAATTCTCTGTGTGTGGCTTTGACCAGGCCATACTTTCTCAGGATGTTGCCTCTGAGCATTTTTGAAGCCACTTTTTTGTCCTTTGCACTGCGCATTTTGAAACAAAATCCTTCTCAAGTTCTTCGGAGTTCCCTTCATTTGCTGTTTTGTCTTTGGGGAATCTTGTCTCTCCATTTTCTTCATCATTCGATCATACCGATTTTTGTATTTCTCAGCTTTCCGTAAAGCATTATCAAGTTTGACATTTGTCATACAAAGATCTCTGCATGTCTTTGAGCGACCTCTTCCAACCTTTTTCCTTCCAGCAAGTATTCAACTTCTCATTCCTTTTGCAGACGATGAGGAAGGGGTATCAGGGCATGCGCATCAGGGGAAGGTAAATTAGGGGCAGGTATGTTGGCCTCTGGCTGCAAGTCATCTGGTGACTGAGGTGGTGTGTTGCCTGATAGGTAGGTCTCCATTGCAACTGTTCTCTTTAAAGTCTGTCTTCTATTCCGTTGGTTGCATTTCCATTGCCTTCTCTTGCTTCTTTGTTCTCGCTTTGTAAGCTCAGAGATAGATCTCCCTTCTCTTTTTTCTTCCAGTATCTCTCCCTGTCTTTTTGCAGATGTTCCTGGTATCGTATAGGATAATTTTTTATTTTGTTTCTATGTCTGTGACCTCTGTGCTGTTTTATGTGGCATCTTCTAAAAAAGAAAAACACTACTTAGTTTTCAACCTTGGAGCATTTTCTAGATTAATTGAATTTAAAACATGATTAAATAAGCCTAAAGTTTTTAAAAAACTTTACAAAAAAACTAATAACAATGGATTTTTGTCATTTCCACCACGTTCTGTCATTTCCACCAGAGTTAAGTTTGTGATGGAAATGACTGTGATGGAAATTACGCTTCTACCGTTTTTGGAGAAAAATGACAGGCTGTTTAGCATGCTTTAGCTAGTATTACAACCAGCATATAGTTTACATTAAATACATAAAATATAAAGATGTTTTACAAAATTCCACAAATTAAAGAAACTTGGTTACCATGGAAACTTATTTTGACACTGAAGCACATGGCTGCAGCTGACAGTTGTTCCAGATGTGATGTCCAGAAGTTGAAGAAAAATCTAGGTAAATATTGCTTGTGTACAGAATATTTTTGTCAGTCATTTCCAAACAGGCTATAATATATATAATATATTATATATAATATATATATAATATAGGCAAAAGGGGGCTGGTTCTAATCCCAGAGCGATAGGTGAAAATCTGTGCAACTAGCCTGTAAGTCGTCTGGATAAGAGGTTCTAAATGACGAATTATTTATTATTTATAATAGCCTGTTTGGAAATGACTGACAAAAATATTCTGTACACAAGCAATATTTACCTAGATTTTTCTTCAACTTCTGGACATCACATCTGGAACAACTGTCAGCTGCAGCCATGTACTTCAGTGTCACAATAAGTTTCCATGGTAACCAAGTTAACATTCTCTTGAAAAAACTTTATTAATGAGGAATTTGTCCTCAGTGGTGGAAATGACACCACTACCAAAGGACAGGTATATTTTGTGTAAAAAACGATATAAAAGGGTATACTCACAATAAATATTGAAATAGATTTTATTGACTTTTTCTCTAGTAGATAACATTATATAATGTGTAATTAATGTTTTCTCATAGACAAACATAGTAGAAGCTCAAAGGTCGGTCAGGGACAAGGGCAAAACAGTGACATGTAGGTATAAAATGCATCTGAAAAGTAGCTAAAATACTTGATAGAGAGGTGTTAAAAAAGTCTGGGGTGATTGTAGTGTGAACTTAACATGTAACTAAACATTTTTAAAAATACAATTCCTAAAAATGTAGCCCGAGGACATAGAAGTACCCGTAGTTGCAGAATCACCCTACTATGAGTAGCCAGGTGTATCGATATCCCTGCGTTTGTATTATTATTAGCAGCCCATCATGTGTATTTTAATATTGAGGAATATTTCACTTTCTCTAGTCATAGGAACAACATAAATTTGTGCATGAGGCAGATGCAGTGCAAATCGAGTTTCGCCTTCAGGTGGAAGACGGTTTCCCCTCTCTCTGGTCAGTCTCACCGGAGGAAAGGAAGGGGAGAGCAGGGACAGTGAGAGGCAAACCCTCTGCTGCTCTCTCCCTCCCTCTGCTGAGACTAATGCCGTGTTCAAAACAACTGGCAACTCGGAAATCTCAGACTTCCGAGCGTTCAAGACAACTGCGAACTCGGGGAAAAAATGAGATCCGAATGGAAAAAATAGTTTTGAGCGGTCATCCAACTCGGAATTCCAAGTCGGAAACTCAAGCATCTTTCTAGAGCGCTGACGTTCCGACCTGAAGATCACTCGTTGACCTCGTTTTTTTTTCTGAGTACCCAGTTGTCTTGAAAGCACCATGACCATCAGATGCAGGTACCATCAGTCCAGTAAAATAAAAAAGCAAATTATTTGCAAATTATTTCAATTTATGCTCACCTGTGCCTCGCAAGTGCTACACCAACTGATCTATTTTATTATCAAAGCTCGAGTTTTGAAATATAATATGGTCTGAGAATAACAATATTGGCAGGCCAGGCATATAGCTAATATGCTGTGATAATGTATTAGGCATACTGCACAAACCTCATTCCTACATAACTGTTTTTATTAGGTTAATGTAAAAAAAAAAAAATGAAGTCATGTTTAAAAGAAATCTGAGCGGTAGATCTTGGCTTGCTTTTTGACTACGAAAGTGATATTGACTCAGAAAAGGTTGGTGACCACTCCCCTTTTCTCCTCCCCCTTCGACCGCTCTTCCTCCTCACTCTCTCCAGCTCAGCCCCAGTGTCTGAGCGATGAAGGAGAAGATGTGTGTATCCTCCAGGATGGCCTTAGTGGTAGGCTTGCCCGCCCCGTGCCCGCTGCAGGTGTCCACCCGGACCATGAGAGGCTGGCGCTGCCCGGAGCTGCTGCCCACACCGTGCTGCAGTGTGGCACAGTACTTCAGGGTGTGGAGGGGCACCACCCTGTCATCATGGTCGGCAGTCAGTAGGAGCATGGCAGGGTAGGCAGCGCCAACGTGAGGGGCAGGGGGGAGGTTGTGGAGAGGGGAGTACCTGAGGGTGAGTGGAGGGAGCGATAAAGAATTGAGTTCTACCAAATACAAATTACGAATGCGGCGTCCAATGCAAGTGTTCACGTTCAGTATGTGATGTATGTTTAGTTTGTGTGTGTGATTGAGTATGCCAGACTTACTTGATGAGCCATTTGAACTGCTCAGGATGGTCTGCACAGCCATAGTCAGTGGTCCAGGCGTGGCCAATGGTGAACTTGTGGAACTTGAGCATGTCCATCACCCCAACCTTAGCCACAGCACAGCCAAACAGGTCCGGACACTGGTTCACACACGCCGCTGGGTTTGAAAGTGTGTGTGAGAGAGCGATAGAAATAGATAGATACAGAAAGACATGTCTTACACTTGTTATATGTGTAATTACACTTCTTAAACATACCCAACTCACTCTTTGACAAGTACACACACACACACACACACACACACACACACACACACACACACACACACACACACACACACACACACACACACACACACACACACACACACACACACACACACACACACACACACACACTACAGCAAAATCCAATCTTTCCTAAATGGCCAGACACACTGGTGGGATTGTAAAACGTTTGCCTGTCGACAGTACTTAGCACCTCTGAAGAGTGTCGGCAGTCAATCTCTTGTGTTCACACAACAAAGACCTTGGATGTCGTCACCCACTCAGCCTTGTTGAAACACTCCAAACCAGAATGTAGCAGTAGTGTTGTTTGGCAATGCATATCTGTGCGTATTGCTTATGGTCTAGAGTCCAAGCTGTCTGCACTAATGTTATTTTGTAGAAAGCCCTTGTTGATACTACAGAAATGGCCACAGCTAGATAACATTTAGTTAGTTAACGTTAGCATATTCGCTAGCTAGCACAACATAGCAAGATAGCTAGCTAAGAACACTGCACTAACTCAGCAGCTAACACAAACAGCTGTTTTATGAAAACTAGCAAATCCATTGTGATTTAATTATAATGTCAATCAGAGCTGCCAACTCTCAAGCGTTGGCCGTGAGATACGCATTTGACCCTCTTCTCATGCTCTCACGGCATACCTCTTATATCTCACACATGGAAAAGTACTGCTTTTATTTTTCTAATTAGTTTGAAAAAAATGCACCTCAAGATTAGTGGAACTGAATGGAGAGAGAGAACATTCTCAGCTGAGTTTATAAAACTGTAAAAAGAGCAGCACGGTAGTGCTGTTTATGTACAATGTCGTCAACAAAATTAGGTTGCTTTTACTCCTGTCCCTATTATTGCAGAATTCAGCCTTTTGACAGCATGTACTAAAGTCGATTTAATCCACACTTGCATTAGTCCCCTCCTTTGGTGATTGGCATTTAGGCTGTGACAACGAAAAGGCAGCAGACAGACCTACAGTCTGTTTTAGCAGGGAAGTTTGGTAGCGTGACCTGATTTGTAACTATGAAAATCATTTTGTCAAACAGATTGTGAACCGAAAAGTGGAGGGAAAATAGAGGATAGAAAAATAATTTGGTTAGGGTGTAGGGGCAGATTTATGTCCTCTTGTCTTCAGGAGATTTGTATTATCTATTGACTTTATTTAGTCTGATCAGTGGGAGGAGGTCGTCGGGTAAGCTTGGCGTCGGGTAAGTTTGGCTTTATACATAGCTTGGGCTTTGTCGAGTAAGGCTTAAACTATGTATTTAGATTGTAGTTAGGTATTGTAGGTAGGTATCGTGGGTTGTTGTAGGTAGTTGTTGTATGTAATTATTGTAGGTTAGTATTGTATTCGGCGGTGCCGGGTGTAGCACGAAGCTAGCTAGCTAGCTAACTCACCACCTGGACTAGCTGGCGAGTAGCTATTAGCAACGATATAGTTGTTTCACGCCTGAGAGTGCCTGTAATTACGCCAGCTGGCTGCCTACAATGGTTACATACAATAACTGCCTACCATTCAGCTGTTTTCTAACCTCATTGTCTGAACCGTTAACGTTAGGTAGCAAGTGGCTACTGTGCTTGAAAATTAGCAAGCTTGTTGCAACCTGGATAGCTACTTGTAAACAATAGCTGGAACGACCGAGCGAACAGACGCGAACTGGCTGAGTCAATTCAGTGGCTAGCTTTGCACTTGGCTAGCTAACAGTAGCTGTAAGTCATAACCTACACTTGTGTTTTGTTTTTTACATATTGATAGCCCGAGTCGCTCAAGGAATTCTGGACATGGGTGACTAGTTAACGTTAGTTTGGCTCTCTCTGTGTGTTCGTGCCGTGAAAGGAGGGGTTCTTCTTTGTCTGAAAGCAATGGCTAGCTAGTTTGCTAACTATTCTAGCTAACTAACTGGCTGAATAAGTTGACGACGGACTCGCTCAAGCTGTCGGGACTAACCCACAACGTTAGACACGGACACGAACGATCTGCTTGTGTGTTGATACACTGGTGGTTGTTGTGGCTGAGTATTGGCGCTAAACCCTGCTGCTGGAGACCGGCATGCTAGCTGGCTGTGGCGTCTTATGACGAGGTGCCCGGACGTTTTTCACGGAATAATACTGCACCTAGTTAGCTAGCTGAATAAACTAGGTTAGTCTATTCCTAGAAAACATTGAACCGCTGTAGTTTACAACAATTATAGTTTCTGAGGTGGAAGTTGGGAGAGTTATATTTGGGAGTTGTGGTGAGGGAGGCCCCGCTCTCTCCTTTCCCAGATGTTTAGTTCATTTTATTCCGATCTCCTCTGCATTATTGTAGCCATCTGCTGCAGCCTGTCAACTATGCCTCTGCCTATCCCTGTTCTCTCCTCTCCGCACAGGCTACACAAACGCCTCACACCGCGTGGCTGCTGCCTCTCTAACCTGGTGGTCCCTGCACGCACGACCCACGTGGAGTTCCAGGTCTCAGGCAGCCTCTGGAACTGCCGTTCTGCTGCCAACAAGGCAGACTTCATCCCAGCCTATGCTACCCTCCAGTCCCTCGACTTCTTGGCGCTGACGGAAACATGGATTACCACTGAAAACACTGCTACTCCTGCTGCTCTCTCCTCGTCTGACCACGTGTTCTCGCATACCCCGAGAGCATCTGGTCAGCGGGGTGGTGGCACAGGAATCCTCATCTCTCCCAAGTGGACATTCTCAATTTTTCCCCTGACCCATCTGTCTATCTCCTCATTTGAATTCCATGCTGTCACAGTCACTAGCCCATTTAAGCTTAATATCCTTGTCATCTATCGCCCTCCAGGTTCCCTTGGAGAGTTCATCAATGAGCTTGACGCCTTGATAAGTTCCTTTCCTGAGGATGGCTCACCCCTCACAGTTCTGGGGGATTTCAACCTCCCCTACGTCTACATTTGACTCATTTCTCTCTGCCTCCTTCTTTCCACTCCTCTCCTCTTTTGACCTCACCCTCTCACCGTCCCCCCTACTCACAAGGCAGGCAATACGCTTGACCTCATCTTTACTAGATGCTGTTCTTCTACTAATCTCACTGCAACTCCCCTCCAAGTCTCCGACCACTACTTTGTATCCTTTTCTCTCTCCCTCTCCTCCAACACTACTCACTCTGCCCCTACACAGATGGTAATGCGCCGTCGCAACCTTCGCTCTCTCTCTCCCGCTACTCTCTCCTCTTCCATCCTATCATCTCTTCCCTCTGCTCAATCCTTCTCCCTCCAATCTCCTGATTCTGCCTCCTCAACCCTCCTCTCCTCCCTTTCTGCATCCTTTGACCCGGCCGGCTCGGTCCTCCCCTCCAACTCCGTGGCTTGAAGCCTCATTGCGAGCTCACAGAACAGAGCTCCGGGCAGCTGAGCGGAAATGGAAGAAAACTAGACTCCCTGCAGACCTGGCATCTTTTCACTCCCTCCTCTCTACATTTTCTTCATCTGTTTCTGCTGCTAAGGCCACTTTCTACCACTCTAAATTCCAAGCATCCGCCTCTAACCCTAGGAAGCTCTTTGCCACATTCTCCTCCCTGCTGAATCCCCCCCCCCCTCCCTCTCTGTGGATGACTTCGTCAATCATTTTGAAAAGAAGGTTGACGACATCCGATCCTCGTTGTTAAGTCAAATGACACTGCTGGTCCTGCTCACACTGCCCTACCCTATGCTTTGACTTCTTTCTCCCCTCTCTCTCCAGATAAAATCTTGCGACTTGTGACGGCAGGCCGCCCAACAACCTGCCCGCTTGACCCTATCCCCTCCTCTCTTCTCCAGACCATCTCCGGTGACCTTCTCCCTTACCTTACCTCGCTGATCAACTCATCCTTGACCGCTGGCTATGTCCCTTCCGTCTTCAAGAGAGCGAGAGTTGCACCCCTTCTCAAAAAACCAACACTCGATCCCTCCGATGTCAACAACTACAGACCAGTATCCCTTCTTTCTTTTCTCTCCAAAACTATTGAGCGTGCCGTCTTTAGCCAACTCTCTTGCTATCTCTCTCAGAATGACCTTCTTGATCCAAACCAGTCAGGTTTCAAGACTGGTCATTCAACTGAGACTGCTCTTCTCTGTGTCACAGAGGCTCTCCACACTGCTAAAGCTAACTCTCTCTCCTCTGCTCTTGTCCTTCTAGACCTGTCTGCTGCCTTTGATACTGTGAACCATCAGATCCTCCTCTCCACCCTCTCCGAGCTGGGCATCTCCGGCGCGGCTCACTCTTGGATTGCGTCCTACCTGACCGGTCGCTCCTACCAAGTGGCGTGGCGAGAAGCTGTCTCCGCACCACGTGCTCTCACCACTGGTGTCCCCCAGGGCTCAGTTCTAGGCCCTCTCCTATTCTCGCTATACACCAAGTCACTTGGCTCTGTCATATCCTCACATGGCCTCTCCTATCATTGCTACGCTGATGACACACAACTAATCTTCTCCTTTTCCCCCTTCTGATAACCAGGTGGCGAATCGCATCTCTGCATGTCTGGCAGACATATCAGTATGGATGACGGATCACCACCTCAAGCTGAACCTCGGCAAGACGGAGCTGCTCTTCCTCCCGGGGAAGGACTGCCCGTTCCATGATCTCGCCATTACGGTTGACAACTCCGTTGTGTCCTCCTCCCAGAGTGCGAAGAGCCTTGGCATGACCCTGGACAACACCCTGTCGTTCTCCGCTAACATCAAGGCGGTGACCCGATCCTGTAGGTTCATGCTCTACAACATTCGGAGAGTACGACCCTGCCTTACACAGGAAGCAGCACAGGTCCTAATCCAGGCACTTGTCATCTCCCGTCTGGATTACTGCAACTCGCTGTTGGCCGGGCTCCCTGCCTGTGCCATTAAACCCCTACAACTCATCCAGAATGCCGCAGCCCGTCTGGTGTTCAACCTTCCCAAGTTCTCTCACGTCACCCCGCTCCTCCGCACACTCCACTGGCTTCCAGTTGAAGCTCGCATCTGCTACAAGACCATGGTGCTTGCCTACGGAGCTGTGAGGGGAACGGCACCTCCGTACCTTCAGGCTCTGATCAGTCCCTACACCCAAACGAGGGCACTGCGTTCATCCACCTCTGGCCTGCTGGCTCGCCTACCTCTGCGGAAGCATAGTTCCCGCTCAGCCCAGTCAAAACTGTTCGCTGCTCTGGCACCCCAATGGTGGAACAAGCTCCCTCACGACGCCAGGACAGCGGAGTCACTCACCACCTTCCGGAGACATTTGAAACCCCACCTCTTTAAGGAATACCTGGGATAGATAAAGTAATCCTTCTACCCCCCCCAAAAAAATAAAAATAAATAAATAATATAATATACATAGTAAAGTGGTTATCCCACTGGCTATAAGGTGAATGCACCTATTTGTAAGTCGCTCTGGATAAGAGCGTCTGCTAAATGACGTAAATGTAAATGTACTGTGCTTGTCAGCAAGAACACTACTGTTATTCCCCACACTTATTTTATTATTCCACTTCTTCCCAATTTTGCCAGTGTAATCAAATATCTGAAATTTGATATGCCTACTTGTCTTAAAAAATGAATTATATGAGGCTATGTATTATTGAAGCCATTCATGGACAGTTTTAAATAAGTCATACAAATAAGCATTGGATATTAAATGCTCCAGGAATGAAATATAATTTGACATTTTAGTATTGTGCACATGCTAGGCAGAGATGGTAGTGGGACTCAACTCATAAATGCATCATATATCTATGTATCATATGTCTATGTAGAGTAAGATGATGACAAGGAGCTTAAACTAGTAGACATAAACCACCTGAATATTGATATTCATTAGATTTTTCTTGAAGATTGGGTGATTGAAAATTTTCCAAAATCATGGCCATTAATATGGAGTTGGTCCCCCCTTTTGCTGCTATAAAGCCTCCACTCTTCTGGGAAGGCTTTCCACTAGATGTTGGAACATTGCTGCGGGGACTTGCTTCCATTCAGCCTCAAGAGCATTGGGCACTGATGTTGGGCGATTAGGCCTGGCTCGCAGTCGGCGATCCAATTCATCCCAAAGGTGTTCGATGGGGTTGAGGTCAGGGCTCCGTGCACGCCAGTCAAGTTCTTCCACACCAATCTCGGCAAACCATTTCTGTATGGACCTCGCTTTGTGCACGGGGGCATTGTCATGCTGAAACAGGAAAGGGCTTTCTGTCACGATCGTCTAAAGGAGCGGACCAATACGCAGCGTTGCGAGTGAACATGATGACTTTATTAATTAAAGCAACCACGGAAAAACAACAAAAGACGATAGTGAAGTCCAACAGACAAAATACTGAACCTGGAACAATAACCCACAAAACACAGGAGAAAACACACAGAATATATATGGCTCCCAATCAGAGATAACGAGCCGACAGCTGACACTCGTTACCTCCGATTGGGAGTCATTAACCAATCACCAAAAACACAAACAAATGAAACTCACCCAACCCAACACCACCAAATGAAATACACCCTGGCTCTAACACACAGTCCTTGGAGCCAGAGTGTGACACTTTCCCCAAATTGTTGCCACAAAGTTGGAAGCACAGAATCGTCAGTCCAGTTCAAGTGTTCAGCAGTCTGATGGCTTGTAGATAGAAACTGTCTCTGAGCCTGCAGACTCTCTCTACTGCGGTCCCGTTGATGTAGATTGGGGCATGTTCCCACCTCTGCTTCCTGAAGTCAAAATTAAACTCCTTTGTTTTGCTGATGTTAAGGAAGAGGTTGTTGTCCTGGCACTACAATGCCAGTTCACTTACCTCCTCCCTATAGGCTGACTCGTCGTTGTTGGTTATCAGGCCTACAACAGTGGTGTCGTCAACAAACTTGATGGAGTTGGTGTCGTGCAAAGCCACGCAGTCGTGGGTGAACTGGGAGTACAGCAAAGGGCTGAGGACACACCACTGGGAGGCCCATGTGTTAGGAGTCAGTGTGGATATATGGAGGCTTGAGGGTAGCTGAAGGATAGGATTAAAAACAAACAAAATATAACTATTGTAAAATACATTGTGTCCGTAAAATGTATATAGTATGTATCAGCTGGAAGTAGAAGCCTAAGTGTTGTTGTCCATTAGTTTACTTCAATTAGGGGAGGGGTGGTAGGGTTAGGGAAAATAAAGGAAAATATACAGTGAGGGAAAAAAGTATTTGATCCCCTGCTGATTTTGTACGTTTGCCCACTGACAAAGAAATGATCAGTCTATAATTTTAATGGTAGGTTTATTTGAACAGTGAGAGACAGAATAACAACAAAACAATCCAGAGAAACGCATGTCAGAAATTTTATAAATTGATTTGCATTTTAATGAGGGAAATAAGTATTTGACCCCCTCTCAATCAGAAAGATTTCTGGCTCCCAGGTGTCTTTTATACAGGTAACGAGCTGAGATTAGGAGCACACTCTTAAAGGGAGTGCTCCTAATCTCAGCTTGTTACCTGTATAAAAGACACCTGTCCACAGAAGCAATCAATCAATCAGATTCCAAACTCTCCACCATGGCCAAGACCAAAGAGCTCTCCAAGGATGTCAGGGACAAGATTGTAGACCTACACAAGGCTGGAATGGGCTACAAGACCATCGCCAAGCAGCTTGGTGAGAAGGTGACAACAGTTGGTGCGATTATTCGCAAATGGAAGAAACACAAAAGAACTGTCAATCTCCCTCGGCCTGGGGCTCCATGCAAGATCTCACCTCGTGGAGTTGCAATGATCATGAGAACGGTGAGGAATCAGCCCAGAACTACACGGGAAGATCATGTCAATGATCTCAAGGCAGCTGGGACCATAGTCACCAAGAAAACAATTGGTAACACACTACGCCGTGAAGGACTGAAATCCTGCAGCGCCCGCAAGGTCCCCCTGCTCAAGAAAGCACATATACATGTCCGTCTGAAGTTTGCCAATGAACATCTGAATGATTCAGAGGAGGACTAGGTGAAAGTGTTGTGGTCAGATGAGACCAAAATGGAGCTCTTTGGCATCAACTCAACTCGCTGTGTTTGGAGGAGGAGGAATGCTGCCTATGACCCCAAGAACACCATCCCCACCGTCAAACATGGAGGTGGAAACATTATGCTTTGGGGGTGTTTTTCTGCTAAGGGGACAGGACAACTTCACTGCATCAAAGGGACGATGGACGGGGCCATGTACCGTCAAATCTTGGGTGAGAACCTCCTTCCCTCAGCCAGGGCATTGAAAATGGGTCGTGGATGGGTATTCCAGCATGACAATGACCCAAAACACACGGCCAAGGCAACATAGGAGTGGCTCAAGAAGAAGCTCTGGATAAGAGCGTCTGCTAAATGACTAAAAAATGTACAAAAAATAAATAATACTTATTTCCCTCATTAAAATGCAAATCATTTTATAACATTTTTGACATGCGTTTTTCTGGATTTTGTTGTTGTTATTCTGTCTCTCACTGTTCAAATAAACTGATAATTTCTGTGTCAGTGGGCAAACGTAAAAATCAGCAGGGGATCAAATATTTTTTCCCCTCACTGTATATATAAAACAAATATATATATATATATATATATATATATATATATATATATAAAAGAGTCAGTGTGGATGAGGTGTTGTTTCCTATCATCACAGCCTGTGGTCTGCCCCACAGGAAGTCCAGAATCCAGTTGCAGAGGGTGGAGTCCAGACCCAGGGCTCTGAGCTTGGTGTCGAGCTTGTAGGGAACAATAGTGTTGAATGCTGAAATGTAGTCAATGAACAGTATTCTCCCATAGGTGTTCCTCTTGTCCAGATGTGGATCTGTTGGAGCGGTAGGTCAATTGGAGGGGGTCCAGTTTGCCTGGTATGCTGGCCTTGATGTGGGCCATGACCAGCCTCTCGAAGAACTTCATGATGACCGTGGTGAGTGCGACGGGGCAATAGTCATTTGGGCATGTCACCTTGTCTTTCTTGGGCAATGGGATGATTGTGGTCTCCTTGAAGCAGGTGGGTACTACACCCTGGGACAGGGACAGGTTGAAGATGTCTGTTGTCCTTGTCACATGCGTCGCAAGTCTGGGTTGTCGAACATCAATTGAAGTTTGAGTCTGTATTGTCTTTCTGCGTCCCTAATGGATTTGCGGCGCTCATACCTGCTTGCCTTGCATCACCGCCAGGGACCGTTCTGCTGACATTGAATGCTGCAGTACAGGCTCTCAGCATGGTTGTGGTATGTCCATATTGTTATTGTGGGTACAACATCATTAACACATCATCAACACATCAGCAGCAGATTTTAATTTAGAATGGAAAATTAATGTGTTTATGCAACAAATGTTAGTACACCGAATCGCACCGAATCATTTCAAACTAAAACATATGGTTCCTGTATTGTATCTGAGCCCATGTATCTAGATACGTATGGTTCCTGTATCGTATCTGAGCCCATGTACAGTAGATCAGGGGTCACCAACCCTCCTGGAGAGCAAGCAGGATTTTCATCCAGCCCTATTTTAAAGAGAGCGTTCACCCAAATTACAAAATACAAAATGTTTGTGTCCATACCTTGAACGCAGTATATGGACAAGGAGACTGCAATCTATGATTTGGTTACCCACTGCCATCAACCATTAATATGATTATTTCCTGAGCAGAGCCTTGGTGTAGTGGTGTTACGGTCCCCAGCAAGAAACTGGGTCCGTAACTGGGTCCCCCAGTCTCTCAAACAGAAGGGGGAACTAACAAAGAGTCACTGACCACAACCAAAACAGGTGGGGTTTTAGGAGGGGTTCTGACACTCATGGGGATGTCCACTGAAAGTTGACTAGCAACAACAACTGGGACCGAAAAAGACACCCACCATGAGCGCACACTAAATTTGCCCAAGCAGAGGCAAACAAAATAAAAAAAAACACCAAACTTAAAGTCAGCAAATCAAAAAGTGGAGCAAAACAACTAAACTAAAAGGTGTTAACCCTCCACATCTCTCAAGACAACTGGAGCGCTGGGCCAGCCACTCTTAAATATCACCTGGGCCAGCCCAGGTGAAACACCTTCCCACTAACGAGATGACAAATCAGCACTGGTGTAACTGTAACACATACTGACTAACAAGGTGACACCAAATCGGTGCGCCCCCGTGGCACGTGTCACACACGTGTCACACAAAACTTTCCACCTGAGAACAGGGATAAATTCCTGCTTCCAACCTTCCCACTGTTTCTAGCATTTGCCTGTCTCCCCATCTCATTACTGTCTGAATAAAGTGTCAAACCACAACAAAAAAGAAAGTATATATTTAGCCCCCAAAAATCTCTAAGTCGTCAAATTTTTTGTGTTCATTTAATGTTCAAAGTATCCTGAATACACCTGACCTGTGGTTAAAAATATATATTGTCCACCCTGGTCATAGGCCTAAGCCATGTCAAAATATGTACAATTGCAGGAAATGAGCTTTAAAACAGTAACATTTTCAGTCTAGGGGTTGTGCCAGGGGACAATGAAATTCAGATAGTAAATCTCACTCCAAGCTTTCTTCAAAAGTTGGCAGCCCTGTGTCAATACTAGCTACAGTGGTTAGCTAGCTTTGAGGAAGTATTTAATGTTGTGTGCATTGTGTCTGCATTTAGCTGGCTCTCATACCATAGCCTACACTGCATATGAAGTCTGACTGGCTCATCTGTGGATGTACCAAAAACAATCCCTATTTTTGTTAATTATTTTTTTACTCCCCCAAGTGGGGGTTCGTGCGCTCTGATTGGCTCAGTCAAGTTGTTGGCTACTGACAAGCATTACGATTCTACAAGTAGAATCGGTATGTTCGTCACTACCGGGTCTGCACGCAGCAGGTACCACTTTTGTTCTAGCAAGGAACGGGCTCCCACTGTGGTAAATACCTATCGGCAGTGAGATTCTCGGTGTGTTTCATGCTATAGAGATAGAGAGAAAGACCTGTCTTACACTTGTTACATGCGCAATTACACTTTTTAAACATACCCAACTCACTCTTTGACAAGCACACACACACACACACACACACACACACACACACACACACACACACACACACACACTACAGCAACATCCAATATTTTGTAAATGGCCACTTAAAATAGGGAAGTACACTTTAGTTGGATTTGTACAATGCAATACGGTTGGCAGTCTTTCTAAATCATGTAACTAACTACTGTTAATGTGCTGTCTAATCACTGAACTAATTGAAGCTAAGTAGCCAACTACTATTTGATGGATTTTACATTAACAATTATACTGAAGATATAAAAAAAATGAAAAGAGATAATGCGGTTTTGATTGATCGAACTAGGAGACAATTTAGAAAGATGGCCTTAACACACACAACCTTCCCCATCCTCTCTCCATACCCACGAGCAGGCCCCCATTGGAGGCTCCGTTGATGGCTATGCGGCTGGCTGTGGTGTAGTTCTCTTGGATTAGATACTCTGCTGCACACTGGAAGTCATCAAAGCAATTCTGCTTGTTCCCCAGGGTACCACCTAGACAGAGACAGGAATTCAACTCTAGAAAGGATACTGCCATAGTCCACAGATAATATAATAATATATGCCATTTCGCAGACGTGCATGCATTCATTTTACACACTATCCTGGCCTTGCAAGTGCCATGCTCTACCAACTGAGCTACAGAGAGACTGGGGCCGGGTATCAATAGTCATAGCTACAGTAGTTTCCATCTTATTCACTCCCCCCCAAGCATGACATGAAGGCAAAATAGTGGAAAGCTGTGCTAGTGAATATAGACTAGCGAATCGCAGCCCGTAGGTTTAACATACTGTAGCTTTATTTAACCCATTTCTATGCTTCTTCAGGTGGTGAAGATACGGTACCTTTGTGCCAGGTCTGTCCGTACTCCCCTCCTCCTCTGATGTTGGCTACAGCCAGGATTCCCCCCAGGTGTCTGACAAACAGCAGGTATGGAACACTGACAGAGAGAGAGAGAGACAGAGAGGGAGGGGTGATGGACAGGTGTCACTCAAATCAAACTGACTCAGAATACAGATCATTTGGATGAATTATATACTTATGAATTCCTGGAGGGGAAAGATACATAATGTTCCGTTGGAGAGTCATGCATTGTGATACTAACTTGTAGTATGGTTGGATGGAGTTCTGAAAGCCTCCATATCCGTACAGGAAGACAGGATGTGATCCATCCTTCTTAAGGCCCCGGGCGTGCACCAGGAACATGGGGATTTTAGTTCCATCCTTACTGGGGTAAAACACCTGAAACACACAGCAATGTTGACATACTGAGATTGTCAAGATACTGTAAATTCTTACTGTAAGTAGTTGTAATCTGCTGTTGTCTTACCTGGTTGGTTTCATAGTCCTCCTGTTGGATACCCTTCACCTCCACCTGTCTGAACACTGTGGGTTCTGGAGACGCCTGGCTCAGGTCACAGTGGTAGATCACACCTGGGAGAGACACGACACATAGGGGTTAGAGGTCATAGAGAGGTCAAAGGTTATAGATAATAAGGACGTTGGCGGGAGGGTACCCAACAGTAGTATTCAAAGTTAGTCTTCCTTTGTGTTGAATGTAAGTTGTCACTCCATACTAATAGTGAGAATATTAACCCTAATGAATAATAATTAAGTGAAAAGACAAGGAGGCATAAACACATCAGGTTATGCCAATGAACATCACCTTTATGTTCATAGGTTAGTCACAATAAATTACATAACCTTTTCATGTCTAACACCACAAATTAAGTTGAATATCCCCTACTAGACAGTACAGTACCTGGCGTGGTGAAGGAGGTGAACTTGTAGAAGAAGTCAGAGTGTTTCTTCTTACAGCTGAGGCCCACCACAGTGCCCACGTCCAGAGGCAGATCTCTGACCAGACCACCAGTGGACAGCTCATACAACTGCAGGATGTCCTTCACATCATGGACATAGTTGACCAGCAGGTGGAGCTGGTTCACACAGGCCACGGAGCCTAATGGAAGACAGAAAATGCTTACAATGTAGGCTACTTGGGTTCCTTCTGAGCATATCAGCAGGTCTAGAATCAGTTATTTCTGTTTAAAACTTGAAACACTTTCTGCTAAATAATGAAACTGGCCTTGGATTATAATAAAAGCATAATGCACCAACAACCTGACATACAGTGCCATTCAAAAGTTTGTACACACCTACTCATTCAAGGGTTTTTCTTTATTTTTACTATTTTCTACTTTGAAGAATAATAGTGAAGACATCAAAACTATGAAATAACACATATGGAATCATGTATTAACCAAAAAAGTGTTCAACAAATCAAAATATATTTTATATTTTCAAATAGCCACCCTTTGCCTTGATGACAGCTTTGTACACTCTTGGCATTCTCATAACCAGCTTCACCTGGAATACTTTTCCAAAAGTTTTGAAGGAGTTCCCACATATGCTGAGCAATTGTTGGCTGCTTTTCCTTCACTCTGCCGTCCGACTCATCCCAAACCATCTCAATTGGGTTGAGGTCGGGAGATTGTGGAGGCCTGGTCATCTGATGCAGCACTCTATCACTCTCTCTCCTTCTTGGTAAAATAGCCCTTACACAGCCTGGAGGTGTGTTGGGTCATTGTCCTGTTGAAAAACAAATGATAGTCCCACTAAGCCCAAACCAGATGGGATGTCGTATCGCTGCAGAATGCTGTGGTAGCCATGCTGGTCAAGTGTGCCTTTGAATTCTAAATAAATCACAGACAGTGTCACCAGCAAAGCATCCCCACACCATAACACCTCCTCCTCCATGCTTTATGGTGGGAACTACACATGCAGAGATGATCCGTTCACCCACACCGCTTCTCACAAAGACACGGCAGTTGGAACTAAAAATCTCCAATTTGGACTCCAGACCAAAGGACACATTTCCACCAGTCTAATGTCCATTGCTCGTGTTTCTTGGCCCAAGCAGGTCTCTTCTTATTATTGGTGTTCTTTAGTAGTGGTTTCTTTGCAGCAATTCGACCATGAAGGCCTGATTCACACAGTCCCCTCTGAACAGTTGATGTTGAGATGAGTCTGTGACTTGAACTCTGTGAAGCATTAATTTGGGCTGCAATTTCTGAGGCTGGTAACTCTAATGAACTTATCCTCTGCAGCAGAGGTAACTCTGGGTCTTCCATTCCTGTGGCAGTCCTCATGAAAGCAAGTTTCATCATAGCGCTTGATGATTTTTGCGACTGCACTAGAAGAAACTTTCAAAGTTCTTAAAAATGTCCATATTGACTGACCTTCATGTCTTAAAGTAATGAGGGACTGTTGTTTCTCTTTGCTTATTTGAGCTGTTCTTGCCATAATATGGACTTGGTGTTTTACCAAAAAAATAGGGTGATCTTCTGTACAACACAACCGATTGGCTCAAACACATTAAGAAGGAAAGAAATTCCACAAATTAACTTTTAAGAAGGCACACCTGTTAAATGAAATGCATTCCAGGTGACTACCTCATGAAGCTGGTTGAGAGAATGCCAAGAATGTGCAAAGCTGTCATCAAGGCAAAGGGTGGCTATTTGAAGAATCTCAAATATAAAATATATTTTGATTTGTTTAACACTTTTTTGGTTACTACATGATTCCATATGTGTTATTTCATAGTTTTGATGTCTTCACTATTATTCTACAATGTAGAAAACAGTAATAATTGAGAGAAAAACCCTTGAATGAGTAGGTGTGTCTAAACCTTTGACTGGTAGTATATATAGGATCCAATTTCATGGCAAATTATTGCAAGGGGGATGCAATTTTTGTTTTGTTTTCCAATGTTAAAGTACAGTGAGGGAAAAAAGCATTTGATCCCCTGCTGATTTTGTACGTTTGCCCACTGACAAAGAAATTATTAGTCTATAATTTTAATGGTAGGTTTATTTGAACAGTGAGAGACAGAATAACAACAACAAAATCCAGAACAACGCATGTCAAAAATTTTATAAATTGATTTGCATTTTCATGAGGGAAATAAGTATTTGACCCCCTCTCAATCAGAAAGATTTCTGGCTACCAGGTGTCTTTTATACAGGTAACGAGCTGAGATTAGGAGCACACTCTTAAAGGGAGTGCTCCTAATCTCAGCTTGTTACCTGTATAAAAGACACCTGTCCACAGAAGCAATCAATCAATCAGATTCCAAACTCTCCACCATGGCCAAGACCAAATAGCTCTCCAAGGATGTCAGGGACAAGATTGTAGACCTACACAAGGCTGGAATGGGCTACAAGACCATCGCCAAGCAGCTTGGTGAGAAGGTGACAACAGTTGGTGCGATTATTCGCAAATGGAAGAAACACAAAATAACTATCAATCTCCCTCGGCCTGGGGCTCCATGCAATATCTCACCTCGTAGAGTTGCAATGATCATGAGAACGGTAAGGAATCAGCCCAGAACTACACGGGAGGATCTTGTCAATGATCTCAAGGCAGCTGGGACCATAGTCACCAAGAAAACAATTGGTAACACACTACGCCGTGAAGGACTGAAATCCTGCAGCGCCCGCAAGATCCCCCTGCTCAAGAAAGCACATATACAGGCCCGTCTGAAGTTTGCCAATGAACATCTGAATGATTCAGAGGAGAACTGGGTGAACGTGTTGTGGTCAGATGAGACCAAAATCGAGCTCTTTGGCATCAACTCAACTCGCCGTGTTTGGAGGAGGATGAATGCTGCCTATGACCTCAAGAACACCATCCCCACCGTCAAACATGGAGGTGGAAACATTATGCTTTGGGGGTGCTTTTCTGCTAAGGGGAGAGGACAACTTCACTGCATCAAAGGGACGATGGACGGGGCCATGTACCGTCAAATCTTGGGTGAGAACCTCCATCCCTCAGCCAGGGCATTGAAAATGGGTCATGGATGGTTATTCCAGCATGACAATGACCCAAAACACACGGCCAAGGCAACAAAGGAGTGGCTCAAGAAGAAGCACATTAAGGTCCTGGAGTGGCCTAGCCAGTCTCCAGACCTTTATCTCATAGAAAATCTGTGGAGGGAGCTGAAGGTTCGAGTTGCCAAACGTCAGCCTCGAAATCTTAATGACTTGGAGAAGATCTGCAAAGAGGAGTGGGACAAAATCCCTCCTGAGATGTGTGCAAACCTGGTGGCCAACTACAAGAAACGTCTGACCTCTGTGATTGCCAACAAGGGTTTTGCCACCAAGTACTAAGTCATGTTTTGCAGAGGGGTCAAATACTTATTTCCCTCATTAAAATGCAAATCAATTAATAACATTTTTGACATGCGTTTTTCTGGATTTTTTTGTTGTTATTCTGTCTCTCACTGTTCAAATAAACCTACCATTAAAATGATAGACTGATCATGTCTTTGTCAGTGGGTAAACGTACAAAATCAGCAGGGGATCAAATACTTTTTCCCCTCACTGTATAATGTGTTAGGTATTCTTCACACACTGTTGTTTCTCTTGTCCAATAGATGGCAGTATGCTTTTCATAATTGTAGTACAGCATGGGACACAGACTTCCTGTTTACTCCTTTCACCTCTCAAATGGACTTTGTCTAAGGTACAGCAACTATACTGGACATTCTAGTATAGTGAGTTCAACCAAAACAAAGAAGTGCAATGCTAGTAAGTCAAGTTGAGTATAAATAGAACAAATGTCAATAATATAGCTTGAGTTTGCTGATTTCCAACAGTGTGTGTGTGTTCATGCAGTTAAGGTTTTACTTGTGTGCGTGTGTATTGTTCTAGGAGTGTGTGTGTATAGAGAGAGAGAGAGAGCGAGAGAGTGAGCAAGCGAGCCCCACACCCTTGACCCTCAATACACTGAGCATACGTCACAAACCACCTGTTAGAACCTCCTAAGACCTTCACAGCACACCCTCAACCACAGATACGGCAGTAAACATCTGTGGCCCCACATTCAGTACTGATTAAAATCTCTCAGCTAACAGAATGTTAGGCAGATGAAACACCACTGCTCTAATGATATTAGTCAATATGGTAGCAATATGTTTTGGTGAAGAACATCCTTGTGGTATGTAAAAGGGATAAACTTTACATGAGAAGCAACTCACTTTCATATGACCAGGGCCGCTCTTCCCATTAGGTAAGATTAGACAGCCACCAATGGCGGCACTTGAATTTGGGGCGGCATTTTGATCGGCTGCTACACCGCCGACGGCACCCCAGCCACCAGCTCATAGCGTTGCTGCAGTTCCCGCCCTCACCCTATTCCCGCTTCTCCCGAAGTTCACTTCCACTATCCTTGGTAGCTATGGTGATGTGTGTGTTTATATGGGATTATCCAATTGTGAAATATTAATAAAAAGGAATCTGCCAATTCAATGATTGTTTAGTTTTTTATGTTTGTGTATGATGAAGACGATTAGTGATTAAGGCAGTAGCCTAAACTAGCCTGTTAAATGTTAGCTAGCTATTACTAGTGGATATAATTTTAACTTAAAGTAAGCTATAGAGATTTGAAACAATTTGCTACCATGTCTAAGAGACAAAAACTCTCTCTCTCCCCTCTCTCTCTCCCCTCCCTCTGTCTCTCTCAGATAATTTGATTTCAGGACCATGGACAGCTACAGAGAGAAAACTTCGCTGACTGCAGAGGAAAGAGGCAACTAGGCGGAGACTAAATAAATAAATGCTGAAACTGATGTTGGACAATCAGATTCGCTATGTAAATAAACAAAATTCGTTAAGGCTGGGTCATTGACAAAGTTTATTTTACACTGCTCCAGCGAAACGAGGCCCGCCATGCATTTATGAAAGCACTTGTTTCTAAAGCTCAAATGATCTCACTCTTTTTTACAGTTCTACAGGAATATTAAAATATATGTTAAATATGTTATGTAATAGTGTTATTTTTATTGTAATTGTAACAATTATGGGATCGTGCCATGTGGGATAACAGGTGGCATATTATTAATAAGAAACTCGGTTTCCTACTATAGGTAGTTGGCTGCAAAGTAATAGCAACATTGTAACTCTCCGATGCAGGGGTTAAAGTAAAATCCCTTCTGCCTGGTAAGGGACCTCCTATATGTGCACGTGTGCACCAACATTTTTTATGGGCCTAATCTTCCTATTCCAAAATATAAGTGGCAAGCCTACCTGTTTGACAGACACAATTATGCTATCCATAGATGTCGGTATAGCCAAATACTCCAATACTGTCGGATGCACTGATTAAATGCCTGGGAAGGGCTTGGTGTGTTTGGTTAAAACCAGGGCTCGAATTGAGGGAGGGTATCACATACCCCCTGTGCTAAAGAAAAGGGCAAAAAGGATATCTATTGTTTGCTTTATATTTTGAAATAAATGCATAAAAAGTATCCAAATGATATCAAGCGTTCTATAACGATGCTTAACTCGGTGATGCCTTATGGTACAAACAAGCTCTAAAATGCCTGCAAAAGACTTAACTCTGATGCATATGGGGATATATTGATTCCTCTCTAAGACTTTCTGAAGCTGAGCTGCAGTCGAGGAGATAAAAAAAATTCGTCGGTAGAGCCTCTGTCTGGGTGGAAAGGTAACTTTTGAAAGTGCCATGCTTAGATTCATAAGGATGTTTATGATGTAATTATTTCCAAACAAGACACTGGTTTGACATTGAGAAAAAAATGTTTGTCTCACCTAGGGCGGCAGAAAGTCCAGGGCTGGCCCTGCATATGATCTGCCCGACTACATTGAAGACGTGTGCCAGATCTTACAATGCCTGGAAGTATCTTATGACCTAGGGCTGACCAAGTTGCTTGCTACGTCACACATTTTAAAAATGTGATTCATGAGACAAAGTTCCCGTACTTCCAAAGTTTCACTTTTTATTTAAAATGCATGCTATGAGGAAGGTCGTTTAACCATGACAAGAAGTTCCCACTCACTGTGGTCGATAGACTGAAACATGAACATGTAAATCAAAAAAGTGAAACTTGGCAAGTAGCCTGACCATACTAAAAACGTATTTGACTCCCTTTAGTCCAGTGGTCTAAACACATAGAAACGCGAAAGCAGCACAAAAAACACATTTGGCTTATCACCATCATCATGATTAGGTCATTGGGTCATATCAGTTGTTTTAGTGGTGGGCTGGAACCAAATCCTGCACACCCTGTAGCTCTCCAGAACCAGGGTTGGATACCACTGCTCAGGTTTCTCTTACCCAGGACGTCCTTGTCGTGCTGGGGTAGGAGGGTCCTCCAGTGGTTCTTGTCTGGTTTCTCCAGGTCAATGTTGATCAGGCAGTAGCGAGGGGCATCCAGGTTGGTGCGGAAGGTGAACACACTGCCCTCATTGGTGATGTAGGAGTACTGCGCCTCAAAGTTGTCCACCAGCTTCACCCAGGTCAGCAGGCCTATAGGTACAGTTGCAGTCAAATATATTGGCACAGATGCAGTCAAATATATTGGCACAGATGCACTATGCAATGGAGCAGAATGTGGTTGAATGGCTATTTTTACTCTGTAGGCTGCTCATCACAGGTGAGATAAAGTACCAGTAAACGACAATCACTTGCCTCCAACCACATTAACTTGTTAATAATTTAGTCCAGGCCATTTTTGACTTGGAAGTGAAAAATCTCAATTTCAGTTTTGATATGATATTCATGGTCATGTGCAGTTGTACATGAAATACCAAAATGTTTTCAATTTATTTTACAATAAATTGTGAATCGTACAAATATATTTGACTGCATCTGTATAGGACAATAAGAACTAGTACCTTATTGAGACGCACCTATGATGTGAGGTATTCATACAGGGTCTGATTAAGATCGTAGGGACAGACCTGTGATGCCATTGGGCAGCTTCTCCAGGTCACAGTACCATAGCTGGTTGACTGGCTCACAGCCCTCTGTGATGTTGAGCACTGCATACCTGCCGTCATCCGACACCTAGAGAGAGAGAGAGAGAGAGAGAGAGAGAGAGAGAGAGAGAGAGAGAGAGAGAGAGAGAGAGAGAGAGAGAGAGAGAGAGAGAGAGAGAGAGAGAGAGAGAGAGAGAAATGATCTGATGCTTTAGTACTAGCTGATGCTATCCCTACATTAGCAATGTGAGTGATTACTTACAAACTGAGAACAAAAGATAGAAAGATGGATCCAGGATTGAGAGAGTCAAACAAGGTGGAGGAGAGAGACAGAAGTGAGGGAGATGAGACAAAGAGAGTGACAGAGTGATAGTTGTAGATTCATATGGAGAATGTGGTGGACAACAGGTGGGAAATGTAAAGAAAAAGCATTCTCTTTTAAACTCACTGTTACTCCACTGTGCCATTTTGGATGGTCAGGAAATTCAGCCACCAGGATGTCCTCTGATTGGTTGGTGCCAATCACATGGTAGTAGAGTTTCTGATTGAGGTTGGATGTGGTCTCTGTGCCTGTGGAGCAATGCAGAAAGCTGTGTGTGTTTTTCAATGTGTTTGTGCACTTATACAGTAGATATACTATGTTGTACTGTATACAGTAGATAACATGCTGTATGTGTATGTGTTTATGTCTGTGTGAGTCTCACCATCAGCCTTGCCGTCCTGCCGGGGGTAACAATTATAAAACACCCCGCGGGCATCGTGGGTCCAGGCCAGGCAGCTGAACTTCACCCTGTCCAGGACATCAGGCAGCGTCATGAGGTCATCAGCCTTCAGGAAGTGCAACGTCACCCAGTCGGAGCCGCTGGAGCTCAGGCCATACGCAAAGTACTCGCACTCCTCCGACAGGCGCCCCACTGGAAGGAGAAGGAGAGAGAGGCAAGGAGAGAGGAAGAGGAAAAATAGATATTACCGGTACATTGTGTGATATTATAGTGTATAATGTACAGTAGGCCTATCATTTATATATATTTTTGCAATATACTCTACCTTTGTCACAGCAATAAAATCAAATAACAGAGGAGAAATGTAAATTGCTTGACAAGAGAGGAGGAGGAATTGTGAGGGCTCAGGTTGAGACATAAAAAGTTATGGTGTGTGTTTGTGTGTATTACAGTAATCAGGAGCTCACTCTTCAAGGCTACAGTCCCATCCTCAGACAGTGTGTTTGGGTCAAAGAAGACTGTGGCCGGTCCGTCCAGAGAGTCCTGCACATAGAGCACATCCTGGTTCTGCAGGCCCTGGTTATGGAAGTAGAAATACCTACAGACAGAGGAAACCAGTTATATTTGTTATACCATGGAGAGCATCAGACACACATACAGTGCCTTTAAAAAGTATTCACACCCCTTGTCTTATTCCACATTTTGTTGTGTTACAGCCTGAATAAAAAAATTGACTAAATATATTTTTTTCTCCCCCATCTACACATAATGACAAAGTGAAAACATATTTTGCAATGTTTGCAAATGTATTGAAAATGAAATACAGAAATCTCATGTACATAATTATTCACACCGAGTCAATACTTTGTAGAAACACCGTTGGCAGCGATTATAGCTTTGAGTCATCATGGGTATATCTGTATCAGCTTTGCACATATGGATTTGCAGATTTTCTCAAGCTCTGTTAAGGAGTAAGTTTCACACATGCTACACAGGCAGTTATTGCGTACTTACCCCTTTGGCCCTCATTGTTGTGCATTTTCTTGGAAATAAGTGTGCAGGCTTTTGTTCCAGCCCAGTACTGAATCTTTTGATTAGTCCTTAAACTGCTTTTTAACCTGTTTCCTCCCTTGTAGGGGCAGCTGTATTTTAGTTCCTAACCTGTTTATTTCCCCATAGAGAATGATAGAGGCCTCTAGTGGCCAAAAGGCCATTTTAGCATGGACAGCACCATTGAGGGCTTCCACCATGTAGTCAACTGGGTGGGACTTCCAACTTCATTGGCTGATCCCTCCTGGTGACCCTGTTGGAGTCATGTCCAATCGGCTCATCAGAAGGGATCAGGCAATCTTGAAGAAGAAAATTGACAAGTTCAAAATGGAGATAGCTTCAATGGCGCTGCCCGTTCTGTCACAGACGCTATATTGGCACAGATACAAAGATGAGTCCTCTCTCTCTATGTTGTTTCCTCTCTTGTAGAGGCAGCTGTAGTGATGCTTTCACCAAATTGTGCCAAAAAACTGTTCATAACTCGGAGCCAGAGCATGTGAGCGGAGTTGAGCGGTTGCAAATCCCACTCATGGTACCGCTCTTGCGCTTCATGTGCTTTCCTACCGCTCCACGCTCACAGGAAAAAACACTGCAGCTCCAAATTCGCTCCATTCATTAAAATCACAATTTAACCAACACCCATCTATTTTTGTGACTACCTGGACCTACCAATTGTTTTTTAAGTATTGAAACCAAACCATATGGATTTGAATTAAACGTATTTGAATCTCCAGTCAAATTAGGCACACTCCGCTCCTCGCTCCGCTCCAGCTCCTCTCCAGCTCAGCTCACATACTCTGCTCGGACCTTCATTATCTGTTCAAAATGCACATTAGTGACATCTTCTGGTCAGCATTAAATAGCATGTTTTTAGCAAAACGCCTTGCCGCAGCGGTAAGTCGTTGGCTTTACTAGCCTATAATCAATTGGAATACCAGGTTCTAATTTTACATTATGTTTCCCTTTTTTGCCTTCAAGTTTACTATTTTTTTTTTTACGGAATCTATGCCATTATTTGGGATGCTGAAGATAGAAGCTATACTACATAAAACAAATTATTTGAACAACTGTGCAGAAAGTGTGATTTCACATAAAACAATTTTCTAAATAGTGTGTCTTCAACAGGATTTGACCTCGTACCCTCACATCCCTGAATGTTCCATAGTTCCCTCTCTACTTGCTAAGCCACCGGTAAAGTGAAACTTTTTGTACAAAATCCTGACTATATTTGTACGGTTTGATGGATTGAGTTTATTAGACCTTTTCTTTTTTGTATACATACGTAAGGGTGCTCCAGCCAGTGATGCCTCCACATTCAATTTAAGAAAATCATCAAGGATAACACAATAAAGCTTGAAAGCTTGTTTCCATTGTGGTCCTTTTGGAGGGGGGGCGGGGTGCAGCAAGGTTAGGCAGCAATGGTAGTGGCAACAAACAACGACAGACAAAATTGTTGTTTGTTTCATAAAATGAGTTAAATAGTACAGATCCATTTCCTAATAAACAACTCTAGTCAGGTACATCTCCCTTGTCTCACATACCCATAATATACAGTATACAACATTCAATATCTTACATATACAAACACAAGACAATCACAATATGATACACAATAGGCACCAAAAGGCAGACCATATGCGATCCCAGGCACTTTCATCTCACCCACGTATTGTGCGTAGTCTTACGACTCACTTTGAGACATGCTACTATTTAGCTATTTTTTCAGTGAGAACTTGAAACTGCCTATGGAGGTTATATGTTTCAAATTCTTTGGAAGACTATTCTAAAGAATGGCAGCTGAGTACAAAAAGGTTTCTTTCCCCATACTACTATTAAATCTAAAAGGAACAGCGTCAGTTTCACTCCTTCTAGTGGATTAGTTATGGTTATCCTGGACCAAGCTAAAGTCATTACATAGGTACCTGGGGACCATATTGTGGACAAGCGTATGTACAAGACACACTTTAATCTGACAGACTCTCTCCTCCACTTTGAGCCATCTGAGGCTTTCAAAGTGGGAAGGGTCAAGATTAATACGTGCTGGAAGTTTAAGAATAATTGTGACTAATTTGTTCTGAGATGTCTGCAGTTTGTTTTTAATTGTCCAGTAGAGGTCGGTGTTTGAAAGCAGCTTGGAATTGAAGAAAGCACCAGAACCACGGCGAAATCAGTGGGATCTTGCAGTTTGCAACACACGGTTTGAAAAAGCACGTCATCAAACTAAGCTTTGGACGTCATGGATGACATACTTCTGATAAAGTGATACACGCATCGGCACACTGCTTCGAAGTTAGCTGCAATAGATTTTGACGCATGCCTCGGTGCTCCGGTATCAAACGTAACATAGGGGCAGCTGTATTTTAGCTCCCTAACTTGTTTCCTCTCTTGTAGGGGCAGCTGTATTTTAGTTCCCTAACCCGTTTCCTCTCCTGTAGGGGCAGCTGTATTTTAATTCCTAACAGTTTCCTCTCTTGTAGGGCCAGCTGTATTTTAGTTCCTACCCGTTTCCTCTCTTTTAGGGGCAGCTGTATTTTAGTTCCTACCCGTTTCCTCTCTTTTAGGGGCAGCTGTATTTTAGTTAACCTGTTTCCTCTCTTGTAGGGGCAGCTGTATTTTAGCTCCTACCCATTTCCTCTCTTGTAGGGCCATCTGTATTTTAGTTAACCTGTTTCCTCTCTTGTAGGGCCATCTGTATTTTAGTTCCTAACCTGTTTCCTCTCTTGTAGGGGCAGCTGTATTTGGGGTAGTCAGAGAGCTCAGTTAGCCGCTGGTGAAACTGAGGCCTAACCGCACACTGCTCCAGGAATGGCATGGTCATCTTATTCTGTTCCTCCACAAAGGCCTGGACAAAACAAACACATGTCAGTGTTCAGGAATAGGTAGCTGCAATACTGAAACAAATCAGTTGTCATTATGTGTCTTTCCAGATTGCATCACAATTACCTTGGTTTCTTCACTGTCAGGATCTTCCAACCAGGCATACGGGTCACATATCTTAACCCCATGGTAGTCATCCACCTACAGGATAGAAATACAACACTTACTATAAGTATGACTGCATGTACGGAAAGAAAAACAAAGAGGCTCTGTCACACAATGTTTGTAAAGGATGTGTAATGACCCCAAAGCAGAGTTGGTTGACAGCTGAGTTCTAAAGAATGTCAGTAAATTGCCTTATTTAAATATTACATTGATTGAATGGGGTTTGATGTGGCAATGTCCAATGGAATTCAGATAACTTAAAGATTAAACATTTACTGACTGATTTATAGCCTACAACAGTGTATGACACATGGCTAAAGATAAAAGTAACAGTCTTACTCAGAACTACAGGCCTTCGTTAGAACCTGTAGAGGCAAAACCAAATTGGAAACAGAAACCATTATTTTTCTCAGGGTTACTCAGCTTAGCCCATATAGAATGATAGAGGCCTCTAGAGGCCAAAAGGTTTTATTAGCATGGGCAGAGCCATTGAGGGCTTCCACCATTGTAATGTAGTCAACTGTGTTGGACTTCCAACTTCATTGGCTGATCCCTCCTGGTGACTCTGTTGAAGTCATGTCCAACTGGGTCATCAGTAGGGATTAGCCAATAAAATAAATATAAGACTACTTCAAAATTGAGATTGCCTCAATGGCGCTGCCCGTTCGCTCATAGACGCCATGATGTGAACTATTAAGGGATGCTTTCTCTATCATTCTCTATGGCTCAGCCACACTGACTTTGCACAAAGTGAAGGCCTGCTCGTTTTTGCTCTCTTATGCTGCAATCTCTTCCTGATTGTGCGGCTACCCCTTTAAGACAGAATGGTCGAAAGAGAGAGGAAGCAGAGAGAGCAGTTCGAATTTGACACCGACCTTACTCTCATCTCTCCGAGCTGCCGGGTAGTTAAATGCCATGGTAGAGTGTCTAAATGTGTCCGTATGTCTCTTCAAGCCGTTTGTACTTTTCCTTTCTCTGTTAGCCCGCCTGCCTATCTGTACTACTCCACACCCTGAATGACTCAGTGACAGATAGCCCAAAGTGAAAGTGAAATCATGTTCTTCTTCTTCTATGAAGTTTTATGGCGAACTACACCAACTGTGCCACCTACTGGATGGGATGAGAACTGCGAAATAATAGGAGAAAAGGGGGAAAAACATACTCCTAATATTCCAAAAAGTAAACTAAAAACTAAAATGTACTCTTTCAGTCTGATTTAAATGACTAATCATATTCCTCTCTCGGGTTTCAACATAGAGATAGATAGAGGAATCTAGTGCCCAAAAGCCCGTTTTAGCATGGGGAACACCATTGAGGACTTTCACCATTTTTAAGTAGTCAACTGGGTGGGACTTCCTATGGGTTAAGGAAGGATCCCATAATTCCACCCAGGTCATCAGGAGGGACCAGCCAATGAATTATAATTGTGAGCAAACATTCCATAACTGCAGGTGGCAGTAAATCGGCAACCTTGGCTTTAAACCTTTTCAAACAACACACTCCAGGTGGCAGCCTTTCAGTTTGTTTACCAACTCATAGAAGTAGTATTAGAAGAAAATTGACTACTTCAAAATGGAGATGGCCTCTGGCGCTGCCCATGCTCTCACAGACACCATAATGGGTTAGATACAATGTTGCATCCTCTAACTATCTCTATGGGGTTGACACACTTACAACTATGGTCTGCCCTGCTCCCAACAGGATATGATGTCATCATCGATTCAGTCAGGCAGGTCAGGGCAGGGCACATTCAGTGGGGCCATGACTAGAGCAGAAAGCAGGGGTGGAAATCTACATTGTCCAAAAATAAAATAAAAGATGATGGCATCTCCCAAAAAGTTTGCAACAATAACTTTTTACAATACATAGGTGGTTGGGATGACGGCCCAACTTGGGATGGGGATGGGTTTTAGCGGGGGAATTAGTGGAGAACAATTGGAGGGTTATTTAGTAACATTGCAAATATCATATGGACACTCAATCACTATGGTATTTTCTATTGGTAAATCTACAAACATATATAATGACAAATAGATTTGAAACTTGTATCTCATTATGGTATGTGGTGAAATGAGTATAGCCAGTTATAATTGTAATGGCTTAGCAGATAATAACAAAAGAAGAACAATATTTACATGGCTCAAAGAGAAGGAATATATTATCTATTGTTTACAGGAAACCCATTCAACAATTCTAGATGAAGTTGCGTGGAAAAAGGATACAAACAATCACACTCATGCTCTTAAGGAAATTGTGAATGTCATGGATACATTAGAACTAGTAGATATATGGAGGCTTAAATATCCTGATCTAGTGAGATATACATGGCGGAGACTCAATCAAGCTAGTCGTCTTGACTTCTTTCTTATGTCATTCTCGTTGGCACCAAAAGTTTAAAAAGTGTTGATAGGGGACAGAATGCGGTCGGACCATCATATAATTGGCATATACATTACTCTTACTGAATTTCCACGTGGGCGAGGATATTGGAAATGTAATCAAAGCCTATTGGATGATAACTTGTTTTTAACTAGGACAGAGGAATTTATAACTGATTTTTTCCGACATAACATAGGTACAGCAAATCCCCTTATTGCAGGGGTGTCAAACTCATTTTAGCTCAGGGGCCACATGGAGGAAAATCTATTCCAAAGTGGGCCGGACCGGAAAAATCATGGTATATATAACTTAAAAACAACAACTTCAGATTGTTTTCTTTGTTTTAATACGATCAACATACAACATAAAGCTGGAGCCTGAGGACAGTGTGTCCAAAATAGTACAAGCACAACATCACTATTAATCATAAAACACGTCAAGTTTATTTGAAAATTCTAAAGAAAAAGAACACACAAACACACAATGCCTCAGTGATTAACAGAACTGTTTCACAGATCACAGAACTATATCAGAGTGTCATTTCTCAGGCAGAAATGTAGATAAAAATAATGAAATCCTGTTCCCCAAACAAGTGCAAGAACCACAGAGTCAAGAATAGGTTAAATATACAAATAAAATAAAATCAATTAAAAACAATAGCACATCAACATAAAAACATATAAACATAAAGCTGGAGCCTGAGGACAGTGTCCAAAAGCACAACATCACTATTAATCATAAAACACCTCAAGTTATTTGAAAGTTCTGAGGACAAAGAACACACAAACACACAATGCCTCAGTGATTCACAGAAGTATATCACAGATCACAGAACTATATCAGGGTGTCATTTCTCAGGCAGAAATGTAGATAAAAATAATGAAATCCTGTTCCCCAAACAAGTGCAAGAACCACAGAGTCAAGAATAGGTTAAATATACAAATAAAATAAAAACAATTAAAAACAATAGCACATCAACATAAAAACATATAAACATAAAGCTGGAGCCTGAGGACAGTGTCCAAAAGCACAACATCACTATTAATCATAAAACACCTCAAGTTATTTGAAAGTTCTGAGGACAAAGAACACACAAACACACAATGCCTCAGTGATTCACAGAAGTATATCACAGATCACAGAACTATATCAGGGTGTCATTTCTCAGGCAGAAATGTAGATAAAAATAATGAAATCCTGTTCCCCAAACAAGTGCAAGAACCACAGAGTCAAGAATAGGTTAAATATACAAATAAAATAAAATAAATTAAAAACAATAGCACATCAACATAAAAACATATAAACATAAATCTGAAAGCGTTGCTCAAACTCCCGTAACAGTCCCGTTATTTTATCTTTGAACCGCTTCATGTCTGCCACATGTTGGGTCGCGCACACATTTTTCAGACAGGGGAAGTGAGCTGCATCACCACCGGCAAGTTGCGTCTCCCACAATGACAGCTTCAACTTGAAAGAACGTATGCTGTCATAATACTGCGTGACAACTTTGTTGCGCCCTTGCAGCTGTTTGTTCAAGTTATTCAGGTGCTCTGTAACATCCACCATAAATGCAAGGTCCTGCATCCATTCTGCGGAATGAAATTCTAACACTGGTTTGCCCTTTTCTTCCATGAACTGTTCAATTTCTTCTCGTAAATCAAAGAAACGCCTCAGCACAGCACCTCGGCTTAACCATCTTACCTCAGTGTGGTATGGCAGGCCATAGATGTGGTCTTTCTCTCTGAGAAGGCTGTCAAACTGACGGTGATTCAGGCTTCTGGATCAGATGAAATTAACAGTTTGGATGACCACCTTCATGACGTTATCCATCTTTAATGACTTGCAACACAAAGCCTCCTGGTGCAAAATACAGTGAAAAGTCAAAAAATCACGTCCTCCATTTGCAGATTGCACTTTCTCTCTGAACTTTGTCACAACGCCTGCTTTTTTTCCCGATCATTGAGGGCGCACCATCTGTAGCCAGGCTGACAGCGCGGGACCAGTCCACTCCGACCCTGTCCAGCGCGCCCGACGAGTGCGGTAAAAATATCAGCTGCTGTCGTTGTATCTGTCATCGGCACCAACTCCACGAACTCCTCGGTGACGGTCAATGTGTCATCAACTCCGCGGATGAAAATGGCCAGTTGTGCAACATCTGTAATGTCCGTGCTTTCATCAATTGCAACTGAAAACGCAATAAATGACTTTACTTTTTGCTTCAACTGGCTGTCCAAATCCACTGAAAGATCGGAAATCCTGTCTGCAACTGTGTTTCTTGTCAGGCTGATATTTGAAAAGCCTGCCGCTTTCAGGGCACACAATCTCCGCTGCCTTCATCATGCATGTTTTTACAAATTCACCCTCACTAAATGGTTTTGAAGCCACTGCGATTTCATTAGCAATGAGGTAGCTAGCTTTCACTGCAGCGTCACTGATGTCTCGGCTGTGAGTAAACACAGACTGCTGTTTCTTCAGACCCGCCAACAGTTCATTCACCTTCTCTCATCTCCGCTGTCCTTGAAAGTTGTCATATTTGTCGGCATGAAGACTCACATAGTGGCGGCGAAGGTTATATTCTTTCAGCACTGCAACATGCTCTGAACACACCAAACATACAGCTTTCCCATTCAATTCCGTGAATAAATAGGATGACCATTTTTCTTGGAACACTCTGCACTCTGTGTCCACTTTTCTCTTTTTTGACAGAGACATATTGGGGCAATGAGGGTGCCAAAGCACATAATGTTAAAAGTAGAAGCCGTAATAAATATCGCGGGCAAAACAAAGTAGCTCATTGGCTGCACGTGCTTGACCTACTTGCTCTGCCCCGGTATAAACAGTTTGCTTGCTTAACACAATTGCTATTGCGCCATCCAGTGGACGCAATTGGAACAGCAGTTTATTTTATTGAAAAATTGCAGCGCATTTTTATACTTTACAAAATTATTATTATTAATATTATTATTATTTTTTTTTTATTATTTTTTTTTATCATCTCGCGGGCCGGATTAAACCCGTTTGCGGGCCTGATCCGGCCCGCGGGCCGGACGTTTGACACCCCTGCCTTATTGTATGGGACACCTTTAAATGTGCCTTTAGAGGCCATGCAATTCAGTACTTATCTCGAAAACAAAAGCAATTTAGGTCAAAAGAGTCCACACTAATAAAGGAAACAGAAGGTCTAACAGAACAGATAGATAGCAATAAAAACTGTAACATAGAGGCTCAGAATAAATTAGAGGAAAAACAAAAAGAAATTGAGAAACTTATTCAAGAAAGATCAAGTGTAATATATTATAAAAATAAAGCAAACTGGATGGAATATGGGGAAAAATGCACCAAATTATTTTTTAATCTTCAACATAGGAATGCTACCAAAAATTATTTATTGAAACTGGTTACAAATGAAGGAGTCATCCATGATTCACCAAATTATATTTTGAAGGAGGAAACAAAGTACTTTAAGCATATGGTTTCATTTCAGTCACCTCCATCTCCTCTAACTGAAGCAAATTGTAGAGAATTTTTTTCTATTGATAATGTAAAGTTAACAGCCATACAGAAAGGCTCATGTGAAGGTGAAATTACAGAGGAGGAACTTCTGGATGCAATTAAAGACAAAAATTATACTTAAATCCGAACTGGTTCTCTAGCAAACTAGTAAGATTGTCTCACCCAATGTTCAAGAAGGGACTTTTTCCCTTTATTCAGATTACAACCCCTCACTTTCAGATATTTGAAAAGGAAATAATCTCCCAAATATCACTATTTCTAAAACAAGCCATAGAAAGTTGGTTGCAATTTCAATTTAATCCTCCAGAAATGACAGAACAAATATTGCAACAAATATTTTGGTTAAACTCAAATATACTATTTGATTAAAAAAAACGTTATTTTTTTAGATAAAAAAAAAAAAAGGTATAATGTTCGTAAATTATATTATCAGTAGGAATGGTGGAGTTATGCAGCTAACAAAAACATATGGAAATGTCTGCTCTATCCAAAATTACAACCAAATAATTGCAGCATTACCGCAAAAATGGAAGAGGAAAGTGGAAGGATGAAAAAGTAAGGAACTTGTCTGTCAGCCTTGCATTAAAGAACATAATTGGTTACAGAAAATTGTGATAAATAAAAAGGTTTACCAGTTTCATTTAAGGACCGAAAGATTGACAGACATCCCATATAGTTTGCAAAATAGTTGGGAAGAGATTTTTGATGTACCGATTCCATGGCATAGTGTTTATGAACTGATACGCAAAACGACGCCGGATTCAAAATTTATAATTTAAATAATTATATACAATTCTTGCTACCAATATAATGTTATTTGTATGGGGGATACAATCTTCCCAGCTCTGAAGATTTGGCTGTGAAGAGACATAATCATTAGATCATTTGTTTTGGTACTGTCCATTTGTAGCTTGTTTCTGGACACAGGTCCAGGAATGGCTGAAGGATTGCAATATTTGCATGGAGCTGACCCTGCAGATAGCACTACTGGGTGATCTGAAAAGTCATAGTCAATCGATCAATAATATAATAATACTTTTAGCAAAAATGTTTATTTTCAATTCACAAACTGTAGAAACAATGAGAATAGAAAGGTTCAGAACTTTTGTAAAACATCACAGTACAGTTGAAAAATATATGGCAAATAGAAATCCAATATGGATGGTGTTAAAAGATAGATAGATGGGAGGTTTTGAATGGAGTTGAAGGATGGGACTAATAACAACAAGATAACTAGTGTAAGACATGCTGTGTCCCTAATAAGTATATGGGTTATATATTGTGAGCTTTTGTGAAAGAGCACAGTTGGAAAGATATGGCATATAGAAGCATACCAGATGGACATCATGAAAATGATCGGAGGAAGTTCAGGAGTAAAAACAAACAAAATATAATTATTGACTGTGTCCATAAAATGTATATAGTATGTATAAGTATGAAGTAGAGGCCTAAGCATTGTTGTTCACTAGTTTACTCCAATTAGGGAAGGGATGGTGGGGTTGGAAAGTAATAAAGGGAAATATATATATTTTTTAAGGATATGTATGTATATATATATGTATGTATATGCATATATGTATGTGTATATATATGCGAGAAAAAGAAAAAAAACATATGAGGGATTGGAAGTGATGCAGACAATTACATTGATGGAAGTTACAATCTACAGTGGGGAAAAAAGTATTTAGTCAGCCACCAATTGTGCAAGTTCTCCCACTTAAAAAGATAAGAGAGACCTGTAATTTTCATCATAGGTACACGTCAACTATGACAGACAAATTGAGAAGAAAAAAAATCCAGAACATCACATTGTAGGATTTTTAATGAATTTATTTGCAAATTATGGTGGAAAATAAGTATTTGGTCACCTACAAACAAGCAAGATTTCTGGCTCTCACAGACCTGTAACTTCTTCTTTAAGAGGCTCCTCTGTCCTCCACTCGTTACCTGTATTAATGGCACCTGTTTGAACTTGTTATCAGTATAAAAGAAACCTGTCCACAACCTCAAACAGTCACACTCCAAACTCCACTATGGCCAAGACCAAAGAGCTGTCAAAGGACACCAGAAACAAAATTGTAGACCTGCACCAGGCTGGGAAGACTGAATCTGCAATAGGTAAGCAGCTTGGTTTGAAGAAATCAACTGTGGGTGCAATTATTAGGAAATGGAAGACATACAAGACCACTGATAATCTCCCTCGATCTGGGGCTCCACGCAAGATCTCACCCCGTGGGGTCAAAATGATCACAAGAACGGTGAGCAAAAATCCCAGAACCACACAGGGGGACCTAGTGAATGACCTGCAGAGAACTGAGACCAAAGTAACAAAGCCTACCATCAGTAACACACTACGCCGCCAGGGACTCAAATCCTGCAGTGCCAGACGTGTCCACCTGCTTAAGCCAGTACATGTCCAGGCCCGTCTGAAGTTTGCTAGAGTGCATTTGGATGATCCAGAAGAGGATTGGGAGAATGTCATATGGTCAGATGAAACCAAAATAGAACTTTTTGGTAAAAACTCAACTCGTCGTGTTTGGAGGACAAAGAATGCTGAGTTTCATCCAAAGAACACCATACCTACTGTGAAGCATGGGGGTTGGAAACATCATGCTTTGGGGCTGTTTTTCTGCAAAGGGACCAGGACGACTGATCCGTGTAAAGGAAAGAATGAATGGGGCCATGTATCATGAGATTTTGAGTGAAAACCTCCTTCCATCAGCAAGGGCATTGAAGATGAAACGTGGCTGGGTCTTTCAGCATGACAATGATCCCAAACACACCGCCCGGGCAACGAAGGAGTGGCTTCGTAAGAAGCATTTCAAGGTCCTGGAGTGGCCTAGCCAGTCTCCAGATCTCAACCCCATAGAAAATCTTTGGAGGGAGTTGAAAGTCCGTGTTGCTCAGCGACAGCCCCAAAACATCACTGCTCTAGAGGAGATCTGCATGGAGGAATGGGCCAAAATACCAGCAACAGTGTGTGAAAACCTTGTGAAGACTTACAGAAAACGTTTGACCTGTGTCATTGCCAACAAAGGGGTATATAACAAAGTATTGAGAAACTTTTGTTATTGACCAAATACTTATTTTCCACCATAATTTGCAAATAAATTCATTAAAAATCCTACAATGTGATTTTCTGGATTTTTTTTCTCTCATTTTGTCTGTCATATTTGACGTGTACCTATGATGAAAATTACAGGCCTCTCTCATCTTTTTAAGTGGGAGAACTTGCACAATTGGTGGCTGACTAAATACTTTTTTCCCCACTGTATCTGCAATATTAAAGCTGATCTACCCCCTAAAAAATAAATAAATAAAGTATTGAAAAAAAATACATAGGTGGTCTTATATATTAAAAGGTTGTTGTAGTGTTTTTGGGAAATGCCATCACCTTTTCCTTTTTTTGGACTACATTACTTTACCCAGATGAGTACACAATTTAAAGACGTTTAGTAGCACTGGCATATCTAAATTCTACTGGAAATCTGAGTGTGTATGAACAAGGGATTTTGTTTGGTGTTAGTTAGTGGATGAGTGTAATAGAAGTGTATTTGTTGGATTGTGTATTTTTTGGGATTGCTTACCACATGTTGGAGAGAGAGGATTTTTGTATGTGGGTTGTTGACATACACATGTCGTAGGAGTGTGACAGGGACCACTTTTCGAAGTCCTTACTTGTGCGCGTGTGTTACTTCTCTATGAACATTGTCATTGAAAACTGGTCACTTTAAAAATGTTTACATAATGTTTTACCCACTTTATATGTATATAGTGTTTTCTAGTCATTGCTCATCCTATATAACCACTGCTGTACAGACCTTTTCTATTCGTATACTGTCCATACACACCATTATATGTACAGTGGGGAGAACAAGTATTTGATACACTGCCGATTTTTCAGGTTGTCCTACTTACAAAGCATGTAGAGGTCTGTAATTTTTATCATAGGTACACTTACATTTTAGTCATATAGCAGACGCTCTTATCCAGAGCGATTAGGGTTAAGTGCCTTGCTTAAGGGCACATCAACAGATTTTTCACCTAGTCGGCTCGGGGATTAGAACCAGCGACCTTTTGGTTACTGGCACAACGCTCTTACCCACTAAGCTATCTGCCGCCACTTCAACTGTGAGAGACGGAATCTAAAACAAAAATCCAGAAAATCACATTGTATGATTTTTAAGTAATTCATTTGCATTTTATTGCATGACATAAGTATTTGATCACCTACCAACCAGTAAGAATTCCGGCTCTCACAGACCTGTTAGTTTTTCTTTAAGAAGCCCTCCTGTTCTCCACTCATTACCTGTATTAACTGCACCTGTTTGTACTCGTTACCTGTATAAAAGACACCTGTCCACACACTCAATCAAACAGACTCCAACCTCTCCACAATGGCCAAGACCAGAGAGCTGTGTAAGGACATCAGGGATAAAATTGTAGACCTACACAAGGCTGGGCTGGGCTACAGGACAATAGGCAAGCAGCTTGGTGAGAAGGCAACAACTGTTGGCGCAATTATTAGAAAATGGAAGAAGTTCAAGATGACGGTCAATCACCCTCGGTCTGGGGCTCCATGCAAGATCTCACCTTGTGGGGCATCAATGATCATGAGGAAGGTGAGGGATCAGCCCAGAACTACACGGCAGGACCTGGTCAATGACCTGAAGAGAGCTGGGACCACAGTCTCAAAGAAAACCATTAGTAACACACTACGCCGTCATGGATTAAAATCCTGCAGCGCACGCAAGGTCCCCCTGCTCAAGCCAGCGCATGTCCAGGCCCGTCTGAAGTTTGCCAATGACCATCTGGATGATCCAGAGGAGGAATGGGAGAAGGTCATGTGGTCTGATGAGACAAAAATATAGCTTTTTGGTCTAAACTCCACTTGCCGTGTTTGGAGGAAGAAGAAGGATGAGTACAACCCCAAGAACACCATCCCAACCATGAAGCATGGAGGTGGAAACATCATTCTTTGGGGATGCTTTTCTGCAAAGGGGACAGGATGACTGCACCGTATTGAGGGGAGGATGGATGGGGCCATGTATCGCGAGATCTTGGCCAACAACCTCCTTCCTCAGTAAGAGCATTGAAGATGGGGTCGTGGCTGGGTCTTCCAGCATGACAACGACCCGAAACACACAGCCAGGGCAACTAAGGAGTGGCTCCGTAAGAAGCATCTCAAGGTCCTGGAGTGGCCTAGCCAGTCTCCAGACCTGAACCCAATAGAAAATCTTTGGAGGGAGCTGAAAGTCCGTATTGCCCAGCGACAGCCCCGAAACCTGAAGGATCTGGAGAAGGACTGTATGGAGGAGTGGGCCAAAATCCCTGCTGCAGTGTGTGCAAACCTGGTCAAGACCTACAGGAAACGTATGATCTCTGTAATTGCAAACAAAGGTTTCTGTACCAAATATTAAGTTCTGCTTTTCTGATGTATCAAATACTTATGTCATGCAATAAAATGCAAATGAATTACTTAAAAATCATACAATGTGATTTTCTGGATTTTTGTTTTAGATTCCGTCTCTCACAGTTGAAGTGTACCTATGATAAAAATTACAGACCACTACATGCTTTGTAAGTAGGAAAACCTGCAAAATCGGCAGTGTATCAAATACTTGTTCTCCCCACTGTATACACACATACATATATACATATATAAATATACAGTACCATTCAAAGGTTTGGAGACACCTACTCATTCAAGGGTTTTTCTTTATTTTTACTATTTTCTACATTGTAGAATAATAGTGAAGACATCAAAACTATGAAATAACACATATGGAATCATGTAGTAACCAAAAAAGTGTTAAACAAATCAAAATATATTCTATATTTGAGATCCTTCAAAGTAGCCACCCTTTGCCTTGATGACAGTTTTGCACACTCTTGGCATTCTCTCAACCAGCTTCACCTGGAATGCTTTTCCAACAGTCTTGAAGGAGTTCCCACATATGCTGAGTACTTGTTGGCTGCTTTTCCTTCACTCTGTGTTGTTGGCTGCTTTTCCTTCACTCTGTGGTCCAACTCATCCCAAACCATTTCAATTGGGTTGAGGTCGGGTGATTGTGGAGGTCAGGTCATCTGATGCAGCACTCCATCACTCTCCTTCTTGTTCAAATAGCCCTTACACAGACTGGAGGTGTGTTTTGGGTCTTTTCCTGTGGAAAAACAAATGATAGTTCCACTAAGCGCAAACCAGATGGGATGGCGTATCACTGCAGAATGTTGTGGTAGCCATGCTGGTTAAGTGTGCCTTGAATTCTAAATAAATCACAGACAGTATCACCAGCAAAGCACCCCTACACCATAACACCTGTGGGAACCACACATGCAGAGATCATTCATTCATCTACTCTGCGTCTCACAAAGACACGGCGGTTGGAACCAAAATTCTCCACTTTGGACTCATCAGACCAAAGGACAGATTTCCACCGGTCTAATGTCCGTTGCTAGTGTTTCATAGCCCAAGCAAGTCTCTTCTTCTTATTGGTGTCCTTTAGTAGTGGTTTATTTGCAGCAATTCGACCATGAAGGCCTGATTCACACAGTATCCTCTGAACAATTGATGTTGTGTCTGTTACTTGAACTCTGTGAAGCATTTATTTGGGCTGCAATTTCTGAGGCTTGTAACTCTAATGAACTTATCCTCTGCAGCAGAGGTAACTCTGGGTCTTCCTTTCCTGTGGCGCTCCTCATGAGAGCCAGTTTTATCATAGCGCTTGATGGTTTTTGCAGCTGCACTTGAATAAACTTTCAAAGTTCTTGAAATTTTCCGGATTGACTGACCTTCATGTCTTAAAGTAATGATATCACGTTTCAGGAGAAGACCCAGAAAAACCGGGGGGAAAGTTTGCGGGACTCAACCCGGAGGGGCAGATCTTGGGTGGACAGCCATACCTTCTGCCCAAGACGATACCGGGGAGCTGGGGTCCGGTGGCGGTCTGCTTGATGTCGATACCTGGAGGTGGTCTTGAGAATAGCCGACCAGGCTCTCCTCCAGGTACGACGACAGCGGCGGACAAACATCTGGCCGAGGGTATGCCGACCTCTTCCTCTTGCTCCGGGAAGAGCGGGGGCTGATAACCCAGGGAACACTCAAAGGGCAAAAGACACGTGGCAGAGCAGGGAAGGGTGTTGCGGGCGTTTTCGACCCACACTAGTTGCTGGCTCCAGGTGGTGGAGTTGGCGGAGACCAGGCAGCGCAGCGTCGTCTCCAGGTCTTGGTTAGCTCACTCCGACTGGCCGTTGGACTGAGGATGGAAACCGGAGGACAGGCTGGCTGACGACCCAATGAGTGTGCAGAACGCCTTCCAGAACCGGGACGAGAACTGAGGACCCCGTTCAGAGACCATGTCCACTGGGAGTCCATGGATCCGGAAGACGTGCTGCTCCATGAGCTGGACCGTCTCTTTGGCAGAGGGTAGCTTGGGGAGAGGAATGAAGTGGGCGGCTTTGGAAAACCTGTCCACAACTGTCAGGATGGCGGTGTTGCCATCAGACGGGGGAAGACCCGTGACAAAGTCCAGGGATATGTGAGACCAGGGACGGTGAGGAACAGGCAGAGGTTGGAGGAGACCAGCCGGAGCTTGCCGAGTAGTCTTGTTCTGCGCAGAGATCGTGCAGGCGGCGACAAACGCGGAGACGTCAGGAACCATGGTAGGCCACCAAAAGCGTTGTCACAAAGGCCAGGGTCCGACGGGAGCCCGGGTGGCAGGCAAGCCTGGAGGAGTGGGCCCACTCAGGAACAAATATCCGGTTATCTGCCCCCCCCACCCTGGGGTTCAGCTGGGAATGCTGCGCCTTCCGGACCTGCTTCCCTATTCCCCAACTGAGTGCCTGTCGCCAAGCACAAGGTGGGAAGGATGGTCTCGGATTCCGGGGGTGTAGCCGCGGGGCTATAGCGGCGTGACAGCGCATCTGCCTTGACATTCTTGGATCCCGGTCGGTATGAGAGGGAGAAGTTGAACCGGGTGAAAAGCAGGGCCCAACTAGCTTGCCTGGAATTGACATGCTTGGCGGTGCGGAGATATTCCAAGTTCTTGTGGTGTGTCCACATAATGAACGGATGTTCCGCCCCCTCCAGCCAGTGCCTCCACTCATCCAACGCCATCTTCACCGCGAGAAGCTCACAATTCCCCACATCATAATTCCTCTCCGTGGTGTTGAGGCAATGGGAGAGGAAGGCGCAGGGATGTAACTTGAGGTCCAGGGCCGAACGCTGGGACAGGACCGCCCCAACTCCGACATCCGAAGCATCGGCCTCCACCACGAACTGGCGGGACGGGTCAGGATGTACCAAGATGGGAGCAGTGGTGAAACGGTGTTTGAGGTCCCGGAACGCCCGGTCAGCAGCTGGGGACCATGTGAACGGAACCTTGGGAGAGGTGAGTGCAGACAGAAGGGAAGCCAGGGTGCTGTAAGCCCGGATAAAGCGGCAATAAAAGTTGCAGAACCCCAGGAAACGTTGCAGCTGCACTATGGACGTAGGCTGGGACCAATCCACCACCTCCATCTGTATATTCCCTGCAGCGATGATGTAGCCCAGGAAGGGGATGGTGGAGCGATGGAATTTGCATTTCTCCACTTTCACAAAAAGCTGGTTCTCCAGGAGGCGTTGGAGGACCTGTCGGACGTGGAGCATGTTCTTGGGCAGAGCGGGAGAAGACGAGGACGTCGTCGAGGTAGACGAAGATGAACCGGTTCAACATGTCACAGAGAACATCATTAACCAGGGCCTGGAACACAGCTGGAGCATTGGTAAGGCCAAATGGCATGACCAGATACTCGTAGTGACCGCTGGCCGTGTTGAAGGCAGTCTTCCACTCGTCCCCCTCCCGTATCCGCACCAGGTGGTAGGCGTTCTGTAGGTCCAGCTTGGAGAACACGTTGGCCCCCTGGAGCGGCTCGAAGGCTGAGGAGATGAGTGGTAGCTGGTAGCGGTTCTTCACCGTGATGTCGTTGAGGCACCGGTAGTCGATGCACGGGTGCAGGGTTTTGTCCTTCTTCTCCACAAAGAAGAACACTGCGCCGGCTGGGGAGGCAGAAGGACGGATGAACCCGGCAGCTAGGGAGTCCTCAATGTAGGTCTCCATAGCCTTGGTCTCCGGACTCGACAGTGAGTACAGTCGTCCCCGGGGCGGAGTGGTGCCTGGGAGAAGGTCGATTCCACAGTCGTAGGGTTGGTGCGGCGGCAGCGAAGTGGCCCGGGCCTTACTGAACACCTCCCGGAGGTCCTGGTACTCCGCAGGAATGGCGAAGAGGTCCGATGCAACTTCCGAGCCCCCAGGAAGACGTCCCGGGTTAGGCAGCGCTAACTTCAAGCAATGAGCATGGCAGAACGGACTCCAGCCCATGATGGCACCAGTAGACCAGTCAATAAAGGGGTTGTATCGCTGGGGCCAAGAGAAACCCAATACTATGGGAATCTGAGGAGACTTAATTAGCAGGAATTGGATTGTCTCGCTGTGGTTCCCTGATACTCGTAGGTTAATGGGGGTGGTATTGTGGGTGACCCGGCCTATAGAGTGCCCATCCAGCACTCTAACATCCATGGGAATGGAGAGGGGCTGAGTGGGATTGCCCAGCTCTGACACCATGGTAGTGTCCATAAAGCTCTCATCGGCCCCAGAGTCGATGAGTACCCGGATAGATTTCGAAAGGTTCTCCCACAGCAAAATGGCATGAAAGGGGGTGCGAGTAAGGGGAGAGGAAAAGCTATCCGTATGGCCCACTAGAGTACTCGCTCCTACCTGTGAGCCTGGTCTTTTAGTGGACAGGTGGACACAAAATGACCAGTAGTCCCGCAATACAGGCAACTCTTTGTGTGAAGCCTGTATTGCTTTTCGGCTGGAGACAGCCTAGCTCTGCTTAGTTGCATCGGCTCGGGAAGAGGTGAATCGGCAGACTTCGGAGACTCTCGGGGAAACTCGGGTTCCCGTAGTCGCCCATTGATCCGAATGGCCAAAACGATGAGCGAGTCGAGATCCGTTGGTAGTTCCGGGCTGCAAGCTCGTCCTTTATTTCCTCCGATACTCCGTGCAGGAACGTGTCGAACAGCGATTCCGGGTTCCAAGCACACTCAGCTGCCAACGTGCGGAAATCCACTGCATAGTCTGCCACACTGCGGGATTCTTGCCGAAGCTGGAGTAACTTCCGGGCAGCCTCAATCCCGGACAATGGAGCATCGAAAACGTTCTTTACATCCTGCATGAACTCCTCCAGACTGAAGCATACGGCCGACTGTTGTTCCCACACTGCCGTAGCCCAGGCGAGAGCGCTCCCGGACATCAGCGTGATGAGGTACACTATCTTAGAGAGGTCCGAAGGGAAGGTGGAGGGCTGCAGCTCGATGATGAGCGAACACTGAGCGAGAAACGCCCGACAGGTTCCCGACTCTCCAGCGAAGCATTCCGGGGGAGGTAGGCGGGGTTCTCGGGAAACCGGGGTGGCCGGGGAGGCCACACTGCTAACAGCCGGGTTACTGAGGGCCTGGGAGGTTACCGTCGTCATAGGCTGCCTAACAGACAACCCGTGGAATTGCTCCAGCAATGTGTTAAACGCTTGGTCATGGCGTTCGGCCAAGGTCTGGAACCATGAAGCAACTCCTCGTGCCTTTTCGATGGTGGCTCCTTGGGAGGAGATGGCGTTGCGGAGCTGGTCCGAGTCATGGCCAGTTCATACTATCACATTTCAGGAGAAGACCCAGATGCAGACAGTGTCGAAGTAACAAAGGTTTATTACAAAAACAGGGGGAAGGCAAACGACAGGTCAAGGGCAGGCAGAGGTCAGTAATCCAGATCAGTGTCCAAAAGGTACAGAACGGCAGGCAGTCTCAGGGTCAGGGCAGGCAGAGGTCAATAATCCAGGGTGGTGTGACAAGGTACAGAGCAGCAGGCAGGCTCACTCAGGGTCAGGGCAGGCAGAATGGTCAAAACCGGGAAAACTAGATAACAGGAACTTGAAAAAGACAGGAGCAAGGGAAAAAACGCTGGTAGGCTTGACGAAACAATACGAACTGGCAACAGACAAACAGAGAACACAGGTATAAATACACTGTGGATAATGGGGAAGATGGTCGACACCTGGAGGGGGGTGGAGACAATCACAAAGACAGGTGAAACAGATCAGGGACTGTCGTTTCTCTTTGCTTATTTGAGCTGTTCTTGCCATAATATGGACTTGGTCTTTTACCAAATATGACTATCTTCTGTATACCACCCCTACCTTGTCACAACACAACTGATTGGCTCAAACGCATTAAGAAGGGAAGAAATTCCTCAAATTAACTTTTATCAAGGCACACCTGTTAATTGAAATACATTCCAGGTGACTACCTCATGAAGCTGGTTGAGAGAATGCCAGGAGTGTGCAAAGCAGTCATCAAGGCAAAGGGTGGCTACTTTGAAGAATCTCAAATATAAAATATATTTTGATTTGTTTAACACTTTTTTGGTTACTACATGATTCCATATGTGTTATTTCATAGTTTTGATGTCTTCACTATTATTCTACAATGTAGAAAATAGTACAAATAAAGAAAAACCCGGGAATGAGTAGGTATGTCCAAACTTTTGACTGGTATATGATTGTGTCTGTGCATTCAAGAGAGTGTGTAGGTATTTATTATACTAGTGTGTGTCCAGGCATTTATGTACTTCTCTACAAATCCGTACGTGCATAATCTGTGTGATGCTCCCGTCACGTCTACCATGTTGACACGTGTCTGTCAACCTGCCCTCTGAGGTATGGCTGCTGTGGGGGTGTTGTAGTTCCTGAACGGAAGGAGACAGACAGGGTGGAGAGACTTCAGAGCAGGATGGGCCAGTGTGTTTGGGCCTGAGGTGAGGACGGATAGCCAACCCTTGAGGACACAGACAGGTGAGTGAAGCTGTCAGGACACGGGATGAGACACAACACCACAGGAAACAGGTAATGTTGCTAACACAGATCTGTCCTTACCACCACCACCTCTACTCTATTGGACAACAGGATCCTGGAACCAAAACAGCATACACAAATGTAATACTGCACAAGCCCGCTGAGAGAGAGGGAGAGAGAGAGAGAGATTGAGAGGGAGAGATGTGTGTCCAAACTTTTGACTGGTACTGTATGCATGTACTTACCGTGCACTAAGCACACACTATTCACAAGAATTGGAGAGCGAAATACAGGGTAATACAGTACATCCTTTCATAGACCATAGTGTTGTTTTTGATGCTGTAGCTGTGTCATGATTAACATGATAAAAGAGAACAGATTCTGATAAAAAGTCACCTGACTATTAGACATTCAGCAAGTCATACCCAAAAGGAAATTATGTCGCCAATCAACCTTTTCCCATTTTTCTAGACAACGTTCCTTATAACTCAACACAATCTGGTTATAAAAATATCAGTAAAAAATAACTGACAAATGACACAAATACATAGGTGATAAGCTCATGATTTCTTTACGTTATTACGTTTCTGCCGCAGATCACTTTTCTGAGGCGACTACTGTGCTTTTTATTGAAGTAGTGTGATAATGCCTAATTCCGTTTATGAGGTTCATGATGACTGTTTATGGCCTTGAGAGAGAGTGAATCACTCGCTCTCTCTCTCTTTCTCTCTCGCTCCATCCTCTATGGCCCTCAGGTATTCACCTGTTACCTAATGGAGCAGGTGTTTTGGACTCCCCTGACCACAAACACCACTACACTCAACACACCACACACACAACAACCCTGGGTGATCCTCTCAACACTGGGAAAACATGAAACGTTTTTAGAGTAATTAGCCTGTCAAGCAGACCGTGATTGTTGCTTCACTGTTTTTGTGGTCAAAAACAGCTGCTGCTACTACTACTTTTCAGTAGTAGACTATTAGTGATATGTTCATTTGTCATGTGTCTAAGGCTTGAGGTCTATGTTGTATGCTTCCATAAGATTTTGTGAAACAGAAACATCGTTTGTGAAGCATAAAAAAGCATACAAGATACTGTAAACAGTCGAAAACAAGATGCTGTAAACAGTCAGAAACAAGATGCTGTAAACAGTCAAAAACAAGATGCTGTAAACTGTCAGAAACAAGATGCTGTAAACAGTCAAAAACAAGATGCTTGTTTTTTGGTGAAACATTACTTTAGTCATAAGAGTGTATATTTTACACAAACTATTTTTAAGCTTGGTGTGAGTGTGAGGCTGTGAGCCTTCACAATTTACTATTATTTCTCTATTGAGGTTTCATAGATTAATTAACTGAGAAATAACATGGATTTGTGTAAACATACATTTGTTGTGATATGGCGCAGCCATAGCGCATCATGGATTACCCCTAAGGTTGGAGAGAACAAAAACAGGTTTTGTGTTTCAGATGTTTAATCTGTCTAATCCATAAAGCTGTGAAAACGACTTGGGGAAGGAGGGAGGGAGGGAGGGAGAGGTGAGGGAAGAGAGTCATGCAGTCATACAGAAGGACAATCTTGGTCTAATTAGTGTTGCAGTGAAAAGCAAGACTGTGTCCCAAATGGCACCCTATTTCCTATATAGTGCATTACTTTTGACCAGGGCCCATAGGTCTATAGGGAATACACTCTTAGAAAAAAAGGTGCTATCTACAGTCGTGGTCAAAAGTTTTGAGAATGACACAAGTATTGGTCTTCACAAAGTTTGCTGCTTCAGTGTTTTTAGATATTTTTGTCAGATGTTACTATGGTATACTGAAGTATAATTACAAGCATTCCATAAGTGTCAAAGGCTTTTATTGACAATTACATTAAGTTTATGCAAAGAGTCAATATTTTCAGTGTTGACCCTTATTTTTCAAAACCTCTGCAATCCGCCCTGGCATGCTGTCAATTAACTTCTGGGCCACATCCTGACTGATGGCAGCCCATTCTTGCATCATCAATGCTTGGAGTTTGTCATAATTTGTGGGTTTTCGTTTGTCCACCCACCTCTTGAGGATTGACCACAAGTTCTCAATGGGATTAAGTCTGGGAAGTTTCCTGGCCATGGACCCAAGATTTTGATATTTTGTTCAACGAGCCACTTAGTTATCACTTTTGCCTTATGGCAAGGTGCTCCATCATGCTGGAAAAGGCATTGTTCGTCACGAAACTGTTCTTGGATGGTTGGGAGAAGTTGCTCTCGGAGGATGTGTTGGTACCATTCTTTATTCATGACTGTGTTCTTAGGCAAAATTGTGAGTGAGCCCACTCCCTTGGCTGAGAAGCAACCCCACACATGAATGGTCTCAGGATGCTTTACTGTTGGCATGACACAGGACTGATGGTAGCGCTCACCTTGTCTTCTCCGGACAAGCTGTTTTCCGGATGCCCCAAACAATAGGAAAGGGGATTCATCAGAGAAAATGACTTTACCCCAGTCCTCAGCAGTCCAATCCCTGTACCTTTTGCAGAATATCAGTCTGTCCCTGATGTTTGACAGCATGTGGTCTCTCGAGTGGCGCAGTGGTCTAAGGCGCTGCATCGCAGTGCTAGCTGTGCCACTAGAGATCCTGGTTCGAATCCAGGCTCTGTCGTAGCTGGCCACGACCGGGAGACCCATGGGGCGGCGCACAATTGGTTTAGGGTAGGGGAGGGAATGGCCGGCAGGGGTGTAGCTCAGTTGGTAGAGCATGGCGTTTGCAACGCCAGGGTTGTGGGTTCAATTCCCACGTGGGGGTCAGTATGAATTTTTTTTAAATAATGTATGCACTCACTAACTGTAAGTCGCTCTGGATAAGAGCGTCTGCTAAATGACTAAAATGTAAATGTAATGTTTTTCCTGGAGAGAAGTGGCTTCCTCGCTGCCCTTCTTGACACCAGGCCATCCTCCAAAAGTCTTCGCCTCACTGTGCGTGCAGATGCACTCACACCTGCCTGCTGCCATTCCTGAGAAAGTTCTGCACTGGTGGTGCCCCGATCCCGCAGCTGAATCAACTTTAGGAGATGGTCCTGGCGCTTGCTGGACTTTCTTGGGCGCCCTGAAGCCTTCTTCACAACAATTGAACCTCTCTCCTTGAAGTTCTTGATGATCCGATAAATGGTTGATTTAGGTGCAATCTTACTAGCAGCAATATCCTTGCCTGTGAAGCCCTTTTTGTGCAAAGCAATGATGATGGCACGTGTTTCCTTGCAGGTAACCATGGTTAACAGAGTAAGAACAATGATTTCAAGCACCACCCTCCTTTTGAAGCTTCCAGTCTGTTATTCTAACTCAATCAGCATGACAGAGTTATCTCCAGCCTTGTCCTCGTCAACACTCTCACCTGTGTTAACGAGAGAATCACTGACATGATGTCAGCTGGTCCTTTTGTGGCAGGGCTGAAATGCAGTGGAAATGTTTTTTTGGGATTAAGTTCATTTTCATGGCTAAGAGGGACTTTGCAATTAATTGCAATTCATCTGATCACTCTTCATAACATTCTGGAGTATATGCAAATTGCCATCATAAAAACTGAGGCAGCAGACTTTGTGAAAATTAATATTTGTGTCATTCTCAAAACTTTTGACCACGACTGTAGATTCTAAAATAGTTATTCAGCTGTCCCCATAGGAAAACCCTTTGAAGAACCCTTTTTGGTTCCAGGTATAACACTTTTGGTTCCAGGTAGAACCCTTTTGGGTTCCATGTAAAACCCTTTCCACAGAGGTGTCTACATGGAACCCAAAATAAGTTATACCTGGGACCAACAAGGGTTATACCTGGAACAAAAAAGGGTTATCCTATGGGGACAGCCGAATAACTATTTTGGAACCCTTTTTTCTAAGAGGGTGCCATTTGGGACTCAGCCCCAGACAAAGGAACATTACGTTTTTTGCATCAGTAATGCCCATTTATAAATTTAGATGGCAGGGATTGACAGAAAAGACAGAACATTTAAAGTACACTTATCTTTGCCAGATAAGCAAACATAAAGTTTAAACCCCAAAAAAGAGGACGATGAGCACGATGATGATGAGAAGTATTGTGGATTGCTGATGTGATACATCAGTGGAGATAAATATGAGAGCAATTAATCTGACTATTGATGATGATGATGACAATGCCAACAACAGGGATAATGACGACGACAACAAGACTTAGGACTTAGCACTTATGACAGCAGCATCTCCTATCCATTACCTCACCACCATACTGTAACTCTGTTAGCTAACTGATTGGTCGATCAGTCAGCATGTATGCAGCCCTACCTGGCCTGCTCTAACTAAGGTGTGGTGTGGCTGGGTTTAGTGGGGAGGAAAGTAGACCAGGCCACAGACAGATGGGTGGTAATGAAAGCAGCCAGAGCCAGACAGGCAGATGAGACAGTAGTCCTCCCTCCCTCCGTGCATATCGGCTAATGGGCTAACACATACAGTCAGGTAGCCTGCCAATTTGCACTGGGATTAGCTAGTCAGATTATAGAGAAGCCACGAGACTGCCCCAGTGTGCAGTGCACAGTGTGCAGACAGCCTGAGAGGGAGAGGATGTGGTGGTGGCTGGAACTGTACTTGCTCTCTGTTCACTGCCAAATTAAGGGATGATGTGGAGACGTTATGGCACTGAAAAAGACACGCATAGATAAAGAGAGAGGGAAAGAAAGATAGAGCACAGAGCATATATGCTGCGGGCACTCATTACACTGTCAGTTAATCGCAGAACTCAAACACACACACACACACACTGTGAGGGGAGCATTGTGATCAGCCCCCTCCTCAACAGATGGTGTAGAGGATGAGGGACCGACAAGAGATAATCTGTGATTACATATTATATAGAATATTTTGATTATCATTGTGGTTATAAATTCAAAATCAGATATACCTCACAAACCTTTCCATTTGCGATCATCTGCTTAGTAGTCAAAGCTAATATGTATGACTCAGAAATGCTAGATTTTAAGCCATATTACAACTGAGCGTGGTGCTTTATAAACTCCTCATATAGAAATTGACAATGTGCAGATTTGTTGCCTTTAGAGATCATATAAAGTCAGGCTTTGGAGTATTTATGAATGTGTTTACATCTGGTTAGGCTTATTGTTGCTTTTCATGGACATTGGCAGACACATGACATACAGTACATTAGATGTCCATTATTACGACAGAAGGTATTATTCCTCACCTTACTGCTATGATAATTCTGTTTTTCTATTCAATCTGATTTTCTGCTCAAAATAAATGGTTGTTTTTAGTACCAAGAGCTTGATTTGAATGATATGTCTCACCTCCTTTTCACATTATCTCAGTCATGATTACCAGTGAATACACAACTGAAATAATTCATAACATTTTACCACTATTAAAAATATTCCCATATTCTCATCAATTTCTATTCCTTTCACATAACAAAATCAATCAAAACACCACTAAACTGTTATTATAAGCTACTAATTTGAACTGAAGTATTAACCATCTCCTCCCTTATCTTTCATTACATGAAATACGCCAGTCCAATTTCCATGTATTATGAATGAGTTGTAATAGATGGGATGAGGAGGAAGTGGTGGTGGTGGCTATACACCAGATATAGTGTTGTCATGTTTGTTTTCCATCCCCACGGCAGAGCACGCGTAGGGCCTACAGGGACAGTTAAAGACTAGCAGGATTAAGACAATTAGGGGGTTGATTGTTGTCAGAAAGAGGAGAAAAAGCAGATTAATATGGAGAATTAGGTCAAAGTGATGATGATGGATAGAAGAAGGAGGAGGAGGAGGGGAGGATTGGGGTCAGAGAAACCGATTGCAGTAACACTGGACTGGAGAGTGCCAAGAAATAAGTGGTGATGGAGGGAGAGAGAGGGAGGGAGCGAAAGAGTCTAGGAAGGCTATAATGGGACTAAGAGATATGTTATTGCCTTGTGACGTGTGAGGCAGGTAACCTCATCCACTGTACTTCACCTACTTTGCTGCCTGGGCGCGTCTGTTTGGAGGTTTTCCGCTGTCTAGACACCACTGAATCGGCATAGGGTATTCTATTTGTTTTTCCTCCACTCTTCCTCCTCCTCCTCTCATTCTTTTTCCCCTCTCGCTACCAGCGTAATTAGCAGACACTTTTATTGATCCGTGGGATTTGGGCTCAAATCCTCCCTGTCTGGTAGACGGATCTGTAGTGATGTCGCTCTGGGGGTCTTTGGTGGGCACCCTTGTAGACGAGCCCACCTGTTAACCCCTAGCCCACGCAGACAGTGTAACACCCCTCATCCCCTTCTGAGGGGATGTTTTGGAGGTCGCACGTGGGTGGCGTGTGGATAAAGCCTGTGTTTATTGATTGTGGAATTGAGTATGTTTTCTAATTAGTGTGGGGATAAGCTACAACTGTCATGATGACAAATCTTCCCAAAAATCTAATAATGTGGACCTATAGTAAAATAAAAAAGCTAGCTTGTCCCAACTTAAAAATAATAGGTTTGACACATAAAAAAATTGCTGGCAAAAGCTGGTAAGTGCTGGCCCCAGCTAACACAAATCAAATAGTTTTGTCACAGAAAATCTGAAGTTAAGGCGCTTGTATTAGCATGTGCATGCTCCAGCTAACAAAAACAGAACAAACACAGTAAAAAGCATGCTACTTCCATTAAACACAAATTGAATGGTACACGTCAAGTTACCGTGTGCTTGCCTAAGCTACCAAAAATCTAGGCCTAATGGTTTTAAACTCTGGAAGTTCGCTAACTAGTGTCAGTAGTGTGTGCTAGCCAGCTAACAAAAAAAGTTACAGTAGCTAGCATGAGCTAGCCACAGTCCAGGGCACAGTCACCATGCAATACCCCTGTCACTACTTCCTATGTACTAAGAAATTATTAGAGAGTTGAGAGAATTTACGTCTCTGATAGATTCATAGCCTCAAAATCAGACCCTTCAGACTTTAGCTCAGTCTTTTTGAAGATATTCCCTTTTAAAAGCTGGTTTACACCACTCTTCTCAGAAGTATCCCACAAGGCAGTCACTAGCGTGATACACTGTATATCCCTCACTGAGTGGCGCAGTGATCTAAGGCACTGCATCGCAGTGCTAACTGTGCCACTAGAGATCCTGGTTCGAATCCAGGCTCTGTCGCAGCCGGCTGCGACCGGGAGACTCATGGGCGGCGCACAATTGGTCCAGGGTAGGGGAGGGAATGGCCGGCAGGGATGAAAAAAAAAAGGGATGTCTCTAGCTTAAATATGTAAAGTCCCCTGTTTAGGGGACCTGCGTGGTTCTGGTACTGGTTCCGACCAACATTTTCACTTATGAATTGATCCATAGATTGAAACGGCTTGCATTAAGCAATAACCCTGGGCCCAGATTCACAAAACACTTCTTACGCAAAAACTTAAGAAGCTTCTTAAGAAAAAAAAAAGAAGTTCATAAGCTAGTTCGTCAGCGCAATTCCTCAACAATATCTTAAGATTTAATGATTTTCTTACAAACTTCTCAAATATCTTCTTACAAATCTTCTTAAGATGTGTGTTGCTAGCCAACCGTTTTAGCTATCTAGCTAGCAATTGGCAATCATGTTAGCATATTTCTTACTGAGATTACTGTTCTAAAACATGTTCTTGGGTTTAAAATAATCAATACTGAAAAGTCTGTGAATGAATTAAACATGTACAATTGCTTTCATGAGCTTTTTATCTCACTGCCCTGAGTTTAAGACAAGGGTTTAGCTATCTTGGAATTAAGAACATTTCCAATAACTTTATTTTCAATAATCTAATTTCTTCTTAACTTTTTCCTTAAGGAGAAACATAAGAAATAGCGCAAGAACATTTCCAATAACCTTTTTGAGGATTAGCAACTTGGCTTAACTTTCTTGTTAAGTCTACAGTTAAGGAAAAAATGCCAATTAAGAAGAAATGTCTTCTTAAGAAGGTTTTGTGAATCTGGGCCCAGGTCTATTGTAAAAGTGTAAGTGAATGAACTTGTGCCATGCTCAGACAAAGAGATTTTAGCTATGCTACCACATGAATAGCATTTAGCTGTAGATGGGCAAGATGAATGATACTTAGATCCCAAGACTGATACTATCACAGCTTTGCTATCGCAGACCATTGTTATATTACTTCAAATCAAATGTTATTTGTCAAATGTGCCGAATTAACAGGTGTAGACCTTGCCGTGAAATGCGTACTTACAAGCCCTTAACCAACAATGCAGTTCAAGAAATAGAGTTAAGAAAATATTTACTAAATAAAATAAAGTACAAAATAAAATAAAATAACAATAACGAGGCTATATACAGGGGGTGCCGAGTCAATGTGCGGGGGTACAGGTTAGTCGAGGTAATTTGTAAATATATGCACTCACTAACTGTAAGTCACTCTGGATAAGAGTGTCTGCTAAATTACTAAAATGTAAATGTAGGTAGGGGTAAAGTGACTATGCATAGATAATAAACAGCAGGTAGCAGCAGTGTAAAAACAAAGGGGGGGTGTCAATGTAAATAGTCAAGGTGTCCATTTGATTAATTGTTCAGCAGTCTTATGGCTTGAGGGTAGAAGCTGTTAAGGAGACTTTTGGACCTAGACTTGGCGCTCCGGTACCACTTGCCATGCGGTAGCAGAGAGAACAGTATATGACTTGGGTGACTGGAGTCTTTGACAATTTTTGGGACCTTCCTCTGTACTTGTATTGCTTGCCATAATAATGTAATTAGGCTATGCTAGCACAGGTGCACGATCTTACAAATGTAGACAAGACAATGATTCTGCAGATAGGAGCACTGTATAGTTATTTGTGAAGCTACATACCTCCCTCTTTCCTCTCTGATAGCGTGCTACCTAGAGGTGTGAATTTTGTGGTTGGTTATTTTTGTCTGACACTAGTCTTATGTCGTCTCCAACTTTGGTGGGTAGAGACACTCCTGAGAAAGTGTGAGCTCTCACTTTTTCTTCCTTAAATGGGCAATTACTTGGTGTATGATTTTACAATCATAGAGCGGCATGTCTTGAATGCTCGGCTATGAATAGCCAACTGACATTTACTCCTGAGGTATTGAACTGTTGTTGTACCCTCTATAACCACTGTGGTTCCCTTTCAGTTTGTCACTCGGTATAACATACTATTGGGAGTCAACGACCAAACATATTCACCTGAAGAAAACTGAAATCACACCCAACAGGGCTCACATTCATTTTCTCAATTCTTCGCTCTTTAGCTCACCTGAAGGAAGAAGGTGTTAAACAATTTACAAAATGTTCAAGCACAGGAAGACTACAAGATTCAGCTCCGACTTAGGTGTCTGTTAGTGGAGAGACAGTACTCGTCCCCCTAGATGTTACAAGTTTTGGGTCTTGGTATTGGTTTTTGTGTTTGCTAAAAGCCAGAGGTGGGACCAAGTCACTATTATTCGAGTCACAAGCAAGTCTCAAGGTCGGAGCCTCAAGTCGAGTCCCAAGTAGAAAGGGTAAAGACATGAGTCTAGTCCAAGTCGTGCATTCTAAGAGCAAGTCAAATCGAGTCACAAGTTTTCAAGTCAAGTGCAATGCAAATAGTCTGGGTAGCCATTTGATTAGATGTTCAGCAGTCTTATGGCTTGGGGGTAGAAGCTGTTTAGCCACATCTCCCGAGTGGCGCAGTGGTCTAAGGCACTGCATCACAGTGCTAGCTGTGCCACTAGAGATCCTGGTTTGAATCCAGGCTCTGTCGTAGCCGGCTGCGACCGGGAGACCCATGGGGGGGCGCACAATTGGCCCAGCGTCGTCCAGCGTAGGGGAGGGAATGGCTGGCAGGGATGTAGCTCAGTTGGTAGAGCATGGCGTTTGCAATGCAAGGGTTGTGGGTTCGATTCCCACGGGGGGCCAGTATGAAAAAATAAAAATAAAATGTATGCACTCACTAACTGTAAGTCGCTCTGGTTAAGAGCGTCTGCTAAATGACAAAAAATGTAAATGGTGCTCCGGTACCGCTTGCCGTGTGGTAGCAGAGAGAACAGCCTATGACTAGGGTGGCTGGAGTCTTTGACCATTTTTAGGGCCTTCCTCTGACACCGTCTGGTATAGAGGTCCTAGATGGCAGGAAGCTTGGCCCCAGAGATGTACTGGACCGTACGCACTACCCTCTGTAGTGCCTTGCAGTCGGAGGCCGAGCAGTTGCCATACCAGTCAGGATGCTCTCGATGGTGCAGCTGTAGAACCTTTTGAGGATCTGAGGACCCATGCCAAATCTTTTCAGTCTCCTTAAGGGGAATAGGTTTTGTTGTGCCCTCTTCACGACTGTCTTGGTGTGCTTGGACCATGTTAGTTTGTTGGTGATGTGGACACAAAGGAACTTGAAGCTCTCAACCTGCTCCACTACAGCCCTGTCGATGAGAATGGGGGCATGCTCGGTCCTCTTCTTTTTCCTGTAGTCCACAATCACAATTTGATGTTTGCTCTGCACTGATCCTATAGCTATACAGCAAATCAGCAATCTGTTTGACAGCTCAGCCGACCTGTGTTGATTGACAGTTTGCTGGTGCAATCAGAGTACCTAGTGTGCTTTTCACTAGCCAATCTGTTGCAACTTGCATGTCTTTTTTTTACCAGGGCGATGCTGCAGCTACTGTCTCTGGCTGCATGAGTAATGTGTGACAAAACATTACAAAACCTGGCCAGATAATTTCAAGTCTTCAGTCTCAAGTCAGTCTTGAGGCTCCAAGTCCAAGTCAAGTCTCAAGTTATTTTATTTTCTATCAAGTCATCAAATTTGTGACTCCAGTCAGACTTGAGTCAAAGTCATGTGACTGGTCCAAAACTCTGCTAAAAGCTAACTACTGGGGTAAGGGAGGGGTAGAAGGATTACTTTATCCTATCCCAGGTATTCCTTAAAGAGGTGGGGTTTCAAATGTCTCCGGAAGGTGGTGAGTGACTCTGCTGTCCTGGCGTCGTGAGGGAGCTTGTTCCACCATTGGGGTGCCAGAGCAGCGAACAGTTTTGACTGGGCTGAGCGGGAACTATGCTTCCGCAGAGGAAGGGGAGCCAGCAGGCCAGAGGTGGATGAACGCAATGCCCTCGTTTGGGTGTAGGGACTGATCAGAGCCTGAAGGTACGGAGCTACTCAAGGTGTGTAAACTTCAATCCAAAAACCTCAGAGGACTGGTAATTCCCATTTTGACACATGACTCACAATGTGAGTAATGTAAAAAACAACACTACCACTGTTTTAAAAAACAACAAATTGAATAAGAATCACTACCCTTAATAACTCCATAATGAAAAAAACTTGCACCAATACAGTCTTAAGAAAATAGACTTTAAGATACCTCTTAAATAGAATTGAGTAATAATAATTAGAAATTGTCAAAGAACATTTCCGATTCAACTATTCAGACCTCTGCTTCAAATGTCCCACTGCGTCCCTTACATCTCTATATAGCCCAGCGAGCACGACTCTCTTTCACCCGCGGAGTAAAACATGGCATTAGTAAAGTCTATCCACAAATCACCAATATCAATGTTTCCATGTTTATTATTTGGCATTAGGGTATTTAACATGTATCTCACGTCTTTACCACTCATAGACCCATGCATTAAAGCTGTGCGCCACCACTTTATAAATCCTTTTGGGTTGATTAATGGCGGAGGTGCATCTTTTGTAATTTGAGAAAATTCTGCTAAGGTAAGCGGCTTATCCAAAACCCTGTCATCCATGACTAAAAGTGGTGCCATCACGTTGTCCTCCAGGTTATTATCCTCTTCATCTTGTCTATCTCTTTCCCTACTCGCTAAATCATCCACAATCAACTCTCTGAGAAATTTCATTCACTTCATTTTCCGAAATACAAGATAAAACTCCTTTTATATCCTTTGTCTGAACTGCGGATGATGGATCCATTTGAAGCTTTATCTCCCTCTCGTATTGTTCCACAGCTTCAATGAAAAATGGCATAATTTTATTTGCTAATTTATCCGTTTAAGTCCACGTTTTGGTTTTGTTTGACTATTGCAAATATCTTTTTATATTCACTTTCCAGACTTTCTCTAGTATATCTCATTTTTTCTATGTCTATTCGTCCTGTATTACCTCTAAACTGTCTTTCTGCCATTTAGAATGCTCTACTAAACTGTTGTAACCACAATGCCCTGCATTCCTCACGCCACCGTTTGATCTCAAAGTTATCTGTTTTAACCGTAGGAAACATGTATGTAGAACTGATTTTAGGATTACATTTTTTATTAGCCTGACTTCCATAAGATTCTGTAAGCAACCAATCATATATGTCGCAATCATCGTCAAAGTTGTCCTCCGTGCTATAAGCTGGAGGGTGGATAGAGTTCGTTAACTGTGGATAAATTCCTTTCATATTTTCAGATCCCTTTATAGATCATGTGGGCTCACTCTGTTCATAAGGTAGACTATTTTGCTCCATTGCCAAATTACTTTATTTCTTAATTGACTTTTTCTCCTTCCTAATTATATTTCCAGGCCATTGTGCGCTCATTAAATCCCATGCGTTATACGCCTCTTTCATATAATCGAAATCCCATTTCGGGTTGCTTACGGCGGTATTGCCAATGATATATCTTTGCGCTGTCTGTAATTTATCCCTTTTAAAACTACCTTATGGAGGATACTCATTATCTGTCCATGCTGATAAATCACTGAGATATGGTTCCACATAGAAAAATCCTAATTTACTTAACATCCATTTGCGCAGTGTCTGATTTTCGATACTTTTAGTAGAGACATGTTCTGAATGCGGATTTGTCTGTAATAATCTCATCATTTCCTTTCTTTCTCTTTTTGGCAAATCAAGCTCTGATTTATTTTTAATTGTGATTGTCTTGCCAGATTCAGTTCTACTGAGTTGGCTCCCCATTTTTTATATTAGTTTGTAGTGTTGAGAACTATGCTGAGATGCTGTGAGAACAAGAAATTCTGCTGACACTGTCCTCGATTATAATTATTTATTACATTGAAGATTTCAGCGCCAATTTACAGACTTCTGCAGACATCTGGAGAACAACGGCCCAATCTCTTAATATGTTGTTCTCCCCTCCTTTGTCCCAAACCATAGTATATATATCCTATGTAACCTGATATGGGTGTTTTCCCCTACAGACCAATCCCAGGACTCCACATAACAGACTTCCTCTGTTTTAGGGTTCCCCTATAGAAATGCTCTGCAGATGCTTCCACAAGCTGAGTCAACTTCCTCTAACATCATTTGCAAACGTCAGCAAAATTGTAAATTGTCTAGATACTACAAGTTCATGCAATGTTAGTAATTAAATATTTGAATCAAATCCCCAACTTGATCTTTATTAAAATGTTGTTTGTCTATTTACTTATTGGTGCTGTGTTTCAATATATTTTGTTGTAGCTGCTCGAGTCTTATGCCGTGTGAGTTATTGTTTTCCCTCTCTCCGGACCGTTTTGAGTAATTCACAAAGGACCAATTCTCTATTCACCAAGGTACTCTAACTCTCAGAGGACTGAACCTCCTTAATTTGTAAACATCAAGGGCCTCAAACCCACTCTTTTATAATGCTTATAAACATAAAGGGCCTCAAACCCACTCTTTTATAATGCTTTTAAACATCAAGGGCCTCAAACCCAATATTTTATAATGCTTTTAAACATCAAGGGCCTCAAACCCAATCTTTTATAATGCTTTAACACATCAAGGGCCTCAAACCCAATCTTTTATAATGCTTTTAAACATCAAGGGCCTCAAACCCAATCTTTTATAATGATTTTACACATCAAGGGCCTCAAACCCAATCTTTTATAATGCTTTTACCCATCGAGGGCCTCAAACCCAATCTTTTATAATGCTTTTACCCATCAAGGGCCTCAAACCCAATCTTTTATAATGCTTTTACACATCAATGGCCTCAAACCCAATCTTTTATTTTTTAAATTTTTTTATTTCACCTTTATTTAACCAGGTAAGCCAGTTGAGAACAGGTTCTCATTTACAACTGCGACCTGGCCAAGATAAAGCAAAGTAGTGCAATAAAAACAACACAGAGTTACATATGGGGTAAAAAACATAAAGTCAGAAATACAACAGAAAATATATATACAGTGTGTGCAAATGTAGCAAGTTATGGAGGTAAGGCAATAAATAGGCTATAGTGCAGAATAATTACAATAGTATTAACACTGGAATGCTAGATGTGCAAGAGATTATGTGCAAATAGAGATACTGGGGTGCAAAAGAGCAAAATAAATAACAATATAGGGATGAGGTAGTTGGGTGGGCTAATTTCAGATGGGCTGTGTACAGGTGCAGTGATCGGTAAGGTGCTCTGACAACTGATGCTTAAAGTTATTGAGGGAGATAAGAGTCTCCAGCTTCAGAGATTTTTGCAATTCGTTCCAGTCATTGGCAGCAGAGAACTGGAAGGAATGGCGGCCAAAGGAGGTGTTGGCTTTGGGAATGACCAGTGAGATATACCTGCTGGAGCGCAGACTACGGGTGGGTGCTGCTATGGTGACCAATGAGCTAAGATAAGGCGGGGATTTGCCTAGCAGTGATTTATAGATGGCCTGGAGCCAGTGGGTTTGACGACGAACATGTAGTGAGGACCAGCCAACAAGAGCGTACAGGTCACAGTGGTGGGTAGTGTATGGGGCTTTGGAGACAAAACGGATGGCACTGTGATAGACTACATCCAATTTGCTGAGTAGAGTGTTGGAGGCTATTTTGTAAATTACATCGCCGAAGTCAAGGATCGGTAGGATAGTCAGTTTTACGAGGGCATGTTTGGCAGCATGAGTGAAGGAGGCTTTATTGCGAAATAGGAAGTCGATTCTAGATTTAACTTTGGATTGGAGATTCTTTATGTGAGTCTGGAAGTTGAGTTTACAGTCTAACCAGACACCTAGGTATTTGTAGTTGTCCACATACTCTAGGTCAGACCCGTCGAGAGTGGTGATTCTAGTCGGGTGGGCGGGTGCCAGCAGCGTTCGATTGAAAAGCATGCATTTAGTTTTACTAGTGTTTAAGAGCAGTTGGAGGCTACTGAAGGATTGTTGTATGGCTTTGAAGCTCGTTTGGAGGTTTGTTAACACAGTGTCCAATGAAGGGCCAGATGTATACAAAATGGTGTCGTCTGCGTAGAGGTGGATCTGAGAGTCACCAGCAGCAAGAGCGACATCATTGATATACACGGAGAAAAGTGTCGGCCCAAGAATTGAACCCTGTGGCACCCCCATAGAGACTGCCATAGGTCCAGACAACAGGCCCTCCGATTTGACACACTGAACTCTATCTGAGAAGTAGTTGGTGAACCAGGCGAGGCAGTCATTTGAGAAACCAAGGCTATTTAGTCTGCCAATAAGAATGAACCACACTTTATAATGCTTCCTGGCTCTCAGAGTGACATGATAAATGGATTGAACACATTCCCAAATCCTGTGTAAACACGTAATATCAGTGTTGTGCCTCTGTCTCTCTCTCTCTCTCTCTCTCTCTCTCTCTCTCTCTCTCTCTCTCTCTCTCTCTCTCTCTCTCCTCTCTCTCTCTCCCTCTCCATGTCGTTGTGTAACAAGCCGCTATATGTTGTTGTCAGTCTGCTAGGGACATGTTGTTAATGTATTAAGTGTGTATGTTATCCTGTGTTACCATTTAGTTAGCTAGTAAATAAATAATTAAAACTGATTTGTGTAGTACTGTGAGGCTGGGTTCTTTGCAGATGCAAGGAGGTTACGACGTTCAGAATGATGATATGATAAGAGGTAATGATTAATAAATTGACTGTTTATTGATAATATAGGTATAGACCTTCTAGAGTTTAATTTGGGAGATGGTAACTCTTTAAACAACCGCTCCCGTGGTGCCCCAAATCCTAATGAGTTAATTGTTACATGATTGATTTAATTGGGTAACAATTAAACATAGTTAGTTAATTAGATAAATAACAGTCATCAGATTAATAAAGGTCACATCACGACACCGGGGTCTCGTCCTCTTGTGGTACGGTTCCATATTGAGTGAGCCTCCGTTTGAACTATTGGAGTCTGTGGACCTGAGGTCCTTTCCTACAACAGTACCCTGCTCATGGCCTTGTTGAGCGTGAAACAAACTGTTGAGCGTGAAAAACCCAGCAGCGTTGTAGTTCTTGACACAAACCGGTGCGCCTGGCACCCACTACCATGCCCTGTTCAAAGGCACTTAAATATTTTGTCTTGCCCATTCACCTTATGAATGGCACACATACACAATCCATGTCTCAATTGTCTTAAGGCTCCCTTTCATCTACACTGGTTGAATTTAAGTGGATTTAGCAAGTGACATCAATACTGGATCATAGCTTTCATCTGGATTCACCTGGTCAGTCAATGTCATGGAAAGAACAGGTGTACTTAATGTTTTGTACATTAAGTGTATTTCCCCCACTTTCGTTCACTCTATTTCTCTTTATTCCTCCTCCATCTCCCTCATTGACTCTCCCTTCTTTTCTCTTATCTTGTTTTCTCCCTTTTACTGTACGTTGCACCGTAGTAGACAGTAAACAGCTAAGCTGGTCTTCACATACTGATTTTACTAGGAAAGAGGATTAATTTATCTGTTTATGCATTGTTCCTCTCCCACCATGGTTGTCACGCAGAGATAACCCGGCAACAGCCCCGCCTACTGTGTTATAGGCCTTCAGACCATCCTGTCAGAGTATTGGAATGGGGTTGAGCTGTAGGAGGTCACAATGGAGATTGCTGTCATGACTGCATTTTTTGGGGTACTACTTTGTTTACCGTCTCTGGCCGGCTTAGTGCGCCCTCAGATCCCTTTTACCGAGGAGATTATCCCCTCTATCTAACCTTAAATATATATGATTGCATTATTACTTTTTCATCACTAAAGAGCAATTGGATTGTATTCCCGGCCATATCTTCTATGACGTTCTTTGTTTGTGAGGCCTGCTGTTTTTCTGGTTTATGATGTTTCCCCACTCTCATCTTCCACCCTCCATAGAAGGTTTGTATTAGTATGGCATTCTTGATTAAACAGAATAGGCCAATTTGGGTCCATCACCTAAGGGGCCTATATAAGGTGTATCACTCAAATGAAGGACACTTTAGCTTGAAGTATAATTAAATTATTCTCCATACTTTTTTTATTTCCTTTGGGTGATTTCTCAATTAATTAATTATATGAAACCTATTGCTTCTTAACAACTTCAGTTCCTCATATAGTCAGTCAGATACACGTCACACACTTTATCTCAGAAAATTCCAAGAAACCTTTTGATGTAGCATGCTAGTTATCCACAACTTGTCAACTTGGCATGCTCATTTGAAAAGGGAACAGCAATGAACAATACACCCTCTCTAAGCAAATTGAACTGTCACTGATGTTTACCTCTTATCATGTCAACCATAAAGTTCATTGGGTAATCTCACACATAATCCATAATAGATATAACTTCAGAAGCAAAATAAAACAATCTTAATCTTTACATTTAATCCCTGTCAACCCTTAAAAACAGGCAAACAACCAGCGCAAGACGTGTTGTTCAGTTCCGTAAGAGGCTAGCAAACAAAACAACAGTCATAAGTTCTCCATCTGGCATAAGATAGGTATCATGTGCTAAGAATTGTTTTCTTCTACGCAAATCCTCCTCCATTCTCTTATTGTCTTTTTTACCCCATTTTCTTAAGTCTCAGTAACCACTCCGAAGGAAGTGGTATTGGTGTTAGCCAATGGGAGAGTCTGTTGTTGGAGGATTGGAGTCTTGTGATTGGTGCAATGCTAGATAGAAAATCTGGAGCAGGAAGAACCGGCTAAGAGGGGGAGTTGATCCTCAATTCCATATATTCTTTACATCTGTAGACACCTCATAGGATATAGTGGATTGATGTTGTGTTAATGCGCATAATCTGCCATTTCATTTTTCATCACTCTTAACAGAAGTGAAAGACAAGAGAAGATACAGTATGTACTCTCCTTTTGCCAAACATCCAAACATGTTTTCAGCCTTTTCTTTAAATGCCCTGCTGTTAGAATGTGTTGATAATGCATCATTTCCTACACAGGTATACACTAAGTATAACAAACATTAGGAACACCTTCCTAATATTGAGTTTCATCTGCTTTTGCCTTCAGAACAGCGTCAATTCGTCGGGGCATGGACTCTACAACATGTCGAAACTGTTCCACAGGGATCCTGGTCCATGTTGACTCCAATGCTTCCCACAGTTGTGTCAAGTTGGCTTGATGTCCTTTGTGTGGTGGACCATTCTTGATACACACAGGAAACTGTCGTGCGTGAAAAACTCAGCAGCGCTGCAGTTCTTGACACAAACCGGTGCGCCTGGCACCTACTACCATACCTCATTCAAAGGCACCTAAATATTTTGTCTTGCCCATTGACTCTTTGAATGGCACACATACATAATCCATGTCTCAATTGTCTCAAGGCTTAAAAATCCTTCTTTCTTCTTTAACCTGGCTCCTCGCCTTCATCTACACTGATTGAAGTGGATTTAACAAGTGACATCAATAAGGGATCATAGCTTCCACCTGGATTCAACTGGTCATTCTATGTCTTGGAAAGAGCAGGTGTCCTTAATGTTTTGTACACTCAGTGTAGGTGTGTACAGTATGGGAAATGAGAGAGAGCACATTTTCCTGGAAAAAAATTATAAATAGAGGAATTGGGATTTAGGGAGGGAAGTAGGGGAAATGGAGGAGGCATTGAAGAGGACTATATATTAGACTGGATTCTCATTTGCCCATTTACCCGTTTACCAATGTACTCATGACTGGTTGGTGCAGTGAACAAGCTTGCACAGAGACTTATGATAATAGCCCATTTGGTTTCTTTAAGTAATAGAAAGACAATACAGACTCATGAGGAAGCCCATGACCATCCCAAAAGATGTAGACGGTCATAGCCACTCATGTCCTCTAACCAATTGTACTATTATGTGTGTTTTTCCGTGTTATTTGTAATTTATTCTGTACATAATGTTTCTGCCATCGTCTCTTATACCCAAAAAGAGCTTCTGGATATCAGGACAGTGATTACTCACCTCGTATTGGACGAAGATTTTTTCTTCAACAAGTCGGACGCGAAAGATATCCTACAGACACCCGACAAGGCCCAAATCCCAGTCATTTGCATGAGAAAGTGACGGAGATATCGTGGACATAGGTCGGGGTGCCTTGTAAGGATCCGACGGCGAGCGAGTAAACTGCCTTTTCCATCAATCCTATTAGCCAATGTTCAATCATTTGAAAATAAATTAGATGACCTAAGATTACGGTTATCCTACTAACGGGACATTAAAAACTGTAATTTATTATGTTTCACCGAGTCGTGGCTGAAGACGACATGGACAACATACAGCTAGCGGGCTATACGCTACATCGGTAGGATAGAACGGCTGACTCTGGTAAGACAAGGGGTGGCGGTCTGTGTATATTTGTAAACAACAGCTGGTGCACAAAATCAAATACTAAGGAAGTCTCGAGGTTTTGCTTGCCTGAGGTAGAGTATCTTATAATAAGCTGTAGACCACACTATTTACCAAGAGAGTTTTCATCTATATTTTTCATAGCTGTCTATTTACCACCACAAACCAATGCTGGCATTAAGATTGCACTGAATGAGCTGTATAAGGCCATAAGTGAACAGGAAAACGCTCATCCAGAGGCAGCGCTCCTAGTGGCCGGGAACATTAATGCAGGGAAACTTAAATCAGTTCTACCTAATTTCTACCAGCATCTTAAATGTGCAACCAGAGGAAAAAAAACTCTAGACCACCTTTACTGCACACACAGAGATGCATACAAAGCTCTCCCTCGCCCTCCATTTGGCAAATCTGACCATAACTCTATCTTCCTGATTCATGCTTATAAGCAAAAACTAAAGCAGGAAGCACCAGTGACTCGGTTAATAAAAAAGTGGTCAGATGACGCAGATGCTAAGCTACAGGATTGTTTTGCTAGCACAGACTGGAAAATGTTCCGTGATTCTTCAGATAGCATTGAGGAGTACACATTTTACATTTACATTTTAGTCATTTAGCAGACGCTCTTATCCAGAGAGACTTACAGTTAGTGAGTGCATACATATTTTTTTTCATACTGGTCCCCCGTGGGAAACAAACCCACAACCCTGGCGTAGCAAACGCCATGGTCTACCAACTGAGCTACACCACATCAGTCACTGGCTTCATCAATAAGTGCATCGATGACGTCGTCCCCACAGTGACCGTACGTACATACCCCAACCAGAAGCCATGGATTACAGGCAACATTCGCACTGAGCTAAAGGGTAGAGCTGCCGCTTTCAAGGAGCGGGACTCTAACCCGGACGCTTATAAGAAATCCCGCTATGCCCTCCGACGAACCATCAAACAGGCAAAGAGTCAGTACAGGACTAAGATTGAATTGTACTACACCGGCTCTGACGCTCGTCAGATGTGGCAGGGCTTGAAAACTATTACAGACTACATTAACGTCATTTAGCAGACGCTCTTATCCAGAGCGACTTACAGTTAGAATACATATTTTTTTATACAGGCCCCCCGTGGGAATTGAACCCACAACCCTGGCGTTGCAAACGCCATGCTCTATCAACTGAGCTACATCCCTGCCGGCCATTCCCTCCCCTACCCTGGGCCAATTGTGCGCCGCCCATGAGTCTCCCGGTCGCGGCCAGCTGCGACAGAGCCTGGATTCGAACCAGGATCTCTAGTGGCACAGTTAGCACTGCGATGCAATGCCTTAGACCATTGCGCCACTCAGGAGGACTACAAAGGGAAGCACAGCCGCGAGCTGCCCAGTGACACAAGACTTCCAGACGAGCTAAACCACTTATATGCTCGCTTCGAGGCAAGCAACACTGAAGCATGCATGAGAGCACCAGCTGTTCCGGATGACTATGTGATCACGCTCTCCGTAGCCAATGTGAGTAAGACTTTTAGGCAGGTCAACATTCACAAGGCCGCAGGGCCAGACGGATTACCAGGACGTGTACTCCGAGCATGTGCTGACCAACTGGCAAGTGTCTTCACTGACATTTTCAACATGTCCCTGACTGAGTCTGTAATACCAACATGTTTCAAGCAGACCACCATAGTCCCCGTGCCCAAGGACACTAAGATAACCTGCCTAAATGACTACCGACCCGTAGTACTGACGTCTGTAGCCACGAAGTGCTTTGAAAGGCTGGTCATGGCTCACATCAACACCATTATCACAGAAACCCTAGACCCACCCCAACAGATCCACAGATTATGCAATCTCTATTGCACTCCACACTGCCCTTTCCCACCTGGACAAGAGGAACACCTATGTGAGAATGCTATTCATTCACTACAGCTCAGCATTCAACACCATAGTGCCCTCAAAGCTCATCACTAAGCTAAGGATCCTGGGACTAAACACCTCCCTCTGCAACTGGATCCTGGACTTCCTGACGGGCCGCCCCCAGGTGGTAAGGGTAGGTAACAACACATCTGCCACACTGATCCTCAACATGGGGGCCCCTCAGGGGTGCATGCTCAATCCCCTCCTGTACTCCCTGTTCACCCATGACTGCATGGCCAGGCATGATTCCAACACCATCATTAAGTTTGCCGACGACACAACAGTGGTAGGCCTGATCACCGACAACGATTAGACAGCCTATAGGGAGGAGGTCAGAGACCTGGCCGTGTGGTGCCAGGATAACAACCTCTCCCTCAACGTGACCAAGACAAAGGAGATGATTGTGGACTACAGGGAAAAAAAGAGGACTGAGCACACCCCCATTCTCATCGACGGGGCTGTAGTGGAACAGGTTGAGAGCTTCAAGTTCCTTGGTGTCCACATCACCAACAAACTATCATGGTCCAAACACACCAAGACAGTCGTGAAGAGGGCACGACAAAGCCTATTCCCCCTCAGGAGACTGAAAATATTTGGCATGGGTCCTCAGATCCTCAAAAGATTATACAGCTGCACCATCGAGAGCATCCTGACTGGTTGCATCACCGCCTGGTATGGCAACTGCTCGGCCTCCGACCGCAAGGCACTACAGATGGTACTGCGTACGGCCCAGTACATCACTGGGGCCAAGCTTCCTGCCATCCAGGACCTCTATACCAGGCGGTGTCAGAGGAAGGCCCTCAAAATTGTCAAAGACTCCAGCCACCCTAGTCATAGACTGTTCTCTCTGCTACCGCACGGCAAGCGGTACCGGAGTGCCAAGTCTAGGTCCAAAAGACTTCTCAACAGCTTCTACCCCCAAGCCATAAGATTCCTGAACAGCTAATCATGGCTACCCGAACTAGTTTCACTGCCCCCCCTCCCCCACCCCCACCCCATCTTTTTACGCTGCTGCTACTCTGTTCATTATTTATGCATAGTCACTTTAACTATACCCACATGTACATATTACCTCAACTACCTCAACTAGCCGGTGCCCCCGCACATTGACTCTGCACCAGTACCCCCCTGTATATATAGCCTCCCTACTGTTATTTTATTTTATATTCTCAACACTTTTTTGTTGTTGTTTTATTTTACTTTTTTTATAAAAAAATTAATGCATTGTTGGTTAAGGGCTGTAAGTAAGCATTTCACTGTAATGTCTACACCTGTTGTATTCGGCGCATGTGGCCAATAAAATTTGATTTGATTTGATTTGATGTCATCACTAGTTCACTTCACTTAAATTCTTACAGAAAAGAAAACCACCCACACATTATTAGGAACTACCCAATTATTTATTGTAGCAACGCATCAATCCCATGAATGAGTGAAAAAGTGAACAACCTATAATCACAAAGGGTGAGATAAGAGGAGACAATGGACTATTTTTTCATTTTACAAGTCATCCTACATTCATGTTAGCTGTGCTGACATGTTGCCTCTAGTTCAGCTGAAGCAATATCTGTGGGTTTATTTTGTAAGTACCACTGTGCATGTGTGCACTGTTCTGTATCTGTGAGTTCTTTGTGTGCTTTACGCAGCAGTGTGTGTCTCGTTGAGTGTGTATACATGCTTGTCATTTTGGAAATGGGGGTAAGGGTGAGGCACTTTAGTGACCCGTGGCTGAACTTGCCCCCCTGCTGTGGCCTTCTGGAGGACCTGTACGGTTAGAGTCGAGATGGTGACGGGGGTGAACGGGGGCATGGGTTAGGTTGGTGGGGTGGGGGATAGTTTTGGAGAGGGTTAGGGGTTAGATGGATAACAACATTTGATTCATTTCAGAGTTACACGTTAATTGCCTTCAGTGTTTTTTTGGAGCGTGTGGGCCAGGGGCATGTGCACCCCAAGCCTACCCTATAGTCCCCTAAACTTTACTGTACAAAAGGTTCAGTCATGATGAATTCCATTTAAATGTTATACCAAAGCAGATAAAGAGGGTACTCTCCAGTGTGCAACAGTCTCTGTCAAACAACCTTGTAAGTCCAGCAGACTATTTTCATTATCGCCAACTGTTAGTGAGGTGCAAATTATCTAACAAGTGAAACATCCCTCCAGCTTTAAGTGGTACCTAAGTGGTATCGTATGGTTCTCAAACTGTTGCCTTTCACCTGTTTCAAACTGTTGTGTGGGCCGTGGCCATTCTACATTTCAGGTCACATTAATATAACTTATTATTCTGAGATCTTTCTGAGATCTTCTCTACTTATCCTTTTAGTGTCATCTGCCACAGCTTCCTCCCTTCCTCCCTTCTCCCCCAAGCCCAGTTCCCTAGGAGGTAGGCAACTCTCCTACTTCTGGAAAAGTGCAACTGGAGCATCACCCCAGACAGTAGAGGGAGGGAAGGAGGGAGAAAGAGAGAGAGATCAGCCAAGCAGCCCGCTGAGCCTCCCTGTTCTGAGCCTCATCTCAGACAGTCTGCTTATTAGAGAAATTAGCCGTGGAGTGAAAGAAGCTGAGCGAACTTTAGGCTTCCACCCCCCCCCCCCATCACACACACACAACAGTGAAGCGCCCAGCACTCCTGGAATAGAAGTTGTGCCATATGGCAGTCAATTTAGCTACCGTTTCACTGGGCAAGTTAAGGACAGGACAGGGGGGTGGGGGTGCTAGACAGACAGACAGACAGACAGACAGTGGCATGCAGGACAAAGAAACACAATCTATTTACACATAAATATATATATTTATAGTGAAGTCAATTAAATGCTACGCAACGCAAGCAGATAAATGCTTTCGAAATATATGCACACGCCCAATAACCAAACACAACACATTTACGCATAAGATTAATTAAATAAAATATGGAATGTCCTTATAATCCAAAGTATATAAATACGATTTATTAACTATAAATAAATATTTCAATATGTATATTTCAGCATATTATGTACTAGCTACTAAATCCCCCCCCCCAAAAAAAAAAGTATGTAAAAAAAGTTTACTTTTGTAGCTTATTTTATCTTTGTTTAATTTCCCAGGTTTTCCCTGTACAAATCTAGATGAATCAACCTAGAGGCATTTTTACATTAACCCCCCTTCCTTCCAATTATCCAGTAAGATCATTCAACGATATACAGTCATTTCACATTGAGGATCCTTTGCACCTCTGTGTTTTATTGTGAATCTAACAAAAATATCTGAAGTGTTTGTGTAGCTGTGTCTGTGTATACATGTGTGTTTGACCATGACTGTTTAGGGTCCTTTGCACCTACATCTTTTATTATGAATACCATTTTTTTTTATGTGTGTGTGATGTGGAGGATTGAGGAGAGCAATATGTTGCAGGCCAAGATATAGGTCAAGGAGAGGGGTTGAGGAGGTTATGCCACCAGACCAGATTGCTCGTTAAGGGCCAAACCAAGCAAAGGTTTATCAGTGTGTTTTTCAGTGGCCACAAGCCAGCCATCTGCTATTCCTTTATTCATTCATTTAGATGTGTTACGTGGGCCGTTGATTTGGGTGTGCACATGTGTACTCGTGTGTGCATGGTCACTTGCGGCCAAAAGTGTACATTCATGCCATTGTCCAAAGCCACCAGTTTTGTGTCAATTGGCGCACGTCCAACTAATCTTCTCAGTCACATGGCCAACAGCAGCTTCTCATTGGATGAGAGGATGGGGTCAAAAGCCTGGCCCAAGCCTGGCTCAGGAGTTTTGGTGGTGTGCACAGCACTGATACCAAAAGGATCTTACAGGGAGGAATTGCTGGAAAAACAAAGAGAGAGTGACACTGGAAATATTGGAAGAGAAGAAACAGAGAGGACGTGAGGGATGACATAAGCAAAGAGATGATGATCCCACAGCTAAATGTCTAAAAGTAAGTCAACTGCTTCCTATTTTGAATCTGTATGACATCCATTGTTTTAGAAGGAAGTTGTTAATGCAATATATCTAGCACAGTAATTGTGGACTGTTCTATTTCTATGGACAGTGAATGAACTGAATGGATTTGACCCCTTGGGTCTAATTGAGTTTGGATTGGGATAATAGCTCATGGTCAACAACAGTGGTTGAGAAATGGAGTTGACTCATTTACACTTACTTGATGGACTGGGATTTGGATTTGATGATCCGTGGCGATATTCAGAATAACATTGGGGCTTGGAATATGTTAAATATTTTTGCTGGGTTGAATGGAAAATCTGGATAGATTTTGGGTGAAATGACGCATGTTGACTTGATTCATAGTTCCGATATTGAACGAGAAGTTATTAGCTTGTTGATGTTTTGGTTGAATTACATTGCTTATAATTTTGCAATGTATCTTTGCTCCATGGATTATATTGACAACTGCAAACATTGTCAACACCTCATCCTGCAGTGGGATTAAGGCTGTTTCAGTCAATTCAAAATACAGTGTTTTGGCTATGCTTATCAGGAGACAACAACTAGTGACAACAACAAGCAAGGCAAATGGATGCCACTAGTGAATTCAAAAATACCTTTGAATTCATGCAAAGATAAAGTAGCAATAACACCCCTTCTCTCCTTTTTCTCTCTTCCAGACCTCGAGCTTTAACCAACGTACCTAAAGAAGAGGGTCCAGCCCTTAAAGTGAACCAAAGTATCACCAAAGTAACGCCATACCAAAGCACCCCAACCAAACCAAACCAAGTCCAGCGAGGGAGAGAGAATCAACACATAGAGTATCAAGATGAAGCTGGAGACAGCCCCAGATATGAGTGAGTGGCGAGAGGACGACTTTGCCCTCAACTGCACCTACATCGTCCCTGACCAGACGTCAGACCCCAGCTTTGGCGTGCCCAAAGCCATGACGTCCATACCCCGCAACCTCACCTTTGAGTACAACACAGAGAATGAGGTAGGAACTTAACTACATACAAATCACATTAAGTAGCATTTCTGTGAATGTGCCAGATTTAGAAAGCAGGAGGGAATACAGTACATGTTCACAGCCAAGTTACATGTTTGTGCATTGAAATGTGCTGTGATACACAATCATTTAGGTTGGACTTTTACTTGCACCTAACACAACCCTTGACTTCTGGCTGTCTCAGATGAATTTAGACTTCATTAATTAATTCAGACTGATAGAGTATGCAAGACATTCATTATTCTCTACAAACTACAAACAATGCTCATACTCTATCAGTCTGAATTAATTAATTCAGTCTAAATTCATCTGAGACAGCCAGAAGTCAAGGGTTGTGTTAGGTGCAAGCAAAAGTTGCTCCATTCCATTCCTATGTCTGGTCCGTTTAGTGTGTCACAATGGCCACCTCGTGGGATCTCAGGTAAAAGGCCTAAACCTCTTTACTGTTACAATGTCTCTAGGTCAGTGTGACAGTCATGTCTCTGGGTCCACACACACACACACACACACACACAGGCTCGTACACAAAATCCCAAGGCTATGTGTGTCAGGAAATCCGCTTAATGGCTTGGCTTTATAACTCTATGACTCACCTGAGAAGGTATCTGCCAGAGCAAGAGGTTTGAGACTGAGGGTCTCCTAAAATGGACACCATACTAGAAGTTTTCTGCAGAATTTGCTCTAATGAAAATTGACCTTGAAATTGTGGTTGAAAAGCCACCTCTTTCTTTTTGAAAAACAAAGGCCACCGTTCTCTCTAGCACACTTCTCACTTTGTCATTCTTCACTTTTCCTGTGGTTGATTAAGCATTCTCTTGGTTCCTCTTTTTCTCAGTCTTTTCATCCGAGCGACGCTTGTTTAGCTGTGAGCATCTCTTCTCTTCCTCTCTCTGCTGCCTTTTCAGCCTAGGCCTGCGAGGTGTGAAAACTGTGGTTATGAACTCATGTTGAGGCTTTATATGACTGTTAGTCGCCTTCCACCCTCACAAATTCAAAAATCAGCCAAACCAGATGCAGCATGTTTCATACACAGTGCAAGACTTCCCTTTTACACCAAGGGGTTGTGAGAAATCTGTTCCTGTTTCAGAGGCAAAGTGACCCTCAACTCTACTGTGTCCTTGCAAGCAAGACAGATACAGTACTTGCACTTGCAAGCACAACTTTTCTTATATTAGTGTCTCACTGAAACATACATGTAAAGTACAACATTTCAAACACGTTACAGTCATTAACATATCCTTTGTCTTTTGGTAAGGTTGTCTTTGTTCCTCAGAGTAGCTTCCCTTTCTGATAATGGCATCATGGCAATTTCTCCCCGGATTAGTTGGAATTTGCTTGGGCAAACCATATACCCTGTGGCGTTTTTATGTCTTGTATGTGTGTGTGTGTGTGTGTGTGTGTGTGTGTTTCCCAGCAAAGGTCACAGTGCCAGAGGGTGTGTGAGTCAGCAGGAAACAGACACATAACAATTTAAATAAAAATAAAACCTATGCACTACCTAATAGTCCTTGCCAGACATTGGTTGTTACCAGTCATTGTTTACATTTACATTTTAGTCATTTAGCAGACGCTCTTATCCAGAGCGACTTACAGTTAGTGAGTGCATACATTTAAAAAAATGTTTTTGTCATGCTGATTGACGATAATGGAAAAGTACTACTTTGTTAGTAAGTTGTTATTGAGCAACAGAAAGAGAAATTCACATTCATTTTCATATGACCATTTTATTGTTGTCCTTTTTTTAGTTATAATGTACCTGTCTTAGGAGAATATAAAGTAAGCTGATTTGAATTGGTTGTACCATTCTTTCGTAACCCTGAAGCGTGCCGGGGGTGCGAGGGCACACGTGGCAGATGGGGCGTGGGGTGTTCCAAGAGAGGAGGGCTGAGCAGGAGGAGGGGGGTAAGTAGGTTAAGCTCCAACGATTAACTTTCGTTTGGGGTGCAGGGCAGGCATCGTCACGGGTCGCATTTCTTCGCTGCGAGAGGACCTATTCTGAGCAGGGACAGTTCCTCGTCTTCTTATTAACCTGGCTGAGCGGTCGTTAAGCATCAGCCCTGTTGCAGCTCATTCATTAGTCACGCTACACCGGGACCACACAATGTCCCTGTCACACCCGCTCTCGTCTCTCCCTCCGTCACCCCTTGGCCAGGACGCAACAGATCTTCTCCTTCCCCTCCCTCCCTCTCTCCCTTCATCCCCCCTTCCTTCCTTCACTCTCTTCTCCTTGTCTGCCCTCTATTACCCATTTATCACAAAACATTGTCCAAAACTGAACGTTTTGTAACTGAAAGATCATCTGAGAAGTATTACTGGTTCTCTCATTGTGTTTACATGTAAGGGCCAAGTAGGTAGACTTTGGAGCACAAGGAAGTAACTCTTGGCTAAAAAAAGTCCATGTCCTCATTATAAATTCAATTTCGAGGGACGGGTTGCCCTGTATCTCCTTCTTGGAAAAGGGGGGTTCAAGACAAAACCCCTTAAGACACCCCACGCTATGGGTGCGTCCCACAGATGCTCACTGCCAAGCGGGGGTGTCCCCAAACTTGATTTGGAGACGACTTGTGCCTTATTAAAACTTCCATTACATCCTAAAGATTTGTGAGTCATGCTGCCGTCAGGCCTCAGGGCAGTGAGTTTTACGATATTTCCTTGTTCCAGTTCTCGAGTTAACTGTGGATGCATTTTTTTCTTAACTTCATGGGTGGAACTTTAGTCTGGTAAACTCTGACTCAGAGTGTAGACATTGAACATGTACCGAAGAGACAGGGAGACTGGTGATGGTCATTCTCGCTGTTGTACTCCACCTCGCCAGCATGATAAGTAGCATGGATTAGTGATTGATGATGTATTGTCTTGTGTTCTAGGTGACAGGCGTTTTCAGCAAAGAGTACATTCCCCAAGGAACTCGTTTCGGGCCCCTGCAGGGTGACATCTACACCAAAGACAACGTCCCCAAACAGGCCAACAGGAAATACTTCTGGAGGGTGAGTTGGCAGAATAACCGTTCAAGTTCACACACACACAGTTTGTTTAATCATGGCCCAATTGTCCTCCTCATTAAAGTTCATAGTTATTCCTATCTTATCCTAACAGGATTCTGGCAGCAACAAATCAGAGTTGTCATACTCAAAGGAAACAGGATTAACAAAAATGCTTGCCAGAATCAGTCAGCTGGAGTTGTATATCAAGACATACTGTAAACACAGTCATGAAACCACATGAATAAAATGATACTGTGGGTTTTAGGGGGGAAATCTCAATGCCTTATCGAACAAGCTATGGGAACTGTTTCTCGAAAGAGACCGGAAAAGAGATTTGACAAAAAAACGTGTCCTAGTTTTCTTCTCCTAATTATTCTTAGACGAAGAAGCAAAAGTGGTTAAACAGTTTCACACCAAGTCAGTCAGTTCCCATCTAAAACGAAACCAAAATGCATTGCACAGAAGCCCAGAGGTATTCAGGGCTTTTGAACAGATTTTTGGGGAAGTTGTGGATCTTTACACGTACGCAACTATAGCATCCTTCACAGTAACACTAACCGCTTTCCCAGAGCTCAATTCCTATTCAACAAGTTTGACATATAGGAAGTGATTGTTAGTGTCCGGCTCTCTCTCTCTCATACACACTTTCTTCTCATTCCCACGCACCCTCGTCCTCTCTGTCTCCCGGCAGTGACTTGTGTCATTCAGGAGTTTTCTCTGAGTCGTTTCCCCTTTGGTGCTTTCTGTCCTACGTTTTCACCTTTCTTCTGGCATTTCCTCCTGTAAGCCAGACCCTTCCCGTCCTACTACTGCAATAGTGAAAGTCTGACTTGCCTTGACAGTATGTCAACATTCTCACAGGCAGGTGTAGACGTGTGTGTCTGTGTGTGCCTGTGAGCACATGCCACCATCTACAGTACAGTATGTGTGTGCTTGTGTGTCTGCCAACACAACCCCTCTTACATTTCCTCAGGAGGTGCCAGTAAAAACAATTACAGTGCACTCAATATTTAATAAATGATTGAGAACTTGACAAGTGAGGAAATGTAATGGAAATGCGGAGGGTTGTCAGCATTGTGATGTACTGTATCTCCTGGTGGGAAGCAGCCATTCAGTTCTGGGCATATTGAGAGAAACCCCCAACCAGAGTGAGAGAGAAAAGAATAAACAAGCTCTTAGCCCCACCCCCTCTCAGTCAGTATAACGTAGCAGCTGATAAAAGCAGTGACGGTGCTGATTTCACACCAGACAGTGACAGTAGCTCAGAAACACAGCACAAGTGGAACAATAACCATCTCATTAGAAGAGGATATAGGAGACTAGTCTGTACATGGCAGAGGTGAACTATGCTTTCTATATATATATCTATATACTTTGATAATTGGCTGTCAGCTCAGCAACTCAACAACTACTATTAATATTTCAGTCATGAGTGAATGTAACAATACAAAGTTGTGTACTAACTCATCTACTAATGTGGTGTGTCTGATGTGACACTACGTTTAAACACAAATGTGGTTGTGCGTGTGTGTTCTATTCTATTATTTTATTGTATTGTTATATTATATTCTAATCACACTCTCCTCTTTTCCCTCTCAGATCTATAACAGGGGGCAGCTACACCACTTCATCGACGGCTATGACGTGCAGCGCAGCAACTGGATGCGCTACGTCAACCCAGCACACTCGCTGTCCGAACAGAACCTGGTGGCGTGTCAGAATGGACGTGACGTGTACTTCTACACCATCCGGCCTGTGGAGGCCAATCAGGAGCTGCTGGTGTGGTACAGCCAAGAGTTCGCCCAGAGACTGTGCAGCCAACCGGTAGACGAGCTCAAACAAAGTGAGTACCATCTTTGCCCTCCTCTCATCTGTTGACTCTCCTCAACTCCTCTTCTTATTTCTTCCTCCTCTACCCTCATCTTCCCCACCCTCTCCTCTTATCTCCCCTTATCTTCCCCACCCTCTCCTCTTATCTCCCCTCATCTTCCCCACCCTCTCCTCTTATCTCCCCTCATCTTCCTCACCCTCTCCTCTTATCTCCCCTCATCTTCCTCACCCTCTCCTCTTATCTCCCCTCATCTTCCCCACCCTCTCCTCTTATCTCCCCTCATCTTCCCCACCCTCTCCTCTTATCTCCCCTCATCTTTCTCTGTATGCTCTCATTTCATTGCTTCTTCCATCTACTCTCTAACTCTCTCTCTTTTCTGTGGCTCTACAATACAGCACTATTCTATGTTATGACACTTGAACTCAATGACAAACTGTTAGTGGGTGAGAGGACAATGTAGTAAAAGACAGTCAGGTGCGATGAACACAGACAGTTTTCTTTTCATACCTAGATCAGATAAAAATGGTATTTAAATCTGTCTGCTCGATAAGATGACACAAAAGTGAGCCATTTTTGTCTGATCACAGACTTTCAGGATTATTGTCTTCAAAGCAAACAAGAAGTATCTTTCTCATCTTGAAAAGATCTCAGAGTTTATCAGATGGTAGACAATGAGACTGAGTGTGACGGAAACGGTTACCTGTCTTATTGAATTTCTGGGGTGGGTGGCATTGTTATGGAATACATCCTGAGCCATGGTTGGGTCAGCGAAACACAGATTTACTGACAAAACACAATATACGGCTGCACCTGCCTTAATGTAGAAGACAGCTCACCCACACACACTCACCCTTTTTTACACAACACAGGGAAAATCTCAAAAGAAGTAGGAAAGTTTTCTTAACAATGCCTGGTATGGCAAGGTGTCCATGCATTACATGACAAATAGTTTTGTTGCCAGAAAATCTGTAAGGAGACATGCCCTCTTACACTATAATTACATTGTCATTCAACCTGTTGACTAATGTTGACTAGGCTACAATGACATCAGCATTTACACAGTCCTTTTTACTATGTACTCCACACACTTGGCAATCCCTGATAAAGACTATAGTAAATAGGCTAGGCCTAAGATTAAACATAAAAATATAGGATAAAAGTAGCCTAAATTGAATTAGTCTATCCAAACACATTTGGTTTAAAATTACCAATTTCTAGGCCTAATAAATGTCTTACAATTCTTTCACTGAACAGGTTGCCACTGAACAGGTGAAAATGGAAAGTTCATGCCTAAACGTTGTATTGTCACTCTAATGCATGGTTTAATGCACTATTGTAGCCTACAGTGGTTTGACTTTCCATTTAATCCTGGTTGTAAGGCAATTCCTGTTAAACAATAAGTAATGCGCCAGTTAAGGTACACAGCTATTCACATAAATCAGCAACCGGTTTTCTATGACCACGAGCCAGTAAACAACTTTTTTTCTTTGCCCCGTGCCTATGGTGTGTGCCTCACGTTCCATGCACACAGGCAATACCTGTTTTTTACCACAAGGTTTCCAATTCGTTTTAGTAGAACTTCAAACAAGCCAACTAAATGGCAGTGATCTGCAGCCGCATTTCCAAATGTCTTTCTTCCTGAAGTTCTGAGAAAAATACGCTTGTAGGGTAATTCACACCTTGCGACAGAAACGTCCCAAAAATGAAAGCTCTTTGTTATACTATCAATCTTACATGACACATACCCACATACACCCACACATTAAACACACACACGCTTCTCAAAATGAAAACATTACTATCATAGTGCCAGACAGAAACCATGGTATCTTTGAAGTGTCATCTAAAAACTGAAAACATCATCATCGTTTACCATAAGAAGAAGTGCCAGGGAGGATGTGAGTGTAGTGTGTCATTAGTCACTTCTCACCTCATTAAGACTGTGAACTTTTGCATTTGTCAATCAGTACTCTCCTATGATAGAGTGATAAGTAAATAATGTCTCAGTAGGTCTACACAAAGGAAGGACTGAAGTTGTATTATTGTGTGGATTGGATAGGTTGACAATTGTTTTTGCAGCGTATTTCATACATACTCAAACACAACCCACTGTATTTGGCTTGTACCACTATGTCTGACCTTGTGTTTTTTCTTCTTCCATAGAACACATATGCGGAGATGTCAGAGAATCTGAGTTCACCAAACAACACCTACTTCAGCAGACCTGGCTCCTGGAAAAGAAGGACGATATGAAGGATGAGAGAGAGGATGAAGGAGAGGAAAGAATCGACGTGGAGGTGCTGGAGAGAGACACTCCACCCGACACGCCAGACGACCAAATCATGGACTTCAGCCAGAAGATGGAGAAGGAGGAGGTGACCCAGGACCACCAGGGAGCCATACCCTCTCCTCAACCTGACCAGAGAGAGCCCAACCTGGCATCTCACGTCTACGGTTTCCCTGAGCACCACCCTACTGCCCACTCCCCACACCGCGACCTTCCCCTCCACCTCCACGGGCTCTACAGCCACAGAGAGGGCCTAGTGTCCTCCTACCCCCTCTACCACCCCTCCAGACCCCTTCAATCCCCCTACCAGCTTCTCCCCACATACAGCAGCCCCCACTACCCCCAACCCCTCCTCCCCCAGTACTCCCCACCCTTCCCTGGGATGCTCCCCTCCAGAGGCCCCCTGCAGTACAGCAGCTACCTGGGTAGCGATGGACTTTCATACCCCTCCATGACCCACCAGCCTGGTCTGCTCCCAGTGCCTCTGCCCTACCTCGGAGCTACTCAGGGAGGGCTGAAGGAGAGGACCCCAAATATGTCACCTCCTCGTGGGGCCCCAGCCACCCCAGAACTCTCCCCCCTGCCCAAGCAGGAGCACCAAACGCCCCCACAGTCACCCTCTGGCTGTGAGGAAGCCATGAACCTCAGCCTGGCCATGCCAAAGAGCAGCCCCTCACCACCCCCTGCCCCTGGGCACAAATCCCTTCCCTACCCCCTGAAGAAACAGAATGGCAAGATCAAATACGAGTGCAACGTCTGCCTCAAGACTTTCGGACAGCTGTCCAACCTCAAGGTGAGGATTTCATAGACATAGGTCGTCCTTTTGATTTCTTTGGTGGCCCAATCTAATCCTGTCTGTTATTGTGGGTTCCTATCTAATCTAGGCATTTTTCTTTTAGGTGCATCTGAGAGTTCACAGTGGAGAGAGGCCTTACCAATGTCACCTCTGTAAGAAGACCTTCACCCAGCTAGCCCACCTGCAGAAGCACAACCTGGTCCACACAGGAGAGAAACCACACAAGTGCACGGTTTGTTTGTGTTTTGATCCGCTTTCTCCAGTCTACTTGACCTCTAGGACACACACACAAGACACACACACACACACACACACACACACACACACACACACACACAAGACACACACAAACACACCCCTGCCCTGCCCCTGTGACGTAAGGAATCCCTGGGCTTTTGTTGAACACTATACTGTAACTATGTGGGTGTGATCATGGCGTCAGTCCTATGTTTATTTTCATGGTAGGGTTCTCCCACTAAAAATAACCAGTCTAGGGTCATACCCTGCTGGCACACAACCAGAGAAGGCCCTGTCTGGCTGGCAGACAATATAGAAACCCCGGAGCCTGGTCTCACCCAGTTGTTCTAATGATATCACTATCACAACATCATCCTAACCTGAACTCTCCTATCTATCTGTTCCTATTCATATAGGTGTGTCACAAGCGCTTCAGCAGCACCAGCAACCTCAAGACCCACCTACGGCTCCACTCGGGTGAGAAGCCCTACGAGTGCAAGCTGTGCAGCACCAAGTTCACCCAGTACATCCACCTCAAGCTGCACCGACGCCTGCATAGCACCCGCGACCGCCCCTACCACTGCCCGCTCTGCGCCCACACCTTCCTCCACCGCTTCTCGCTGCGCGTCCACCAACGCAGCTGTTGCCCCGCCTCCGCCCGTGCCCACGCTAACCCCCATGCCCACGCCCACATCTGCGAGCTGGTCGAGCGCTTTGACACCAGCCCCGAGGCGGACACGCTGCCTGAAGGGGCAGGGCCGGCCCAGGTGGAAGCTGCAGTGGAGCACTGGGTGGCCCGGAGCTTGGAAGGGCGAGAGGGCAAGGAGGACCAGAGTGAAGCCACCCTGCTGCTCAAGGCCCTCACGGCGGCCATTAACACCCCAGCTCCTCCCACCACCTCATCTCAAAGCCCTACTTCAGCCTATCAGGAGAGGGCTAGCGTGGTACACCTCTACAACCGGCCAATGTTGAAGATGCAAGGGCAGTAGGGCGAAGTGGAAGGACCCTTGTGGGGAAGGAATAAGAGAGACATTTTTAGGGTCTACCTCCTGAAAGAAGGCCATATAATGGTGCAAAGCCAGAGAACAATCGATAAAGTAGTCGCCAAAAAAAGTATTTCCTAAAGGGGAAGAGAGACTATGAAAAGCCAATGAGAGAGCACCACCAAAACAAAGACCATTCCAAAGACATAGAGTTTTCTAATTAGCTGTGAGGTACTCGTAACTGTTTTCACTCAGGTTTACAGGTGTAATTTACATGGGATGTGTGAGAGAGTTTGCTGTACCCTCCTTTTTTTCTGAGAGCTTGTCAGCTATAGTTGTTCATTTGAGTGATTATTTTAATTGTTAGCGTAATGTTACATGTCTTGATACTTCCATGGAGGCTTATTCCTGGGAAAACCACTGGACCATTGCCAGGAACTATTTATGGGATATTTCATGTTTTTATTGGTGGACAAGTCTTTGTGTGCATTTATTTATTTTTGCTAAAAGGGAAGACCAAGGATAATTTTTTTTACTTAAATAGTATATTCTAATGTAATGTAACAAAATGGAAAAAAGCAAACTAAAAATAGTCTGAATTTTATAATGTTCCGGTTCGATGCAAATAGCTTCTCAGGACTTCCTGTGAATCATCTAGCGATGTATTGGAGGTGCATACTTCTGCACAGAAACTTGCAAAAAAAAGAAAAAACTTTTGTTTCTCTATTTTTCTTTGTATTTTTGTATGTTAAAACATGTTAAGACAGTGCATTTGTATTTGAATTTGTAAGACATTTTTAACAGTTATGTTTTTCATTTATTTGCATTGTGTTCCTGAATATATCCTGAGATAGCATTGTGTTTCTAGGTCTTTCTCTTTGATTCAGTTGTTATCTACAGACTGTCGATAAAGCTTTATTTCATTTGTCCTCCATACTGGTGGTAGATTTGAGCCAGAACCAAATGTAGTCTGTACTGCACATACCCCTTTACTCAGTCTGCTCCTAGTACTACTGTATATATGCTCAGGTGAATGGCTCTAGACTCTTGTTATTTTACCAAAACTATCGACAAAAGTACCTCATACGAGAGCTGTAAATTTCCACTAGTACTGGAAAAGGCCGGAACTAGATCCATGTGCACCAAGGTTTCTGTTACCTAAAACAAAAATGGTGGAACTGTTCTAACATTATTACTACTCTAAGTGAGTCGTGAATACAGGGTTTTTTTGTATACATATTTGTAATTTTTGTACAGTATGTTTGTCTATGTAGTTAATTTTTTGACCAAGGTTATGATATGTGGATACATTATGTCAGAGACTATTTTGATAATACTTTTATAATAAATGTAGCACATTAAACATATTGTTTCTCAAAATTAGATGTGTTTTGAGTTTTCTATTTTCTCTCTTCATAAATTCAATAATTGTATTTCCACGTTTACATGAACACACACACAGACACCCCCTCACAAATCCCCCCACATACTCTCGCCATCTCTTACTCATAACCCAACTCTAGAAAGTCCCACACAACCGCTCACTCAAAACTCTTCTTTGAGTTCACTTTCTTCGATAATAGAGAAACTGAGAGTATGCACTGATGTTCACTACAATCACATCACTTACCATCAGACTATACTTATGTACTAATAATGATTGCAATATTGAATGTGGATTATGTCTTCTGAGAAGATGTCACCTATTTGGATATTCAGCTCTCTTGAAAATCGGACAAGCTATTGTTATCACCTTTCAACATACGCATACAGTATATAATCATATTTTAATTCAAGATTTCTATAATTACATTATACCAGAACGTAGTTTGAAATGTTGATAAAAGACCACGCTGCTGTTTTCCACAAATACATTTTTTGATTTACGTGTGTTGATGACTGATGTGTTGATGACTGACTGAGTAAGGGCACACTTGATGAAGGTGAAACACAATGTGATGATGAACCTCCCGATTTAGTCAACAAAACTACACCATAGTTACAGTAAGCTGAGGCGCTCCTATTACAGTAAGATCTCTTTCTTTTTTCCCTCCCTCCCTTTCTCAGGTGGTGTCTCTCCTCTCTCAGGGTGTTTGCATGAGCTCTCTCGCTCTCTCTCTCTCTCTCTCTCTCCCCCTCTCTCCCTCCCTCCTTCTCCCTCTCCGTCTCGCTCTGCTCATCAAGGGAGAACCCCACTGGTTTATCTCATTGTCAAGCAGAGATGCCGTTAGCTAAACAGTCAGTAATTCTGTTAGCTAGCCAGTTACATACAATACATGGCCATTTAGCCAGCCAGTAAGCTTCAGAATTAGTCAGTTCTTTTTGTATTCCTGCCAGGAATAAGCCATAGACAATAAAGGCTTTTTAATTTTCCCACTACATAAAAATGCCTTGATTACTTCTGGAAGTTTTTTGCACAAAGGATTTTTCTTCATTGTTCACTATCCAGCATAAACTTCTGTTTGTTGTATTAGTCAGTCAATCTTTAAGCCTTCCATTTCAGCAGTCATCAAGTAAACCAGTGAAATACCAGTGACAAACTAGGTCATTAGCTGATCGAAACAGGGCCAATTTCCTGTTTACTCTTTAATTTATTCAACACGCTGCACCATAGTTCCTGTCGGTAGCTGGGAAGGGGTCAGACCACAGTGTCACGCTTCAATGCTATGCCTTCAGGACCTTCTTCATTGAACAGAAATAATAATAATAATAATAATAATAATAATAATAATAATAATAATAATAATAATAAACAAAACAACTATGACAGAGTAAAGAGAATGAAAGAGAAAAAAGAAAAGACTGGAATTAGGTGTGAGGCGAGAAACCTTTCATTCTGAGTTAATCATATTCATTGTCAGTCTAGTCGAGAAACCAAACAGTTACTTAGACACCCCATGGACAGTGAACATGCAACAGGGGTTTCTTACAGTAATTCACTGGTAAAGAGTATTTTTGATTGATGGATGTCTTTCTGGTGACTCTGTATTGGAGTGGGATTTAACAGGTCATTAAACCAGATTCATTCAAGAGTTTATTTGGTTTCCGATTAAGAGATTCAATTTAAATGTAGCATTAATGTGGTAAATCTCTCAAAATACAGTTTACGTTTTATGCACTTCATCTTTCTTTTTTTATTTGATATATTGTTAGGTGTTTTTACTTTATTTAAATAGTAAAGAAGTCAGGGACTGACAAGTAGAAGAGAAACAGTGGGAAGTGTGGATGCGGGGATTAAACCCTGGTCTCCGGTGCGGAGTCTTATATGTGACTTGTGCTGGGGAGTTTTACCATTACACCACAGATCTGCACCAGCACTTTTATGCTCCACTAGAAAGCGCTTGGTAATTGTTTAACAATAGGCTGAGTCACTTTATCTATGATCTGATACTGTTGGTATACCTACAGTATTACCTAATCACAAGACATACAGTATCTTACTAGTCACCCCTGTGTCTGGGTCTTATGAACAATTGGTATCTACTGGTGATGGCATATACTGGTGAATTGGAAATCCCCAGTTACAGTTTCATCTAGAAATGTATGTTCATATAAAGTAATTGCCTTTCACAATTAAATGCTCACATTACTTTTGATATGATTTTCTTCTCATTTGTTACAATACATTTTACTATTACTTAATCCGACTGCTCTTAGTTGATAATCACTTAACCATTTGATAAACCTATAGATGTTATATGCTACTGGTTTGTCTATTGCAGATTTTAAGAACTACAGAATGAAAATGTATGTTTGTAAAGTATAAACATATAAAGTATGATATACTGTATACTGTAATGTACTATTATGACTTATGATTATGAAAAATATCTGATATTAACATCAGAGGTGTGTTGGTGTGTTAGATGTGTTGGATGTTAGATGTGTTGAATGAGAGTGGCAGTTGTTTTGATTGAATTAAGAGATTGTTGTGATTGTAATGTTAACAGTTGTAACTTGTTTTTACCTTTGTTAGAGTGATCATTTTGTACTGTTATATTGTTGTATTGCTGTGCTCGGGGCACCTTTGGAAATGAGACCCGGGGACTCAATGGGTTTCCCCTGACTAAATAAAAGTTTACAAAAACTTGCATCCCCTATACAGTAAACATGAATGAAGTTGCTGGGATATTTTTGATAGGGGGATTTCACACTGCTTTGCAGGAGACTATCTCCATCAGGGTTGTCAGAGAAGGGTAAGTGTTCACACATACGCACGTGTGCACACACACACACACACACACACCCACACACACACACATTTGATTACAGTACACCTATGTTGTAATTATATCTGAACAACATATTTTTTCATCAATGATTGTGAAAGATGTCTTCAATGATCACACCTTTGATCACACATGGGCTAGAAATGATGGAAATTTGATTTTAAAGTTTTGATGGGTCACGTTTGATTGATAGTGCAAATGTATTGCCTAATGTCAAAACAGTGTAATGTACTGTAGAATATTACATTCAAAGGGCAATTTTGAAACACGTATCTTGCATTTTTTGCTATTGGATTAATGGCAATTGGATTACATCAATGTTCTCATGGTATTTCACAGTAAACGTATATTTTGGATCAATGGTTGTGTGGTGAAAGATGTATCCAAACAAAATAAATGCACAATAAAAGGTTTTGAATTTAAGACTTGCTGCATTACAAGTGTTACCAGTTTGGTGTTTTGTACTAAGATTTTTGAAGATTCACCACATTCTTGTGAAAATAGCACCAAAGCGATAGAAAAGAACTGTAAACAACAATACTCTGGCACCATAACCCATCACTCATAACTCTGTGTACCTTTTTGCATGGAACTGAGAAAGTAAAAGTACAACTAGTTCTTTACTTTTCCTCAGAATAAACAATTCTAGTTATGTTCTGTAGAAGTCGTGTGTGTGTGTGTTCGCAAATGTGTGTGGGTGTGTGAACACTTACTCTTCTCTGACAACCCTGATAGAGATAGTCTCCTGTAGTTGCCAGGGTGTGGTATCAACGACATCACTCCGCACCTTAATTCGCTGGCCACACATCCCTGGCTGGAAAAGACAGCACCATTTCATTAGAGATGTTAAAAGTAAAGGACACACTAATAAAATCAACCATAGCCCTCTATATCCTAGCCCCGGTCGTGTGTGTGTGTGTGTGTGTGTGTGTGTGTGTGTGTGTGTGTGTGTGTGTGTGTGTGTGTGTGTGTGTGTGTGTGTGTGTGTCTGTCTGTCTGTCTGTCTGTCTGTCTGTCTGTCTGTCTGTCTGTCTGTCTGTCTGTCTGTCTGTCTGTCTGTGTGTGTGTGTGTGTGTGTGTGTGTGTGTGTGTGTGTGTGTGTGTGTGTGTGTGTGTGTGTGTGTGTGTGTGTGTGTGTGTGTGTGTGTGTGTGTGTGTGTGTGTGTGTGTGTGTGTGTGTGTGTGTGTGTGAGCCCTATGCCAACAGACTTCCTTTTTAGATAAAGGGCAATCCATGGCACCTTACGTACGTCTTACTTTTCATTGATTCATAGAATAATAGTCATTAGGGTGACACCACTCCCTACCATATATTGTAATTGAGTTAACAACTAGCTTCTTATCAGGAGGGCTTTATTTTCTAGTTCGTGGCGCCATATGATGTCATCAAATTTCCCTGATGAGCCTGTCCTGTTTGCCTTGGTGTCTGAGTGTCACGCCCTGACTCAGAGGACGCTTATATGTTGAGTCAGGGTGTGTATATTCCTTGTTGTGATTTTCTATGTTGTATTTTCTATGTTTAGATCTATTATGTCTAGATCTATGTTGGCCGGTGTGGTTCCCAATCAGAGGCAGCTGTCGCTCGTTGTCTCTGATTGGGAACCATACTTAGGCAGCCTATTGGCACTAGTGGGTTGTGGGATCTTATTCCGTATAAGGTATGTTGTTTGTGTCTACCTTGGACTTCACGTTTCGTTTATTGTTTTGTCTGTGTTTATTAAGTTTAAAATAAACATGTATGCATATCACGCTGCGCCTTGGTCTGACCCGTCTTTCAACGAACGTGACACTGAGAGCAAGCACGGGTAATACACTACAGGAGAAGCAAAAGAGAAAACATTCTGTGAAGGTGCAGCGTTTTTACCTGGAACAAGGAAAGATCTAAGGCTTTGCTGGAAGAGATTTAGATCAATTATCTACTTACCCTTTTTATGTATTGTCATCTTCAAAAGACCACCCTGAAGATAACTGGGTTCTGTCAGTTATGGCGCTTTTTTAACTTTATTTTCTGCATAACTGCTAGATTCTTATCACAAAGGACTGGATGTTCCAAGAGGTCACATGACTGTCCCAACAAACTCTCATTCCAATAACGATTACACTTTAATTGAATTACTTTTACGTAACAACTGATTCAAGATCTTTTTCCCCTACTTCTACCTAAGCCTAACTGACAATAAATATCAGAACAGGTCCTGGACCAGTTCAACTGAGTTATTACAGGTATAATGTACCTTCACAAACACCAACTGATGGTAGCGTATACATATGGATTAGGCTACCTGCACAGAAACGTAAGCTTACAGTATTATATTTCACAATCTGTCCTTCAATAGGCGATATGCACAGGCGAGCATGACGTATTTCCGGTTAAATCTCAGGATGGATGTAAACTTCCGGTTATCGTAGAATGCTGTGCTACCGTATGCTAGCATTGAATGCTTGTCGTCAAAAACATCCGAAACTGTTAATTTTCGTTGTTGTTTATGTTAATGTTTTTACTTGTAATACTTCGTCTTGACTTATAACACGATGACGTGTAAACGTACAAAAGTACAGGAGGGACGACAGACATGCCACATTCAGAGTAATGGGCAGTCTGATATAGTAATGCAACCAAATGATTGCATATCCCACACCCAACCACACAGGAACAGTAGCTTTTAACAAGCACAACTGGCTGTGAATCACACAATGTCATCTGAAATACACAGAAGCATCATTTAATGGGTTTTGAAAGACGAGGGTCTACAGCAGCAGGAGTAGGAGCAAAACTTGTTCTTTCTACTTTTTACTGGTGTAAGCAACTTATCTACTGTCTCGTGTCACTTTTGTGCTTTCTTCATCACTTTCCTTCTGTCTTGCACCACTTGGCTCTACTGTCTCCCACCACTTACCTATTGTCTTGTGCCATTTACCTACCTTCAAACAGTATTGGCAGAGCAGTAGGTGAGTGGTGCAACATTGTAGCCTAGTACCAATAACAACAGTAGAGTGAAGGTTTTGCTCCTAATTCCTCTTGAAAAGTATCAAGTACAAAAGCAAGGAAGTTGGGCCATATGTTTATAAAGAAAGAAGTAAAGATGACAGGATAGTTTTGAGTAGAACATCAGCAGTTTGAAGAATATCTGAGTGGAATATGTTTCTGTCATTGCAGTCATCAAGTCAGGAAAAAGTAGTAATCTCATTATTGTTTACAATTCAAACCAAACTCCAATTTGTTTACAACAGACCCAACAACAAAGCATGGCAATTCCCACTCAGCTACCCTGGTCTGTATTAGGCTACCACTGTTCAGCTATCGTGAAAACCACTAAAGTTCTAAAGTGTTCTCTTAGCAATGGCAATCAAAGCTGTGGTAACATTAAACGAGTAAAACGTGTTGAACGGAACCTTGAACAAGTTCAACAGAACTTTGAACGTGTCACTTAATCTAGTCCTACTCTCAGCTGGTGTGGTGGCTTTAGTTTCTTCATTAAGCGGTAGCAGTGGGCTCTCACAGAGATCTCATTTGTAGCCCTGTTTTTACCTGATACTTTCATAAATGTACAAACACATGAAGTGAGAGGTATATACATATGATTAAACTTGATTTAAAGCATGATTAACTTGAAGCAGGACGGCGTCATGACTTAAAACACCAAAGCAAGGCTTCTAGCTCAGGCTAGCTAGCGTTAGCATATTACCTTCAAAGTTGCAAAGAAAATAAGAAACGTAAAATTTGAAGCCTTTATCCAGTTTGCTACGTGGTGTCGTACTGGATGTCCGGACGACCCTTCGTATATCATTAACAGATACTTTAGGCAACTCCAGCAAACACCTTGTAAACTTAATCTCTGCCATCATAACTGTCTACTGTCACTGCCTATTGAAAATATGTATTAAGACTACGGCCTAGGAAGGTCTAGCGGTCTAAACTGAATCACATCACAGGCCACTTACTGTACCTGTCCTGGTGACTTAGCATTCATGTAGGTCAGACAGCCACTAACATTATAGGTTACTGAACTGCCCTTGTGACTTCTGTCCGAATCCTTAGCTGAGATCTAGGCTATGCATGCACAAAAACTCTTGCATTAATCAAAGATTGATGTCAATGGGAGATTTGCTCAAAAACTTGAGTCACCCTTGTGGATCTCATATTCAGATTTATATAAGGATTCGGCCTATAGAATTGAGGTCAGAGACCCAGTTCCATTGGAGGAGCCAAATCACATGGTGAAAGGGTCAATAATAGTCTCAATGACAGAAACATGAGCTGCTCAGGTCTACCTGTGGCCTGAGGGGAGGCAGGGCTATTAGATATCCGGACCAGCACACAAACATAACACACGTGCACTGTGCCAACTCTGCAAAACACTACAGTTTGCACAGGATAAGTGCCAACATCTCGGTAGAATGGTGTAAGATAAAGCTCGACTGGATGAGTTGTGCTCAGTATATCCTAATGTCAGTATCTACATGCACCGTTGTGACTGATATATGCCTGACAATGTCATTGCTGAGGGAACATAAGGATGTGGCCATGTTGGATGTTGTAAGCATAAACAGTGTCAGTAAACTGTAAAAACAAGCCATAATGAATGATTGTGAAACCATTCATTGCTATGTGCCATGTTTTTCTGTGGAAGAACCAATGGAGTGTTATATAATGAGTTTTGCATGTGATCTAAGCCTTAAGGCATATTGAGTGGTGTGTGAGGCGTGCGTGCCTGGGTGAATGTGTGTGTTGGCATGAAAGACCTCACTGTTCAGGAGCTGTCCTGAATGATTTTCAGAGGCACGCTGCGGAATGTTGGCTTAACCCACATGCCTCATAACCACGGCAACCCCAGCCACACAGAAGCTACTTCTTTATTTGTAGAATTTCTTATAAAAACATTTCCCTCTTTTTTTGCTCACCTGTATTGTTTTCTGTTACTGTATTTATTAGAGACCTGAACATTTGTATTATGACATGAGATAATGCAGATGGGAAGAGCTAGTAGCTACATGAGAGAGGAGCACGGATCCTGTGGCTGATGTAATGTATATAGCCATGGATCTATTGTGTTTCATCACCCTAGTCTCCGAGACCATTTCACTGCACTCACCTTTTCATTCAGGAAGGGCATCGGCATCACTGTGGTGGAACTCATTCAGTGAAAGGAAGAAAATCAGGAAACTACACCGGGATGTCAGACTCATTCCATGGAGGGCCTAGAGTCTGCAGGTTTTAGTTTTTTCTTTCAATTAAGCCCTAGACAACCAGGTATTAGATGGTTGCACAGGACAGACAGTGATGAGCACAGTGAAAAAGAAGATCCAAACTTAATTGACATCCATTAGAAAAATGGAATTCGAAAGCAATCCACTTGAGAAACGAGGCAAGCGATGACATGATGTAAAAGATGCACAGGCTCAACAGCTTTTGTTGTTGCATTTCTACATTTAATTAAAATAAGCCTACAAGTTTCTATATTATTTTTCATTAGGCTACAAGTAGCCTACATTGAAGTACTAGTTGCAGTTGTCACTATGACAATGAACACACTCTGAAGCGCTGAATGGTCTGTATTACCACCTTATTAATAGGCCTACAGCGTGCAGTAGGATACTTTGATCAGTTGATTGACAGGTGTAGGCGTCTGTAGAACGGTCACCAACGTTTTATAGTTATGTATAATGTATAGTTTAGTTATCGTCCTTGGTGTAAACGGCCCTTAAAGCTTAAATTGGTAAATGCCGCCCTCTAGCGGATAACATGAATATGGTATGAATACAGCAAGTGGTTCTCACCATGGATTGATTTGATAGAAATCACAACTGCAACATTGATAGCCTAATAAAAAGGGATTTATTATTCCCTAATATTTTGTTTTAATTATCATTTTGGAGGGGGAGGGTTACATGTTTTTGTTTCAAACACAAGGGGAAGGCCAGGAAAAAATCATTTCCCATACATTTTCATTTAAAAGGAGTCCAATTAAGTCCAGGTAGCCCTCAATATAAATAACATTCACTCTCTAAATATCTTCTTACAGTGCATTTGGAAAGTATTCAGACCCCTTGACTTTTTCCACATTTTATTACGTTATAGCCTTATTCTAACATTTATTAAACTGCTTTTCTTCTTCTCATCAATCTGCACACAATACCCCATAATGACAAAGCAAAAACTTTTTTTTTTTTTTTGTGCAAGTTTATAAAAAAAATTAAAAACAGCTATTTTCAGGTCTCTCCAGAGATGTTCGATCTGGTTCAAGTCCGGGATCTGGCTGGGCCACTCAAGGACATTCAGAGACTTGTCCCGAAGCCACTCCTGCGTTGTCTTGGCTGTGTACTTAGGGTCGTTGTCCTGTTGGAAGGTAAACCTTTGCCCCAGTCTGAGGTCCTGAGCGCTCTGGAGCAGGTTTTCATCAAGGATCTCTCTGTACTTTGCTCCGTTAATCTTTCCCTCGATCCTGACTAGTCTCCCAGTCCCTGCCGCTGAAAAACATCCCCACAGCATGATGCTGCCACCACAATGCTTCACCATAGGGATGGTGCCATGTTTCCTCCAGACGTGATACTTGGCATTCAGGCCAAAGAGTTCAATCTTGATTTCATCAGACCAGAGAATCTTGTTTCTCATGGTCTGAGAGTCCTTTAGGTGCCTTTTGGCAAACTCCAAGCAGGCTGTCATGTGCCTTTTTATTGAGGAGTGGCATCCGTCTGGACACTACCATAAAGGCCTGATTGGTGGAGTGCTGCAGAGATGGTTGTCCTTCTGGAAGGTTCTCCCATCTCCACAGAAGAACTCTGGAGCTCTGTCAGAGTGACCATCGCGTTCTTGGTCACCTCCCTGACCAAGACCCTTCTCCCACGATTACTCAGTTTGGCCGGGCGGCCAGCTCTAGGAAGAGTCTTGGTGGTTCTAAACTTCTTCCATTTAAGAATGATGGAGGCCACTGTGTTCTTGGGGACCTTCGATGCTGCAGAAATATTTTGGTACCCTTCCTCAGATCTGTGCCTCAACACAATCCTGTCTCGGAGCTCTACGGACAATTCCTTCGAACTCATGGCTTGGATTTTGCTTTGACCTGCACTGTCAACTGTGGGACCTTATATAGACAGGTGTGTGCCTTTCCAAATCATGTCCAATCAATTGAATTTACCACTGGTGGACTCCAATCAAGTTGTAGAAACATCTCAAGGATGATCAATGGAATAAGGATGCACCTGAGCTCAATTTTGAGTCTCATAGCAAAGGGTCTGAATACTTATGTAAATAAGGTATTTCTGTTTTTATTTTTTTTATACTTTTGCAAAAATGTCTCTAAACCTATGTTCACTTAGTCATGATGGGCTATTGTGTGTAGATTGATGAGGAAAAATATTTATTTAATCAATTTTAGAATAAGGCTGTAATGTAACAAAATGTGGAAAAGGGGAAGGGGTCTGAATACATTCCGAATGCACTGTATGTAATCATAGAAAGCGTGCATGTTCAAGATAGCATGCAAAGGTCACAGGTCTGTGGAGATCTTCATAATTGCTATAATATTCTGTACAGAATCTTGAACAGCATTAATCACTTGCACTATGTAATTTGCATGTAATCTCAAATGCAATCCAGATCATTAGGTTGTGCTATTAGATGAAGCACTGTGATAACACATTAAGTTGTTGTATACATACAAAATATCTGACATTGTATTCCCATTTGAATTTTGTTGTGCTTTTAAATGGTTGAAAGAATTGTGATAACACAATAAGAAATCAATAAACTTTTTGAATGGGTGAATAAAGGTTGAAATGTCATTGATCAACATATCAACCAAATATTACCCAATTCTCCACGTTAAAATGATGTGGTGTACCCAGTGGGATTTGTGGCTTATTGGGGGTGTGGCTTTCAGTTAGTTATTTTTGGCCACCTATCCCATGAGAGTGAATGTCATTCCAGTTCATCTGAATGTCTTTCCAGTGCACTAATTTCTATGAATTATATCTGATGGTGTTTGCATGTTTAGGCCCACCCTTGCCTACATGGCTGCAGTAGACTTCCTCACTGCTCCTTCTGCAGTATAGGCAAGGACGGTTCTAGCCTTTTGGGGGCCCTAAGCTCTCTGTATAGGGATGCAGGTCTTTAGATGTTGTACACGTAAAATTGTGCAATTCCGACTTTATCCGCAAAGCAATATTCAATTTTGTGTGACTCGAGTGGTCTCCCCTACCAGCTGTGCTGCACAGGCTATACGGAGAACTGCTAACTTCTTGCATTTAAACACATTTTGCCTTTGTACAGAGACAAACATTTGCAGTTTTCTAATGCTATTCTACACATTTTGTCATGAGGCTGAGAGAAAATGTTGCCGTTTAAAGCTAATTCCTGCAATTCTACACTTTTTGCGATTGTTTACGTTTTGCCATGAGGCTGAGAGACAATTTTGCAATTTTAAAGCTAACTTCATGTAGTTACGAAAGTTCAATCAGTAAGGCTGGTCTGACTGGATCGCCACTTTTCATTAATCTAGTCAACTCATAATTCCTATCTCATTCATCAGCATAGCAGGTATTTATATGGTAGTGTCTATAATGTTACCTCATCAGCATGGCAAGTATTTATAGGGTAGTGTCGTAATGTTACCTCATCAGCTTAGCGTCACGTCTCTCCTCCTTTCCTATTAGCAAGCGTGCGGAATGTCATTCACCAATTAACTTCAGCCTATGTGCATGGCACACTAAGTTGCTGATTAACCTATTGGCTCACTCGTGCAATAATCACTTTCCTTTCTTTCAAACAATGGGCATGAATCTAGGGGAGTATTTATATGTAAACTCAAACCTTGTGTCTCCCACTTGTTGTTTTGCAGCAACAGTCTTCCAACTACCTTCCACCTCCCCACTACCACCAGCATAATGACCTAAAGGCTTGTCATTGGAACCCCCAGCATAGGGCAACCTGTCATCAGCATCTGGCTCTGAGGAGCATTCCTTGGAGACGAGGCCTACCACAAACTATTCAATAAAATCCCTTATTATATTCGGTCTCTATTGTCATTCAATTAAGCCTGTACTAGGGCTGGGTGATATGGCCTAAAAATCATATCTCGATTTCTTCAAACTTATGGCAATTCACAATATATATCTAGATTTAAAAAACATTTTTCTCTAAATAAGCTTTGTTGCACAATTAAAGGTCAATACACTGCATTTCAAACTGTCGGGAATAATCGAATGAATTCAGGGCTTGTAAAATTATACCTAGACTAAATATAAGCCTTTAACCATAACACCCACTAGTTATTTTATCAAAATAGTTGAACCTGCTTTTTTGCAATAATCACTGATCTGGCATTCAAGTCTCTATGAAAATGACCTTTTTGTTATAAATTTAACCAGAACCATGCACAATGCACATCGACTAATAATGACCAACTTCTGGCAGCAGGCGTTACAGAAAATTAACAGGACTCATAAACAATCTCTCAAGCACAAGCCCACTGCTAGTGAGTAGACAGCTAAAATGTATATTTAAAGTCTAGCCAACTTGAATCAATTTGCTTGCTAGCAAGGCAGAAGAGTTGAGCTGTTATGAATACACCCTCCTGCCTGTCTCCAACTGTCTGAACAACACAGCCTGTTCACTTTGTTTCGATGTTGAAATCAAGTGGCCTATAGTGCCTTCAGAAAGTTTTCAAACCCCTTGCATTTTTCCACATTTTGTTGTGTTACAGCCTGCATTTTAAATGGATTACATTGAGATTTTGTGTCACTGGCCTACACACAATACCCCATAATGTCAAACAGGAATAATGTTTTTGGAAATGTTTAAACATTTATTAAAAATGAAAAGCTGAAATGTGTTGAGTCAATAAGTATTCAACCCCTTTATTTATGGCAAGCCTAAATAAGTTAATGAGTAAAAATGTGCTTAATAAGTCACATAATAAGTTGCATGGACTCACTCTCTGTGCAATAATAGTTTTTAACATGACAACCTCATCTCTGTACCCCACACATACAATTATCTGTAAGGTCCCTCATTTGAGCACTGAATTTCAAACACAGATTCAACCACAAAGACCAAGGAGGTTTTCCAATGCCTTGCAAAGAAGGGCACCTATTGGTAGATGGGTAAAAATAAAAAAGCAGACATTGAATATGCCTTTGAGCATGGTGACGTTATTCATTTCACTTTGGATGGTGTATCAATACACCCAGTCACTACAAAGATACAGGTATCCTTCCTAACTCAGTTGCCGGAGAGGAAGGAAACTGCTCAGGGATTTCACAATGAAGTCAATGGTGACTTTAAAACAGTTACAGAGTTGAATAGCTGTGATGGGAGAAAACTGAGGATGGATCAACAACATTGTAGTTACTCCACAATACTAACCTAAATGACAGAGTGAAAAGAAGGAAGCCTGTACAGAATAAAAATATTTTATAACATGCATCCTGTTTGCAATAAGGTATTACAGTAAAACTGCAAAGAATGTGGCAAAGAAATTAACTTTTTGTCCTGAATACAAAGCGTTATGTTTGGGGCAAATCTAACACAACACATCACTGAGTACCACTCTTCATATTTTCAGGCATGGTGGTGGCTGCATCATGTTATGGGTATGCTTGTCATCGGCAAGCACTAGCGATTTTTTTTCAAAAACAAACAGAATAGAGCTAAGCACAGGCAAAATCCTAGAGGAAAACCTGGTTCAGTCTTCTTTCCAACAGACACTGGGAGACAAATTCACCTTTCAGCAGAACAATAATCTAAAACACAAGGTGAAATACATACTGGAGTTGCTTACCAAGACTGAAAAATATAAAAACCTTGATTCTTCCAATACAGGCATTTGGAACATCGCGTTAAAACCTACATTCTAATTAATTGAATGAATTCGTTATATCGCCCAGCCCTAGCATGCACTCGATTGAACTGCAGTTCTACACATTTTGCCATTGCTTATGACGTGTTCATATGCTGTCTGGGGGGCCCTGTGTCCGTTCGGTAATCCTGCCCAGTTCTCAGTATAGTGATGCAGGTCTTTAGATGTCGTACACATGAAATTGTGTAATTCCGAACTTTATCGCTATATTCCATTTTGTGCAACTCGAGTTGTTTCCCCTACCAGCTGTGCTGCGCGGGCTACACGGAGAAGCAGCTCAGCTGGTAGGGGAAACCGCTAGAGTCGCACAAAATTGAATATTGCGTTGCGGATAAAGTTTGGAATTACAAAATGTCACGTGTACAACATCTACAGACCTGCATCACTATACTGAGAGCGTTGCCATTTCTAAAATGACATACACTACATGTCCAAAAGTATGTGGACACCTGCTCGTCGAACATCTAATTCCAAAATCATGGGCATTAATATGGAGTTAGTCCCCCTTTTGCTGCTATAACAGCCTCCACTCTTCTGGGAAGGCTTTCCACTAGATGTTGGAACATTGCTGCAGGGACTTGCTTCCATTCAGCCACAAGAGCATTAGTGAGGTCAGGCACTGATGTTGGGCGATTAAGCCTGGCTCGCAGTCGGCGTTCCAATTCATCCCAAAGGTGTTCGTTGGGCTTGAGGTCAGGGCTCTGTGCAGGCCAGTCAAGTTCTTCCACACCGATCTTGACAAACCTTTCTGTATGGACCTCGCTTTGTGCACGTGGGCATTGTCATGCTGAAACAGGAAACGGCCTTCCCCAAACTGTTGCAACAAAGTTGAAAGCACAGAATCGTCTAGAATGTCATTGTATGCTGTAGCATTAAAGATTTCCCTTCACTGGAACTAAGGGGCCTAGCCCGAACCATGAAAAACAGCCCCAGACCATTATTCCTCCACCAAACTTTACAGTTGGCACTAAGCATCCTGCTCCTGGCATCTGCCAAACCCAGATTAGTCAGTCGGACTGCCAGATGGTGAAGCGTGATTCATCACTCCAGAGAACGCTTCGACTGCTCCAGAGTCCAATGGTGGCGAGCTTTACACCACTCCAGCCGACGCTTGGCATTGCACATGGTGATCTTAGGCTTGTGTGCTGGCTGCTCGGCCATGGAAACCCATTTCATGAAGCTCCCAAATAACAGTTATTGTGCTGACATTGCAGCAGTTTGGAACTCGGTAGTGAGTGTTGTAACCGAGGACAGACGATTTTTACGCGCTACAAGCTTCAGCGGTCCCGTTCTGTGAGTTTGTGTGGCCTACCACTTCACGGCTGAGCTGTTGTTGCTCCTACAAGTTTCCACTTCACAATAACAGCACTTACAGTTGACCGGGGAAGCTTTAGCAAGGCAGAAATGTGACGAACTGACTTGTTGGAAAGGATTGCTTCCTATGGCGGTGCCACATTGAAAGTCACTGAGGTCTTCAGTAAGGCTGTTCTACTGCCAATGTTTGTCTATGGAGATTACCTGGCTGTGTGCTCTATTTTATACACCTGTCAGCAATGAGTGTGACTGAAATAGCCGAATCCACTAATTTGAAGGGGTGTCCACATACTTTTGTATATACTGTTTTTGAGTGTTTGAGCCTTTGTTCATGTTTTCAGTGGCCCCATACTGCAAAATGAGCGATGAGGAAGTCTATTGTGGGTGGGGTAAGTTTCTCAAAACCAAGTGAAATCGTTAAAAAAAGTGTCTGGACCCTTGTAGAACATGTAATTTACATCAAAAATAGAGATTTGGTTAAAAAATAGTGAACCAATCCTTTAACTTTAATAACCTGCCATAGGCTACTTAAAGGCTGCATTTACACAGGCAGCCCAATTCTGATATTTTTTCCACTAATTGGTCTTTTGACCAATCAAATCAGATCTTTTTCAGAGTTTATCTGATTGGTTGCTGGTGCTTTCAAGACAACTGGGAACTCCGAAAAAAACCGATGTCAAATCGTGACGTCAGTGCTCTTCTGGTTGACGTGGCTCTAGGGTGATGGTGCTTTCAAGACAACTGGGAAATCCGAATCACTTCAGTGATCTTCAGGTTGGAAAGTCGGAGTTCTAGAAAGATGCTTGAGCTAGTTTATTTCAGAGTTCCTAGTTTTCTTGAGCGTGCTGAAGTCAGAGGTCGGAGATTTCCGAGTTCCCAGTTGTATTGAATGCAGTATGATCCCCGATGACTTTTCAAACCGATTTCTCCAAGTCGGATCCTTTTTTTTTTTCTTTCTCTCAGTTGTCATGAACGCACCGATGTCGGATTAGGCTATCTAGCCAAAAAGCATCCATGAGCTGTTATATTTGTCCGAAAATCTGTCTATCAATCGTTTGACTCTGCTTGTGTCTATTTTAGCGACTTGTGCATCTGCATGTATGTGAATTTCCTTAATTAAGATGCTCAGCTAAATCCTCACAAGGGCGAGCTTTGGGAGACAACATCGGGAGTCTGTGTATTGGTTTCACTCCCTGAGTTGTGCATCGTTCTGGTGTGGCGATGGAAAATAGCCAACCCAACAACAATATAGCAGGCATCACAAAAAAACGTGTCCCATCAACAAAAGCATAGGTATAATCTCTAGGAACACTACTAACCAGACGTAAAGTGAAATGTGTCCCTATCAAATAAATATCTAAATCCAAAACCGCACCAACACTTTTCCTGGCGAGTTAGACAGCAGGCTGCCATTAGACCACGCACTTAACGCGATACTTCCTACCACGAAACCTGCCACAGTCTACACAGCAGGTATTTGGTACTGTCCAGACAAATGTTGCATTCAGACGTTTATTTAATAGTGAGCAGGGGTGAAAGTAAGGTGGTAATGTCCGGTACAGCTTCCCAGCAAAGTAAATAGTGGGGGTACGCCGTACCGGTAAAACATGAGCCTATCACAATAATTAAAACAAAAGGTCAAAACTGTAGGCAATTACACCACTTTTTATAATTACTGTATGTCAGCGGTATGAAAATGAGCGAATGGACTTGAAAACAGGTGGTATAGCCTAAGCTCCAAAATGTGATGTGGTTTGATAAAAACACAAATGTTGCCAAGGCAGAAATGGGTGAGACACCAGAGGCGCACGGACGCATAGGCCTACATTCTGGCCTAATGACAATCACCCATTTTTGGTATTTTGTGTTTGGAGGCTGGAAATATGTTGCCAGTAGAATAACGTGCGGGGGTAGCCTAGTAAAGGAGCTTTTCGAAGTGATTTTTCGAACATATGCTTTCCTTAACTGGAAACTTGTTTTTTTGGTGATGCCAGCTATATTGTGGTAGGGTTATTTTCTGTCACCACCCACTCTAACGATGCACAAATCAGAGAGTCCAATCAATACACAGACTCCCGATGTTGTGTCCCAAAGCAACACAAGGGCGTGTCACTCACCTGTGTGCGACTACGCATGCAGCAGAGAAAGTGAAGCGCGAGAATCAGATGTCTTCTTGATGACCTTGTAGTGTTTTTCATGTCAAGATTCGGGACAAGTGGTACTTTGAATTCGGTGACTTGCCATTTATGTCTGAAATAAACGTAAAGATGGCGAAAAAGAGTAGTTCCAAAAAATCCTTCAAAAGCTTGTTTTCTAAAAGTGAAGCCAAATTTACTGAGTCTGTGGAGGAGAAAAATGACGGTGGAGGAAAAAAGTTCAAACTCTTCAAATTCAAGAAAAATACGAAACCCGAAGAGAAGCAAGTGGACTTCAGGTAGACTATGCCAAATACTAGAAATAGTTCCAGGCTTTTCTTGTTGCAACAGTGTGTCAGTTTGGTATTTGAACTGATAGTCGTGATACCATTATAATGTTCTACTGTAGTCCACAGACTTTGAATAGCATACTTTATTTATTTTGTGCATGACTTGAAATGAATGCACACACTTTTGTTCTATTTGTGTATGCATCTCTACACAGTGGGAACAATTAGGCTATTCTAACAATTAGGCAACATAAAACAATTGTTTTGTCACAAACCAGATAGGTGCACTGAAATGTGTTGTTTTACAGGGTCAGCCATAGTAGTACGGCGCCACTGGAACAAATGTGGGTTAAGTGCCTTGCTCAAGGGCACATCTACAGATTTTTCACCTTGTTGGCTCAGATATTCAGCCAGCGAATACCGGATTACTGGCCCAACGCTCGAACCGCTATGCTACCTGCAGCTGCTAGTAGCTACAGTAATTCACTTGATAGTTATCAGCATGGTTCATGGTAGATGTAAATGGTTATAATATTGCATACACCTGCAGGGTTTATCCCGTTCATTCAAAGACAGGAGGGTCAAACCAGTAAAACACTGGAGCAGAGGTCTATTCAGTGTTTGTTTAGGTGTTGTTAGCTTATTCCAGGTTATCAAGGGCATGTTTGTTACTATTTAGTATAGGGCACAGTGTCCACCCACCCTGCCCAGTGTGGGTGAAAATGCGCTTTGGTGATGATATGTAACTTCCTTATGTTATAAAATACATTTTACCAAGACAAATATGATAACCGTAAAACTTCAATTAATAGCCCCTGCGTTTGTTTGCTTAAATCACTGAACACAACATCCGCTTATTCATAGTTTTATCCACCCAAGGCATCTATTTGAGCCAGGTGTCTATTTCCCTAATGCACACAGCTTTTGTTCATTTGTATAGTTAATCATTTAATTCCAGCATTCACTTCGGGCATTTTAATATATTTCTTAATTTCCTGCGCTAATTTGTAATCACGTTTATTTTGTCTTAGTATGCCACTATAAAAAATAAATCCTTGACAGAATAATTATTCTCCTATTTGACTGTGCTTTTTCGTCGGTTCTTACTTTTGCCACTAGATGGCGATCGGCCGATTTATTAGGGGTCTGTAGTCCAGAAGTTTTAGTTTAGGTATCTGTGACCAACAGATGCATATCTGTATTCCCAGTCGTGAAATCCATAGATTAGGGCCTAATTTATTTATTTCAATTGACTGATTTCCTTATATGAACTGTAACTCAGTAAAATCTTTGAAATTGTTGAATGTTGCGTTTTATATTTTTGTTCAGTGTAAAAGGCTTGGTATACGCTCAGTGCTCTGTTGACATTTCACAGAGAGACACTTGTTTTTGTGAGAAATGTTGTGACAAAAGAACAGGAATTTCTAATTAATATGATAAGGCTGTACTAAATTATGAAAATATATGTGGTTTGGCTTGAGTCTCAGACTCATAGAACTCCATGAAATACCATTACAATACCCAGTCAGCATTGCCAAAACCAAACAGGTTAAAATACTTCCAAATATGGAGTACTTCATGCCACTTAGTCTAAAAAGCCATCTGCAGATGCTATCTCCTATAATCTACTACAAATTGGCAATAAGGGTTATGCTGTTAACTGAATTTATCACATAGTGCTCAGAGCGTTGTGTGACGAGGCAACCTGGCCTCGGCATAACCCTTTTTGCCAATTTAAAGATCAAATATGTCTTGACACAACTCAAGACACATCCCACTCCATTCGCTCCTTGTGCATAGGTTAGCTTCTACACATTCAGAATTTGAGCTACAGTATCTGTATCTAAGGAGGACTGTCTATGGACTTATTTGTGCCTTAGCTTAGCGAATGTTCACGAAGAGGAACCTGTCATTCCAGATGCCTTTCCTCTGCATCTCCTCTCATGTTATTGTTCCCAGGGGCATCTACACTTGGATGTCACTGCTGGCATCATCTTAGTAAAAGTTACAGTGGCATTCAATTGAAGTGAAGCAAATTATGTATCTGACTATGTAGCTAGTGGAGTTTATTTGAAATATATACCAGGTAGACATTTTTGTCTGCAAATTAAGGATGTGCTGTCATATCTAGACATAAAAAAGACAATTTAATCTTGTCTTGTCTGCCAGATTACAAATTCATTACAATATGATTCCTCTCTCTTAGATGTGAGTTTGGGCCTGGAATGTTTAGCCTTATTACTCAGCACAGGTGTCCCCTCCAGACATTTACATAGTGTTATGTACTGTTTGCTCTGTTGGTTACATGAAAGCATCAACTGAAACCCTGTATGAGAAAGGTCATCTTACTTCAGCAAACAGTTTTCTCCACATGCAAATTCGTCTACACTCCCCTCTTCATAGTACTACAATGGTAGCTAAATCAATAGTGAAAACAACAATGCTTCACATTTTTTTACCCAATACCAGCATCTCCAATCTCTGCATGATACGTTACCTTCTATTGTTCATGTTTAGCCTATTGACTATTGATCCCATTTAGTTAACAGAGTGAACTCAGCACACTGGCATTGTATGCTCTACAATGTGTTTTATGGATCTCGAAACAATGCTTCCGTCAACAGACCTTAATTGTTTACTGAGATATGCATATGTTTTATAACACTGTATTTATTGCACAACATTTGAGTTGTTTTTCAATAAGGTCTACCTTTACCAAGGTGTGGCCAGGTATCTCACATACTGAACACTATAACTAGGTGCTACACAGGTATGCTTCACCCCTCAGGCTCTGGTTAAAACTCCCTAGACTCCAACAGCACCTCATACTGTACAAGCATGCTTGCACATGTATGTAAATACCAGTCTCCCCCTACTACTAGTTTCAGTTGTCAACCTTAATTTTTTTCAACGTTACAGCCTTATTCTAAAATGGATTAAATTGTGACGAAGCAAAAACAGGTTTTTAGAAATGTTTGAACATTTCTATATTTTTTACTGAAATATCACATTTACATACGTTTTCAAACCCTTTACTCAGTACTTTGCTGAAGCACCTTTGGCAGCGATTACAGCCTCGAGTCTTCTTGGCTGTCTCAAGCTCTGTCAGGTTGGATGGGGAGCGTCGCTGCACAGTCCTGGGTCTGGCTGGGCCACTCAAGGACATTCAGAGACTTGTCCCGAAGGCACTCCTGCGTTGTCTTGGCTGTGTGTTTAGGGTTGTTGTCCTGATGGAAGGTGAACCTTCACCCCAGTCTGAGGTCCTGAGAGCTCTGGAGCAGGTTTTCATCAAGGATCTCTGTACTTTGCTCCGTTCATCTTTCTCTCGATCCTGACTACACTCCCAGTACCTGCTGCTGAAAAACATCCCCACAGCATGCTGCCACCACCATGCTTCACCGTATGGATAGCATTGGCCGGGTGATGAGGGGTGCCTGGTTTCCTTCAAAGTTCATCAGACCAGAGAATCTTGTTTCTCATGGTCTGAGAGTCCTTTGGGTGCCTTTTGGCAAACTCCAAGTGGGCTGTCATGTGCCGTTCTTCCATTTTAAGAATGATGGAGGCCACTGTGTTCTTGGGGACCTTCAATGCTGCAGAAATGTTTTGGTACCCTTCCCCAGATCTGTGCCTCGACACAATCCTGTCTCAGAGCTCTATGGACAATTCCTTCGACCTCATGGCTTGGTTTTTGCTCTGACATGCACTGTCAACTGTGGGACCTTATATAGACAGGTGTGTGCCTTTCCAAATCATGTCCAATAAATGTAATTTACCACAGGTGGACTCCAATCAAATTGTATAAACATCTCAAGGATGATCAATGTAAACAGGATGCACCTGAGTCTCAAAGCAAAGGGTCTGAATACTTATGTAAATCAGGTATTTTTTTTATTTTTATAAATGTGCAAAAGGTTCTACAAAACTGTTTTCGCTTTGTCATTTTGGGGTATTGTGTGTAGATTGATGAGGGTGAAAAAAACATTTAATCCATTTTAGAATAAGGCTGTAACGTAACAAAATGTGGAAAAGGTCAAGGGGTCTGAATACTGTATGCGTGTTATTGTATTAACATTTACGCTTGGCATAACTCATCATTCGAGCAGCACTTTGAAAATCCCAAATTGAACTTGTGACGAATATTCTGAGCCCCTAAGGTGAGCCTTACAGTATTTTAAATCATTTGAATAGGAAAACAGGGTGGCTTGACTGGCTGTGAATGCCAACCAACATCTATATGCAAATCCTGCACTCTTAATGCACCCTGTCTAGTTGCACTGAGGCGCTCCTCACTTTCTCCCTCTATCTCCCTCTATTTCTGCTTGTGAATCTGAAAGAGGCACCTGTCACCTGCTCTATAGGTATGCCCAGTTGAACTACATCCAAATCATGTCTTAGATAAGAAGCTGTGTCAGTCTATGAGCCTTTTATTTGAAGTCTTTATGAAGCATACACAAGCAAGGCATTGTGCTTCTGTCAGGGTATACACATGTCGCTAGTGAAGAATCTTGGAAGAGGACGTGACCCGTCCACAGTGCATCAGCACTCCTCCCTCTTGGCCAGAGAAACACCATGTTTTGTCTTCTCTGTGTGATGATGGATGGACAGAATGATTGACAGACCAAGCACTGCAGATGACACAGTAGAAACTTGAAAGTGAGGCGCTGGGGTTTGTTTGTGTGTGTAGAAGCCACTGAACCTGTCTGATTTATAGCGCCTGACAGTCTCTCCTAAACAACAAACTTACACTGTATTTTAGGGAGGAATGCTGTTCCCCTGAGGTGAAAATATGGAATTTGATCATTCCATTGGATCATCTGCCGCACGATCATTCAACCTCACTCCCTTTACATGCAATGCTTCATCATGACATTGTCGATGTCTGTCTATTGTAAGAAAGAGATACATTTTCTGTAGCTTTATTTGCTTGCTGGTTACCTCAACCCTTTTTCATTCAGCAAATGTAAATAAATGCTACCTGTGTACAAAGAGGCTTTTGTGGCACTCCTTCTTTGGAGAGCTCTGCTGTGATGACAGCTGCTTATGGATGAAGCCACTCTGTTTACAGTGAACCCACTGTTGGCCACACACTGGACTCACTGTCAGCATTATTGAGGAAGTGACCATTATCATTCACTGTAATAATTATGTCAGTGAAAAAAAATGAAACCGATTCAGAGAGATTGGGCAGTATTATGTTTATTTTTTCCTTTTGCTTGCAAAGGGGACATTTTGTCAGATTTTGGTATTTTATTTTGTATCAGTGTATTCTAACTTCTGAAACCTTTTCCTACAAACTCCAACTCCACTTTATGGCGATTGTCAGGAGTTAGATTTTGGTTGGATTTTATAATCACACAACAGGTTATCACTTAAACCTTATGAACCCAATAATTCACCATGCACGGTTTCAAAGACAGTGCAGAACTGCAGGGATGCCCTTGTTGATGAGATCCTACGCCCTCACCCTGTGCAAAAGTCACAAGTTATCTTTACATTCAGCTTTTCCAAGGAGAACATACAGTGCTATCTGTCAAGCCTGCTGTGCATTGGAAATATTCTGCATTCTTTACTTATCGATTAATTATGTACAGCAAGGAAATGTTTCATTTGTTCATTAACGTATACTTCAGTTGGAATGTGTAGACGCTATTTACTCAAAGTATGTAACAGTTCCTCAAGTGCTGTAATGAGTATGAACGAAGCTCTCCAACTGTACTTCCATATTATGAGCCAGAACTATGTTGCTGATAAAAACATGTCAGGTTTATTTACTCTCTTCTCTTTCATACAGAGAAGTACCCTTGGTATAGCCTGGTCCTAAGTATGTCTCTGGCAATACAGCACAAACAGACCTAGAACCATGCTACCGTTGGTAGTGTCAGCAATGCATACAAAACAAATGAGTAGGTAGAGAAGTACATTTCCTGAAGCATGCTAGCTTGTTTTAAAGTATTTATGGTTTTGAAATAAGTAGTGGTAGTGACTTGTTATAGTTTTAAAAAGTAGGTAGATGGATGGGTTGGTTGGTTGATAGGATAGCCTGAACATGTGAAAGTTGGCTTGGTGTCTCTAGTTTGAACGATTCAAGACTTACAATTACTTTTAGTGGGTTAATTTACGCTTATTTATGAACATTTTAATAGGTATAATTTAATAATGTTTTGAAAATTTTCGTTGTTTTAATGTGTGTAGCTGAAATGGTTAAAAAGCAGTATAATTTAAAATGGCTGCACTGTGTTCATATGGTTGGCATTGAATCCATGAAGTTATATGCAAATGAATGTAAATTAAAAGTTTTAAAAGGTTTTAGAAATTTGAAGTTAGGATAGGTTGAACATTTTAAATTTGGTCTTGAATTTGTTCTTTAATGGCCAAGTAGTAGGACCATTTTACATTGCTACCACTGTATTCCTATGGTTCTCATTCAAACCTATGCTAATTTAAAATGGTTCCAAAAGTATAAATAGTATCAAAAGGCTGTATGCAAGCGATTTATGTTGAATCAGTCTGCACATTTCAGCATCGGTTTGGAGTTGATAGCCTAAACGGTTCAAGAGGAGTAGCGCAGCCAAATTATCTCCATGTAAGTCTATGGTCCTTTTATTGTCATTGAAATGCTGGCAATGGGGGCTCATTTAAATATGGTTGTAGTACAAAAAGTATAGATGCTAACAAAAACAAATTCTCAAGCATTCTAAGTTGGGAACATCTGCATATTTGAATGTTTGTTTCATGTTTATAGCTGATACGTTATAGTGTTGTGGCATTTGCTCTAATATGCAAATGTATGCACATTTTAAACTGATTAATGGAAGGAGGAATTAAATAATATATTTACATTTTAGTTATTTAGCAGATGCTCTTATCCAGAGTGACTTACAGGAGCAATTAGGGTTAAGTTCGTTGCTCAAGGGCACATCGAAAGATTTTTCACCTAGTCGGCTCGGGGATAAGAACCAGCGACCTTTCGGTTACTGGCACAACGCTCTTAACCTCTAAGCAACCTGCCGCCATCCCCATGAAGTGTTTCCATCATCCTGAAGTTGGTTTAGAGTTTCTAGCTTGAATTGTTAGAAAGCAGTGGCACTGTGAATATCTATCATGGTCGCCATTGACTAATGTAAATATTGCACATTTTAAATTGTTATAGTTCCAAAAGTATGAATAGTATCAAAAAGGCTTTGACAAGCAATCTAAACACACCAACGTTGGTTTGGTGTTGATAGCTTGCCTTAAATGGTGAAAGAGGAGACGTCTCCATTTTTTAATGTAATTTTTTACCATTTAAGTCTATTGACTTGCATTTAGTTTTATGCAAATATGGTTGTAGTACGAAAAGTATAAATACTACCAAATATTTTCGCAAGCAATCTGAATACGGTCAATCTGCACATTCTAAAGTTGGTTTAGTGTTAATAGCTCAAGTGGTTTAAGCGCTAGAGCGAGTGGGAAAATTATAATAAGAAGTATGTAAGAAATCTAGAGTCGTGCTTTGCCTTTCAGTGAGCACACCAAATTTACATTTACATTTTAGTCATTTAGCAGACGCTCTTATCCAGAGCGACTTACAGTTAGTGAGTGCATATATTTACAAATTACCTCGAATCAGGTTGTATTTGTGTGTTCTCCAGTGCTGCTGAGACCAATGGATCTGGTGGTGATGCCCAGGGGAGGGATGCTGAAGACTGGCCTGATGTCAGTCACACCAAGAAGACCAGATCTCTGACTGCTTCCAGGTCAAAGGTCAGTTGGTGTCCTTGACCCCTGTCAGACCTTCTGGAGATAACTGGGAATGTGGTGTGCTCCAGACCTGGGTTCGAATACTATTTCAATTATTTAAATAACTTTCACATACATTTTGAAGTAAGTGTTTTGATCTTTTTTATTTCAAAATAGAAGTATTGGAATATACTGTATTTAGAAATACACTTTGAAAGTATTGGCATGCATTTGAAAATACAAATATTTAAATACTCCAATGCATTTGAACCCTGGTCTGTTTGGTCTTAGCGGTATGTATTTGGAAACAGTTTCAAATAGTAGGCAATATAAAATATTATTTGAAAATAACTTTCTAGTGCTGAGCAATTATTATTGTCGGTTAATTGCTGAGCAATTAACCGACATTTTGTTTTTAAAAAATCAGTTATTAAACAACTAATTGACAGACGTCGGTTCAATTGCTTGAATTCCATTGTTAGGGCAGAGACATGAGCGTCTCATCATTATATACAGATCTGTGGATGGATACACTTTTACACTTGCTACATTAGGTTGAATACACACAGACCGCATGAGAGAGGAATGTACACAACGATGAGAGGGACAGAGACAGTTCATGAAAGTATGCCTTATCTACTTTGAGGAATTAGTAAAATGATTTTGTCAGACAGCTCTGCAGCAAACTTAGGCAGGCTAGTTAAATAGGATGACTGAAGACAGTACGGAATGGAGAGCACAAAATGTTAGATGGCCTGGCTGGCTGGCTGACTGCTACTGCCTGAGCAGAGATGATTACTTGAAGGAATTAAAAATAATAAAGTCATCAAATAAAAACGAAGTAATATACACAACTGGCATTTTTTATTATTTAATAGTAATTTCCTATTTTTTCTATTGATGTCTACCTAATGTGTACCTGACAGAGACAATGGAATATTTAATGTTTTAGCAATGGAATGTTCACTATTTTTGGCTTTGGAATTGCCATTAAAAAGCTCTAAAATCATTGTAACCGAAAACCAGGATTATTTTTTTATTATCGCATCGAAACCAAACCGACCTCAAAAAGCACTAATTGCTCGGCACTAATACTTTCAAATTCTTCTAATAGAAGTAGTGGATTTCAGCCCAAAAAAGATTAAATACTAAAATACACAGAAAATAAGTATTTAAAAAACACAATTAAGTACACATGTATTTGAACCTTCTGGCGTGTTCAAATTGGTCTAATATTATTGCACTTTAGGCTATCCTTGTATACACTTTAGGCCACCCCTGTTAATCCATCTGGAGGTGGACATGCATTACATTCTTATATAAGTACTTCAGTTGGCGGTCACATATTACTACTTGATTCTTTCCCTTAAACCTAACGTAATGTGAAGCTGTTGTAGCTAATCACACGACATGGGTTTTGCCTTTGTTTGTCTACTGTAGGTTGTGTCTAGGATATCTCTGTTTGCCCTAGTCGAGTGACTCCATTTGTGACTCCATTTGTCTGCTAATGTTTCAATATAATATGAGTGTGTTTGCTGTAGTGTTTTCATCTCAACTGCCAGTTCTATGTTGATATTTGTGATGATCGTCAGTATATTTGCTGTGGTATTATCTCAGTGGGTTGCCACATCTAGTAGACATTTAGTCTCTAGTCATTGTTCACTGTGCTCAATGTCTTACTTCAGTTAAGCCCACTATGGGTGTAGCTGGTCCCCATACCGGATCGTACCACTGCACATACTGTAACAACTGTAGCTCAGTTTGAGAAATAGTAATGCACATGAATAAAATACTTAATTATACACTGTGTATTTCATTATTTTCAAAAATGCTAATACTCTCCAAGTGTATTTCCAAATATATTCCAATATTCTAAGAAAACGTATCCAAATATGAAATGTCTTTGAAAATAATTGAAATACCCTAAATAGTATTTTAACTCAGGTCTGGTGTAGCCTATACAACAAGTGCCAAGCCAATAAGATAATTAGCAGCTTAATGCTCAGATTGATTTTGGTTTAATGTAGGCTATTTCCTGTTGCTAGATTTCTAGAATTGCTCAGAGGGATTAGGGAAAAATTGCCCTGCTAACTGATACAGGTTTGATCTACCTTATGGTTAATGGTAGGATTGGGAGTAGGGTGATCCGTTCCTAGATTTGTGGTTAGGGCCAACTTCTACCTCCAGCATTTCAGTGATGTCCAGTGATTTTTATTTTTTTTGATCAACATTTAGAAAGTTCACATAGAAAATAGATGAGACAATTGCCTGCTAGGGTGAGTTTCCATTGAACTATCTTGTGTCGATGAAAACAGCTGGACATAATGACATCATAGCAAAAAAATAATAATACAGTGTTGAATAAAAATGTAGTGGTTGAAGTTTTTCCATTACCCATTTAGGCAAATTATGCATTAATACATTGGCGACAGCCTGTATGCCCTCTCACCTATCGGTTTCATGTCTCAGGTAGCCTGCAAAAGCCAGCATGAATAGAATGCAATAATTGACTAATATTTGCCATATTCTAATCATTCTTATGTGCCAACGTATCGCCACGGTCCGTGCCATGGTGAAACTTGCACTCCTGTAGATCTGAAATAATTGGATGGTTAAACTTGCCAGCCAACAAGAAAAGCAAGGCGAAGCAATTCAGGCATTCTTGAAAGTCAGGACAATCCTTGTCCTGCAAAGAAACATTATTTTTATAGTTGGAAATGTTTTATTTTGTAAGCAGTAGGCATTTAGAATTAAATGTGGAGTGGAGCTTATAGTTACGTGATGACATCACGTGCCCCGCGTACCTTCAAAAGTATTCATCAATCGTCATTTATTTGAAAAACACAGTTTCCATCATAATTTTTTCAATAAAGAAAGCTTGTTATAGCAGCAAAGGGGGGACCAACTCCATATTAATGCCCATGATTTTGGAATGAGATGTTTGACGAGCAGGTGTCCACATACTTTTGGTAATGTAGTGTATAATAGGTTGGTTAGTCCTTCCCTTACCCAATAGAGCAGGGGTGTCAAACTCATTTTAGCTCAGGGGCCACATGGAGGAAAATCTATTCCCAAGTGGGCCGGACCGGAAAAATCATGGTATATATAACTTAAAAACAACAACTTCAGATTGTTTTCTTTGTTTTAATACGATCAACATACAACATAAAGCTGGAGCCTGAGGACAGTGTGTCCAAAATAGTACAAGCACAACATCACTATTAATCATAAAACACGTCAAGTTTATTTGAAAATTCTAAAGAAAAAGAACACACAAACACACAATGCCTCAGTGATTAACAGAACTGTTTCACAGATCACAGAACTATATCAGGGTGTCATTTCTCAGGCAGAAATGTAGATAAAAATTATGAAATCCTGTTCCCCAAACAAGTGCAAGAACCACAGAGTCAAGAATAGGTTAAATATACAAATAAAATCAATTAAAAACAATAGCACATCAACATAAAAACATCAACATAAATCTGAAAGCGTTGCTCAAACTCCCGTAACAGTCCCGTTATTTTATCTTTGAACCGCTTCATGTCTGCCACATGTTGGGTCGCGCACACATTTTTCAGACAGGGGAAGTGAGCTGCATCACCACCAGCAAGTTGCGTCTCCCACAATGACAGCTTCAACTTGAAAGAACGTATGCTGTCATAATACTGCGTGACAACTTTGTTGCGCCCTTGCAGCTGTTTGTTCAAGTTATTCAGGTGCTCTGTAACATCCACCATAAATGCAAGGTCCTGCATCCATTCTGCGGAATGAAATTCTAACACTGGTTTGCCCTTTTCTTCCATGAACTGTTCAATTTCTTCTCGTAAATCAAAGAAACGCCTCAGCACAGCACCTCGGCTTAACCATCTTACCTCAGTGTGGTATGGCAGGCCATAGATGTGGTCTTTCTCTCTGAGAAGGCTGTCAAACTGACGGTGATTCAGGCTTCTGGATCGGATGAAATTAACAGTTTGGATGACCACCTTCATGACGTTGTATCTGTCATCGGCACCAACTCCACGAACTCCTCGGTGACGGTCAATGTGTCATCAACTCCGCGGATGAAAATGGCCAGTTGTGCAACATCTGTAATGTCCGTGCTTTCATCAATTGCAACCGAAAACGCAATAAATGACTTTACTTTTTGCTTCAACTGGCTGTCCAAATCCACTGAAAGATCGGAAATCCTGTCTGCAACTGTGCTTCTTGTCAGGCTGATATTTGCAAAAGCCTGCCGCTTTTCAGGGCACACAATCTCCGCTGCCTTCATCATGCATGTTTTTACAAATTCACCCTCACTAAATGGTTTTGAAGCCACTGCGATTTCATTAGCAATGAGGTAGCTAGCTTTCACTGCAGCGTCACTGATGTCTCGGCTGTGAGTAAACACAGACTGCTGTTTCTTCAGACCCGCCAACAGTTCATTCACCTTCTCTCATCTCCGCTGTCCTTGAAAGTTGTCATATTTGTCGGCATGAAGACTCACATAGTGGCGACGAAGGTTATATTCTTTCAGCACTGCAACATGCTCTGAACACACCAAACATACAGCTTTCCCATTCAATTCCGTGAATAAATAGGATGACCATTTTTCTTGGAACACTCTGCACTCTGCGTCCACTTTTCTCTTTTTGACAGAGACATATTGGGGCAATGAGGGTGCCAAAGCACATAATGTTAAAAGTAGAAGCCGTAATAAATATTGCGGGCAAAACAAAGTAGCTCATTGGCTGCACGTGCTTGACCTACTTGCTCTGCCCCGGTATAAACAATTTGCTTGCTTAACACAATTGCTATTGCGCCATCCAGTGGACGCAATTGGAACAGCAGTTTATTTTATTGAAAAATTGCAGCGCATTTTGAAACTTTACAAAAAAAAAAAAATATAAAAAAATAAATAATAATAATAATAATCTCGCGGGCCGGATTAAACCCGTTTGCGGGCCTGATCCGGCCCGCGGGCCGTACGTTTGACACCCCTGCAATAGAGGGAGCCAGTGTTACCATGCATGAGGTATGCAGGCACCAAGCACACAATAGGTTTTATTGTCAGTCGTCATCAGGAGATTTAACTGTGATTTATCATTCCTCAAAACAGAGGTAGAACTTCAATTAAATTATGAAGAAAGTGTATTATATTTCTAGCACATTAGTGAACACTTCTCAAAGTGTTCTAGTGAGTAAGGAGCATTGGAACTTTTTAAATTTGGTAGATTTTCTGTGTTTATACACAGCGTTTTCTGCTAGAGTTTGTGTGTGTGTGTGTGTGTGTGTGTGTGTGTGTGTGTTGCTTAAAGGGGCAATCTGCAGTTAGAGACTTCAAGACGTACCAAGAAAGATTCACAGCTATGCTGTATTGACTCTTACTTATCTAATCAAGATAAAGTCTTTTATTATTCCAAATTATTTTTATACAAAATGATACAATTTTTCTTCCATTTTGACATTAGAGTATTTTGTGTAAATTGTTGACAAAAAAATGACAATTAAATCCCACTTTAACACAACAAAATGTGGAAAAAGTCAAGGGGTGTGAATACTTTCTGAAGGCAACTCCTATGTATAGCCAAGCCAACCGCTATGGTAACATGGCATGACAACTATCATACATTAGGAGTTAGTAAAACAGCATAAACAGATCTGGGACCAGGCTATAGCATTTGTACGACCTGCACCACCAGCTTGGTACTGTAGGGCTCTCCAGAGGGTGGTGCTGTCTGCCCAACGCATCACAGGGGGTAAACTACCAGCCCTCCAGGACACCTACAGCACCCGATGTCACAGGAAGGCCAAAAAGATAATCAAGGACCACAACCACCCGAGCCACTGCCTGTTCACCCTGCTATCGTCCAGAAGGGGAGGTCAGTACAGGTGAATCAAAGCTGGGACCGAGAGACTGAAAAACCGCTTTTATCTCAAGGCCATCAGACTGTTAAATAGCCTTCACTAGCACATTAGAGGCTGCTGCCTATATACATAGATTATAAAGCACTGGCCACTTTAATAAATGAAACGCTAGTCACTTTAATAATGTTTACATACAGTGGGGAGGACAAGTATTTGATACACTGCCGATTTTGCAGGTTTTCCTACTTACAAAGCATGTAGAGGTCTGTCATTTTTATCATAGGTACACTTCAACTGTGACATAAGGATTTGATCACCTACCAACCAGTAAGAATTCCGGCTCTCACAGACCTGTTAGTTTTTCTTTAAGAAGCCCTCCTGTTCTCCACTCATTACCTGTATTAACTGCACCTGTTTGAACTCGTTACCTGTATAAAAGACACCTGTCCACACACTCAATCAAACAGACTCCAACCTCTCCACAATGGCCAAGACCAGAGAGCTGTGTAAGGACATCAGGGATAAAATTGTAGACCTGCACAAGGCTGGGATGGGCTACAGGACAATAGGCAAGCAGCTTGGTGAGAAGGCAACAACTGTTGGCGCAATTATTAGAAAATGGAAGAAGTTCAAGATGACGGTCAATCACCCTCGGTCTGGGGCTCCATGCAAGATCTCACCTCGTGGGGCATCAATGATCATGAGGAAGGTGAGGGATCAGCCCAGAACTACACGGCAGGACCTGGTCAATGACCTGAAGAGAGCTGGGACCACAGTCTCAAAGAAAACCATTAGTAACACACTACGCCGTCATAGATTAAAATCCTGCTGCGCACGCAAGGTCCCCCTGCTCAAGCCAGCGCATGTCCAGGCCCGTCTGAAGTTTGCCAATGACCATCTGGATGATCCAGAGGAGGAATGGGAGAAAGTAATGTGGTCTGATGAGACAAAAATATAGCTTTTTGGTCTAAACTCCACTCGCCGTGTTTGGAGGAAGAAGAAGGATGAGTACAACCCCAAGAACACCATCCCAACCGTGAAGCATGGAGGTGGAAACATCATTCTTTGGGGATGCTTTTCTGCAAAGGGGACAGGACGACTGCACCGTATTGAGGGAAGGATGGATGGGGCCATGTATCGCGAGATCTTGGCCAACAACCTACTTCCCTCAGTAAGAGCATTGAAGATGGGTCGTGGCTGGGTCTTCCAGCATGACAACGACCCAAAACACACAGCCAGGGCAACTATGGAGTGGCTCCGTAAGAAGCATCTCAAGGTCCTGGAGTGGCCTAGCCAGTCTCCAGACCTGAACCCAATAGAAAATCTTTGGAGGGAGCTGAAAGTCCGTATTGCCCAGCGACAGCCCCGAAACCTGAAGGATCTGGAGAAGGTCTGTATGGAGGAGTGGGCCAAAATCCCTGCTGCAGTGTGTGCAAACCTGGTCAAGACCTACAGGAAACGTATGATCTCTGTAATTGCAAACAAAGGTTTCTGTACCAAATATGAAGTTCTGCTTTTCTGATGTATCAAATACTTATGTCATGCAATAAAATGCAAATGAATTACTTAAAAATCATACAATGTGATTTTCTGGATTTTTGTTTTAGATTCCGTCTCTCACAGTTGAAGTGTACCTATGATAAAAATGACAGACCTCTACATGCTTTGTAAGTAGGAAAACCTGTAAAATCGACAGTGTATCAAATACTTGTTCTCCCCACTGTATCTTGCATTACTCATCTCATATGTATATACTGTATTCTATACTATTCTACTGTATCTTAGTCTATGCCACTCTGACATTGCTCGTCCATATATTTTATATATTCTTAATTCCATTGCTTTACTTAGATTTGTGTATTGGGTATATGTTGTGAAATTGTTAGATATTACTTGTTAGATATTACTGTACTGTCGGAGCTAGAAACACAAGCATTTCGCTACACCCGCAATAACATCTGCTAAACACGTGTATGTCACGCCCTGACCTAGAGAACTCTTGTCGGTTGGGTCAGGGTGTGAGTTTCAGTTTGAGATCTATGTGATTATATTCTATGTTGGGCAACCAGCCCAACTACAGGGTTGGAAACCACCTCTGCGTCAGTGCCCAGGGTGGGCACGACGTACAGCCCCGTTTTGGAGCAGGAGCTCCTAAACGTGTCGGTGCCCAGTCAGGGGCCGGCAACCAGTCCTACTACAGGGCTGGAATTTTCCTCTGCGTCGGTGCCCAGGCTGGGCACAGCGTTTAGTCCTGCTCCAGAGATGGGGATGGATACGGGTCCGGAAGTTTGCTCCACTCCAGAGCCAGAGTAGTCCGCTCCACCCGGGTCCAGTGCAGCTCCGGTCAGCTGCTCCAGTCCTGTGCCAGAGCAGTCCGCTCCACTGGTGCCCAGTCCAGCTCCGGTCAGCTGCTCCACTCCAGGGCCAGAGCAGTCCGCTCCACCGGTGCAAAGTCTAGTTCCGGTCAGCTGCTCTACTCCGGAGCCAGAGCAGTCCGCTCCACCGGTGCCAAGTCCAGCTCCGGTCAGCAGCTCCACTCCGAAGCCAGAGCAGTCCGCTCCACCGGTGTCCAGTCCAGCTCTGGTCAGTGGCTCCACTCCAGAGCCAGAGCAGTCCGCTCCACCGGTGCCTAGTCCAGCTCCGGTAAGCGGCTCCACTACGGAGCCAGAGCAGTCCGCTCCACCGGGGTCCAGTTCAGCTCCGGTCAGCGGCTCCACTCCGGAGCCAGGGCATTCCGCTCCACCGGGGTTTAGATCAGCTCCGGTCAGCTGCTCTACTCCGGAGCCAGAGCAGTCCGCTCCACCGGGGTCCAGTTCAGCTCCGGTCAGTGGCTCCACTCTAGGCCCAGACGTCAGCCCCTCTCCACAGTCGGGGCCTCCAACACCAGGGTCCAGACAGGGCTTGGTGCATCGTGGGAGGAAGGAGAGGGGAAGCATCGCAGTTTCAGTTTGAGATCTATGTGATTATATTCTATGTTGGAGATCTAGTATGTGTATGTCTAGGTTTGGCCGGGTGTGATTCCCAATCAGAGGCAGCTGTCGCACATCTCTGATTGGGGATCATACTTAGGTAGCCTGGTTGCCTACCTTAGTTGTGGGATCTTGACTCTGGTTTGGCTTGTTTGTGTGTAGCCATAGTGAGCTTCACATTATGTTGCTTTTGTTGTTTTTGTCGAGTGTTTATTGGTTCTAATAAACATGTACGCATACCACGCTGCACCTTGGTCTGACCCGTCTCTCAACGACCGTGACAGTGTATGTGACCAATATAATCTGATTTGATGTACAGCAGCCCCCACCAGCATCAACCTAGGAGGGTTATGGGGGGGGACCAGTTCAGCTGCTTCTCTGCCAGTCGATGTTCACTTGTCTGCCCACATGAAAAAATAGTACAGTTTACTATAAAATTCGCTAGTATACTGTAGAAAACTATACTACACACTGTAGTATCCCACGATCATGTGTACAGTGAGGGGAAAAAAGTATTTGATCCCCTGCTGATTTTGTACGTTTGCCCACTGACAAAGAAATGATCAGTCTATAATTTTAATGGTAGGTTTATTTGAACAGTGAGAGACAGAATAACAACAACAAAATCCAGAAAAACGCATGTCAAAATGTTATAAATTGATTTGCATTTGAATAAGATAAATAAGTATTTGACCCCCTCGCAATCAGAAAGATTTCTGACTCCCAGGTGTCTTTTATACAGGTAACGAACTGAGATTAGGAGCACACTCTTAAAGGGAGTGCTCCTAATCTCAGCTTGTTACCTGTATAAAAGACACCTGTCCACAGAAGCAATCAATCAATCAGATTCCAAACTCTCCGCCATGGCCAAGACTAAAGAGCTCTCCAAGGATGTCAGGGACAAGATTGTAGACCTACACAAGGCTGGAATGGGCTACAAGACCATCGTCAAGCAGCTTGGTGAGAAGGTGACAACAGTTGGTGCGATTATTCGCAAATGGAAGAAACACAAAATAACAAAATAATCTCCCTCGGCCTGGGGCTCCATGCAAGATCTCACCTCATGGATTTGCAATGATCATGAGAACGGTGAGTAATCAGCCCAGAACTACACGGGAGGATCTTGTCAATGATCTCAAGGCAGCTGGGACCATAGTCACCAAAAAAACAATTGGTAACACACTACGCCGTGAAGGACTGAAATCCTGCAGCGCCCGCAAGGTCCCCCTGCTCAAGAAAGCACATATACAGGCCTGTCTGAAGTTTGCCAATGAACATCTGAATGATTCAGAGGAGAACTGGGTGAAAGTGTTGTGGTAAGATGAGACCAAAATCAAACTCTTTGGCATCAACTCAACTCGTCGTGTTTGGAGGAGGAGGAATGCTGCCTATGACCCCAAGAACACCATCCCCACCGTCAAACATGGAGGTGGAAACATTGTGCTTTGGGGGTGTTTTTCTGCTAAGGGGACAGGACAACTTCACCGCATCAAAGGGACGATAGACGGGGCCATGTACCATCAAATATTGGGTGAGAACCGCCTTCCCTCAGCCAGGGCATTGAAAATGGGTCGTGGATGGGTATTCCAGCATGACAATGACCCAAAACACACGGCCAAGGCAACAAAGGAGTGGCTCAAGAAGAAGCACATTAAGGTCCTGGAGTGGCCTAGCCAGTCTCCAGACCTTAATCCCATAGAAAATCTGTGGAGGGAGCTGAAGGTTCGCGTTGCCAAACGTCAGCCTCAAAACATTAATGACTTGGAGAAGATCTGCAAAGAGGAGTGGGACAAAATCCCTCCTGAGATGTGTGCAAACCTGGTGGCCAACTACAAGAAACGTCTGACCTCTGTGATTGCCAACAAGGGTTTTGTCACCAAGTACTAAGTCATGTTTTGCAGAGGGGTCAAATACTTATTTCCCTCATTAAAATGCAAATCAATTTATAACATTTTTTACATGCGTTTTTCTGCATTTTTTGTTATTATTCTGTCTCTCACTGTTCAAATAAACCTACCATTAAAATTATAGACTGATCATGTCTTTGTCAGTGGGCAAACGTACAAAATCAGCAAGGGATCAAATACTTTTTTCCCTCACTGTAGGTAGGAGCTACCAAATGTCATTTTTGGTGAGTTTGGACATTTAGAAGCGAATGTGAACGAGAGACATTGCGCAAATGAAGTTTTGGATGCATGCCTTTCTGAAGGAAGAACAGTATTGGCTCTGGAGCAGCATGTGTACACGCTGTGTCTGTGTGGAGTCTGGAGTCGCTAGGGCAATGGGCCTGCCTGCTCTGCTTGAAGAAGAGGGGGGAGGAGAAGATGGGCCAAGAACAGACAGGACAAAAACGCTAGGAAATCAAGATAGTGGAAGCTGTACAAATAACTCATCCAAAGCCTTTGACTTCTCAAACATGGCAGAAAGCTAACAGAATATGGTGCCCTGTGCCCCGTCACCTTATTAATTCAGCCACTTGGTCTGGGTTTGGCCGGTGTAGGCCGTCATTGTAAATAAGAATTTGTTCTTAACTGACTTGCCTAGTTAAATAAAGGTTAAAAAAAAAGATAACTAGCAAGTTAAAAGTAGGGGTCGCTTTAATGCAGAATTCTACGTTTTTCACGCAGGGAAAAATTTGAAAACGCACAAGTGTCACGCCCTGGCTCTGGGGACTCTTAAATGTTGAGCCAGGGTGTGGATTTTTCCTTGTTTAGTTTTCTAGGTTTGTCGTTCTAGATCGTGTATTTCTATGTTGGCCAGGGTGGTTCCCAATCAGAGACAGCTGTAGCTTGTTGTCTCTGATTGGGAACCATACTTAGGCAGCCTGTTTTCACTAGTCATTGTGGGATCTTGTTCCGTAAGGTTTGTGTTATGACCTAGGACTTCACGTATTGTTTATTGTTTTGGTTCTTGTTGTGTACAAATAAAGTATGTACGCCTATCACGCTGCGCCTTGGTCCGCATCTGTCGACGATCGTGAAAGAAGATCCCACCACGACTGGATCAAGCAGCGTGAAGAGGAGAGAGGATGGACTTGGGAGGAGAAGAGAGAGAGTCTGGCGAGAGCCATGGAGGCCAAGTTCACGGGGGATAGACAAGCCCCCCAAAATGTTTTGGGGGGGCTCACGCCGTGGACGACGAGGCAGCAGGAGGCCGCGGTTCAGCAGGTTAGCAGAGGAGGCCACCAGGTTACGGGGGCCACTGGTCACGAGGGAGAAGGAGAGTGTGGAGGCACGGCGAGAGGAACTGGTTAGGCAGCAGAGGGAGCGGAGGTTTATGAGGAAACCCAGTCCCACTCCTCGCACCAAGCAAGTGGTGTGTGTCACCAGTCCGGTCCGGCCCGTTCCTGATTCCTGCACAAGGCCAGTGGTGTGTGTTCCCAGTACGGTCAGGCCCGTTCCTGCTCCCGCACTAAGCCTGTGGTGCGCGTCGCCAGCCCGGTCCGGCCTGTTCCTGCTCCCCGCACAAAGCCAGTGGTGCACGTCGCCAGCCCGGTCCGGCCTGTTCCTGCTCCCGCACCAAGCCAGTGGTGCGGCGTCGTCAGCCCGGTCCGGCCCGTTCCTGCTCCCCGCACCAAGCCAGTGGTGCGGCGTCGCCAACCGGTCCGGCCTGTTCCTGCTCCCCGCACCAAGCCAGTGGTGCGCGTCGTCAACCGGTCCGGCCTGTTCCTGCTCCCCGCACCAAGCCAATGGTGCGCGTCGTCAGCCCGGTCCGGCCTGTTCCTGCTCCCGCACCAAGCCAGTGGTGCGGCGTCGCCACCCGGTCCGGCCTGTTCCTGCTCCCCGCACCAAGCCAATGGTGCGCGTCGCCAGCCTGGTCCGGCCTGTTCCTTCTCCCCGCACCAAGCCAATGGTGCGCGTCGTCAGCCCGGTCCGGCCCGTTCCTGCTCCCCGCACCAAGCCAGTGGTGCGCGTCGCCAGCCCGGTCCGGCCTGTTCCTGCTCCCCGCACCAAGCCAGTGGTGCGCGTCGTCAGCCCGGTCCGGCCCGTTCCTGCTCCCCGCACCAAGCCAGTGGTGCGCGTCGTCAGCCCGGTCCGGCCCGTTCCTGCTCCCCGCACCAAGCCAGTGGTGCGCGTCGTCAGTCCGGCACGGTCCGTGCCTGTTCCACCGGTGCCTGGTCCGGCACCGGTCAGCTGCTCCACGCCGGAGCCAGAGCAATCCGCTCCACCGGTGTTCAGTCCAGCTCCGGCCAGAGGGGCCAGACCTGACCAGGGGCGCAACGGTGGGGTAGAGAGAGTGTGGTGGTCACGCCCAGAGCCGGATCCGCCGCCGAGGCGGAATACCCACCCGGCCCCTACCCTCTTGTGTTTTGGTTGGCGCGGTCGCAGTCACGCCCTGGCTCTGGGGACTCTTAAATGTTGAGCCAGGGTGTGGATTTTTCCTTGTTTAGTTTTCTAGGTTTGTCGTTCTAGATCGTGTATTTCTATGTTGGCCAGGGTGCTTCCCAATCAGAGACAGCTGTAGCTCGTTGTCTCTGATTGGGGACCATACTTAGGCAGCCTGTTTTCACTAGTCATTGTGGGATCTTGTTCCGTAAGGTTTGTGTTATGACCTAGGACTTCACGTATCGTTTTGTTGTTTTGGTTCTTGTTGTGTACAAATAAAGTATGGTCCGCATCTGTCGACGATCGTGACAATAAGAAATATCTTGCTGCGTTTTTATAAACGCAGATGTAAAACGCTTCTTATAGTGATTTCTGCTCGGCATCACACAAATTTGGTGCATCAGTTGCACTTCTCCACTCAGATGAGAACTCACAAATGGGCATTCTATCAGTAGACAGCGCTCTAACTGATGTGTAGCTACTTTTTTACGGTACTTTTCTCGGTGTAGCCAACCTACTTTTCTCTGTAAAATGCAATACAAATTTTAAGCAAAACATTAGGAAATGTAGCTGGCTACATTCTTTCTATGATTACATACATTCTATAAACATTAGAAATATGATGGCCATGCATAGTTTTTGCAAAAACAAGCTTGCTATTTCATTGTAGGCTCATTGACTTGCGTTGCACTTCTGTTGTCATCTGATGAAAATGAAGCTATTTTCTGCCGAATGTGTTGGACTAATGTCTTTTCTGTGAAGGAAAACCTTTAGATGCACGTCCCTGATCACTCTATTGAAGCAAAAAAACACTGTTGACTTTCAAGATAAATCGCAACCCGTCAATACACAGCTGGACTCACCGGCTCCCGCTTTCTCCCATTCTGCTATTTACAAACAAACAAATGACTGGCTCAGCTGTTCTGGGGAACTACGGTAAGCTTCATGATGTAAAATAATGTGACAGGTGCAATGAAGAACGCGATCTGCTTTATCTCCTAACGTATTGCACAAGTTGACTGCAGGTATTAACTTAAAAAGTAGCTACAAATGTTAAAATGTATTGCAAAACTTCAAATAAATAGTATTGACGGTATTGGAAAAACCATCCTGTGGCTATTTCCAAATACCCCGGTATACGGTATACCGCCCAAGCCTAGTACAGATATAATATTCTAAGTCATATTCATTCAGATATAGTCAGTTATCATATTTGCATTTCATATTTTCTTGTACCTTTTATTTTTATTTTTTATTTTATTTCACCTTTATTTAACCAAGTAAGCCAGTTGAGAACAAGTTCTCATTTACAACTGCGACCTGGCCAAGATAAAGCAAAGCAGTGCGATTAAAAACAACAACACAGAGTTACATATGGGGTAAAAAAACATAAAGTCAAAAAATACAACAGAAACTATATATACAGTGTGTGCAAATGTAGCAAGTTATGGAGGTAAGGCAATAAATAGGCTATAGTGCAAAATAATTACAATTAGTATTAACACTGGAATGCTAGATGTGCAAGAGATTATGTGCAAATAGAGATACTGGGGTGCAAAATAAATAACAATATAGGGATGAGGTAGTTGGGTGGGCTAATTTCAGATGGGCTGTGTACAGGTGCAGTGATCGGTAAGGTGCTCTGACAACTGATACTTAAAGTTAGTGAGGGAGATAAGTGTCTCCAGCTTCAGAGATTTTTGCAATTCGTTCCAGTCATTGGCAGCAGAGAACTGGAAGGAATAGCGGCCAAAGGAGGTGTTGGCTTTGGGGATGACCAGTGAGATATACCTGCTGGAGCGCAGACTACGGGTGGGTGCTGCTATGGTGACCAATGAGCTAAGATAAGGCGGGGATTTGCCTAGCAGTGATTTATAGATGGCCTGGAGCCAGTGGGTTTGACGACGAACATGTAGTGAGGACCAGCCAACGATAGCGTACAGGTCACAGTGGTGGGTAGTGTATGGGGCTTTGGAGACAAAATGGATGGCACTGTGATAGACAACATCCAATTTGCTGAGTAGAGTGTTGGAGGCTATTTTGTAAATGACATCGCCGAAGTCAAGGATCGGTAGGATAGTCAGTTTTACGAGGGCTTGTTTGGCAGCATGAGTGAAGGAGGCTTTGTTGCGAAATAGGAAGCCGATTCTAGATCTAACTTTTGATTGGAGATGCTTAATGTGAGTCTGGAAGGAGAGTTTACAGTCTATCCAGACACCTAGGTATTTGTAGTTGTCCACATACTCTAGGTCAGACCCGTCGAGAGTGGTGATTCTAGTCGGGTGGGCGGGTGCCAGCAGCGTTCGATTGAACCTGTGGGCTGCCACAAAAAAAAGGGGGGAAACAATCTGAGAAATGCATACAAAGAAAGATAAAGAGCAGTATGAAAAGTTTTGTAATATTTTGTATGCAAGGAAAATAAACAAAAAAGGCTCCCCCCTCGTCAACCTATTCCCCCTTTCAGTCCCCATCCATTCGCCCACATCTTCCCTCTCCACCCAAAAACCATGTTTCCCACCCCGCCAAGCCTATATGCATATTTGCCCATGGTGGAAGTGGTCAGAAAGTGACTTTTTGGACCTGAATAACAAAACCTTTAGGAGATGTGCTCAAAGTTGACCTGTTTTGCATACCCCACCCAGTGGAGGCTGCTGAGGGGAGGACGGCTTATAATAATGGGTGGAATGGAGTCAATGGAATGGTATGGTATCAACCACATGGAAACCACATTTTTGATGTGGGGCGGCAGGTAGCTTAGTGGTTAAGAGCGTTGTGCCAGTAACCGAAAGGTTGCTGGTTCTAATCCCCGAGCCGACTAGGTGAAAAATCTGTCGATGTGCCCTTGAGCAAGGCACTTAACCCTAATTGCTCTTGTAAGTCGCTTGTAAGAGCGTCTGCTAAATGACAAAAAAAAAAAAAAAAAAAATGTGGTTGATACCATTCCATTGACTCCATTCCAGCCATTATAATGAGACGTCCTCCACTAAGCAGTCATCCGTTTTTGTCATCACTGGAAAAGATAACCGGTTGAGTTTGATATCACTTAAAAGCTTACAAACAGGGTTGTCAAACTATTTGATAACTTTTATTTAAAAAACATTTCAGGAAATTATGACATTTTTTAACCTTTTTTAATGTTATCTCAAAACAAAACAAAACAAAAAAGTAAAAAAAACTAGTTTTTATATGTTGTAGCTTAGACCCTATTTTACGTAATCCGAGGTCTTGAATACAGGGAGGGTGTCATTTCAATCATAGAAATAGAATTCATATAATGGACATATCCCTTCAGACCACTGCAATTTAGCTGGTACATAATTTAAATTAAAATTCTAGCTTCCAAATACTACCACAAAGATGGCCGCCTGGTCAACCCACAGTTAAATTTCAACTTAAATGGGAATGTCTATTCTATTATCTATATTTCTATGATTTCAATAGATTTCCTATGGAAGTTTGACAGTATAATTTAAAACAACTAATATTCCTATTCAAGTCAACATTTTCTGGTGTGGACCTCCAACCATCTTTGAGTTACCATTTGAAAGTTAAAATGTTGGTAATTTTTTCCACATTTTAGTACGTGTGTGTGTGTGTGTGTCTTTATGTGTGTCATAACACAGAGTTGCTCCATTCATATACTGTAGATTGACTCAGGTTTCACTGCCATTGTTATCTTCTGCGTTTCATTCAAAGAGGAATTATTTTAAACTCTGCCCAGATTCAAATCTGACAGACTGCCTAATGGACAGCTTTGCATTCCATTCTCCATTGTCATCAAGGTTCAACAAAGGTACGCTCACCAGAATAACATTGCAACCATGTCTTATCAAACATAACCTTTGGAAAACGATGTCCAGACAGATAGGATATGGTTTGTATTATTAGCTACCAAACACTTTCATTGGCTCTCCTCCAGTCATTCACGACTCATCCCCACTATCTGACTCACACTACTGGAGATCTAAATCATTCTCCTATTACCACACTAGACTCATAGATTTTAGTATCTCCTCTGGAACTGGTGTTGTTCAAAGAAAGGGAGGAGTACTACATGGAATGAAGGAAGGGTGTCTCCCTGCTCCTTTTTCACTGAAGCGTGGTCAGATGAACTCAGATGAACAAACACTGGCAGGATTATATAACTTCTGTTCTATACATACCAGTGATTCTTGCCTTTTGTTGTCAGTGGAGCTTTGCAAGCTCTGAGTAATTGGGGTTTGTTTGTTATGAAATCGAGAGATTATGCTGATGTAGAGTATTAAATGTTCATTTCAAAGCTAAGAAGTAATTCTCTCTCTCTTTCTCTCCCCAATCTCTTTCTCCCTCAATCTTTCTCTTTTAGCACAATGTCCCACCTCTCCCTCCCCCTCCCCCTCTCTCACTCACTCTCCCTCACTCTGCCTTTCCGTCTATCGCTCGCAAACAGGCCAAGGACCTCAGCTACTCAGAGATGGACCTCCGTGCCAAGCCCAAGAGGTTCGGAACGTTCACCTTCGGCTTGAAGAGAAGGAAGAAGAGGAGTGACGGGGATCTATCCCAGAGCATCATGGTCCTCCACAGACCCGATCCAGAGGTCAAAGGGCAAGAGGAGGAGGAGCCTGTGGACCTCAGCCTCTGGGACATCAGCCTGGGCGGCACTCTGAACAAGAGGGTAATGTTCGCTATGTCTCAGCCTGACATAAACACTAAGACACTGGTCACCTCTTATCCTCCTCCCACTGTCACCAACGAATCGCAGGCCCAGGAGACCCCGATGGACAGACCTAAGACTGTCACCAACCAATCCAAATCCCAGGAATCCCTGATGGATAAGATTATTCCTATTGAAGTGGGTCGGGCTACAGGAAAAGCCCCTTTAGCTATGCCTGAGATGGAGTGGGACGAGACCTCAGAGGAAGAGGAGAGCCCGGATGTTCAGTGTGACAACCCTTATGCCTCAACAGACCATACTGACACAACTTCTATGGATGTTGATAGCTTTAACCCAACTCCTCCCTCTTTCCCATCTAGCCCACCATCCTGCTACCCATCTTACCCACCTACACCCTTTTCCCTCCCTAGCCCTCCTCCTATTACAGTTTACACCACAAACCAGAGAGATGACATTTCCCACTCCCCCTTACCCAGCTCTGACCCTGTGAGTAGTGGTCTTTCTGATCCTGTCCTTCCTGTTACTGAACTCTCACTTACCAAAGCTGAGGCCTCTGATGTTACCTTCTCCATTGGCCAACCTGTTGTTGCTGAAAATATCAGCACTGTTACCCCTAATACTGATCCCTCTCCCATTGCCTTATACCCCAATAGAGAAACCTCTGTTACTGAAACAGACATACCTGTCCCTGAGGTTAAAACCGAGACCTTTGCTTTCAACCCTGATACTTTGGCTGACAACACTGACATACCTATTCTCATCACTGTCACCTCTGCTCTTATCACTAACAACTCTGTTACTGACATGGACACCTTTACTGACACTGTTACTACCATTGAGACCACCTCCATCAATGACACCTCTGTCTCTACCACTGATACATCTAGGCCAATGCCTGAAACTGTCACCTCCGTCACTTCTGAAGAGGTCAGCACCGCTATTCCTTATCTTTGCCCCTCTCCTGCTGAAATGGTCATCCCCGTTCCAAGCACTGACAAATCTACAGCTGAAATGCTAGCCTCCATTGCAAACACTGTCAACTCCATTACCAGCAGTGACAACACTGTCCCCAACACTGACACTTCCTCTGCCAACAAAGAGGTATATGGAACTCTGTATGACTCGCTATTTCCTCAAAGTTTCACATCGGAACAAAAATCAGCCATATCAGACCCTGACTCTACTGAGGGACGTCTTGACACCAACCTAACCATGATTAATTATGACACTGACCCACACCTGTCCTTGGATAACCCCTTTGATTTATCAAGTGCTGTTTTACCTGAACTAGTTAAACAGGTGTCTGAAACAGCCATTGAAGCTAGTGTCAGTGACACCACCCAATCAACTCCATTACAGCCTGCCACTGACACCCCTGTCCCCGACAAGGACATACCTGCAACTGTAGTCTCCAAAATGGATGCCAGCCATCCTGACAGAGACACCACTGCTTCCCCTAAAACTAACCTTGCTGTTACTGACTCTAAACCAATATTCGAAGATCTTTACGACTCTCGTTTTCCTGAAAGGTTTCCCTCACATCATATATTTGACCACAGATCTGCCATCACTAGGTACACGTCTGACCCAGACATGGAGACATCTGACATTACGATGGACACTCCACCTCCTAATATGGACACTTCTCTTGAAAAAATGGACCCCCCTGTTCCTCAAATAGACACCTCCCACCCTAACACAGATATCTCCCTCACTGAGCCTGAGGCTTCTGCCTCTCTGTGCTCTGAGTCTACACTCCCCACAACTTATTCAATGGAAATGAATGACTTTGAGCCTGAGCTTCCCACCTCAGACCCATCACTCCCCAGTGCTGAGGTCTCTATCCTTGATACAGGCTCTAGTGACACACATGAAGCTCTCTATGACTCTCTTTTCCCTGAAAGTTTTCCTTCTGACCAGGTTTCCACCATTTCTGACCCCGACCTTGATAAACCAGTCCCTGTTACGGACACCGACGCTGATCTGCTCCGACCAGACTCAAACACTCAACCAAACCTTGTTGATCAGTCGGAGTCTTTGACCTCAGCTCTTCCAATTCACCTTGATACTGAGGACACTGATAATACCAAACTCGTCCTTCCTCATTCCGATCTGAACTTTGACAACTCTGATCGCATTCTCTCAGGCAATGTCACCCTCATTGTTAGCGCTACCTATCCAAGCACTGAGAATTCCAGTTCTCTTGAGTCCACCCAGGGGGAATCCTTTGTCACAAAACCAGCCACCACCTTCACCATTGATGCTTCCGGCTCCTCAACAATATCTCAAACAATGGCTACTGAGAAAGGTCAAGAAGCAGACGTAGAGATTATGGAAGAGGAACATATTCTGTCCTGTGATGCAGACATTGTCAGGGAAAAATCTAATGATGTGTCCACAATGGCTACTGAGAAAGTTCAAGAAGCAGAGATAATGGAAGAGGCCAACAGCATAGATTCTAATAGACATATTGAGGAACATATGCCCTGTGATGCAGAAGTTGTCAGGGCAAGCTCACATTATGCGACCATACCAGAGAACAGCAGTGCTATGGAGGTCACTATATCAGTGGTCCATTACAGCATCCTGGAAGATTACATGGAGGAGAGTGTAGTTGAAAAAGTAAAAGCAGAGGAAGAGGAAGAGAAAGGAACGTGCAAACAATGGATGAATGGTCATGAAACCATTGAAATGGGATGGAGTGTGGCGTCACAGAAAGAAATGTTAGAAACGAAGGATCGAGGTCAAGAGAATGAAGTCCACGAAGAAGAGAAGAGAAACATTGAGTCCCAAGAAGAGAGTGACGCAGGGAGGCTAGTGCAGGTGGAGGAGGGGGTGGAACCAGTCTGGCCACTGGTGAAAGAAGTGAGTGAGGAGGAGGTGGAACCAGCTCTTCCGGTTCAGCAGGTGTGCACACTCATGGAATGTGAGTCGCCAGCCCCGCCTTTCACCGCAGAGCAGCATGTAGAGGAGGAGGAGGAGGAGGGGTCAGGGAGTAACCGGAGTGTGGTTACGCACGCTTGCCTGGGAACAGAGGCCCGCACATATACACAGACCCCAGGCCAGGAGGAGCCACAGGAGGGGGTGGACGAGTTCTGCAGCGCTGAGAATAAACACACTAACAACAGAGAGCGAGAGGACACACTCACAACACATAACACACTCACATACACCACCGACGGAGAGGAGAGTATTTTTGACACACACACAGCAGAGATAGTGGACTTAATCACTCATACTATCGAGGACACAGGTGCACCGATCATACCCTCTTTCACTGACCAGAAAGCAAAAGTAGACACTATCACACACAGTACAAATGGTGAGAACACACTCACACTTGACACAGACAGAGAAGAGACAGCGACAGACACAGTCTTACACAGCACTGATTCAGAGTCCAACACCTACACTGTAAAGAGAGAACACAAAGGGACACTCAGTACTGAGTGGATAGACAGCATTTTCACTCAGGACACAGACGGAGCCAGTGCAGAGCCAGTGCCAGAGCATGTGGCAGTGAATCCTGCAGTCACAGGAGACACAATCCTCGAGAGACTTCGGAAGAGAGCCAACGGTCTTGTTACTGAGGACACAGAGAGTCCCGGTGCAGAGCCAGAGCAGGTGGAAGTGAAGCTGTCAGTCACAGCAGACACATTCCTCAACTCACAGAGGAACAGAGTCAACTGCCACAGCCAGCCCGAAGGGTAAGTGATAACATTTAATCTGATATCCTTACTCTGATTTCCAACTTCTCTTGATGTGTGTGTTTTGAAATGGAGGTGGAAGTGATTAAGTTTCATGTGATCATTCTATACTAAATTAGTGAGTGTGTGTGCAGATTGCACACGTGTGTCTTTGAGTGTGAGAGAATGTGGAGAATCAACAACAATTGGACTATAATTGATCTAACGTGTGTGCAGTAAATTGTATGAGTATGGTATGGTAGTAGGTGTAGTAGAGGATACAATGGTAATGTCCATTCTCTATGCAATGTGTCTGGAATGTTGTTTATTGGAAATGCAAAGACTGGTATTATCTTATACTGTTGTGATTTATGGTAACTAGCTATAATAATGAATTGGATTTACAGTTGAAGTCAAAGTTTACATACACCTTAGCCAAATACATTTAAACTCAGTTTTTCACAATTCCTGACATTTAATCCTAGTAAAAAATTCCCTGTCTTAGGTCAGTTAGGATCACCACTTTAGTTTAAGAATGTGAAATGTTAGAATAATAGTAGAGAGAATGATTTATTTCAGCTTTTATTTCTTTCATCACATTCCCAGTGGGTCAGAAGTTTACATACACTCAATTAGTATTTGGTAGCATTGCCTTTAAATTGTTTAACTTGGGTCAAATGTTTTGGGTAGCCTTCCACAAGCTTCCCACAATAAGTTGGGTGAATATTGGCCCATCCTCCTGACAGAGCTGGTGTAACTGAGTCAGGTTTGTAGGCCTCCTTGCTCTCACACACTTTTTCAGTTCTGCCCACAAATGTTCTATAGGATTGTGATGGCCACTCCAATACCTTGACTTTGTTGTCCTTAAGCCATTTTGCCACAACTTTGGAAGTATGCTTGGGGTCATTGTCCATTTGGAAGATCCATTTGCGACCAAGATGTCTTGAGATTTTGCTTCAATATACAGTGGGGGAAAAAAGTATTTAGTGAGCCACCAATTGTGCAAGTTCTCCCAATTAAAAAGATGAGAGAGGCCTGTAATTTTCATCATAGGTACACGTCAACTATGACAGACAAATTGAGAAAATTTTTCCAGAAAATCACATTGTAGGATTTTTTATGAATTTATTTGCAAATTATGGTGGAAAATAAGTATTTGGTCACCTACAAACAAGCAAGATTTCTGGCTCTCACAGACCTGTAACTTATTCTTTAAGAGGTTCCTCTGTCCTCCACTCGTTACCTGTATTAATGGCACCTGTTTGTACTTGTTATCAGTATAAAAGACACCTGTCCACAACCTCAAACAGTCACACTCCAAACTCCACTATGGCCAAGACCAAAGAGCTGTCAAAGGACACCAGAAACAAAATTGTAGACCTGCACCAGGCTGGGAAGACTGCATCTGCAATAGGTAAGCAGCTTGGTTTGAATAAATCAACTGTGGGAGCAATTATTAGGAAATGGAAGACATACAAGACCACTGATAATCTCCCTCGATCTGGGGCTCCACGCAAGATCTCACCCCGTGGGGTCAAAATGATCACAAGAACAGTGAGCAAAAATCCCAGAACCACACGGGGGGACCTAGTGAATGACCCGCAGAGAGCTGGGACCAAAGTAACAAAGCCTACCATCAGTAACACACTACGCCGCCAGGGACTCAAATCCTGCAGTGCCGGACGTGTCCCCCTGCTTAAGCCAGTACATGTCCAGGCCCATCTGAAGTTTGCTAGAGTGCATTTGGATGATCCAGAAGAGGATTGGGAGAATGTCATATGGTCAGATGAAACCAAAATATAACTTTTTGGTAAAAACTCAACTCGTCGTGTTTGGAGGACAAAGAATGCTGAGTTGCATCCAAAGAACACCATACCTACTGTGAAGCATGGGGGTGGAAACATCATGCTTTGGGGCTGTTTTTCTGCAAAGGGACCAGGACGACTGATCCGTGTAAAGGAAAGAATGAATGGGGCCATGTATCGTGAGATTTTGAGTGAAAACCTCCTTCCATCAGCAAGGGCATTGAAGATTAAACGTGGCTGGGTCTTTCAGCATGACAATGATCCCAAACACACCGCCCGGGCAACGAAGGAGTGGCATCGTAAGAAGCATTTCAAGGTCCTGGAGTGGCCTAGCCAGTCTCCAGATCTCAACCCCATAGAAAATCTTTGGAGGGAGTTGAAAGTCTGTGTTGCCCAGCGACAGCCCCAAAACATCACTGCTCTAGAGGAGATCTGCATGGAGGAATGGGCCAAAATACCAGCAACAGTGTGTGAAAACCTTGTGAAGACTTACAGAAAACGTTTGACCTGTGTCATTGCCAACAAAGGGTATATAACAAAGTATTGAGAAACTTTTGTTATTGACCAAATACTTATTTTCCACCATAATTTGCAAATAAATTCATAAAAAATCCTACAATGTGATTTACTGGAATTTTTTTTCTCATTTTGTCTGTCATAGTTGACGTGTACCTATGACGAAAATTACAGGCCTCTCTCATCTTTTTAAGTGGGAGAACTTGCACAATTGGTGGCTGACTAAATACTTTTTTTCCCCACTGTATCCACATAATTTTCCTTCCTCATGATGCCATCTATTTTGTGAAGTGCACCAGTCCCTCCTGCAGCAAAGCACCCCCACAGCATGATGCTGCCACCCACATGCTTCACGGTTGGGATTGGTGTTCTTCGGCTTGCAAGCCCACACCCTTTTTCCTCCAAACATAACGATGGTCATTATGGCCAAACTAATTTTGTTTCATCAGACCAGAGGACATTTCTCCAAAAAGTACGATCTTTGTCCCCATGTGCAGTTGCAAACCGTAGTCTGTCTTTTTTATGGCGGTTTTGGAGCAGTGGCTTCTTCCTTGCTGCGCGGCCTTTCAGGTTATGTCGATAAAGGACTTGTTTTACTGTGGATATAGATACTTTTGTACCTGTTTCCTCCAGCATCTTCACAAGGTCCTTTGCTGTTGTTCTGGGATTGATTTGCACTTTTTGCACCGAAGTACATTCATCTCTAGGAGACAGAACGGGTCTCCTTCCTGAGCGGTATGACGGCTGCGTGGTCCCATGTTGTTTATACTTGCATGCTATTGTTTGTACAGATGAACGTGGTACCTTCGGGCGTTTGGAAATTGCTCCCAAGGATGAACCAGACTTGTGGAGGTCTACAATTTTCTTTCTGAGGTCTTGGCTGATTTCCTTTGATTTTCCCATGATGTCAAGCAAAGAGGCACTGAGTTTGAAGGTAGGCCTTGAAATACATCCACAGGTGCACCTCCAATTGACTCCAATGATATAAATTAGCCTATCAGAAGCTTCTAAAGCCATGACATCATTTTCTGGAATTTTCTAAGCTGTTTAAAGGCACAGTCAACTTAGTGTATGTAAACTTCTGACCCACTGGAATTGTGATACAGTGAATTATAAGTGAAATAATCTGTCTGTAAACAATTGTTGGAAACATTACTTGTGTCACGCACAAAGTAGATGTCCTAACCCACTTGCCAAAACTATCGTTTGTTAACAAGAAATGTGTGGAGTGGTTGAAAAACAAGTTAATGACTCCAACCTAAACTTCCGACTTCAACTGTATATAGCACTTTCCTACTATGTACAGACAGACAGACATGACGAAAGGTCTACTTTAGTGTTCTGATACATGACATGTGGATCTAAGTAACTGAGCCGTCTGAACTATAAACATTACGTTGTAAATTCTCAGATGATACAACTACATTCTTTACCAGGCATTTACCCAGGCATTTTTTTCTGCCACCTTTTAATATTTCTTATTTATGGACATTTCTTTATTGAAAATGATATCCTTTTTTGTTGCTGTTGAATTGGCCATTTCCTGGTGGATCACATATTGTGAAAGTCTCCAAGCCAGACTGTAGAAGTGGTGATTAGCCTCACCCATCCGACCACGTACTTGTGGAGATTGCTCTCTGTACCCTCTCAGTGGGATGGGCTGTGAGGAGTCATAGTAAAATAACTTGACTTCTAGTCCAATGGCTTGTTTGTGTTAGATGGTAGACCCGAGATACACCTGTTGATGGATAATGCTTTTCCTATGAAAACACTGGTGACTTAAAACATCATTTGCACATACGGTGGTACACCTGTTGTCGACACGTGTGTGTGTGTGTGTGTGTGTGTGTGTGTGTGTGTGTGTGTGTGTGTGTGTGTGTGTGTGTGTGTGTGTGAGTGAGAACATGTGTGTGTACGCAACACTCTTTGTGTAGCCAAGAATGAAAGACATAAGAATGTAGCCTATGGCTTTCATTCTTTAAGATAGGTACACTATGTTAAGTGTTTCTCATAAAACGCAGGCGCAGCCTTACATGGTCTACCTGATTGTCAGGCCTTTTGCATGCCATGTGTTATCTGATCATGGAATGTTGGACCTAGGCCATTTTCTTTGAACACAGTAAAGAACCCAGTGGACCCACACAGAAAAGTTAATATAGCCAAGCCACACTGTTATCAGTTAATCTGAAAACATACAGTACTGCAGGGATATTAAACTATATTGTTACAGGGGCCAGATGTAAAAAATGTTAATTGCGGGGGGGCGGACATTTTCCACATGCCATAATTTTTCGGAAGAACTGTATAAAAAAAAGCAACGCACAACCACCAATAAAGCACTTTTCTTAAAATGAAATGTTGCTAAAAGTAATTAGGAAAGAAGTGGAGGGCCCTCAGCCACCGTGAGTCAAGGTGCAACCAAAACATTATATCATCATTGAAAAGGCGCAACGCCCGCTCACCATTATTAACTATTAATTTAGTCATTTTAAAATCATCTGAAAACTAAGGATCTCAATAAATAACACACAGATATGTCAAATCAGACAATGCCAAATTCCAGTCTGAAGGAAGTATGCTTTGAATTAATTTCCCTCAGTCATTAGGTACATTTTTGGTCACACTCCCTTCTAATTACACACTCACAAATTAACTTTTTAAGAAGGCACACCTGTTAATTGAAATGCATTCCAGGTGACTACCTCAACCACTGGTTGAGAATGCCAAGAGTGTGCAAAGCTGTCATCAAGGCAAAGGGTGGCTATTTGAAGAATCTCAAATATAAAATATATTTTGATTTGTTTAACACTTTTTTTGGTTACTACATGATTCCATATGTGTTATTTCATAGTTTTGATGTCTTCACTATTATTCTACAATGTAGAAAATAGGTAGTAGGTGTGTCCAAACTTTTGACTGGTACTGTATACTTTTGTTACTTTCTGGCCCGCGGCGAGTTGATGGTATGGGGGGGGGGGGGATTTAAGGGGATACTCAGGGGATGAATGGGTGGGAGGGGGACTGAAAAGCAACCTTAGCTGATGGGTAGGATGGGAAGGGGTGGGAAATGGGTCTGGGTAATTTTTTTAAATGCATTTATTAGATTATTTTTTTGTACCTGTAACCCCCCTCTGAAAAATAAAAATGTCAAAACTAAATAAAAAATTGGTCAAACATACCACATAGGCTCTAGAAGCCTCTAAAAAAATGCTAGAAACCACGTTATACACTGAGTGTACAAAACATTAGGAACATCTTCCCCTTTTGCCCTCAGAACAGACTCTATTTGTCGGGGCTTGGACTACAAGGTGTCGAAAGCGTTCCACAGGGATGCTGGCCCATGTTGACTCCAATGCTTCCCACAGTTGTCTGGATGTCCTTTGGGTGGTGGACCATTCTTGATACACATGGGAAACTGTTGAGCGTGAAAAACCCATCAGTGTTGCAGTTCTTGACACACTCAAACCAATGCGCCTGGCACCTACTACCATACTCCGTTCAAAGACACTTACATAATTTCTCTTGCCCATTCACCTGTCTCAATTGTCTACAGGCTTAGCAATCTTTCTTTAACCTGTCTCCTCCCATTCATATACACTGATTGAAGTGGATTTAACAGGTGACATCAATAAGGGATCATAGCTTTCACCTGGATTCACCTGGTCAGTCTATGTCATGGAGAGAGCTAATGTTTTGTACACTCAGTGTAGACCACAACCATAGTGCTTATCATTTTAGCACTGAACGTCGGATTCTGGCGGATACTTTTTTGCAGATATTTTATTAATGTTCAGAATTCATCAAAGGGCCAGTAGAAATTAATAAACAGGCCGGATCTGGCCCGTGGGCCACCAGTTGAATAGCCCTTCAGTAAGTAGTGTTGTCCGTTTGTTGTCTTTCCCAATATCTGTTGTTGTTTCCTGCTGCCCCACAAGATGGCGGCATATACATATAGTAGAGTTAAGAACGCAGTGGTCCACTTATTACAATATCACTAAGAGATATCTCTATATGTAAGGAGGAAAAATAGAAAGAATCAGGTTGTGTGAATGTGGGCAGTTTCTATAATGTCACACAGGACACAATGGTTTGCTAGCCTCCGCTTTAATCAAATCAAATCAAATGTTATTTGTCACATGCGCCGAATACAACAGATGTAGACCTTACTGTGAAATGCTTACTTACAAACCCTTAACCAACAATGCAGTTTTAAGAAAATAGGGTTAAGAAAATATTTACTAAATAAACTAAAGTTAAAAAAATACAAAATAATAAAAGTAACACAATAAAATAACAATGAGGCTATATACAGGGGGTACCGGTACCGAGTCAATGTACAGGTTAGTCAAGGTAATTTGTACATGTAGGTAGGGGTAAAGTGACTATGCATAGATAATAAACAGCGAGTAGCAGCAGTGTAAAAACAAAGGGGGGGTGGGGGGGGTGTCAATGCAAATAGTCCGGGTGGCTATTTGATTAATGTTCATTAGTCTTATGGCTTGGGGTTAGAAGCTTTTAAGGAGCTTTTTGGACCTAGACATGGTGCTCCGGTACCGCTTGCCATGCAGTAGCAGAAAGAACAGTCTATGACTTGGGTGACTGGAGTATTTGACAATTTTTGGGGCCTTCCTCTGACACCGCCTAGTATATAGGTCCTGGATGGCAGAGTACGTTGCACTCTGTACTTGGCAGAGTACGTTACACTGTCCAATATCTCTTGTATGAACTAGGAAGTCCTGTCATAACCTGCCAATAGACAAAACCTCCACCTCCTCTTTTTATGAGATTGGAGCTCTGATGGACACACATGTTAACGCTAGGTGAAAGCTAAACTAAGGAAAAACCCTCAAGGATCACCTAAAAAGTGTTTCGGACTCAGAGACCACCCTGCTACAGGGATTGGAAGGGTCAAATGTCTGCTGAAACTGTATCATCTGGTGATTGGCGCTATCCATTCTTTGTCTACGAATCTACTTTATTTTCTATGATATTCCATTTTCTTCCATGAATATCAGGAAGGAAGTAATAATCAGAAACATGCAAAAGATAGACTTTCAAGAAAAGTCAACAATTGACAACAAATGCACATTTAGGACAGAGCTTGATTAGCATACTGTGACCCCTTACATTATAGCATTACCCATGGGCATTGATAGGTGTTCACCACATGAGGGCAGCACTTTCAAAAGAGATATCAAACCAACATTTCTTTACCTGTAATTAAAAATGACAATTTTGGCCTGTCATGAAAACCTCCATTATAGGAGGCACACCCCCCCAGGCCTCTAAGCATATTGACTTGTGGACAGCATGCGGTTCATTGCCACTAAAACATGTTAGAAAAACAGTCAGCGGTGACTGACAAATTGAAAGAGATTCTCCAGGACATTTGTATTCTTATTAGCAAGTAGTTCTGAATGTAGCAATCACGAGCCAAAAGTGGTCCCCGAAATATGTAGATATTGTATGAGTATGGTATGGTAGTAGGTGTAGTAGAGGATACAATGGTAATGTCCATTCTCTATGCAATGTGTCTGGAATGTTGTTTATTGGAAATGCAAAGACTGGTATTATCTTATACTGTTGTGATTTATGGTAACTAGCTATAATAATGAATTGGATTTACAGTTGAAGTCGGAAGTTTACATACACCTTAGCCAAATACATTTAAACTCAGTTTTTCACAATTCCTGACATTTAATCCTAGTAAAAAATTCCCTGTCTTAGGTCAGTTAGGATCACCACTTTAGTTTAAGAATGTGAAATGTTAGAATAATAGTAGAGAGAATGATTTATTTCAGCTTTTATTTCTTTCATCACATTCCCAGTGGGTCAGAAGTTTACATACACTCAATTAGTATTTGGTAGCATTGCCTTTAAATTGTTTAACTTGGGTCAAATGTTTTGGGTAGCCTTCCACAAGCTTCCCACAATAAGTTTGGGTGAATATTAGCCCATCCTCCTGACAGAGCTGGTGTAACTGAGTCAGGTTTGTAGGCCTCCTTGCTTGCACACACTTTTTCAGTTCTGCCCACAAATGTTCTATAGGATTGAGGTCAGGGCTTTGTGATGGCCACTCCAATACCTTGACTTTGTTGTCCTTAAGCCATTTTGCCACAACTTTGGAAGTATGCTTGGGGTCATTGTCCATTTGGAAGATCCATTTGCGACCAAGATGTCTTGAGATTTTGCTTCAATATATCCACATAATTTTCCTTCCTCATGATGCCATCTATTTTGTGAAGTGCACCAGTCCCTCCTGCAGCAAAGCACCCCCACAGCATGATGCTGCCACCCACATGCTTCACGGTTGGGATGGTGTTCTTCGGCTTGCAAGCCCACCCCCTTTTTCCTCCAAACATAACGATGGTCATTATGGCCAAACTATTTTTGTTTCATCAGACCAGAGGACATTTCTCCAAAAAGTACGATCTTTGTCCCCATGTGCAGTTGCAAACCGTAGTCTGTCTTTTTTATGGCGGTTTTGGAGCAGTGGCTTCTTCCTTGCTGCGCGGCCTTTCAGGTTATGTCGATAAAGGACTTGTTTTACTGTGGATATAGATACTTTTGTACCTGTTTCCTCCAGCATCTTCACAAGGTCCTTTGCTGTTGTTCTGGGATTGATTTGCACTTTTTGCACCGAAGTACATTCATCTCTAGGAGACAGAACGCGTCTCCTTCCTGAGCGGTATGACGGCTGCGTGGTCCCATGTTGTTTATACTTGCATACTATTGTTTGTACAGATGAACGTGGTACCTTCGTGCGTTTGGAAATTGCTCCTAAGGATGAACCAGACTTGTGGAGGTCTACAATTTTCTTTCTGAGGTCTTGGCTGATTTCCTTTGATTTTCCCATGATGTCAAGCAAAGAGGCACTGAGTTTGAAGGTAGGCCTTGAAATACATCCACAGGTGCACCTCCAATTGACTCCAATGATATCAATTAGCCTATCAGAAGCTTCTAAAGCCATGACATCATTTTCTGGAATTTTCTAAGCTGTTTAAAGGCACAGTCAACTTAGTGTATGTAAACTTCTGACCCACTGGAATTGTGATACAGTGAATTATAAGTGAAATAATCTGTCTGTAAACAATTGTTGGAAACATTACTTGTGTCACGCACAAAGTAGATGTCCTAACCCACTTGCCAAAACTATCGTTTGTTAACAAGAAATTTGTGGAGTGGTTGAAAAACAAGTTAATGACTCCAACCTAAACTTCTGACTTCAACTGTATATAGCACTTTCCTACTATGTACAGACAGACAGACATGACGAAAGGTCTACTTTAGTGTTCTGATACATGACATGTGGATCTAAGTAACTGAGCCGTCTGAACTATAAACATTACGTTGTAAATTCTCAGATGATACAACTACATTCTTTACCAGGCATTTACCCAGGCATTTTTTTCTGTCACCTTTTAATATTTCTTATTTATGGACATTTCTTTATTGAAAATGACATCCTTTTTTGTTGCTGTTGAATTGGCCATTTCCTGGTGGATCACATATTGTGAAAGTCTCCAAGCCAGACTGTAGAAGTGGTGATTAGCCTCACCCATCCGACCACGTACTTGTGGAGATTGCTCTCTGTACCCTCTCAGTGGGATGGGCTGTGAGGAGTCATAGTAAAATAACTTGACTTCTAGTCCAATGGCTTGTTTGTGTTAGATGGTAGACCCGAGATACACCTGTTGATGGATAATGCTTTTCCTATGAAAACACTGGTGACATAAAACATCATTTGCACATACGGTGGTACACCTGTTGTCGACACGTGTGTGTGTGTGTGTGTGTGTGTGTGTGTGTGTGTGTGAGTGAGAACATGTGTGCGTACGCAACACTCTTTGTGTAGTCAAGAATGAAAGACATAAGAATGTAGCCTATGGCTTTCATTCTTTAAGATAGGTACACTATGTTAAGTGTTTCTCATAAAACGCAGGCGCAGCCTTACATGGTCTACCTGATTGTCAGGCCTTTTGCATGCCATGTGTTATCTGATCATGGAATGTTGGACCTAGGCCTTTTTCTTTGAACACAGTAAAGAACCCAGTGGACCCACACAGAAAAGTTAATATAGCCAAGCCACACTGTTATCAGTTAATCTGAAAACATACAGTACTGCAGGGATATTAAACTATATTGTTACAGGGGCCAGATGTAAAAAATGTTAATTGCGGGGGGGGGCGGACATTTTCCACATGCCATAATTTTTCGGAAGAACTGTATAAAAAAAGCAACGCACAACCACCAATAAAGCACTTTTCTTAAAATGAAATGTTGCTAAAAGTAATTAGGAAAGAAGTGGAGGGCCCTCAGCCACCGTGAGTCAAGGTGCAACCAAAACATTATATCATCATTGAAAAGGCGCAACGCCCGCTCACCATTATTAACTATTAATTTAGTCATTTTAAAATCATCTGAAAACTAAGGATCTCAATAAATAACACACAGATATGTCAAATCAGACAATGCCAAATTCCAGTCTGAAGGAAGTATGCTTTGAATTAATTTCCCTCAGTCATTAGGTACATTTTTGGTCACACTCCCTTCTAATTACACACTCACAAATTAACTTTTTAAGAAGGCACACCTGTTAATTGAAATGCATTCCAGGTGACTACCTCAACCACTGGTTGAGAATGCCAAGAGTGTGCAAAGCTGTCATCAAGGCAAAGGGGTGGCTATTTGAAGAATCTCAAATATAAAATATATTTTGATTTGTTTAACACTTTTTTTGGTTACTACATGATTCCATATGTGTTATTTCATAGTTTTGATGTCTTCACAAATTATTCTACAATGTAGAAAATAGGTAGTAGGTGTGTCCAAACTTTTGACTGGTACTGTATACTTTTGTTACTTTCTGGCCCGCGGCGAGTTGATGGTATGGGGGGGGGGGGGATTTAAGGGGATACTCAGGGGATGAATGGGTGGGAGGGGGACTGAAAAGCAACCTTAGCTGATGGGTAGGATGGGAAGGGGTGGGGAAATGGGTCTGGGTAATTTTTTTAAATGCATTTATTAGATAATTTTTTTTGTACCTGTAACCCCCCTCTGAAAAATAAAAATGTCAAAACTAAATAAAAAATTGGTCAAACATACCACATAGGCTCTAGAAGCCTCTAAAAAAATGCTAGAAACCACGTTATACACTGAGTGTACAAAACATTAGGAACATCTTCCCCTTTTGCCCTCAGAACAGACTCTATTTGTCGGGGCTTGGACTACAAGGTGTCGAAAGCGTTCCACAGGGATGCTGGCCCATGTTGACTCCAATGCTTCCCACAGTTGTCTGGATGTCCTTTGGGTGGTGGACCATTCTTGATACACATGGGAAACTGTTGAGCGTGAAAAACCCATCAGTGTTGCAGTTCTTGACACACTCAAACCAATGCGCCTGGCACCTACTACCATACTCCGTTCAAAGACACTTACATAATTTCTCTTGCCCATTCACCTGTCTCAATTGTCTACAGGCTTAGCAATCTTTCTTTAACCTGTCTCCTCCCATTCATATACACTGATTGAAGTGGATTTAACAGGTGACATCAATAAGGGATCATAGCTTTCACCTGGATTCACCTGGTCAGTCTATGTCATGGAGAGAGCTAATGTTTTGTACACTCAGTGTAGACCACAACCATAGTGCTTATCATTTTAGCACTGAACGTCGGATTCTGGCGGATACTTTTTGCAGATATTTTATTAATGTTCAGAATTCATCAAAGGGCCAGTAGAAATTAATAAACAGGCCGGATCTGGCCCGTGGGCCACCAGTTGAATAGCCCTTCAGTAAGTAGTGTTGTCCGTTTGTTGTCTTTCCCAATATCTGTTGTTGTTTCCTGCTGCCCCACAAGATGGCGGCATATACATATAGTAGAGTTAAGAACGCAGTGGTCCACTTATTACAATATCACTAAGAGATATCTCTATATGTAAGGAGGAAAAATAGAAAGAATCAGGTTGTGTGAATGTGGGCAGTTTCTATAATGTCACACAGGACACAATGGTTTGCTAGCCTCCGCTTTAATCAAATCAAATAAAATGTTATTTGTCACATGCGCCGAATACAACAGATGTAGACCTAGACATGGTGCTCCGGTACCGCTTGCCATGCAGTAGCAGAAAGAACAGTCTATGACTTGGGTGACTGGAGTATTTGACAATTTTTTGGGCCTTCCTCTGACACCGCCTAGTATATAGGTCCTGGATGGCAGAGTACGTTGCACTCTGTACTTGGCAGAGTACGTTACACTGTCCAATATCTCTTGTATGAACTAGGAAGTCCTGTCATAACCTGCCAATAGACAAAACCTCCACCTCCTCTTTTATGAGATTGGAGCTCTGATGGACACACATGTTAACGCTAGGTGAAAGCTAAACTAAGGAAAAACCCTCAAGGATCACCTAAAAAGTGTTTCGGACTCAGAGACCACCCTGCTACAGGGATTGGAAGGGTCAAATGTCTGCTGATACTGTATCATCTGGTGATTGGCGCTATCCATTCTTTGTCTACGAATCTACTTTATTTTCTATGATATTCCATTTTCTTCCATGAATATCAGGAAGGAAGTAATAATCAGAAACATGCAAAAGATAGACTTTCAAGAAAAGTCAACAATTGACAACAAATGCACATTTAGGACAGAGCTTGATTAGCATACTGTGACCCCTTACATTATAGCATTACCCATGGGCATTGATAGGTGTTCACCACATGAGGGCAGCACTTTCAAAAGAGATATCAAACCAACATTTCTTTACCTGTAATTAAAAATGACAATTTTGGCCTGTGATGAAAACCTCCATTATATGAGGCACACCCCCCCAGGCCTCTAAGCATATTGACTTGTGGACAGCATGCAGTTCCTTGCCACTAAAACATGTTAGAAAAACAGTCAGCGGTGACTGACAAATTGAAAGAGATTCTCCAGGACATTTGTATTCTTATTAGCAAGTAGTTCTGAATGTAGCAATCACGAGCCAAAAGTGGTCCCCGAAATATGTAGATATGTGCGCCACGTCATTGCTCTCTCTCTGCTGCGTCCACTGAGCTGTTGGGCCCACCCTGCAACCTCATTGGATAACGCTGGGCATGCCGCTTGCTAGCTGTCACTCAAATGTGCGGGCGGAAGCTCATTGGCTAGAACTCAAATTGCTAGGGAGCTGGCCCACTTGGGGGGAAATGTAGGGAAAATTGCACTGCACAGCTTCAAGAAAACAGTTAATTGAGGTAAGACAGTAATTTTGCTCATAGATGATGCATGTGTGAGCTACACATTGACACATCAGCCCAATGCGGGAGGTTTAAAAAATAGGGAGCTGGCCCACTTGGGGGAAATGTAGGGAATATTGCACTGCACAGCTTCAAGAAAACAGTTAATTGAGGTAAGACAGTAATTCTGCTCATAGATGATGCATGTGTGAACTACACATTGACACATCAGCCCAAAGCGGGAGGTTTAAAAAATAGGGAGCTGGCCCACTTGGGGGGAAATGTAGGGAAAATTGCACTGCACAGCTTCAAGAAAACAGTTAATTGAGGTAAGACAATAATTCTGCTCATAGATGATGCATGTGTGAACTACACATTGACACATCAGCCCAAAGCGGGAGGTTTAAAAAATACTTTCTTAGTCGCCAAAATACCGGAGTCTTTAATGACTGAAGAGAATGTACAGCTCTAGAACATCAGTAACGCCGACCAAATTAATGATCTTATGGGAACTATACATCCCAGTATGTTGAGCTACAGTGGTGGCGGTTTCACATGACGTCATGACTGAGATCCCAATGGATCGTGTTGCTCTGTAACTCTGAATCCAAAGTTGCACTGGCACTCTGCATGTACACCTGGTACCAGCTGTGCACGTGGTACCAGAGATGGTTTCTGTGAGAATGGAGAGACCTGTGTGGAATGTGGAGGCACACAGGCAGGCCCCAATTCAAAGTACTGTAGTACATTAAAGAAAAAACATCCACAGGTGCAGCCAGGGTACAAATACTGCCATAAGAAAATAAATACCTGCACAACAGCTGTTGGAATGCTGCTGAATTTCAAAAGTGAAGCCTGATAAAATCTCTTAGTGATTGATGCATTGCTATTAAAATGTAAGAACAAGCAAAGAGTGTGTGGGGATTCATGTTCTTCCTCCACCTTACCTTTCAGATAGCATAGAGAAAAAAAGGAGTAATAAAAAATAAAAGTCCTAATGGTACCAAAATTTCAATTGGAACATGTTCTAAATCAAATCAATGTTTATTGCTCACGTACACATTTTAGAAGGTGTTTTAGCAGTGCAGTGAAATGCCAAAGGCAAGAAATCAAGAACGGATGGACGAATCAAATTAACAACCCAAATAGCACTGTAGCAGTATCAAAATTCAATCTATACATATGTACACCGGGGGAATTTACACAAGAGAAACTACGCTGAACAAAAATATAAACGCAACATGTAAAGTGTTGGTCCCATGTTTCATGAGCTGAAATAAAAGTTCCCAGAAATTTTCCATCCGCACAAAAAGCTTATTTATCTTCAATTTTGTGCACAAATTTGTTTACATCCCTGTTAGTGAGTATTTTTCCTTTGCCAAGATAATCTATCTACCTGACAGGTGTGGCAGATCAAAAATCTGATTAAACAGCATGATCATTACACAGGTGCACCTTGTGCTGGGGACAATAAAAGGCTATTAAAAAATGTGCCGTTTGTCACACAACACAATGCCACAGATGTCTCAAATTTTGAGGGATCGTGTAATAGGCATGCTGACTGCAGGAATGTCCACCAGAATTTGGCAGTACCTCCAACCGGCCTCACAACCGCAGACCACGTGTATGGCGTCGTGTGGGCAAGCAGTTTGCAGATGTTAACATTGTGAACAGAGTGCCCCATGGTGGTGGTGGGGTTATGGTATGGGAAGACATAAGCTACGGACAACAAACACAATTGTATTTGATCTATGGCAATTTTAATGCACAGAGATACCGTGACGACATCCTGAGGCCCATTGTCGTGCCATTCATCCGCCGCCATTCCTCATGTTTCAGCTTGATAATGCACGGCCCCATGTCGCAAGGATTTGTACCCAATTCCTGGAAGCTGAAAATGTCCCAGTTTTTCCATGGCCTGTATACTCACCAGGCATGTCACCTATTGAGCATGTTTGGGATGCTCTGGATCTACGTGTATGACAGCGTGTTCCAGTTCCCGCCAATATCCAGCAACTTCGCACAGCCATTGAAGAGGAGTAGGACAACATTCCACAATCAACAGCCTGGTCAACTCTATGCGAAGGAGATGTGTCGCGGTGCATGAGGCAAATGGTGGTCACACCAGATACTGACTGGTTTATTGATCCACGCCCCATACCTTTTTTTAAAGGTATCTGTGACCAACAGATTCATATCTGTATTCCCAGTCATGTGAAATCCATAGACTAGGGCCTAATGTATTTATTTCAATTGACTGATTTCCTTATATGAACTGTAACTCAGTCAAATCTTAGGTGGTGATACAGCCCAACAGGATGCTCTCAATGGTGCATATGTAGAAGTTCATGAGGGTCTTAGGGGCCATGCCAAATTTCTTCAGCCGCTAGAGGTTGTAGAGGCGCTGTTGCCCTTCTTCACCACAATGTCGGTGTAGTGAGATCATTTCAGGTCATCAGTGATGTGTATGCCAAGAAACTTAAAGCTTTTGACCTGATCTACTGCGGCCCTGTCGATGACGATGTGGGCATGCTCCCTCTTCTGTTTCCTGTAGTCCACAATAAGATCCTACCTTTTTATTGACGTTGAGGGAGAGGTTATTTTCCTGGCATCACTCCGCCAGCACAGGTGTGTCAGCATGTGTGTGTGAATTCACAATTTCCCATGTTGGAGCAGATGATTGCGAGTTTGTTGATTTGACATTTAAAGGGCAACTGCACTTCGGGGTGTGGTTTGATGTGGGTATCTCTTGTGTGTGTTCGCAGGTGGGAAGAGTTAGCCAAATTATTTCGCCAATTAGCTTCAGCCGGCTGGTGTGCGACCGTGGCAAAGTTGACCTATTGACCTTTTAAAATGTAGTACATTGTGTAATTTACTAATGGTCCCTAACTAGCCCCATAGGGATATCGAATGTCAAACCAAATTGACCATGGGAATTACGATCAGGTCGCGTGCAGCTGTCCTCCGAATTGATGATTACTTGGGTACTGCCGGCTGAGGGAATGTGGGCAGGATTAAAATAAACCCAACCCATGGAAAACTGTTACTGTAACCTTCATTCCATGACATACAATCTCTTCCTATCATCTCACAAATCGTAGTTTTGGACGAGACTGACATTATGACAAATTATCCTATTTATATTTTGACACTAGAATACATGTTTGACTCATACCAATGACACATAGGTTGCTTTTTAGGAGTAGTCGCTCTTTAATGCTGCATGTTCCAGCAGAGGTGCAGTGGTATGTGGTAGCTAGGCCCTTCTGTCTTCCCCGGGGTGCAGGTGTGGTGATGAGCTGAGCTACCTGCTGAAACTCAGGGCTGGAGAAGTGGAATAGCAGGCTACCAAGACACACACGGGAGAAAAGTGGGATAAAGAAATAGTTTAGAAAAATAAATACACTGCTACGGAATGACATTGTTGTAGTGATGTGCTGTCAAATTTTTCCAAAGTGGTAGTATGAAATTAGGTAGGAGTTGTGAGGATAGATTAACTCCATTTACTGTAGGTAAACATTCGTTGTCGGCTCATAAAAGGACTGCTGTTTAGTCTGGAACACATAGATAGGACGCTTACGTCTGTGTTCACTCCACTCTCCAGTAGTTTGCATATTGTGCACTTTATGTTTTACCTGTCCCTGGAGAGAGACCCTGCATGTTTGAACAGACCAACACATTTTTGTTGTGGACACTAAATCAAAGGCTTCTGCTTCATCTTATCATAAGTCAGTGGTTCTAATGGTTCAGTCGGTTAGAGCAGGGGTTTTCTAACCTCTCCTCTGGGACCCCAATCCTTTCCATGTATTTGAACTATTCCAGAGCTAGCACACCTTGTTCAACTTGTCAACTAATTATCAAGCCCCTTGACTACTTGAATCAGGTGAGCTAGTTCAGTGCCCTCGAAATCCTAGTCCTGGGGACCCAATGGATGCACATTTTTGTTTTTGCCCTAGCACTCACACACCTGATTTCAAATCAAAGGCTTGATGAAGAATGAACTGTTGAGCGCTAGGAAGGGAAACAAGTGTAACCCTTTGAGGCCCCAGGACCAGGTTTGATTTCGATTCCCAAATGAACCACATATCAAACATGTGTGTCACTGTCAATGCTAAAGCGTCGCTCACACTTTATTTGGATAGTCCATCTCTAGATGGTCTACAGATTGTCATACTATCAACAAACTATATGTTGATAAGCGACTTCTTGCTAAGGTTATGGTTAGTGTTAGTAGATAGTTGAAATGTTACTGACTAGTCTGTAGATTGCCTGTAGAGCAGGGTTCTTCAATTCCGGTCCTGGAGGGCCGAAACACTTCTTTTTTATTTCTACATGGTAGTTATTTGCACTCCCCTGGTGTCCAAGGTCTGAATTAGCCCCTGATTAGAAGGAGAGGATGAAAAACAGGAGTTTCGGCCCTCCAGGACCGGAATTGAAGAACCCTGCTGTAGAGCATCTACAGATGGACTATCCAATTAAATCGATCAATCAATCAAATGTATTTATAAAGCCCTTTTTACATCAGCAGATGTCACAAAGTGCTATACAGAAACCCAGCCTAAATCCCCAAACAGCAAGCAATGCAGATGTAGAAGTTTTGCCGCGTCTGCTAAAAGCATATGAATCATACTTCAAAACATAGTAATTATGCAACAGTGACCTATGAGGAATGCATGTCTGGCTTCTGTGTGTTTTGATTTGACATATGAGAGAGCTCAGGTTGTACACCAACAGGTTTGTGGTAAGGTTATCACAACACAGTGCTATTGTTTGATCTTATGACCTCCAAGTGCTCCTGGTAACCACCCATTCCTTCCGTGAAGAGTAGGTAGGGCACTTAATTAGTTAATGCCACCCCCTGAAAGTTCTCCCAACATGAGAGCTGTAACAGAACAGTGATTACTATAGCTGTTAACGGTTATTCAAGTCATTTGTGGAATAGTACTGGGATTTAAAAGTGACTGTACCTGTAACACTTTGTTTGGAGCTCTTTGCACATTTGAAGGCGATTTGAGAAATAGTGATTCATTTCAAAGTCATTTCAACATTGCCTGATAGTTAACCTGTGACATTCAAGCTCAAAGGTGATTTAACAAACGGTTACATCCACAGTAGTATCACAGTAGGTTTGGCCTGGTATCATTTGAAACCTGTTGACTTAAAGTAACCTTTAGCTTTCAGCAACTCTTCATTCACATTGTAAACACAAACTAATCTCCGGTTAAACATTGTTGCAATGTGTGTAAGTTATGTGTGCATTTTTTTTGCGCCTTGTATAACACACAATGTATAATATATATTTGTCAAATACAAATGTACTAACTATATACATAAAAAAGATGTATGAAGTTTTGGGCCAGCACTGTTACATTTCCCAATCAATGCCACAAAACCCAGTCATTGACACACTGCTGATGAAACATGTAGCCTAGCTTCTGTTAACCTTTTTTACAGTACACCCAATTCTGCATACCTAAAATTCACCTCTATAATTTCCATAGCTCGCCTAGATAATCACCACCTCTTGAAAAAACAGTCCTTAACACACTTCCATGATTGGTCATATTAACTTGTGTCATTCTGTTTGTCTCCTACCTGTTAGGTCTCTGGATGCTTCAGCTGTTTTCAGTACAACTTTAAAATACTCTGAGGGCTCTGATTCAGAAATTCAGCAGATAGTGGCTGATCTGGAGTCAGACAGCGAGATGAAATCATACCGTTCCACTCTCATTATAAGACCCTCTCCCACCCACGAGGGCATGGATGAATCAAAACAGGGCTTCCGCAAAGTCTCCCGGGTCACTGACAATGACACCACAGACCACACTGAATTCAGTGTGGACTACAGTGAAAGCACTATCACTGACCCCAATAGAACTGAAAGTGACCTAGGTCCAGTTGCACCAGAATACAAATGGAGAAACCGGTATGAGGGGGTGCAAACCACTTTCGACCCCACAGGGGTGTCCTGGCTCTCTGACTCTCAGTCGGATGAGTCAAGATCGTCCACATACAATGGATTCTACTCCTCCCTCTCCCCCTCCCTCTCTGTGTACACACAACACCTCACCTCCCCCGGGCCGCCATTCCAGGAACCTGGCCTGTCCTCCCTCTCCTCGGACATGCCTGGTTCCCCCGGCAACGGTCACTGGCTGAGCGACTGGAGCGAAGTTCAGCTGAGCCATGAGAGTAGCGAGCCAGGAACAGGCAGGGGGAGGAGGAGGGAGTGGGAGGAGGAGGAGGAGGAGGAGGAGGAGGAGCTAGCCACTGCACCTGCAGGACAGAGAGCAAGAGGGGTAGAGCAAAAGAGTAGGGCGGGAGAGTCCGTGGCAAAGAAGATAAAGTCAGGCTGTGACTCACAGTTGCTCCCAGTCTCAAACTTCTCCTCGGCGGGTCAGACCGTTGACGACGTGGACTACAGCAGAGGCAGCAGTGACTCCTTTTCTGGAGTGTACAAGGCCACACGCGTGGAGCTGCTCCCTGACCCCTCCTCCTCAGACCCTTCCCCCTCTTCCTCTCCCGTGACCCCTGACCCGGGCTCCCCCTATCACGGTGACATGGAAAGCCTGGTGGACACCCTGAAGAGCATGAATCCTAGCCCGCTCCAGAGACAGAGGAGCCTGCGTGGGACCATCATCCCCTCCATCTTCTCCTCCCTTTCCCCTATCGTGGAGGATACCCCATGCTCCAGCCCCACCAACACCAAATCTCCCCAGGTGCCCTCTGGGTCTTCGCTGGAGGGCCCTAACGACCGCTACAACCTGCCCGCAGACCTGGGCCTCAACTGGGGTGCCTCCAAAGAGATGCGCTCCCCTCTGGAGTTGATGAAGCTCCAACAGCAGCAGGAGCAGCAGGCTGGGAACCACCATTGGAGCCGTGGAGGCCTCAACCTCCCACTCCGAGCCTCGGCTCTTAACAGCATCGTCGTGAGGAAGAGCTCCTTGGGCAGTGACTCATCCTCAGAGCATTCGCCGTCCCCCCTGCTAAATGGAGGGAGCAACAACCAGTCTCCAAACCCCTCGCGCCTGGGCAACTCGCTCCTCTACTCCAGCTATCGTTCGGCATCGATGGATCAACCCCAGGAGAATGGCAAGGCCCATAGCCCAGGCCAGCGGCCCTCTCTGTTCCGTACGGGCTCCCTACCGGACATAGGGCCTAACCACATGAGCTCAGGGGTTGGTATGGGTATGGCCGGTGGGCCTGGGAGCGGACTTGGATTTGAATCTGGAGTTGGAACCGGAACTGGAACTGACCCTTCAACCCCCTTCCGCTACGAACTTTTCTCCTCCCTGATGTCTGGCTCCTTAACCGGAAACAACACAGACACCAACTCTCGAATGAGCAGGCCCCCTCCCCTCCCTAGCTTCACCTCTACCCTAGGAGACCTTCTCAGTCCCACAAGCTCATCTCTGGACATCCACAGGTCGTTCGCCAATGCTAACGACTCCCAGTCCAAGCTCAGCCAGGGGCTGAGTGGTATGGGTTCTGTGGGCTCTATTGGTCTGGGTCTGCAGAGGAACTTCAGTAACGAAGGCCTGAACTCACCACTGTTCAACATGGGGTCCCCCCATGGAGGGTCTGTCCATGGAGGATCTCACTTCAGTCCAGAGCCAGAGCCTGAGAAGAACCTGGTGCCCAAGTATAGAGCCTTCCCCGACGCCTATGTGAGTACTGACCTGGGGTTTAATTTAGCATTGGTTTAGTTGCAAAGTTTGAGTTGGAGAAGGTTTCAGTAAGAGATTGTGTGAATACTGGGATCATGGGGATGGTAAAAGGAGTGATAGAATTCATGACAAAGAGTCTTATGGGAAGGGGTCTAGTACAATGGGAATAGAGGCATTTAATAGGACTGCAATTGGATTGGATTTGTCTTGGACACGTATTTCACCATTGGCTTCATGACAATGTTTAGTGAGAGATTGTGAGAACACGGTGTGAGAGGAGAAGAATATAGGAGGGAAAGGAGGAAATGGAATTCAGCCTAAGTATGCAGGATGTACATGTTTTAGACGCTTACTAAGCATTTTATCATTAGTTTATATGGAAGTTTTGAAATACAGATGAGTTTAGGAAGAGATTACGTGACAATCTGATTTGAGAAAAAGTGACAATTCCCGGTGTAGTTTCCTGATTTTCTACCTTTCACTGAATGAGTTCCACCACAGTGATGCCGATGCCCTTCCTGAATGTGAAAGGGTGAGTGCAGTGAAATGGTCTCGGAGACTAGGGTGATGAAACACAATAGATCCATGGCTATATACATTACATCAGCCACAGGATCCGTGCTCCTCTCTCATGTAGCTACTAGCTCTTCCCATCTGCATTATCTCATGTCATAATACAAATTTTCAGGTCTCTAATAAATACAGTAACAGAAAACAATACAGGTGAGCAAAAAAAGAGGGAAATGTTTTTAGAAGAAATTCTACAAATAAAGAAGTAGCTTCTTGTGTGGCTGGGGTTGCCGTGGTTATGAGGCATGTGGGTTAAGCCAACATTCCGCAGCGTGCCTCTGAAAATCTTTCAGGACAGCTCCTGAACAGTGAGGTCTTTCATGCCAACACACACATTCACCCAGGCACGCACGCCTCACACACCACTCAATATGCCTTAAGGCTTGGATCACATGCAAAACTCATTATATAACACTCCATTGGTTCTTCCACAGAAGAACATGGAACATACCAATGAATGGTTTCACAATCATTCATTATGGCTTGTTTTTACAGTTTACTGACACTGTTTATGCTTACAACATCCAACATGGCCACATCCTTATGTTCCCTCAGTAATGACATTGTCAGGCATATATCAGTCACAATGGTGCATGTAGATACTAACATTAGGATATACTGAGCACAACTCATCCAGTCGAGCTTTATCTTACACCATTCTACCGAGATGTTGGCACTTATCCTGTGCAGACTGTAGTGTTTTGCAGAGTTGGCACAGTGCACGTGTGTTATGTTTGTGTGCTGGTCCGGATATCTAATAGCCCTGCCTCCCCTCAGGCCACAGGTAGACCTGAGCAGCTCATGTTTCTGTCATTGAGACTATTATTGACCCTTTCACCATGTGATTTGGCTCCTCCAATGGAACTGGGTCTCTGACCTCAATTCTATAGGCCGAATCCTTATATAAATCTGAATATGAGATCCACAAGGGTGACTCAAGTTTTTGAGCAAATCTCCCATTGACATCAATCTTTGATTAATGCAAGAGTTTTTGTGCATGCATAGCCTAGATCTCAGCTAAGGATTCGGATAGAAGTCACAAGAGCAGTTCAGTAACCTATAATGTTAGTGGCTGTCTGACCTACATGAATGCTAAGTCACCAGGACAGGGACAGTAAGTGGCCTGTTATGATGTGGGTGTTGCCAGGCAAGTGTTTGGAGACAGTTTGTTTCACCACCCACTGTTGGCTTTTACAGCCTCATCCTGCTTTCCCTCTGCCAACAGAGGAGAAGGAAGGGAGAGATGGAGAGAGATAGACAAGCAAAGGGAGAGTGAGATATTAAGAGAAGGAGAGAGAGATGGGAGCGTGAAAGGGCGAAAGAGAGAGTCCAACACACGCAAAGACAGACCTATCAAAACACAATGGTTGGAGTTTCTGGGGAATTTTAATACTCAGGAATTTACACTATCTTAACAAGATGCGTATAGGGCAACAGGCCTTGGACACACTGTACATCTACAGTGGGGAAAAAAAGTATTTAGTCAGCCACCAATTGTGCAAGTTCTCCCACTTAAAAGATGAGAGAGGCCTGTAATTTTCATCATAGGTACACGTCAACTAAATCACATTGTAGGATTTTTTATGAATTTATTTGCAAATTATGGTGGAAAATAAGTATTTGGTCACCTACAAACAAGCAAGATTTCTGGCTCTCACAGACCTGTAACTTCTTCTTTAAGAGGCTCCTCTGTCCTCCACTCATTACCTGTATTAATGGCACCTGTTTGAACTTGTTATCAGTATAAAAGACACCTGTCCACAACCTCAAACAGTCACACTCCAAACTCCACTATGGCCAAGACCAAAGAGCTGTCAAAGGACACCAGAAACAAAATTGTAGACCTGCACCAGGCTGGGGAAGACTGAATCTGCAATAGGTAAGCAGCTTGGTTTGAAGAAATCAACTGTGGGAGCAATTATTAGGAAATGGAAGACATACAAGACCACTGATAATCTCCCTCGATCTGGGGCTCCACGCAAGATCTCACCCCGTGGGGTCAAAATGATCACAAGAACGGTGAGCAAAAATCCCAGAACCACACGGGGGGGACCTAGTGAATGACCTGCAGAGAGCTGGGACCAAAGTAACAAAGCCTACCATCAGTAACACACTACGCCGCCAGGGACTCAAATCCTGCAGTGCGAGACGTGTCCCCCTGCTTAAGCCAGTACATGTCCAGGCCCGTCTGAAGTTTGCTAGAGTGCATTTGGATGATCCAGAAGAGGATTGGGAGAATGTCATATAGTCAGATGAAACCAAAATATAACTTTTTGGTAAAAACTCAACTCAGTCGTGTTTGGAGGACAAAGAATGCTGAGTTGCATCCAAAGAACACCATACCTACTGTGAAGCATGGGGGTGGAAACATCATGCTTTGGGGCTGTTTTTCTGCAAAGGGACCAGGACGACTGATCCGTGTAAAGGAAAGAATGAATGGGGCCATGTATCGTGAGACTTTGAGTGAAAACCTCCTTCCATCAGCAAGGGCATTGAAGATGAAACGTGGCTGGGTCTTTCAGCATGACAATGATCCCAAACACACCGCCCGGGCAACGAAGGAGTGGCATCGTAAGAAGCATTTCAAGGTACTGGAGTGGCCTAGCCAGTCTCCAGATCTCAACCCCATAGAAAATCTTTGGAGGGAGTTGAAAGTCTGTGTTGCCCAGCGACAGCCCCAAAACATCACTGCTCTAGAGGAGATCTGCATGGAGGAATGGGCCAAAATACCAGCAACAGTGTGTGAAAACCTTGTGAAGACTTACAGAAAACGTTTGACCTGTGTCATTGCCAACAAAGGGTATATAACAAAGTATTGAGAAACTTTTGTTATTGACCAAATACTTATTTTCCACCATAATTTGCAAATAAATTCATTAAAAATCCTACAATGTGATTTTCTGGATTTTTTTTCTCATTTTGTCTGTCATAGTTGACGTGTACCTATGATGAAAATTACAGGCCTCTCTCATCTTTTTCAGTGGGAGAACTTGCACAATTGGTGGCTGACTAAATACTTTTTTCCCCCACTGTATGACATGAATGAAAGATACCCATCCAGATAGCATCAGGGGCATAATAATCTTGGCACAGTGTTATCTGTTTTTCTTTCTTATGTTAGCACCTTTAAACCAAGCGATCTATCTGTTGAATCCTGCTTGGGCTGCCACACCTCGTCTTTTGTCTTTTCGTCTCTCGTTTACCTCAAGTTTGACCTTTTTGTTTACTGGTGGATCTGATAGAGCTGAGTTGACAGCCTGGCCCGGGAGAGGAGGAGGGAGGGTGGTGGAAGGGGGAAAATGATTGTCTTCTCTTTCTTTCCCCCGCTGTTCCGTTCATCTCTCTTTTACACAAGTCTGTGCACAGTCTGAACGTATCGTGCTGAGACTGCAAGACGAAATCTGTAAGCACATTTCCAGCCTGCAGTGCTTGGCTGGAGGTTGACACTTGGGAGGGAGGTGGAGATAGTGGAGAGGCGTGAGTACATGATGGAAGTGACAGTGTTCTAGGGCTGTGACGATACCAGTATCGCAACAAGAAGCAGACCAAACTCTTTGGTCCTTTAAAAACCTGCTGTATGTAAAATATTGTGTGCTATAGCTAGGAAAATAAATAAATGTGACTGGATGACATCATAATGATGTTTGTTTCCAACATTAGGGCTGTTTTCCTAAAGAACTTAAATCGGCTTCATGTTTTGTTTCCTTGCCATGATACTAGAGTATCGCGATACTGGTATCGTCCCGGACCTACGAGCGTTCACTCAATTAATCAGAGACATGGGGAGAGAGAGATAAAGAAAGACAACCGAGGTTAAATGAAAGACTTGAGTAACTGATCTGTCAATCATCAATCATGTACCATGCAGTTGCAGTTGCAGGCACTAAAAAGTTAGGTCACGTCGCGGTATTGACAGAACAATTTCCGCAATGCATGTCTAACGTGCCACTCAAGCGTATTTTACCGATGCCACAAAATCCTGGACTACAGTACAGGGTTTTAAAAAACAAACATGTTCGTGTCCACAACTGTACTTAGTGATTTTCATAGTACCTCACGGAGTCACAGTCACTGCGGTCACGTGGGTCATACTGGGGTACGGATGTAAAAATCTCTCAATCTCCCATTGGAGCCCATTTAAATTAACCCCAAGGGTGCCTTGTTAAATCTTGTTAATTCTCTTAAATTAAATACCATGACTGTTTTCTCATTAGCTGGGAATGTTGTTTGAAATGTCTGATACAACATACCTTGGTGATATTGTTATCAACCTACTGCATACCCCTTAAAAATATAAATGTTTGTGTGCAGGGTGTGCTATTAGCTTGCTAACACTCATTAAGACAGACATATAATAGCTATTGCTAGCATTCACTTGTTGAAATTGAAGTAACTTTTGATTGTAATGGAGTAGACTATGACATAAATATATATCATTCATGATGTTTGGATGGAAGCTATAATTCAGTTATAATATATGTATACAATACCGGTAAAAAGTTTTAGAACACCTAATCATTCAAGGGGTTTTCTTTATTTTCTACATTGTAGAATAATAGTGAAGACATCAAAAGTATGAAATAACACATGTAGTATCCAAAAAAGTGTTAAACAAACAAAATATATTTGATATTTTAGATTCTTCAAATAGCCACCCTTTGCCTTGATGACAGCTTTGCACACTCTTGGCATTCTCTCAACCAGCTTCACCTGGAATGCTTTTCCAACAGTCTTGAAGGAGTTCCCGCATATGCTGAGCACTTGATGGCTGCTTTTCCTTCACTCTGCCGTCCGACTCATCCCAAACTATCTCAATTGGGTTGAGGTCTGGGGATGGTGGAGGCCATGTCATCTGATGCAGCACTCAATCACTCTCCTTCTTGGGAAAATAGCCCTTACACAGCCTGGAGGTGTGTTGGTTCATTGTCCTGTTGAAAAAAAATGATAGTCCCACTAAGCCCAAACCAGATGGGATGGTGTATGGCTGCAGAACGCTGTGGTAGCCATGCTGGTTAAGTGTTCCTTGAATTCTAAATAAATCACAGACAGTGTCACCAGCAAAGCACCCCCACACCATAACACCTCCTCCTCCATGCTTTACGGTGGGAAATACAAATGCGGAGATCATCCGTTCACCCACACCGCATCTCACAAAGACATGGCGGTTGGAACCAAAAATCTCCAATTTGGACTCCAGACCAAAGGACACATTTTCACCGGTCTAATGTCCATTGCTCGTGTTTCTTGTCCCAAGCAAGTCTCTTCTTCTTATTGGTGTCCTTTAGTAGTGGTTTCTTTGCAGCAATTCGATCATGACGACCTGATTCACACAGTCTCCTCTGAACAGTTGATGTTGAGATGTGTCTGTTACTTGAACTCTGTGAAGCATTTATTTAGGCTGGTAACTCTAATGAACTTATCCTCTACAGCAGAGGTAACTCTGGGTCATCCATTCCTGTGGCGGTCCTCATGAGAGCCAGTTTCATTAAATAAACGTTCAAAGTTCTTGAAATGTTCCGTATTGATTGACCTTCATGTCTTAAAATAATGATGGACTGTCATTTCTCTTTGCTTATTTGAGCTGTTCTTGCCATAATATGGACTTGGTCTTTTACCAAATAGGGCTATCTTCTGTATACCCCCCCCCTACCTTTTCACAACACAACTGATTGGCTCAAACGCATTAAGAAGGAAAGAAATTCCACAACTTAACTTTTGAAAAGTTAATTGAAATGCATTCCAGGTGACTACCTCATGAAGCTGGTTGAGATAATGCCAAGTGTGCAAAGCTGTCATCAAAGCAAAGGGTGGCTATTTGAAGAATCTTTGATTTGTTTAACACTTTTTTGGTTACTACATGATTCCATATGTGTTATTTCATAGTTCTGATGTCTTCACTATTATTCTACAATGTAGAAAATAGTAAAAATAAAGAAAAACCCTTGAATGAGTATATATATATATCTATATATACTATGTGTGTCGTTATTGCTTGGCTGCACTTGCTTGGCTGCAAAGATTGCTTCCACGTACCCATCTTGTCCCTGCTTGTGTGAATTTCGGTAAAAACTTCACTTTGCTGTGTGGACCTATGCCTGGCATTTCAATCAACGTCACATGCTGATGTCTCACTACTATTGTGTGGTTTATAGTTATAGTCATTATATAACTCTTATACACTGAGTGTGCAAAACATTAAGAACACCTTCCTAATACTGAGTTGCACCCCCCCCCCTTTGCCCTGAGAACATCCTAAATTCATTGGGGCATGGACTCTACAAGCTGTTGAAAGCGTTCCACAGGGATGCTGGCCCATGTTGACTCCAATGCTTCCCACAGTTGTGTCAAGTTGGCTGGATGTCCTTTGGGTGTTGGACTATTCTTGATACACACGGGAAACTGTTGAGCGTGAAAAACCCAGCAGTGTTGCAGTTCTTGACACAAACAGGTGTGCCTGGCACTTACTACCATACCCTGTTCAAAGACACTTAAATATTTTGTCTTGCTCATTCACCCTCTGAATGGCACACATACACAATCCATGTCTCAATTGTCTCAAGGCTTAAAAATCCTTCTTTAACCTGTCTCCTCCCCTTCATCTACAGTGATTGAAGTGGATTTAACAGTTGACACCAATAAGGGATCATAGCTTTCACCTGGATCCACCTGGTCAGTCTATGTCATGGAAAGAGCAGTATGCGTTATTAATCATGCCAGTCAATGGCCTTTAGCGTGGACTAGTGTCCTTTACAACCAAATTCCTGTCGCCAACTGAAAATGCACACTTCGCACAGAAACAGTCTGGATAATTACCACGGTAACCAACGCTCAATCACCTTTGACAACAGGACCTTGGCAGTGGTGTGTCGTAACCAGACAGGTGAGGACACTAAATGACTAAAATGTAAATGATGATCCCTCTATTGTGGGAGTGTTCACTCCGTCTCTCAGCAGTTTGTCAGTTTTTTTCTACCCCCAATGACAACACAGATAAACGTGTTTTGTTTAATGACTGTACGAGTTGACTTACGGCTTACACAACGCACCGGCAGCATTTTCTATACGTTCCATACCAGACTGTTTTGGCTATGGCTCACTGAGTCTGCAAAGGCATCTCTCTCAGCAAGCCATGATGCAAGAACAAAATAGTATGAACCTTTCTTGCCTGTGCCTTATAATCTTGAATTGCACGTAATTAGATGATTTTATAGATGTTGACACAGCTCCTTTGATACATTTGAAAAGGTTTCAGTTTGTTGTTCCAATGTTGGGATTTGTAATAGGTTATGACATTTTAAACAGACATCTGAGATGGCTGGGGGGGGGGGTTCTTAGACTAGAGAAAACAGTCTAACAGTAAATCTGGTCCTACCTGTCTTTGTGAAGCCCTGAAGCATTATAACTTGTGACAAAGATGAGGGTGGCCTTTTCCCTGTGAAGGGCAATGGCAAAGCTAAGGTAGGTCTTTTAAACTGTGGCTCAATCCTCCCCTCTGCTCATTTTCAAGTCAAGTCAACAGATGTCCTGTTACTGTTTGGAATGCTCAAGCTGAATGAAGTCGAGGGCCACTTTGTTATAGTTCAAGACTAATTTAGCCACAAATGTTTCAGGGTGCAGTGTAAAGGCAGTAAGTCTTACTAGACAGTCATACTAGGATAAACAATCTGTGGACTGGAGCAGCAACATATTCTGTTTATGACCTGAATACGATATGAAAGTCCCGCCTATGTCCCACGCTGTTTTTGAATGGCCTTCAAGATTGTCATCAAATGTATGAAAATGCAGTCATTTAATATATACACTGCTCAAAAAAATAAAGGGAACACTTAAACAACACATCCTAGATCTGAATGAATGAAATAATCTTATTAAATACTTTTTTCTTTACATAGTTGAATGTGCTGACAACAAAATCACACACAAATTATCAATGGAAATCAAATTGATCAACCCATGGAGGTCTGGATTTGGAGTCACCCTCAAAACTAAAGTGGAAAACCACACTACAGGCTGATCCAACTTTGATGTAATGTCCTTAAAACAAGTCAAAATGAGGCTCAGTAGTGTGTGTGGCCTCCACGTGCCTGTATGACCTCCCTACAACGCCTGGGCATGCTCCTGATGAGGTGGCGGATGGTCTCCTGAGGGATCTCCTCCCAGACCTGGACTAAAGCATCCGCCAACTCCTGGACAGTCTGTGGTGCAACGTGGCGTTGGTGGATGGAGCGAGACATGATGTCCCAGATATGCTCAATTGGATTCAGGTCTGGGGAACGGGCGGGCCAGTCCATAGCATCAATGCCTTCCTCTTGCAGGAACTGCTGACACACTCCAGCCACATGAGGTCTAGTATTGTCTTGCATTAGGAGGAACCCAGGGCCAACCGCACCAGCATATGGTCTCACAAGGGGGTCTGAGGATCTCATCTCGGTACCTAATGGCAGTCAGGCTACCTCTGGCGAGCACATGGAGGGCTGTGCGGCCCCCCAAAGAAATGCCACCCCACACCATGACTGACCCACCGCCAAACCGGTCATGCTGGAGGATGTTGCAGGCAGCAGAATGTTCTCCACGGCGTCTCCCGACTCTGTCACGTCTGTCACATGTGCTCAGTGTGAACCTGCTTTCATCTGTGAAGAGCACAGGGCGCCAGTGGCGAATTTGCCAATCTTGGTGTTCTCTGGCAAATGCCAAACGTCCTGCACGGTGTTGGGCTGTAAGCACAACCCCCACCTGTGGACGTCGGGCCCTCATACCACCCTCATGGAGTCTGTTTCTGACCGTTTGAGCAGACACATGCACATTTGTGGCCTGCTGGACGTCATTTTGCAGGGCTCTGGCAGTGCTCTTCCTGCTCCTCCTTGCACAAAGGTGGAGGTAGCGGTCCTGCTGCTGGGTTGTTGCCCTCCTACGGCCTCCTCCACGTCTCCTGATGTACTGGCCTGTCTTCTGGTAGCGCCTCCATGCTCTGGACACTACGCTGACAGACACAGCAAACCTTCTTGCCACAGCTCGCATTGATGTGCCATCCTGGATGAGCTGCACTACCTGAGCCACTTGTGTGGGTTGTAGACTCTGTCTCATGCTACCACTAGAGTGAAAGCACCGCCAGCATTCAAAAGTGACCAAAACATCAGCCAGGAAGCATAGGAACTGAGAAGTGGTCTGTGGTCACCACCTGCAGAACCACTTCTTTATTGGGGGTGTCTTGCTAATTGCCTATAATTTCCACCTGTTGTCTATTCCATTTGCACAACAGCATGTGAAATGTATTGTCAATCAGTGTTGCTTCCTAAATGGACAGTTTGATTTCACAGAAGTGTGATTGACTTGGAGTTACATTGTGTTGTTTAAGTGTTCCCTTTATTTTTTTGAGCAGTGTATAAAATTATATTTGTATTCATGTATTAATTTACTTCTACCTGATGCCTTTCGTTAAGGTTTTCGATAATGTTTTCTTTTCGTAAACGAAAGCCTTCATAGAAGGCATTGGGTATAATTAAATTAATCGACTAATACGAATATAATTTTACATATCTTAAATGAACGCGTTTTCATGAATTTGATTATATAAACTTGAAGGCCATTCAAAAACAGGGTTGGATATGATCCAGGAAGTAGGAGGGACTTTCAAACCGCATTTGATCTTTGATTTCAGAGTGTAAGGAGATCTAGTGGATAAGTTCCTATTTCCTATGAGCTCCTACTGCAAAGAGTCAAGCAGACATTTGATACCCTAATGACTTGCACATTAAGACACACACACACACACACACACACACACACACACACACACACACACACACACACACACACACACACACACACACACACACACACACACACACACACACAAACTCTCTACCTGTCTGCCCAGAAAGGTGAAGGACTACAGACCACAGTGTGGACACATTCTATCGCATTCCAACTACATGTCACCAGTTCCCCAAGTACACAAGAATGCGTCATTCTGACTTCTCTCTGGGAGATCTGAGAGGTTGTTGTGCTTTCAAAATGGCCGCTCCCCTCTCCTTGTCTTACTCAGAACAAGTTCTCTTAGATTAAGTAATGCTGAGATTGTTAGACATGTGTGTCCTACTGGCTGAAATAATGTGAAATAGATAAACAGTAGTAAATCACTGCAAAGGGTATTCCCCCTTTTGAATGGTTAATTGTGTGGACAAACACACACACACACACACAGAGTCGTTTTTGTCTATGTCATACATCGTTCCTCTCAATGTGAAGTTAATGTTTGCATTCTCTCAGGGAGTAATGGGACATGGGTGGCCTTGTGTGTTAATCAGTATTTGCAAAACGGGTTGACAGGGATGCTGGGGGTTGTGGGTTTACCATTTCTGTAGTTGTTTGGGTACTATTGCTGTCGTAGTTTAGATATTTTGAGGTTTGGTATGTTAACTATTTAGATTTGAATCCCTAATATCTTGTCCAAGACAAGTTAAACATGACATACTGTAGAAAGTCTAGTGAAGCACTGTTAAAATAAAAAATAAAAATACATTTTAGTCATTTAGCAGACGCTCTTATCCAGAGCGACTTAGTTAGTGCATTCATCTTAAAAGATTGCTAGGTAAGATAACTATGTGCTATTTATAGTGGTTTGATAAAATATGAAATGACTAAATGGCTGTTTTTCTCCGTGTGTCTGCAGCTCACCAAGGAGAAAGAGCATGGAAAGCTCAACCCTCGGCCAGGAAAGGTGAGTCTGTCTGACTTTTTATTTATTTATTGAACCTTTATTTAACTAGGCAAGTCAGTTAAGAACAAATTCTTATTTACAATGACGGCCTGCCAAAAGGCAAAAGGCCTCCTGCGGGAACGCGGCTGGGATAAAAAAATACAAAATAAAAATAAAGGACCAAATACATATCACAACAAGAGAGACAACACTACATTAAAAGAGACCTAAGACAACAACATAGCATGGCAGCAACACACGACAACACAGCAAGGTAGCAACCCAACATGAAAACAACATGGTGGTAACACATGGCAGCAGCACAACATGGTAGCAGCACAAGACTTGGTACAAACATTATTGGGCACAGACAACAGCACAAAGGGCAAGAAGGTAGAGACAACAATACATCACGCGAAGCAGCCACAACTGTCAGTAAGAGTGTCCATGATTGAGTCTTTGAATGAAGAGATGGAGATAAAACTGTCCAGTTTGAGTGTTTTTTGCAGCTCGTTCCAGTCGCTAGCTGCAGCGAACTGGAAAGAGGAGTGACCCAGGGATGTGTGTGTTTTGGGGACCTTTAACAGAATATGACTGGCAGAACGGGTGTTGTATGTATGATTATTATTATATTATTATTATTGTATGTGGAGGATGAGGGCTGCAGTAGGTATCTCAGATAAGGGGGAGTGAGGCCTAAGAGGGTTTTGTAAATAAGCATCAACCAGTGGGTCTTGCGACGTGTATACAGAGATGACCAGCTTACAGAGGAGTATAGAGTGCAGTGATGTGTCCTATAAGGACCATTGGTGGCAAATCTGATGGCTGAATGGTAAAGAACATCTAGCCGCTCGAGAGCACCCTTCTATAAATTACGTCTCCGTAATCTAGCATGGGTAGGATGGTCATCTGAATCAGGGTTAGTTTGGCAGCTGGGGTGAAAGAGGAGCGATTACGATAGAGGAAACCAAGTCTAGATGTAACCTTAGCCTGCAGCTTTGATATGTGCTGAGAGAAGAACAGTGTACTGTCTAGCCATACTCCCAAGTACCTGTATGAGGTGACTACCTCAAGCTCTAAACCCTCAGAGGTAGTAATCACACCGGTGGGGAGAGGGGCATTCTTCTTACCAAACCACTTGACCTTTGTTTTGGATGTGTTCAGAACAAGGTTTAAGGGCAGAGAAAGCTTGTTGGACACTAAGAAAGCTTTGTTGTAGATCATTTAGCACAAAATCCGGGGAGGGGCCAGCAGAGTATAAGACTGTATCATCTGCATATAAATGGGTGAGAGACCTTCCTACTGCCTGAGCTATATTGTTGATGTAAATTGAGAAGAGTGTGGGTCCTAGGATTGAGCCTTGGGGTACTCCCTCGGTGACAGGCAGTGGCTGAGATAGCAGATGTTCTGACTTTATACACTGCACTCTTTGAGAGAGGTAGTTAGCAAATTAGGCAGAATACCCCTCAGAGACACCAATACTCCTTAGTTGGCCGACAAGGATGGAATGGTCTACCGTATCAAAAGCTTTGGCCAAGTCAATAAAAATAGTAACACAACATTGCTTAGAATCAAGGGAAATGGTGACATCATTTAGGACCTTTTAAGGTTTCAGTGACACATTCATAACCTGAGCGGAAACCAGATTGCATACCAGAGAGAATACTATAGACGTCAAGAAAGCCAGTCAGCTGAATATTGACACGTTTTTCCAACACTTTTGATAAACAGGGCAAAATAGAAATTGGCCTATAACATTTAGGATCAGCTTGATCTCCCCCTTTAAATAAAGGATGCACTGTGGCTGCCTTCCATGCAATGGGAACCTCCCCAGAGAGGAGAGACAGGTTAAAAAGGTCAGAGAGGATTGGCAATGATATGGGCTGCAACCTTAAAGACGAAAGAGTCTAAACCATCTGACCCAGATGGTTTTTTGGTGTCAAGTTTAAGGAGCTCCTTTAGCACGTCGGACTCTGTGACCGCCTGCAGGAGAAACTTTGTAGCTGGACAGGGGGAAAAGAGGGAGGAGCATCGGGGCTAGTCGCATTAGAACGGCTGGGAGATGAGGAAATGTTGGACGGGCAAGGAGGCATGGCTGAGTCAAATAGGAATCCTGACTTAATGGTGATTAAAGAGCTCAGCCATGTGCTCTATGTCAGTAACAACCACATCATCAACACTAAGGGACATTGGCAGCTGTGAGGAGGAGGGTTTATTCTCCAGGTGAAACAACTACAGGAATCACCCACCTCTATCCCTCACCTATCGTCTTTGTCCTACAGTATACAATTTGTCCTACAGTAAAGGTCAATGTCCCATTGCAACCTTTTTTAATGTAATAAAGGATGACTGCTCACCAGGTTACCCTTATCAAAAAAAGTATATTTTGCCAGCCTTCTTGACTTGAACTATGGAGGTCTCCAAGCAGCAATAGTAACCACAACATCTTTAAACATATTTTTTACACCCCAGTGTTCTTTAATGTAGGATTAATGATGATAATTCAAAGTGAATTAATGGCTTCACAGTTCACCGTAACCCAATGTGACAGTTAGTTGCCAAAGGCGAGTAATTAAGGATGAGAGTGATCTCATGTAGAGCATGGCGAAGCTGATGAAATTAGATTAGTATGATTCCATTCAGATTCACTCAGCCAAACATCGCTCTCTATTTGGGCTGTTGAATATTTGGATCTATCACTCAGAACTGTGTGGAAGTGGAAATATGCCACATCTTCACAAAGAAAGCCATAAAAAAAATTCCAATGCACACTCAGTGGTTTGGACAATATTACAAAAAGCCCAGTTCATTCACTATAGTCCTAACATACTAAGAGAGCAGGGGTTCCCAACCTAAGGATCGCAACCCCAGCATGGGGTCGCCAAAGCTTACAGTGCTTGATTTGAGAGAAAATTAAATCAAAATCAGTGCATCATTTGTTGTCACGGACGTTGAAGGACGGGTCAGACCAAGGCGCAGCGTGATATGCATACATGTTTATTTCACAACAAATAAACACACGACAAAACAACGAACCAACGAAATGTGAAGTCCAAAGGCTGAACACAAAACTAGCCTAAACACGGAACAAGATCCCACAACTACCTAGTGCCAATAGGCTGCCTAAGTATGATCCCCAATCAGAGACAACGAGCGACAGCTGCCTCTGATTGGGAACCACACCGGCCAACATAGATCTATACATACTAGAACACAAACATAGAAAATACAACATAGAACATTCACACCCTGACTCAACATATAAGAGTCCCCTGAGTCAGGGCGTGACAGTACCCCCCCAAAGGTGCAGACTCCGACCGCACAACTTTTACACAACAGGGTAGGGGCCGGTTGGGCATTCCGCCTCGGAGGCGGATCCGGCTCCGGGCGTGACGACCACATACTCTCCGCCTCCCTGTTGCGCCCCTGGTCTGGTCTGGACCTCGGCGCGCTGCTTCCCCTCTCCTTCCTCCCACGATACTCCAAGCCCTGTCTGGACCCTGGTGTGGGAGACCCCGAACATGGAGAGGGGCTGACGTCTGGGTCTGGACTGGAACCGCTGACCGGAGCTGGACCGGGCACCGGTGGAGCGGACTGCTCAGGCTCCGGACTGGAGCCGCTGACCGGAGCTGGACTAGGCACCGGTGGAACGGACTGCTCTGGCTCCGGAGTGGAGCCGCTGACCGGAGCTGGATCAGGCACCGGTGGAGCGGACTGCTCTGCCTCCGGAGTGGATCAGCTGACCGGAGCTGGACTAGGCACCGGTGGAACGGACTGCTCTGGCTCCGGAGTGGAGCCGCTGACCGGAGCTGGATCAGGCACCGGTGGAGCGGACTGTTCTGCCTCCGGAGTGGAGCAGCTGACCGGTGCCTGACAAGGCACCGGTGGAACGGGCACGGGCTGTGCCAGACTGGTCTGGTGCGAGGAGCAGGCACGGGCCGGACCGGACTAGGAACACGCACCACTGGCTTGGTGCGAGGATCAGGAACAGGCCGGGCCGGACTGGGAACACGCACCACTGGCTTGGTGCGAGGAGCAGGAACAGGCTGGGCCGGACTGGCGACACGCACCACTGGCATGGTGCGAGGAGCAGGAACGGGCCGGGCCGGACTGGCGACACGCACCACTGGCTTGGTGCGGGGAGCAGGAACGGGCCGTACCGGACTGTGGAGGCAGACTGGAGGTCTGGAGCAGAGAGCTGACACAACCCGTCCTGGCTGGATGCCTACTTCCGCACAGTATATGTGAGGCATTAGCACAGGACGCACTGGGCTGTGCACGCGCACTGGCGATACAGTACGCAGAACCGGCGCAGGATATGCGGGACCGAGGAGGCGTACTGGAGACCAGGAGCGTTGAGCCGGCACACCCCGTCCTGGCTGGATGCCCATCTTCGCACGGCACGTGTGTGGTGCTAGCACAGGACATACAGGACTGTGCCGGCGCACTGGCAACACAGTACGTTGCATCGCATAACACGGAGCCTGCCCAGTCACTTCCTCACGTGAGTACGGGGATTTGGCTCTGCTCTGAAACTAGGCTCCGCCAACCACATTTTCTTGGGGCTGCTTCTCGGGCTTCCTCCTCGACCGGCGCCCTCAGTGTTGCCGTTGCTCCTCTCCTGCCTGGGCATCTACCTTCGCCCATGGTCCTTTCCCCGCAAATATCTGTTCCCACGACACATCTTCCCCACCTGTGTCCAGGGTGTTCGGTCCTCCTGGGCACGCTGCTTGGTCCGTGTTTGGTGGGATCTTCTGTCACGGACATTGAAGGACGGGTCAGACCAAGGCGCAGCGTGATATGCATACATGTTTATTTCACAACGAATAAACACACGACAAAACAACGAACCAACGAAATGTGAAGTCCAAAGGCTGAACACAAAACTAGCCTAAACACGGAACAAGATCCCACAACTACCTAGTGCCAATAGGCTGCCTAGTGCCAAGTATGATCCCCAATCAGAGACAACGCGCGACAGCTGCCTCTGATTGGGAACCACACCGGCCAACATAGATCTATACATACTAGAACACAAACATAGAAAATACAACATAGAACATTCACACCCTGACTCAACATATAAGAGTCCCCTGAGTCAGGGCGTGACATTTGTAAATTGGGAGGTGCCGGAACAAAAAGTGAGCACGAGAGGGGGGTGACCTGGGGAGCTCTGAGGTACTGGAACGCGTGAGAAAAAAAGCATAAAGCATTGCATGCATATCATCGCATTTGCGTAGTTGCATAGAGCAGTAGAGTAGAGGCATTGACACATGGGGAACATTTCAGTAGCCTAGGGTACGGGAAAAATGTGGCCTTTTATAAACGCATTTCAGCATTTTGGCAGAATCTTTTTTAATACCGTACGAATGATCGAAATGACAGGCTACTTTGACACTGACAAATTGCGAATCTGAGATCAATAAAAACTACCTTGAATCCATCAATAGCATAGGCCTAGGTGTGTGGAAACTCATATTGTAGGCTGCAATATGAGGAGGAAATTATAGTCCTAAACATGCTTTCCAGTTTCACTGACTCACCCAATAATGCGCAGCTCACTCGCCGGTGATGGCCAATGCGTTCGTCCCAAAAGCTTATATCTCGCTCTTGTTTAACGAAGAGGCAACTCAAATGAACTTTTATTAGAATTCTTACATTGCAAAAAGTGACTTTTTTCATGTCACGAGAGGTACCGGATCCGGCCAAAGAGGTGCCGGATCCTGTTCCGGCAGGATCCGGCTCAAATTAAGCACTGGGCGTACTTGATGGGCATGTTTTAGTTTTATTGTTGGTAACAGTTTCAGTCTCTCATTATTAGCCATTCACAATTATTTCCTCTTTGGCAGAAGTTACATCCATGCCTTGCCAATGCTTTTGTGCTCCAGTCAACGATCCTGTTCGCAAACAATTATTGTGGTATTTCAACACTGAGTAACACTAGCTAAATACCTGCCCTATTTACCTATTGCCATTAAGATGGAGATTATGAAACTAGATACATGTCAAGCTTGCTCCTGCATGCAACCAATTAGCTTTTCTCCCAACTGTATCAATAAACCTGGAATTCGTCATGGCACCTACAGACTTGCTTGACATTTAGCTCAGACAGTTTCTGATTAAAGAGCCTAGCTGTGATACACAATGGCATACCTTACCTGAACGTTCACATGGTTAACAACACAAAGCGCTGTATCTAAGTTGCATCACACTCTTTTTGCTGGTTGCTGCCTCCAGTGATGGAGGAAAGAGCTAGATAGAGTTAGCCTGGTCATTAGATCAGTTTGTTCCTTTAATGTACGGTAAGAAGTTGAGGCCCTCAACAAACATGAGTCAAGGTGCAAACCCAAAAATTACATCATCATTGAAAAGAAAAGGGTGCAACGCTCGCTCACTATTAAAAACATATTATTTTATTTGAGCAACTATTAAAAGCTTGACATTTGAGCCTTCATTCCCTTTTACAATGGCCTTCATCAGAACCTTTTAATGTACGTCAGAGATATTGGCTAAAGCACAAACAGATAGAGGATGGAGCATGGGACAGTATCAGTGTGGCGTTTTTAATTTGAGCATCTCTAATGAAATGGTGCTGTCTTTTCCAGATGTTCATCTTTGACCAGCCAGGGATGTGTGGCCAGATGATTGAGGTGCGGAGTGACGTCATTGATGCCACACCCTGGCAACTACAGGAGACTATCTCTATCAGGGTTGTCAGGGGAGGGTAAGTGTTCAAATGCACACTTACTCACTCACTGCTGTAGTTATAACTGCGTGTGGACTTTAGACTCGAGGGGATGCACACACCCACACACATGGGTATATGACATGCACGTGTACACACACACACACACACACACACACACACACACACACACACACACACACACACACACACACACACACACACACACACACACACACACACACACACACACACACACACACACACACACACAAACAAACAAACACAAACACACAAACAAACAGACAAAACAGTCAATTGTGAACAGATCAACAATGGATGTAATCGCCAGTTCCAAAGCACCTTACGTGCCCTGGAAAAAACACAGAGCCACAGAGAAATTGTAATTGGTGCCTATATTTTACTGCCTCCAGCAGCAAACAAAATCAAAGGCCACACTTTTTCCTCATGTCACAAGTCACTTCCACATATTTGGCCCAACCTCAAAGCAAGAAACAATATTTGAACTGTCTTGTCAAGGTTATTAAAGTATCTCCAATGCTGCCAAATCATGTAGATCTTGAATGCCCCCTTATCACCCACTGAGATACACGGAACTAAACACCAATGTCTGAAATTGGACACGCAATTGGATATCACAAAATTTGAGAGAAAAAGGGGGTAAAAAAAAAAGGTGCTATCCAGAACCTAAAAGGGTTATTTGACTGTCCCAATAGGATAACCCTTTGAAGAACCCTTTTTGGTTCCAGGTAGAAACCCTTTTCAACTCTGTGGGATATGATTATGAATGAATCAACATATTGTGTGCATTTGCATAACTGGATAAATATTTATACTTACCCATTAATATCTTGAATAGTGACACCCGTGCCATCCTCAGTGTGCTAGTGTAGAGCTCTACCAGTGTGTCCATTTGTTAGAGCAATGCTCAATCTATTCACCAGCTGTGGCTGTTTAAATCACCTTTGAAATAGGGCATGCATTGTGTTCAAATTAATCTTGTTCAGACCATGGACCGTTACTTTTCATTTTCCTGTCTTTCCATTCCTCTCTTCAGCTGGGTCTTGTACGAGAAGCCCAACTTCAAAGGGGAGAAGATAGCTTTGGACGAGGGGGACATAGAGCTCACCTATCCCTTCGACCCCCCTGAGGAGGAGGAGGAACAACAGCAGAAAAATGGACAGAAGGGACAGAAGGAGGGAGGAGAAGAAGTAGTGGAGGCCAAGCCGGCCAGGAGGTTCATCATAGGATCAGTACGAAGAGCAGTCAGGGTAAGAAGAAGTCACAGATGACCCTTATGAGGACTTGTTACTATTATGATTAGCCATAGAGCAGTGTTTCTCTAACCAGGCCTTTTTGAGTAACCGCTAATTACAAAGGCTTTAGGTGTGTTAGGTTCTAAATTCTGGTACAAATCCAGTCGGACACCAAAGGAAGCTCAGACTAGATTTATTACACCCAAACTGGATGTCATGGCTGCATAGCACACATACAATTCACACAAGTATATATTTATACCTTCCGATTAGGCGGATTCACCTCCTTGCATGTCTAGAATAAACATTCATTCTCTGTTGCTGGGTAAGAACTGAGTCTGTTCCTTCTATTGGTGATATCGTGGCCCAGCCTGAGTCCAGAACCTTCTTGGTCAGGGGTGTGTGTATGAGAGATAAGACTACAGTTGGAGTATTGTCGAGATGGGCCCCTCTAGCCCCACCCTCTCAGAGGTTTCTTCTCTCTTCAACTGTTGTCCTCACCTCGATGTTGAACTCCACGTCTCTCCCTGCCCTAGTTCAAACAGAAACTAGCCTGACTTTACCAGGAACTGAGACTCGACTGTGGCTCTTCACCTACCTCCTTAGTAATATTAATATAAAACAATAACATATCTGGACAAAGACACTTTCTGTATTTCCCTTGTCGCTGCATTAACACTCTCCAGCTCCAACATCCTAGCCAATAACAAATTATTCCTACTAATAAGCGGAATTATGCTATTATAAACGGACTCATTATGCAACTACAATGGGCTCAAGTCAAATAATCTCCAACAGGTGGATGAATGCCACAAGGCAAGAGTTTGGCAAGAGTTATGCCAATCTGATTAGGTGTGGTTCAGTAGAAGATGTGTTGACAGACTCTGGCACTCTTAAGGATTGCTGCCTCGAAATGCCGTCTCCTTTGTTAGAGCCTGTATCACAAATGCGCTGCTCTCTGTGAAACTATAGCACCCTCTAGTCATACTTGACATTTCTCTCTGCCCCCACAGGACTACAGTGTGCCAGAGATCAGTCTGTTCCCAGAGGAGAATGCAGAGGGGAAGAAGGTGATCTTCAGAGACACGTCAGATGACGCCAGGATATTCGGCTTCCCCATCAAAGCCAACTCCATTATCATCAATGCTGGACTGTGAGTAACAGAGTCTGCTCTGCCAACTACTTTTTAGTAGGACACGTGTGGCACAAGGATAAACATTTTATGAAAGTAGATGATTGTTTAATCAAATATAGCTTCAAATTAAATATGTTTTTATATTGTTTATTTTATCGACATAATGACATGGTTTTGTGAGGTCTATCTTCTGTTATGATATCCCTGTTCTGATTGGATTGACTCTCTTCTCTCTTCAGATGGCTGGTGTACCCTCAGCCTTTCTTCCAGGGCGTACCACGTGTTCTGGAGGTGGGGGGGTTCCCCAACCCTGCAGCCTGGGGCGTGGAACAACCCTACGTGGGCTCAGTGCACCCTCTCAAAATCGTAAGAATCCCCTCCACCTCCAGAACACCTTTCACCTTCTAGAGTTGTGCAGACTTATTACAATTAGGACAATGTACACGGTTTAGATTTAGATTGAGTAGAATACACATTCCCATTCAACGTCATTTTACAGGGGAACAAGGTAATGCATTACATTATAGATTAAATTAGTTAAGATTACATTTAAGAAATGTTTTTTTTTACAGGGTGAACCAAGAGTGGAGAAACCTGGTGAGCCCAAGGTAAGAGATACGGCAATGCGATGGCCATGATATTGAAATGAATGAATGAACGAGTCAATCAAACAATCAATAAATCTAATTACACAACTTCAAATGATGCATGTTGTTCCCTGTTGTTTCCAGCTGGTGCTATATGACAAGCCTTACTTCACTGGGAAGTCGAGGACGATTTACACCAATATGAGAGACTTCATGACCAGACTGGATAGACAGCAGACTGCCTTCATGTACAGCGCTGGATCCATCAAAGTACAGGGAGGCTGGTGAGTAAACTGTGTGTGTGTGTGTGTGTGTGTGTGTGTATGCATGTGTGAGTGTCTTACTTCATGCATCTCATCCTGTGTCTCCCTGTACTTCTAGCTGGGTGGGCTATGAGAAGGAGGGTTTCCGAGGCCACCAGTATCTGTTGGAGGAGGGAGAGTACCACGACTGGAGGGTGTGGGGGGGCTGCGATGCCGAGCTGCGCTCTGTCAGAGTCATACGAGCGGTGAGTGGGCCATACCATCACTTAACACCCCCATCTCTATCAGGACCTTGTATCTTGTATCCAGCTACTGCAGGAATGACCATGTCCTAAATGGCATATTTATCATACACTGAGTTTACAAAACAGCTCTTTCCATTACGTAGACTGACCAGGTGAAAGCTATGATCCCTTATTGATGTCACTTGTTAATACCATTTAAATCAGTGTAGATGATGGGTATGAGACGAGTTAATACTAGAACCGCTGGGTGTCGATGGACCCCCCCTTCAAGCTAATGAGCAGTCATTATGACTGCAACATTATAACAGTGTAATTAAAAAATTAAAAGTTTCATATGCTATAGCAAAAATGATCATTTGGTTGTGTTTATGAAGGCCTTGGGTAACATTAGAATATGATTTGTATTTTATTTCAAATAACACAATAGCATTTTCATTAGTTTATGTTACTGTAGGCTATATGCCCAACAACAAAAAAAGCCAACATTCAAGTGTTCAAACCATTTTATTAGTGGAGTGCGTTTGTTACAACTATGAAACAGAAAGCATATGTGTTGGAACATGGTAACAGCTTATTTTTATAACGACAAAATCAAATAAAAAAAATACCCCAACCACCAAGAAGCACGGTCAAAAGACGTGTGGTCAAATGATGAAAACATCAGTAGCCTAAACATTATAAGCACAAAGTGGCCTTGATAAATAGTGAAACTCGGCACAAAATAAATAATGGCATTATAATGAATATAAGTGTCGATATGACTGCAGTCATAAATAGTCAATTATTTTCAGCTCGTGCTTGTGTGCATCTTCACGCAATGGCATCAGTTGGATTTCATTTAGCTGTTATCGCTTGCCCTAACAGTTGACACAAAGTTCGTAACTTTCACTTGCTTTGACATACCATTGTTTGGTTGTAGTGCGTAATAGTATCCGGTTTTCTCTTGGTTGTATTCCGTTGTCTTGTCATTCTTCAGCACTGTTGTGGAGTACAACAGCTGTGCAGGTGCCTTATTTTGCGCAGAAGGAGCTCCCGTCTCACTTTGTTCATGGTGCCGGCCAGACTTGTTTTCTTTGCAAGCAACTTGTTCGCCAATGACAGTGAAGTTAAGAAATTGTCCATGGTGACATTGCTCCGCTTGCCAATGTAAGGTTCCACAAGCCTCATCACCACATTCTCTGACACTCTCGCCTCCTGCCGGATGTGGATATTTTCTCAGAGATTGAAAGCCGTTCAGCATGTACAATTACGCACACTCTCGCTGTGTAGCCTACTCCAAGTAGGCCAGAGTAGACTGTTAAGACTGCTTTGATTCGGTGGACTGATATAGGGTACATACCATTTAAAGATTATAATTAGAATGGATCAATACAATAGACTGGCCCGCCCTGTTCTTCATTCACAATTGGTGATTACATAAATATGCCTCTTTCGCTTCCCCTCGCTCATCAACTCACCCATTCTCCCCATCATACTTTACTTAATTTATTTCAGCTGTTGTTATACAGTGAGGGAAAAAAAGTATTTGATCCCCTGCTGATTTTGTAAGTTTGCCCACTGACAAAGAAATGATCAGTCTATAATTTTAATGGTAGGTTTATTTGAACAGTGAGAGACAGAATAACAACAAAAAAATCCAGAAAAACGCATGTCAAAAATTTTATAAATTGATTTGCATTTTAATGAGGGAAATAAGTATTTGACCCCCTCTCAATCAGAAAGATTTCTGGCTCCCAGGTGTCTTTTATACAGGTAACGAGCTGAGATTAGGAGCACACTCTTAAAGGGAGTGCTCCTAATCTCAGTTTGTTACCTGTATAAAAGACACCTGTCCACAGAAGCAATCAATCAGATTCCAAACTCTCCACCATGGCCAAGACCAAAGAGCTCTCCAAGGATGTCAGGGACAAGAGTGTAGACCTACACAAGGCAGGAATGGGCTACAAGACCATCGCCAAGCAGCTTGGTGAGAAGGTGACAACAGTTGGTGCGATTATTCGCAAATGGAAGAAACACAAAATAACTGTCAATTTCCCTCGGCCTGGGGCTCCATACAAGATCTCACCTCGTGGAGTTGCAATGATCATGAGAATGGTGAGGAATCAGCCCAGAACTACAGGGGAGGATCTTGTCAATGATCTCAAGGCAGCTGGGACCATAGTCACCAAGAAAACTATTGGAAACACACTACGCCGTGAAGGACTGAAATCCTGCAGCGCCCGCAAGGTCCCCCTGCTCAAGAAAGCACATATACAGGGCCGTCTGAAGTTTGCTAATGAACATCTGAATGATTCAGAGGAGAACTGGGTGAAAGTGTTGTGGTCAGATGAGACCAAAATCGAGCTCTTTGGCATCAACTCAACTCGCCGTGTTTGGAGGAGGAGGAATGCTGCCTATGACCCCAAGAACACCATCCCCACCGTCAAACATGGAGGTGGAAACATTATGCTTTGGGGGTGTTTTTCTGCTAAGGGGACAGGACAACTTCACCGCATCAAAGGAACGATGGACGGGGCCATGTACCGTCAAATCTTGGGTGAGAACCTCCTTCCCTCAGCCAGGGCATTGAAAGTGGGTCGTGGATGGGTATTCCAGCATGACAATGACCCAAAACACACGACCAAGGCAACAAAGGAGTGGCTCAAGAAGAAGCACATTAAGGTCCTGGAGTGGCCTAGCCAGTCTCCAGACCTTAATCCCATAGAAAATCTGTGGAGGGAGCTGAAGGTTCGAGTTGCCAAACGTCAGCCTCGAAACCTTAATGACTTGGAGAAGATCTGCAAAGAGGAGTAGAACAAAATCCCTCCTAAGGTGTGTGCAAACCTGGTGGCCAACTACAAGAAACGTCTGACCTCTGTGACTGCCAACAAGGGTTTTGCCACCAAGTACTAAGTCATGTTTTGCAGAGGGGTCAAATACTTATTTCCCTCATTAAAATGCAAATCAATTTATAACATTTTTGACATGCGTTTACTGTTCAAATAAACCTACCATTAAAATGATAGACTGATCATGTCTTTGTCAGTGGGCAAACATATACAAAATCAGCAGGGGATCAAATACTTTTTTCCCTCACTGTATGTGTGAAATTAGTTTCGGTATAGTTCAGGTTCAGTTTCGAGGCAATTGTCCGGGGGATTATCAACTGGGCCCTGCACTTTCAACTGTCGGTAGAAGAAGGAGATTAGGCCCTACTGTTGGGAGAAGGAGGGGCAACTGGGAAAACCAGTCCAAAAAATGACATGCCCTCCTAAAACTGGTTATAACTCCAGTTCTGTTTGTGATATTAAGATTCTAACAACGACAGTGTGTTATATAGACGTATATAACAGAGGGGGGCATGACAAAATAAATGGCAGAACAATTATACGAAAAAAATCACAAGCAGTCAAAATTACTGCTTTAGCGGTTCTAGTGTTAAAGAAGGATTTTTAAGCCTTGAGACAATTGAGACATGGGTTGTTTATGTGTGCCATTCAGATGGTGAATGGGTAAGACAAAATATTTAAGTGCCTTTGAACGGGGTATGGTAGTAGGTGCCAGTTGCACCGGTTTGATTGTGTTAAGTCAAATCAAATCAAATCAAATTGTATTGGCCACATGCGCCGAATACAACAGGTGTAGACATTATAGTGAAATGCTTACTTATAGCCCTTAACCAACAAAGCATTTATTTATTTTTATAAAAATATAAAAATAAAAAACTGTTGAGAAAAAAAGAGCAGAAGTCAAATAAAATAACAGTAGGGAGGCTATATATATAGGGGGTACCGGTGCAGAGTCAATGTGCGGGGGCACCGGCTAGTTGAGGTAGTTGAGGTAATATGTACATGTGGGTAGAGTTAAAGTGACTATGCATAAATAATTAACAGAGTAGCAGCAGCGTAAAAAGATGGGGTGGGGGTGGGGGGGGCAGTGCAAATAGTCAGGGTAGCCATGATTAGCTGTTCAGGAGTCTTATGGCTTGGGGGTAGAAGCTGTTGAGAAGTATTTTGGACCTAGACTTGGCACTCCGGTACCGCTTGCCGTGCGGTAGCAGAGAGAACAGTCTATGACTAGGGTGGCTGGAGTCTTTGACAATTTTGAGGGCCTTCCTGGCCCCAGTGATGTACTGGGCCGTACGCACTACCCTCTGTAGTGCCTTGCGGTCGGAGGCCAATCAGTTGCCATACCAGGCGGTGATGCAACCAGTCAGGATGCTCTCGATGGTGCAGCTGTAGAATATTTTGAAGATCTGAGGACCCATGCCAAATCTTTTCAGTCTCCTGAGGGGAATAGGCTTTGTCGTGCCCTCTTCACGACTGTCTTGGTGTGTTTGGCCCATGATAGTTCGTTGGTGATGTGGACACCAGTGCCTGGTCAACCTGTTCCACTACAGCCCTGTCGATGAGAATGGGGGCGTGCTCAGTCCTCTTTTTTTTCCCTGTAGTCCACAATCATCTCCTTTGTCTTGGTCATGTTGAGGGAGAGGTTGTTATCCTGGCACCACACGGCCAGGTCTCTCACCTCCTCCCAATAGGCTGTCTCATCGTTGTCGGTGATCAGGCCTACCACTGTTGTGTCGTCGGTAAACTTAATGATGGTGTTGGAGTCGTGACTGGCCATGCAATCATGGGTGAACAGGGAGTACAGGAGGGGACTGAGCACGCACTCCTGAGGGGCCCCCGTGTTGAGGATCAGTGTGGCAGATGTGTTGTTACCTACCCTTACCACCTGGGGGCGGCCCGTCAGGAATTCCAGGATCCAGTTGCAGAGGGAGTCGTTTAGTCCCAGGGTCCTTAGCTTAGTGATGAGCTTTGAGGGCACTATGGTGTTGAATGCTGAGCTGTAGTCAATGAATAGCATTCTCCCGTAGGTGTTCCTCTTGTCCAGGTGGGAAAGGGCAGTGTGGAGTGCAATAGAGATTGCATCATCTGTGGATCTGTTGTGGCGGTATGCAAATTGGAGTGGGTCTAGGGTTTCTGGGATAATGGTGTTGATTTGAGCCAAAGCACTTCATAGCTACAGACGTCAGTGCTACGGGTCGGTAGTCATTTAGGCAGGTTATCTTAGTGTCCTTGGGCACGGGGACTATGGTGGTCTGCTTGAAACATGTTGGTATTACAGACTCAGTCAGGGACATGTTGAAAATGTCAGTGAAGACACTTGCCAGTTGGTCAGCACATGCTCGGAGTACACGTCCTGGTAATCGTCTGGCCGCGGGTGATAATGTGTCTGGAAGTCTGGTCCCTGGCAGCGGGGTGCTTCCCTTTGTAGTCTGTAATAGTTTTCAAGCCCTGCCACATCCGATGAGCGTCAGAGCCGGTGTAATATGATTCAATCTTAGTCCGGTATTGACTCTTTGCATGTTTGATGGTTAATCGGAGGACATAGCGGGATTTCTTATAAGCGTCCGGATTAGAGTCCCGCTCCTTGAAAGCGGCAGCTCTACCCTTTAGGTCAGTGCGGATGTTGCCTGTAATCCATGGCTTCTGGTTGGGATATGTACGTACGGTCACTGTGGGGACGACGTCATCGATGCACTGTTGGTTAAGGGCTGTAAGTAAGCATTTCACTGTAATGTCTGCACCTGTTGTATTCGGCGCATGTGACCAATAAAATTTGATTTGATTTGATTTGATTTGATCGATGCACTTATTGATGAAGCCAGTGACTGATGTGGTGTACTCCTCAATGCTATCTGAAGAATCACGGAACATGTTCCAGTCTGTGCTAGCAAAACAGTCCTGTAGCTTAGCATCTGCGTCATCTGACCACTTTTTTATTAACCGAGTCACTGGTTTTTCCTGCTTTAGTTTTTGCTTATAAGCAGGAATCAGAAGGTTAGAGTTATGGTCAGATTTGCCAAATGGAGGACGATTGTGTCAACTCTTACGCTGCTGGGTTGTTCACACTCAACAGTTTCCTGTGTGTATCAATAATGGTTCACCACCTAAAAGAAAATCCAGCTAACTTGACACAACTGTGGTAAGCATTGTAGTCAACATGGGCCAGCATCCCTGTGGAACGCTTTTGACACCTTGTAGAGTCCGTGCCCCGACGAATTGAGGCTGTTCTAAGGGCAAAAAGGGGTACAGCTGAATATAAGGAAGGTGTTCCTAATGTTTTGTACACTTTGTATATACAGGTAACTACCTAAATAAATTAAACATCAACATAGTGTCTTTATAGGTGTCACGTTCGTTGAAGGACGGGTCAGACCAAGGCGCAGCGTGAAATGCATACATGTTTATTTAATCAAAATAAACACACGAACAAAACAACGTAACGTGAAGTCCTCAGGCTAAACACAATACAAGCCTATACACGGAACAAGATCCCACAACTAATGATAGCAAACAGGCTACTAAAGTGTGATCCCCAATCAGAGACAACGAGTGACAGCTGCCTCTGATTGGGAATCACACCCGGCCAAACATAGAAACACAAAACCTAGAAAGTGAACATAGAAATAATAACATAGATCTCCACACCCTGACTCAACATACAAGAGTTCCATAAGTCAGGGCGTGACAATAGGGTGTTGGGCCCCCACGAGCCAGAACAGCTTCAATGCACCTTGACATAGATTCTTCAAGTGTCTGGAACTCTATTGGAGGGATGCGACACCATTCTTCCACGAGAAATTCCATAATTTGGTGTTTTGTTGATGGTGGTGGAAAACGCTGTCTCAGGCGCTGCTTCAGAATCTCCCATGCATGTTCAATTGGGTTGAGATCTGGTGAGTGAGACGGTCATGGCACCGGGGTCACATTAGCTTTCAGAAATCTGCATTTTCTGCCTTTTTAAATAATTTCATCTGAGTTTCATATTGGAAGTCAGTGTTTTTTGGCTTCAATAGAGTGATAAGAGGCGTGCAACTCTAGTTTTTCTTCACACAAAATACATTCGTGCAACATATTCGGCAGAAAATACTTTTCATCAGCCACACGTAAGTAAAAAGCAAGGTATTCTTTGCAAAAACGATGCATGACCATCATATTTCTAATGTTTATCATAGAAATAATGTCACCAGCTACATTTCTTAATGTTTTGCTTGAAGTTAATCTTGCATTTTAACTTGCTACCAGAGGAAACACTACACTGGAGGAAAGTACCTTAGAAAAGTCGCCTACACATCAGTCAGAGCACTGACTGGTGATCTAATGACGAGCAAATATACTTCATCCGAGTGCAACTGAAGCACGAAATTAGTCATTTTACATTCATGATTTGGAGCGAACCCTGACTGAAGCTGAGCAGAATTTACAATAACAAGCATTTTAGATCTGCATTTTATCTTTCCTTTTCTGCGTGAAAAACGCAAACATGACTCCTGTGGCATATGGTTTACGTCATTTTCATGCTCATCAAACCATTCAATCATTGACCACTGCTGCCCTGTGGATGGGGGCATTGTCATCCTATGGGGGCATAGCTATGGTAGCCAAAATAATGGCCTACCCAGCATTTTTATATATGACCCTAAGCATGATGGGATGTTAATTTCTTAATTAACTCAGGAACAACACGTGTGTGGAAGCACCTGCTTTCAATATATACTGAACAAAAATACAAACGCAACATGTAAAGTGTTGGTCCCATGTTTCATGTGCTGAAATAAAAGATCCTCGAATTTTTCCATATCACAAAAAGCTTATTTCTCTCAAATGTTGTGCACAAATTTGTTTACATCCCTATTATTGAACATTTCTCCTTTGCCAAAATAATCCATCCACCTGACAGGTGTGGCATATCAAGAAGCTGATTAAACAGCGTGATCATTACACAGGTGCACCTTGTGCTGGGGACAATAAAAGGCCACTCTAAAATGTGCAGTTTTGTCACACAAAACAATGCCACATATGTCTCAAGTTTTGAGGGAGTGTGCAATTGGCATGCTGACTGCAGGATGTCCACCAGAGCTGTTGCCAGAGAATTTAATGTTAATTTCTCTACCATAAGCTGCCTCCAACGTCGTTTTAGAGTATTTGGCAGTACGTCCAACCGGCCTCACAACCGCAGACCACGTGTAACCACACCAGCCCAGGGCCTCCACAACCGGCTTCTTCACCTGCGGGATCGTCTGAGACCTGCCACCCGGACAGCTGATGAAACTGAGGAGTATTTCTCTCTGTAATAAAGCTCTTTTGTGGGGAAAAACTAATTCTGATTGGCTGGGCCTGGCTCCCCAGTGGGTGGGCCTGCCTCCCCAGTGGGTGGGCCTATGCCCTCCCAGGCCCACCCTTGGCTGCACCCCTGCCCAGTCATGTGTAATCCATAGATTAGGGCCTAATTTATTTATTTAAATTGACTGATTTCCTTTTATGAACTGTAACTCAGTCAAATTTAGTAAATATAAACGCAACATGCAACAATTTCAAGTGTTTCCATTATTTTGGTGGTGACCTGTATTACATGCAGATGACCCAGGCACAGGAACGTACTCAGGTTAGGCTTTTGGCTTGGGTTTAGGATTAAATATCTAGAATTTACTTGTCCCCTTTTGCCATAGGGCATTGTGGCCATTCACTCAAAAACAAATGTAGTTCTATTGAACTAATCAGTGTGAAATACTTTTTGACCAGAAACGGACCAACAGATGGCACCTGTAAGGACAGTGGAACACACCACATCTAGACCTCACTGTGTCTGTGGGCGCCAGCGTGCTTACTGTAGCTATTCCTTTCCTGCTGGTTAAGTTTAAAATGTAGCTGGTCCTAGATCTGTGCCTAAAGACAACTCCTACCTGGAGCCACAGTATGTGACCTATGACCCCTCTGTCCCCTGTAGGACCTGACGGAGCCCATGCTGGTGATGTATGAGCAGCCAGGCGAGGAGGAGGAGGTGGAGCAGGAGAACACCTTTGAGGTGACCGAGGCCATTCCTGACGTGGAGCTGTTTAACTACCGCACCACCACTCGCGCCATCCAGGTCCTCAGTGGAGCGTAAGTACACATGCTTGTGATGAGCAGCGTTATAGTCTAAGTGGTATAGTCTAGTGTAATATACAAGGGTGAAAGTAGAATTAATTTCTTCCCAGTACGGGACCTCCAATATTTGTTATAGGCCTAATCATAGAATTACAAATAGAATCCCTATTAATTCAATAATCTGTGGGCCTAGTCAAAAATATTTGTCATTTAACTTTTAAAATGTATTACCATTTATTGTGGCATAAACACAACCAGTCATGATGTTTTCATCTGATTGTCAAACAATCACTTCAAAGGGCTTCTTTACTAGGATACCCGCGCACGTTCTTCTACTGGCAACATATTACCCGCCTCCAAACAGTGGTGAATGGAAAGAGACTGGTATTACACAAAACACCAAAAAGTGTAATGACATTTGCCGATTGTCATTAGGCCAGAATTTATAAGTCCACTGCTGTCTCTGCACGTCTCAGTGTTTGCTACTCATCTCTGCCTTGGCAAAATGTCAGTGTTCACATCGAACCACATCACACGTAGGCTAAACCACCCGTTTTCAAGTCCATTCGCTAATTTTTCATTAGTCTGACATGCGGTAATGATAAATAATGGTGTAGTAGTCTACAGTTTTCTTGACATTTTGTTTTCATTTTTGTGATAGGCTCATGTTTTACCGGTACAGCATACCCCTACTATTTATTTTGCCGGGAAGTTGTACCGGATTGTAACGCCTTACTTTCACCCCTGGTTATATAGTAATAGTATAGTAATGACTGATATAATTTTTGTGTGTCAGAGGCCTGATAAGATAATAAGAATATAATCATGACTAGAGCCAATATAGATATGGCTCTGATAATAACTTGATACGGGCTGAAAGGTTAATAAGAATATGATCATATTCGATAATACCTGGATTTATAAAAATCCACCTTTCCAGAAATAAGTCTCTCACTGTTGCCGCTTGCTACAGACCCCTGTCAGCCCCCAGCTGTGCCCTGGACACCATATGTGAATTAATTTCCCCCCATCTATCCTCAGAGTTCGTATTGCTTGGTGACCTAAACTGGGATATGCTTAACACCCCGGCCGTCCTACAATCTAAACTAGATGCCCTCAATCTCACACAAATTATCAAGGAACCTACCAGGTACAACCCTAAATCCGTTAACATGGGCACCCTCATAGATATCATCCTGACTAATTTACCCTCTAAATGCACCTCTGCTGTCTTCAACCAGGATCTCAGCGATCACTGCCTCATTGCCTGTGTCCATAATGGGTCCGCGGTCAAACGACCACCCCTCATCACTGTCAAACGCTCCCTAAAACACTTCAGCGAGCAGGCCTTTCTAATTGACCTGGCTCGGGTATCCTGGATGGATATTGACCTCATTCCGTCAGTAGAGGATGCAGGGTTGTTCTTTTAAAAGTGCTTTCCTCTTCATCTTAAATAAGCATGCCCCAATCAAAAAATTCTGAACTAAGTACAGATATAGCCCCTGGTTCACCCCAGACTTGACTGCCCTTGACCAGCACAAAAACATCCTGTAGCGTACATCCAAGCATTTTGCTATGGCTGACCATGCTTTCCACCTGGCTACACCTACCCCGGCCACTAGCTCTGCACCCTCCGCTGCAACTTGCCCTTGCCCCCCCCTGCTTCTCATTCACCCAAATTCAGATAGCTGATGTTCTGAAAGAGCTGCAAAATCTGGACCCCTACAAATCAGCTGGGCTAAACAATCTGTACCCTTTCTTTCTAAAATTAGCTGCTGAAATTGTCGCAACACCTATTACCAGCCTGTTCAACCTCTCTTTCGTATCGTCTGAGATCCCCAGAGATTGGAAAGCTCCCGTGGTCATCCCCCTCTTCAAAGGGGGTGACACTCTAGATCCAAACTGTTACAGACCGATATCCATCCTGCCCTGCCTTTCGAAAGTATTTCAAAGCCAAGTTAACAAACAGATCACCGACCATTTCGAATCCCACCGTACCTTCTCCGCTATGCAATCTGGTTTCCGAGCTGGTCATGGGTGCAACTCAGCCACGTTCAAGGTCCTAAACGATATTATAACCACGATCGATAAAAGACAGTACTGTGCAGCCGTCTTCATCGACCTGGCCAAGGCTTTCGACTGCGTCAATCACTGCATTCTTATTGGCAGACTAAATAGCCTTGGTTTCTCAAATGACTGCCTCGCCTGGTTTACCAACTACTTCTCAGATAGAGTTCAATGTGTCAAATCGGATGGCCTGTTGTCTGGACCTCTGGCAGTCTCTATGGGGGTGCCACAGGGTTCAATTCTCGGGCCGACTCTATTCTCTGTGTATATCAATGATGTCGCTCTTGCTGCTGGTGACTCTCAGATCCACCTCTACGCAGATGACACCATTTTGTATACATCTGGCCCTTCATTGGACACCGTGTTAACAAACCTCCAAACAAGCTTCAATGCCATACAGCACTCCTTCTGTAGCCTCCAACTGCTCTTAAACGCTAGTAAAACTAAATGCATGCTCTTCAATCGAATGCTGCTTGCACCCGCCCGCCCGACTAGAATCACTACTGTCGGTGGGTCTGACTTAGAATATGTGGACAACTACAAATACCTAGGTGTCTGGTTAGACCGTAAACTCTCCTTCCAGACTCACATTAAGCATCACCAAAGTTAAATCTAGAATCGGCTTCCTATTTCGCAACAAAGCCTCCATCACTCATGCTGCCAAACATGCCCTCGTAAAACTGACTATCCTACCGATCCTTGACTTCGGCAATGTCATTTACAAAATAGCCTCCAACACTCTACTCAGCATATTGGATGTAGTCTATCACAGCGCCATCCGTTTTGTCACCAAAGCCCCATATACTACCCACCATTGTGACCTGTACGCTATCGTTGGCTGGCCCTCACTACATATTCGTCGCCAAACCCACTGGCTCCAGGTCATCTATAAATCACTGCTAGGCAAATCCCTGCCTTATCTTAGCTCATTGGTCACCATAGCAACACCCACCTGTAGTATGCGCTTCAGCAGGTATATCTCACTGGTCATCCCCAAAGCCAACACCTCCTTTGGCCGCCATTCCTTCCAGTTCTCTGCTGCCAATGACTGGAACGAACTGCAAAAATCTCTGAAGCTGGAGACTCTTATCTCCCTCACTAACTTTAAGCATCAGTTGTCAGTGCAGCTTACCGATCACTGCACCTGTACACAGCCCATCTGTAATTAGCCCACCCAACTACCTCATCCCCATATTGTTCTTTATTTTGCTCATTTGCACCCCAGTATCTCTATTTGCACATCATCTTCTGCACATCTATCATTCCAGTGTTAATACTAAATTATAATTATTTTGCACTATGGCCTATTTATTGCCTTACCTCCATAACTTACTACATTTGCACACACTGTATATAGGTTTTCTATTGTGTTATTGACTGTACTTTTTGTTTATCCCATATGTAACTCTGTGTTATTTTTATCGGACTGCTTTGCTTTATCTTGGCCAGGTCGCAGTTGTAAATGAGAACTTGTTCTCAACTGGCTTACCTGGTTAAATAAAGGTGAAATAAAATAAAATAAAAACAGTGAATGAAGGATGTTAGAGTATTAGTGGAGGTTTGACTCAAAGTGACCACTGTTCTCTCCTCCTCCAGATGGATAGCCTACTCTCATGTGGACTTCTCTGGTGACCAGTATATCCTGGAGAAAGGTTTCTACAGTAACTCTACTGATTGGGGCTCTTCAGACAACCGCATCTGCTCTGTCCAGCCCATCCTACAGGTGAGTAGGAGCCTAGAGACTATTTTATATTGAGTTGACAGTGAAGAGACGGAAACAGACAGGAAAATGAACTGAAAGGAGAATATCCAAACTGTTTCGATGCTCCTTTAATGTTAATATTGCAATATTTTGATCGCTGTGGGTGCTTCTTTGTCAGCCTGAGGAATAATGAAAAGGATGTTTGACATTGTGATGTTTACTCAGTTCTCTTGTGTCTGTTTCAGGCTCCAAGTGAAAACCAGGGCAACGTCAGAAGTGAGGTGAGACATCTTGTATAATCGTATATCCTTCTGCAGTCTCTTTTCACAATTCACTTGAGCTATGTCTACAGTAAATGTGACCGATTTTTTTTTTTTTTTCTCTCTTTCTTCCTTCGCTCTCCCTGTCCGCTTCAGGTGATTCTGTACACAGAGCCAGATTTCCAGGGTGAATGCCATCTGTGTGACAAGAACCAGGAGTCCCTCTCTGACAAGCTCATCGCCAAGTCCTGCAGAGTGGTGGGAGGAAGGTGGGACAGAACCAACACACTCAGAGCTAACATTCTGGCAGTAGCCAAAGAGAGGAAAGAATGAAGGAGAATTTGGGATGTTACACAGGCTTAGTGCACTCTTAGAATAAAAGGTACTATCGAGAACATAGGAGAACCCTTTGAAGAACCCCTTTTGGTTCCAGGTAGAATCCTTTCCACAGAGAGTTCTACATTGAACCCAAAATAGTTCTACCTGGAAACAAAAATAGTATTCCTATGGGGACAGCCGCAGAACCCTTTTTGAACCCTTTTTTCTAAGAGTGTGTAGATGTTGATACATTTGTGTTTCTCAACTCCGGTCCTTGAGTACCCCCAACAGTTCACATTTTTGTTGTTGTTGCTCTGGGAAAACACACCTCATTCATCTTGTCAAGGGCTTGATGATTAGTTGACAAGTAGAATTGCATGTGCTTGTTCGCTGCCACAACAAAAATGTGTACTGTTAGGGGTACTCGAAAACAAGAGTTGAGAAACACTGGGATGGAGGACTTCGAGATGAGAGATGAGCCATCCCAGAATTATTACTCTACCAAGTTTATCGCTTTTGGGACAGAACCAACACACATACATACATGCATGCAGACACACACACACTCATATATATATATATATATATATATATATACAGTGGGGAAAAAAAGTATTTAGTCAGCCACCAATTGTGCAAGTTCTCCCACTTAAAAAGATGAGAGAGGCCTGTCATTTTCATCATAGGTACACGTCAACTATGACAGACAAATTGAGAAAAGAAAATCCAGAAAATCACATTGTAGGATTTTTAATGAAATTATTTGCAAATTATGGTGGAAAATAAGTATTTGGTCACCTACAAACAAGCAAGATTTCTGGCTCTCACAGACCAGTAACTTCTTCTTTAAGAGGCTCCTCTGTCCTCCACTGTTACCTGTATTAATGGCACCTGTTTGAACTTGTTATCAGTATAAAAGACACCTGTCCACAACCTCAAACAGTCACACTCCAAACTCCACTATGGCCAAGACCAAAGAGCTGTCAAAGGACACCAGAAACAAAATTGTAGACCTGCACCAGGCTGGGAAGACTGAATCTGCAATAGGTAAGCAGCTTGGTTTGAAGAAATCAACTGTGGGAGCAATTATTAGGAAATGGAAGACATACAAGACCACTGATAATCTCCTCGATCTGGGGCTCCACGCAAGATCTCACCCCGTGGGGTCAAAATGATCACAAGAACGGTGAGCAAAAATCCCAGAACCACACGGGGACCTAGTGAATGACCCTGCAGAGAGCTGGGACCAAAGTAACAAAGCCTACCATCAGTAACACACTACGCCACCAGGGACTCAAATCCTGCAGTGCTAGACGTGTCCCCTGCTTAAGCCAGTACATGTCCAGGCCCGTCTGAAGTTTGCTAGAGTGCATCCAGAAGAGGATTGGGAGAAAGTCATATGGTCAGATGAAACCAAAATAGAACTTTTTGGTAAAAACTCAACTTGTCGTGTTTGGAGGACAAAGAATGCTGAGTTGCATCCAAAGAACACCATACCTACTGTGAAGCATGGGAGTGAAAACATCATCCTTTGGGGCTGTTTTTCTGCAAAGGGACCAGGACGACTGATCCGGTAAAGGAAAAAATGAATGGGGCCATGTATCGTGAGATTTTGAGTGAAAACCTCCTTCCATCAGCAAGGGCATTGAAGATGAAACGTGGCTGGGTCTTTCAGCATGACAATGATCCAAAACACACCGCCCGGGCAACGAAGGAGTGGCTTCGTAAGAAGCATTTCAAGGTCCTGGAGTCTCCAGATCTCAACCCCATAGAAAATCTTTGGAGGGAGTTGAAAGTCCGTGTTGCCCAGCGACAGCCCCAAAACATCACTGCTCTAGAGGAGATCTGCATGGAGGAATGGGCCAAAATACCAGCAAAAGTGTGTGAAAACCTTGTGAAGACTTACAGAAAACGTTTGACCTGTATCATTGCCAACAAAGGGTATATAAGAAAGTATTGAGAAACTTTTGATATTGACCAAATACTTATTTTCCACCATAATTTGCAAATAAATTCATTAAAAATCCTACAATGTGATTTTCTGGATTTTTTTTTCTCATTTTGTCTGTCATAGTTGACGTGTACCTATGATGAAAATTACAGGCCTCTCTCATCTTTTTAAGTGGGAGAACTTGCACAATTGGTGCCTGACTAAATACTTTTTTTCCCCACTGTATATATATATATATTATATATATATACGCACACACGCACACACAAAGTGTGAGAGAGGGAAAATGTAGAATTAGGAGAGATGGAAGGATACACAGGCTTAGTGGAGATGTAGAGGATGGTATGGAGTGATGGAGAAGGACCTAGAGATGAGCCGGCACATAAATATTACAACTGTACTGATGAGTATGTGGAGTTAGTAAATTTGTTTTAAATGGATTTTGTGTGTTCCTCTGTGTTTCAGTTGGGTGGTGTACGAGGGCCGTGAGTATTCAGGGAACATGTACATCCTGTCAGAAGGAGACTACCCCAACTTCACCAGCATGGGCTGTCCTCCGAACTGTGTCATACGCTCGCTGAAGACTATCCCACTGGTAAGAACAATCCTGATATACTAGTCCCACTCGTATATAGACTGGCTTTTTCACCTCCCTCTCACCAGTACATTTCACTTTGTGTGTCTGTCTCTCACTCTCTAGCTTTCTCCATTTTTTATTTGCAATCACTTAATGAATCAATTTGTTGTTCATCATAGTATTTAAGGTATATTTGACTTAATGCCCCCAGCCCTCTCTCTCCATCATACCATTACTCCTCTACCCTGACCCACTGTAACACTGCTCCAGCCTATTCAACCTAATGTGTGTGGATATCAGAGGGGTTGGAAAAAAAGCAGAAGACAAATTTCCATCCCATGTGGACTAAAAAAGTATATCTTAATATTAACACTGTATATCTTAACCCCCCTGTTTCCCCAGGGATTCTCAGTGCCCTCCATCTCTCTGTTTGGTCTGGAGTGTTTGGAGGGCAGGGAGATCACAGTGGACACAGAGGTGGTCAATATGCTGGAGGAGGGCTACAACAACCATCTACTCTCTGTCAGAGTCAACCGAGGCTGGTGAGTGTGGATGTGTGTGTGTGCATGCTTGTTTGTGTTATTCAGAGTGTTTACATTATGTGATCTTGTGTAACTCTCTCACCCTATGCCTCACTTGCGCTCTTTGCAGCTGGGTGCTGTGTGAGCACAGTAACTACAGGGGGCGCCAGCTCCTGTTAGAACCCATCGAAATCACCAACTGGCCCAAGTTCAGTCAGCTTCTCACCATTGGCTCAATGTACCCAGTACTACAGGTTAGTATCTCACTCGACTTCTTACTTCATTCCAGTTATAATGCACCGTAAGAAAAAAAAAGTTTGCTTAGAATAGTGATCCTGACTATTGTGAGTCAGTTTAAAATTTGCTACATAGAGACCTAATTTATTATAAGCGTTATAATAAGACATCATAAAAGCTTATACAAAGTTATGAAGCCCTTACGCTACTTCTATTTGCTTTGACATGTGACTGTTTCCATTTCCTGCAGAGGCGGTGCTTCTTCCGCATCAAGAGCAAGGAGCGAGGTCACTTCCTGTCCATCCAGGGCGGTGTAGAGGAAATTAAGTCGGGACGCGTGGTGGTGACCGAGCAGGTGGAAGGCATGAGCGACATCTGGTTCTACCAGGAGGGCCTCATCAAGAACAAGGTATTACTCACTAGGAATAAAGTTCCTAAACTTTTTTTATTTCAATTTTCTTTATTCTAATGATCATTTTCTTTCACCTTACTGAGGAACCCCTGGGACTCCCTCGTGGAACCCCATGGGTTCCCAGATTCCAGTTCTCAAGAGCTGCAGTCCTGCTGTTTTAAAAATATATATATTTGAGTTGATACCTTCCTGGCACTTGATTGATACATTTATCAATTATATCAATCACAATTATTGATTGATTGATTGATCGATTGGCCATAGAGTGCACACACCTGTTTGTCCGGGTAGACATTAGTCTCTGATTAAAAGGCAAAGATGGACACTAGCATACACTGTAGCCCTTGAGGACCAGAGTTTCCCACCCCAGGTCTTAGATTCACATATAAACTCAGCAAAAAAAGAAACGTCCTCTCACTGTCAACACCGTTTATTTTCAGCAAACTTAACATGTGTAAATATTTGTATGAACATAACAAGATTCAACAACTGAGACATAAACTAAACAAGTTCCACAGACATGTGACTAACAGAAATGGAATAATGTGTCCCTGTACAAAGCGGGGGTCAAAATCAAAAGTAACAGTCAGTATCTGTTGTGGCCACCAGCTGCATTAAGTACTGCAGTGCATCTCCTCCTCATGGACTGCACCAGATTTGCCAGTTCTTGCTGTGAGATGTTACCCCACTCTTCCACCAAGGCACCTGCAAGTTCCCGAACATTTCTGGGGGGAATGGCCCTAGCCCTCACCCTCCGATCCAACAGGTCCCAGACGTGCTCAATGGGATTGCGATCCGGGCTCTTCGCTGGCCATAGCAGAACACTGACATTCCTATCTCTGTAGCTCAGCTGGTAGAGCATGGCGCTTGTAACGCCAAGGTAGTGGGTTCGATCCCCGGGACCACCCCATACCCCGGGACCACCCATACACAAAAATGTATGCACACATTACTGTAAGTCGCTTTGGATAAAAGCGTCTGCTAAATGGCATATTATTATTATTATTATTATTATATCTTGAAGGAAATCACGCACAGAACGAGCGGTATGGCTGGTGGCATTGTGATGCTGGAGGGCCATGTCAGGATGAGCCTGCAGGAAGGATACCACATGAGGGAGGAGGATGTCTTCCCTGTAATGCACAGCGTTGAGATTGCCTGCAATGACAACAAGCTCAGTCCGATGATGCTGTGACACACCGCCCCAGACCATGACGGACCCTCCACCTCCAAATCAATCCCGCTCCAGAGTACAGGCCTCGGTGTAACGCTCATTTCTTTGACGATAAACGCGAATCCGACCATCACCCCTGGTGAGACAAAACCGTGACTCATCAGTGAAGAGCACTTTTTGCCAGTCCTGTCTGGTCCAGCGACGGTGGGTTTGTGCCCATAGGCGATGTTGTTGCCGGTGATGTCTGGTGAGGACCTGCCTTACAACAGGCCTACAAGCCCTCAGTCCAGCCTCTCTCAGCCTATTGCGGACAGTCTGAGCACTGATGGAGGGATTGTGCGTTCCTGGTGTAACTCGGGCAGTTGTTGTTGCCATCCTGTACCTGTCCCGCAGGTGTGATGTTCGGATGTACCGATCCTGTGCAGGTGTTGTTACACGTGGTCTGCCACTGCGAGGACAATCAGCTGTCCGTCCTGTCTCCCTGTAGCGCTGTCTTAGGCATCTCACAGTACGGGCATTGCAATTTATTGCCCTGGCCACATCTGCAGTCCTCATGCCTCCTTGCAGCATGCCTAAGGCACGTTCACGCAGTTGAGCAGGGACCCTGGGCATCTTTCTTTTGGTGTTTTTCAGAGTCAGTAGAAAGGCCTCTTTAGTGTCCTAAGTTTTCATAACTGTGACCATAATTGCCTACCGTCTGTAAGCTGTTATTGTCTTAACGACCGTTCCACAGGTGCATGTTCATTAATTGTTTATGGTTCATTGAACAAGCATGGGAAACAGTGTTTAAACCCTTTACAATGAAGATCTGAAGTTATTTGGATTTCTATTAATTATCTTTGAAAGACAGGGTCCTGAAAAAGGGACGTTTCTTTTTTTGCTGAGTTTACATTGTTCAACAGTCAATCTGCTAGTCCTATAGTAATCAAAATAAATATGGAAGTTTATTGTATATTTCTACTGAAAACAAATAGAGTTGACCAGAGTTCTACATTTTTTATGTCTCTCTTTCTCTGTCTCTAGTTGGCTCCTGCTATGAGCCTGCAGGTGATGGGGAACGTGGAGGCGGGGGCGAAGGTGGTGCTGTGGTCAGAGACCCGGCAGCCTGTCCAGACCTGGTCAGCCCAGATGAGAGGCACCATCCCCAGCCTCACCTTCCCTGGCATGGTGTTGGACATCAAGGGTGAGACACTACTGTCATCTTAGGAGTGAAATTATAGTAACTACACACATATGAATTGTACTTTCATGCAATACTATGCACACTCAGCACCTATTGGGTAAATGTTTGGGGTAATATACACCCCCCCCCCAATGTTCCCTCTAATGTTTGGGGGGACTAAGGACACTAGGTCTTGTGAGCGGAAACTTGAACCTTGTGAGAATTTTGTGCAACTTCCAACGCCCATTTACAGTGAACACTGAGGCTGTACCGTTACAGTTTTAGACAGTAGGCAATAGGCTATCGTGGCTATTTGAGCATAATGTATCCCATTATATTTTCACAAGGAAATTATACAGTAGCCTATATGTGGTGTTCAATGCAGGCCTACATTGCATGATACTTTTAATAACGTTTTTACATTATGAAGGGCTTGACATTAATTTATACTTTTTTACTTGGGTCTGTAACACCATGTGCCAAAAAGGTGACTGTAAATTGCATTGTATTGTGTTGTATGATTCAAGAAACCACTTTACAAAATAAAATTATTATTATTAACATACAGAGAATTAGACTACCCCTTCTGCCTATTGGCTTATTTGCACATTCAAGCCTGTCTCAAAATACAACACTGCCCCTTTAATTAAGCTTTTTACCTGACTGGCTTTTTTAAAGACTGGCATGTTGTGCTCTTGTAGGAAGCAGTAACTCCCCATTGCTGACCTATAATTATCTATACTGAACAAAATTAGTCATTTTATTTGGAGCGAACCCTGACTGAAGCTGAGCAGAATTTACAATAAGAAGCGTTTTAGATCTGTGTTTACAAAACTCAGCAAAATATTTTTTCTGCCTTTTATCTTTCCTTTTCTTGAGTGAAAAACTCAAACGCGACTCCTGTGGCATATGGTTTACATCGTTTTCATGCTCATCAAACCATTCAACAATTGACCACTTCTGCCCTGTGGATGGGGGCATTGTCATCCAATGGGGGCATAGCTATGGTAGCCAAAATAATGGCCTACCCAGCATTTTTATACATTACCCTAAACATGAGGGGATGTTAATTTCTTAACTCAGGAACAACACCTTTGTGGAAGCACCTGCTTTCAATAGAGTACATTCGGAAAGTATTCAGACCCCTTGACTTTTTCCACATTTTGTTACGTTACAGCCTTATTCTAAAATGGATTCAATAAATACAAATTCTTATCAATCGACACACAAACAGGATTTTAGAAATGTTTGCGAATTTATAAAATAAAATAAAACTGAAATACCTTATTTACATAATTATTCAGACCCTTTGCTATGAGACTAGAAATTGAGCTCAGGTGCATCCTGTTTACATTGATCATCCTTGGGATGTTTCTACAATTTGATTGGAGTCCACCTGTGGTAAATTCAATTGATTGGACATGATTTGGAAAGGCACACACCTGTCTATATAAGGTCCCACAGTTGGACAGTGCATGTCAGAGCAAAAACCAAGCCAAAGGAATTGTCCGTAGAGCTCCGAGACAGGATTGTGTCGAGGCACAGATCTGGGGAAGGGTACCAAAAAATTTCTGCAGCATTGAAGGTCCCCAAGAACACAGTGGCTTCCATCATTCATAAATGGAAGAAGTTTGGAACCACCAAGACTCTTCCTAGAGCTGGCCACCCGGCCAAACTGAGCAATCGGGGGAGAAGGGCCTTGGTCAGGGAGGTGACCAAGAACCCGATGGTCACTCTGACAGAGCTCTAGAGTTCCTCTGTGGAGATGGGAGAACCTTCCAGAAGGACAACCATCTCTGCAGCACTCCACCATTCAGGCCTTTATGGTAGAGTGGCCAGACGGAAGCCACTCCTCAGTAAAAGGCACACGACAACCCTGCTTGGAGTTGGCCAAAAGGCACCTAAAGGATTGTCAGACCATGAGAAACAAGATTTTCTGGTTTGATGAAACCAAGATTGAACTCTTTGGCCTGAATGCCAAGCGTCACATCTGGAGGACACCTGGCACCATCCCTACGGTGAAGCATGATGGTGGCAGCATCATGCTGTGGGGATGTCTTTCAGCGGCAGGGACTGGGAGACTAGTCAGGATCGAGGGAAAGATGAACGGAGCAAAGTACAGAGAGATCCTTGATGAAAACCTGCTCCAGAGCGTTCAGGACCTCAGACTGCTCCAGAGCGTTCAGGACCTCAGACTGAGGCGAAGGTTCACCTTCCAACAGGACAGCAACCCTAAGCACACAGCCAAGACAACGCAGGAGTGGCTTCGGGACAAGTCTCTGAATGTCCTTGAGTGGCCCAGCCAGAGCCCAGACTTGAACCCGATCGAACATCTCAGGAGAGTCCTGAAAATAGCTGTGCAGCGACGCTAACCATCCAACCTGACAGAGCTTGAAAGGATCTGCATAAAATAATGGGAGAAGCTCCCCAAAAACAGGTGTGCCAAGCTTATGGCTTCATACCCAAGAATTCTCAAGGCTGTAATTTACATACTTATGTAAATATGATATTTCCGTTTTTAATTTTTTATACATTAACAAAAATGTCTAAAAACGTGTTTTTGCTTTGTCATTTATGGGGTATTGTGTGTAGATTGATGAGGAAACAAAAATTATTTAATCAATTTTAGAAAAAGGCTGTAATGTAACGAAATGTGGAAAAAGTCAAGGGGTCTGAATACTTTCCGATGTAATGTGTTGGTCCCATGTTTCATGAGCTGAAATAAAATATCCCAGAATTGTTTTCATATCACAAAAAGCTTATTTCTCTTTTTGTTCAGTGGGCTAATAACTCGCTAACTAGCATAGAATATCAAGAAATGTGCACACGCACTAATCTGAAAAGCACATTCACTCGCGGGTGATTGAAAGACCGCTCGTGGGCTACCCCCACCAATAGAATTCTACTCCGTTGCGCTCTGGCTCTGCCTACAACAAAATCACGGACTCAATCTTGCAAAGTTAGATTTGTTTTTGTTTGTTGCTTTGAAAAAGGGCTGATATACTAATTGGGTGAACTCAGTGTTCAGTCTCTTGTGTCTCTGCATGGCCTTTCTTCTCCGCTGCAGTCCTGGAGGAGGTGCACGGCAGCTTAGAGGGAACATTGCTGCCCCCCCCCACTTATTTATTTGGACAGGGGATTGATCAGGGATGTGATGGGCACAACATATATAGGAAATAAAGGCTACTGATAAGATATAGATGTAATAAGTAGGCATTGTTGATATTAAATATTTACATCACTTATTGATAAGCATGCTATAAATTAATGATATAATTGTATCTCTCAGGTGGCAAGCAGTACGACAGAGACCATGTGGTGATTTTACCAGAGAGTGAGGAGAGGCCTTGCCAACAGTGGGAGCTGGAGCTGCTATAACCTTCCAATAACCTTCCCACACCCTTCACCCGCTCCTCCAATACAATACGTTGCAATATCCCCAACCCCTCAGAACTCCTGCTTGGCCTTTAGGAAGCACCACAGACTTAACCTTGTGTCATCATCAGGCACTGTCAAGATGATCTGAGAACATCTTCATTGCAGTTAAAGGGGTTTTATTTAATTCAGTGAAATTCCGTTATCATTTTTTGCCTTGATGTGAGGACCGCAGCATACGAACGACTGAACAATAAACAACCAGTGCCTTTTGAATCAACTGGAGAGGATGTGAAGGGTAATGCTCCCCGCCCCCCTCCTTAAATATGTATATTTGGATTATTCTATTTACAGACATTCTACTCTCTCAGATTCTTCCTTGACTTGGATGGTATGACCCGGCTTACCCACACACAGTAGTGGACTGAACCATTCACTTGAACTCACCAATGATTACTTCTACTATATGGTACATTATCTGTGGCTACAAGCAGTATATTTAAGATGGATTCATAAAGGAAGCCAAATATATGCACATTATTTTCTGAATTGACTTAGTCAAACAAAAGACCAAAAAAAACGATTTCATGTACTACGTTTTGGGAAAACATTGGATGAGAAGTGTATTCTTTATGCAGTATAATACATACACAATACATATAACAATGTATGATGACATGCAATGACCCTGTGGGCTTTTATGGAATTACTCTCGAATGCTAGTCTATGTTCTTTAAGGTGATGTTTCTATTTCACTATGGTATTACTACTGTAGTTGCATAGATATTAATCATACATTGCCAATCACTGTCAACATACAGGTTACTTTATTTGTTTTATAACACCAAATGCCTTGCTTCTCTGTGCACTCTTTGATACCAAAAATATGTGAATGGTTTTAAAATATCAAATATAAATATTAAATAAAACGTATCAATTGTTAAAATGTGTTAATCTAAAATGTCTTCTTTCATAGATCTTTAATTATAGATAAGTTACAGTATACTGTCATGTATTCCTTGGAGACAGAACATCTGGGTCATCCTGTGCTTTCACATGTTATTATAATGCAGATAGGTCAGAGGTGAGCAGTGGTACTGTCTGTCTGACTTATCATCTAGATTGGCTATCAGTATTCACACAGACATAATCTAGAAACACTGAGCAAGCTGTTCTGAATACCATGGTGATGTGCGTACAAGATACAGGACTGTAAAGAGTGAGACAAGACAACTGATAGTATAGTATGTGGCCTACTCAGTACAGAACATACTACAGTGCCTTGCAAAACTATTCATCCCCCTTGGCGTTTTTCCTATTTTGTTGCATTACAACCTATAATTTAAATCGATTTTTATTTGGATTTCATATAATGGACATAAACAAAATAGTCCAAATTGCTGAAGTGAAATGAAAAAAATAACTTGTTTCAAAAAATTCGAAAAAATAAATAACGGAAAAGTGGTGCGTGCATATGTATTCACCCCCTTTGCTATGAAGCCCCTAAAAAGATCTGGTGCAACCAATTACATAATTAGTTAGATTGCACACAGGTGGACTTTATTTAAGTGTCACATGATCTGTCACATGATCTCAGTATATATACACCTGTTATGAAAGGCCCCAGAGTCTGCAACACCACTAAGCAAGGGGCACCCCCAAGCAAGCGGCCCCATGAAGACCAAGGAGCTCTCCAAACAGGTCAGGGACAAAGTTGTGGAGAAGTACAGATCAGGGTTGGGTTATAAAAAAATATCAGAAACTGAACATCCCACGGAGCACCACTAAATCCATTATTAAAAAATTGAAAGAATATGGCACCACAACAAACCTGCCAAGAGAGGGCCGCCCACCAAAACTCATGGACCAGGCAAGGAGGGCATTAATCAGAGAGGCAACAAAGAGACCAAAGATAACCATGAAGGAGCTGCAAAGCTCCACAGTAGCGATTGGAGTATCTGTCCATAGGACCACATTAAGCCATACACTCCACAGAGCTGGGCTTTACGGAAGAGTGGCCAGAAAAAAGCCATTACTTAAAGAAAGAAATAAGCAAACACGTTTGGTGTTTGCCAAAAGGCATGTGGGAGACTCCCCAAACATATGGAAGAAGATACTCTGGTCAGATGAGACTAAAATTGAGCTTTTTGGCCATCAAGGAAAACGCTATGTCTGGCGCAAACCCAACACCTCTCATCACCCCGAGAACACCATCATGCTGTGGGGATGTTTTTCATCGGCAGGGACTGGGTAACTGGTCAGAATTGAAGGAATGATGGACGGCGCTAAGTACAGGGAAATTCTTGAGGGAAACCTGTTTCAGTCTTCCAGAGATTTGAGACTGGGACAGAGGTTCACCTTCCAGTAGGACAATGACCCTAAGCATACTGCTAAAGCAACACTGAGTGGTTTAAGGGGAAACATTTAAATGTCTTGGAATGGCCTAGTCAAAGCCCAGACCTCAATCCAATTGAGAATCTGTGGTATGACTTAAAGATTGCTGTACACCAGCGGAACCCATCCAACTTGAAGGAGCTGGAGCAGTGGAACCATGTCGTCCAAAAAGTTGTACTTTTGAATCATCTGTCCATAGAACGTTCTTCCAAGAGTCTTGATGATCATCCAGGTGCTTTTTGGCAAACTCGAGTCAACTTTTTGGACGAGATGGGTCGAGATGGGTCCCATTATGCCTGGCGAAAACCAAACACTGCATTCCACAGTAAGAACATCATACCAAAGGTCAAGCATGGTGGTGGTGGTGTGATGGTTTGGGGATGCTTTGGTGGTGGTGGTATGATGGTTTGGGGATGCTTTGCTGCCTCAGGACCTGGACGACTTGCCTCAATAGAAGGAACCATGAATTCTGCTCTGTATCAGAGAATTCTACAGGAGAATGTCAAACCATCTGTCTGTGAGCTGAAGCTGAAGCGCAGCTGGGTCATGCAGCAAGACAATGATCCAAAACACACAATCAAGTCTACATGAAAATTGCTAATGGCCTAGTCAAAGTCCAGACATAATCCCAATTGAGATGTTGTGGCAGGACTTGAAACGAGCAGATCATGCTTGAAAACCCACACGTCACTGAGTTAAAGCAGTTCCTCCACAGCGACGTGAGAGACTGATCAACAACTACAGGAAGCATTTGGTTGGAGTCATTGCAGCTAAAGGTGGCACAACCAGTTATTGAGTGTAAGGGGTCAATTACTTTTTCACACAGGGGAATTGGGTGTTGCATAACTTTGTTTATGAAATAAATATGTAATTGTTGTGTTATTTGTTCACTTATGTTCCCTTTATCTAATATTAGGTTATGGTTGAAGATCTGATAACATTCAGTATCACAAATATGCAAAAGTAGAGAAAATTTGAAAGGGGGCAAATACTTTTTCATTGCACTGTATATGTAAATATTGCCAAAACAAAATAGTTTTAGGACTGAGTCAAGTGGAAATACATAGAGAAGTAGAATGTTTTCTTTCTCTCTCTCTCTCTCTCTCTCTCTCTCTCTCTCTCTCTCTCTCTCTCTCTCTCTCTCTCTCTCTGTGTAATGTTAAACTGGAGGAACAAGATCAGAGCTGTTGAATGGATATCTGATCTTAGGGGTTTTCACAGTCCGGGGTGTTGAATGGCTCCTTTGTTGGACTCCCTCCATTCTTAACGTTAAGGTTTCAGTCCCTCTTGTTTCAGTCAAAACGGGTCATTTCGTTTATGTGGTAAGGTTGAGGAAACCTTCCTTGCCCTGCACAAAAACTCACCCGTTTAACGTTTGCAAGAAGGAACTTACCCCGGATACTTGGATAACAGATTTGATTGAATAGACCAAGGTTTCCCAAACTCTGTGTATGTTTTGGTTTTAGCCCTAGCACTACACAGCTGATTCAAAGAGTCAACTAATCATCAAGCTTTGATCATTTGAATCAGCTGTGTAGTGTTAGGCCAAAAACCAAAACGTGCACCTCTTTGGGTACCGAGGATCGAGTTTGGGAAACACTGGAATAGACCAGATAGTCCAGATGCCTCCTTAACTAGGAAATGTCTAACATTCCTAGCTATCTACGCGAGTTGCCGTAGTTATCTGATGGACCAATGGCAATGACCTAAGCATGGGTCCTGAGCTCTCATAGGTTCAAAAATAAGATTTTCACAAGAGGAATCTGAGTGAAAGAGAGTGAGGCGGGTGCAGTAAGGGCAGTTTAGTTGTTGTAAGGGCAGTTTAGCTACTTGCTCACCTTTCGTTCTGACCACAGGTTTTCTTTGTCACAGGTAGGAACTATTACTATCATTATTTGTCTGACCGCTCTTTTGAGAAAGGATTGTAGCTTATAGTGTGTATATTAGTGACCATATTATCATATTACTGATTGTGAGTGACTTTAGAGTGGTTTCTGTCTTTTGGGCAGGCAACCTTTATGAATTTCAGAATTTTATGTTGTGGGCTAAGTTCAAGTTCAAGTTATATTGTCACATACACAAGTACAGTGAAATGCTTAACTTGCAAGCTCTACCCAACAGTGCAGTAATCAATATCAAAATAGTATAACTTATAAAAAATAAATAATACATGTAAAGAAAACCCAAGAAATAGGACATTGGTTACACATAGTTAACGCATTTATAGTGCCTTCTACACTATAAGGCATTTTTTGACTTAAAAAACCTTAATTACAGGTTTTGATTCTGTAAAACACCCTTCTGTAAAGGCTATCAATGCATTTAACAAAATCTTGTTACTTATGATAGGTCATGACTGCTTTTGTGATAAAATCTGAGTTTTTAACGACGACACATTCCATCATTCCTCACGTGTATTCATTCATGCATAAAACAATGGTGGCGTTGTATTAAATGGTCTTTCTTGTTTCCTCTTTTGCAGGTGAAATTCAGACATGGACATTGAGTACTTGCCATCATATGTGAGTGTTAGGAACCTCTGTCCCCTTTGTCTTTCAATCTTTCATCTCGTTATCTTAGTTTCGTCAGTGTTTCTTCACCCTACCTGTCCTACCGCCTCTTTTTCCTGCACTATGGATGACAATTGTATGTTTAAAATTCTTAAAATTCTCCGTTGTGAAATGGAAGAGTGTGAAACCTTTAGGATAATGTCTGCCAGGCAAAATGCACATTTGTCAGTTTCACTCCCCTCCCTCTCCCTCACAGTCCTCATCTTGTCACTGTTTTACTGAGCTCTCTCTCCCTCCCATTTCTCACTCCCCCCTCATCTGTCTCCTTGTCCTCCCACTTAACTTTCTTCACTCTCCCCATTTCTTCCCCCTCTTCCTTTTTTTTCCCCCTTCCAATGCCTTTTCTCTATCTTTACCCTACCCCTCTCCCTGTCCATTTCCCCTATCGTCGCCCTCCATCCTCTCCTCCATTGGCCTTGCCCTTCCTCTCTTCCTCATTCTTTCACTGGTCCTCTCCTAGAATATGTCCTGGGGTACCTTGGGTACTATAAGGCCCTTCCCTTACTTCCATGCTAAGAGAGATGCTCTGGACATTCAGGCTGCCCTGGAACAGAAAGGTACAGCCTCAGTCATCAGAACTCATAATGATTCAAGTATATGTGTTTCAATGCTAATTTTGTTCTACCCTTGGGTATTAAAAATTATTTGCATTGTTTTATTTAATACATTCTTAACAAGATATCGTTTCTGGTCTGATTACAGATGCAGTTACTCTGATAAAAATCCTGACCAACCGCAACAATGCTCAAAGACAAATCATCGCTCAGACCTTCAAAACCATCACAGAGAAGGTAACTAGTAACTACAATACTGGGACCAGGTTACCCACTTCAAATCCTAACCTCAACCATTACAGGTAAAAATTCCAAACTGACCATAGTTCAGTGTCTGGAGTCAACATGCCCACTGACTATGTGTTGTCCCCCTGATCCAGGAGTTGTCCTCTGGGCTGAAGAAGGCCCTGTCTGGGGAGTTGGAGAATTTGCTGTTGGCCTTGGTGATGACCCCACTGCAGTTCGATGCTTACCGTCTGAGACAATCCATGGAGGTGAGGGATGGTGGGAGAGAGGGGGACAGGAGAAAGAGGGAGGAAGGGAGGGGATAGAGAGATACTTTTTATATTTCAAAAATACCTTTATTGGCCCAATAATTTGCATCACTTTAGTACACTCTTTACTACATTGTAACAGTACTAAACAGTTAAAACCAAGCCACCCTTCCTCGTCCACTGCACACAGAACCCCAAACCTCTACAAGGTTCCCCAGATGGTTCATCAGCCCACAGTAAGCATGATCCAGTGTCAGCCGAGCCCGCCCCAGCAGCATAGCTCTGGGGTCCATACACCCCACCCCCTGCATCTCATGCTTCTTGTTCTTCCACACTGCCATTTTTGCCTGCCCGAACAGGTAGTTTACTAGGCAGTCCCTTCGCCTCTTAGCCACGCTAAACCTAGGCCCTCCAACATATACAGTACCAGTCAAAAGTTTGGACACACCTACTCATTCAAGGGTTTTCCTTTCTTTTTATTATTTTCTACATTGTAGAATAATAGTGAAGACATCAAAACTATGAAATAACACATATGGAATCATGTAGCCAAAAAAGGGTTAAACAAATCAAAATATATTTGAGATTCTTCAAATAGACACCCTTTGCCTTGATGACAGCTTTGCACACTTTTGGCATTCTCTCAACCAGCTTCACCTGGAATGCTTTTTCAACAGTCTTGAAGGAGTTCCCACATATGCTGAGCACTTGTTGGCTGCTTTTCCTTCACTCTGCGGTCCGACTCATCCCAAACCATCTCAATTTGGTTGAGGTCGGGGGATTGTGGAGGCCAGGTCATCTGATGCAGCACTCCATCACTCTCCTTCTTCGTCAAATAGCCCTTACACAGCCTGGAGGTGTGTTGGGTCATTGTCCTGTTGAAAAACAAATGATAGTCCCACTAAGCCCAAACCAGATAGGATGGCGTATCGCTGCAGAATGCTGTGGTAGCCATGCTGGTTAACTGTGCCTTGAATTCTAAATAAATCACAGTGTCACTAGCAAAGCACTCCCACACCATAACACCTCCTCCTTCATGCTTTACGGTGGGAAATACACATGCGGAGATCATCCGTTCACCCGTCTCACAAAGACATGGCGGTTGGAACCAAAAATCTCCAATTTGGACTCCAGACCAAAGGACACATTTCCACCGGTCTAATGTCCATTGCTCGTATTTCTTGGCCCAAGGAAGTCTCTTCTTATTATTGGTGTCCTTTAGTAGTGGTTTCTTTGCAGCAATTTGATCCTTAAGGCCTAATTCACACAGTCTCCTCTGAACAGTTGATGTTGAGATGTGTCTGTTACTTGAACTCTGTGAAGTGTTTATTTGGGCTGCAATCTGAGGCTGGTAACTCTAATGAACTTATCCTCTGCAGCAGAGGTAACTTTGGGTCTTCCATTCCTGTGGCGGTCCTCATGAGAGCCAGTTTCATCATAGCGCTTGATGGTTTTTGCGACTGCACTTGAAGAAACTTTCAAAGTTCTTGACATTTTCCGTATTGACTGACCTTCATGTCTTAAAGTAATGATGGACTGTCGTTTCTCTTTGCTTATTTGAGCTGTTCTTTTAACAAGGCACACCTGTTAATTGAAATGCATTCCAGTTGACTACCTCATGAAGCTGGTTGAGAGAATGCCAAGAGTGTGCAAAGCTGTCATCAAGGCAAAGGGTGGCAAAAAAAAAATATATATATAAAATATATTTTGATTTGTTTAACACATTTTTGGTTACTACATGATTCCATATGTGTTGTTTCATAGTTTTGATGTCTTCACTATTATTCTACTATGCAGAAAATAGTAAGAATAAAGAAAAACCCTGGAATGAGTAGGTGTCCAAACTTTTGACTGGTACTGTAGGTCCCATGTCAGCCCCAACCCTAGCCCTGTACACCACCATCCCCAGGACAGAAAACAGCCCTGTCAGCCTGGAACAAAAGAAAAACAGATGCTGCACTGTCTCCTCCTCCCCACAGAACAAACACCCCCTCCTCACTGGTGGATCAAGGTGTGACACATATCTGTTTGTGGCGATAGCCCGTGAATAATCCTCCACTGTAGATCAGCAGTACACTTCTCTATGGGAGTCTTATACAGGGAGCGCCAACATCCTCTCAGAGAAGGGACCGGTCGCAAGCCCCCGGCCACCCCGTTGCTCTCAGCCCATGCAGATTGTCTTTCTGATCCACATTGACAGCCACCATATACAAAGCCTGTTTGCTGGTTGTACAAAAACCCCCAGCTCCGGAGTCCTGAACAATAAAATAATCTCCTCACCCTGCTGGTGTTCCCCTGCAGCAGCAGCTGGGAAAAAATTAGATAGATGGTAAAAGGAGCTAGATCAGTGTCATTCATGGTTAAACAGCCCAGTCTCTGCCTGTTTCCCAGCAGCTCTCTGAAGGAGCCCGGTAGTGCAGCATGGAACCCCTCCACCACCTGCTGCAGCAGCCTGGATTACTTAATGGAGGAAGCCTCTGTCATGTCACTGGCAGATTTCCACTCAGCCTTCTCTCTCAGATCACCTAACTTAGTTTGAGTTTGAGTTGAGTTTGAGTTTGAGTTTATTTTTACAGGGACAGTGCACATTAATCAACGTTTCAGTAAAAGTGCCGGTTTTAGCCAACCGGCTAATTTTCAACCGCAGTCCCTGGGCAGGTTATTAAAAACAATTACAATATAGACAATAACAACATAGAACAAGACATAGCATACAGACATAGCAACATAGGACAAACAAGACGTAGCATACAGACCGAGCAACATAGAACAAAAAGCAGCAAGGCAAAATTCATAAAAGCAACAAAGTGTTTCCACACCTCACAAGTTACAGACAACAGACATGGAAAGCGGCAACACACAGCTAGGGACCATGTTCACAAATCTGATTGACACAGTCACCCCGCTCTCACAAGTCTGGCTCGCAAGCTCACAGAAGTCAGCACTCTGGACTGGATGAGTTGGTTGTGGAAGAGTGGCTCCTCCATTATCCATGCTCCTGGCCATGAAACATCTCTGTAAACAGTTAAGAGTCTCGTTCCACGCCCAAAGCACAGCGCGGTAGAACGGAGTAAGGGTTGACATATCGGCCTGCTCCAGATCCAAAAGGAACAAGTGCCTGTCATATCCAAGGCCCCTCCCTTCCTTGGAATAGCCCATGCTGTGTCTCTCCAGCACACCCCCTGCTGGTTCAAAAGTCTCTGCACAGCTTGTAGGTGGAAAGCTGTGACTCTGGACCCAATGTCCACCAGCCCTTGTCCCCCTTATGCATGTCCAGTGTCGACCAGACAAAAAAAGGTCCACAAGTAACTTTTGCAGATGCTTGACGAGACTCTGTGGGGGGTCCAACACCATCAGCCAGTGCCAGAGCATTGAAGCGGCCAAGTTGTTAGTGAAAGCACCGTTCCCCTAAAATACTTCTAAATAGTTAGTTAAATAGTTTAACCAAATAGCTACCCAGACTATCTGTATTGACCCTTTTTGCACCTCTTTTGACTCATCACATACGCTGTTGCTACTGTTTGTCTACCCTGTTGCCTAGTCACTTTATCCCAACCTATACCTCAATCACCTCATACCCCTGTACATCGACTCAGTACTTACCCCGTGTATATAGCCAAGTTATCGTTACTCATTGTGTATTTATTCCTTATGTTATAATTTTTTCTATTATTTCTCTATTTTTCTCTCTGCATTGTTTGGCCCATCAGTAAGCATTTCACTGTTGCTCTACACCTGCTGTTTACGAAGCATGTGACAAATAACATTTAATTTGATGATTTTATTTGATCAGTGGCAACAACCCCCACCATTTAGACAACTTAGCAGCAACATTGTCCACCAGCCCCTCCTAGTTTCTCTCCTGGAATTCTGAGGTCCCCAAGAACACCCCTAGGAACTTCATCCCTACTCTGCCCCACTGTAGCCCCCCAGTAAGTCTAGGACATCCTGCTCTGGCCCATATCCCCATAATCAACCCTTCACTCTTCTCCCAGTTCACCTCAAACAACAATAAAGCCATGCTAACCTCCTCCACATCTCCCTCCCTCTTGACAAACAGTGTCACATCATCAGCATAAGCCAACACGAACCCCACCTACTGCCCCCAGAACTGACATCCCCTGCAGCCTCTCCCTCAGCCTACACAGCAGTGGTTATATGGCTAGACTGTAGAGCTGACACGAGAGTGGACACACCTGCCTAATCAAATATGCATGACACACTTTCAAAAGCTTTTTCTTGATCAATAGAAATGAGTCCATGATCCTGATCATACATCCTAGTGATGTCTATGAGGGAGGGAGGGGGGAGGGAGGGAGAGCAGGTTCATGGAACATTGAGCAGACATACTGTAAATGTACAGATGAGCAACATACAGTAATTGAAATGACAAAGTCAAATAGCTGTATTTTTTATATACAGGGCATTGGTACAGATGAGGAGGGTTTGCTAGAGATTCTGTGCACCAGGTCACCCAAGGTGCTTGCCAACATCACCTCTACCTACAAGGAGCGTAAGTTACAACAATTCAAAGATATTATAAAGACATCATTATCTAAATTGCTGCAATCACTTCATAACATCACATTGCAGAATTGCTCTTTCATCAATACAGTTCTACTGTGATATGTTCTAATGAAGTAATCACCAAAGTATTCAGAGGCCAAATAATGTCCCCATAACTTAATGTGGTGTGTGTTTTAGAGTATAATAAGGATCTAGAGACGGACCTGAAGGGTGAGACCAGTGGGGACTTTGCCAAACTCGTCGTGGCCTTACTCAAGGTGAACCTTGTCCCTCTCCCCTCCCTGACAGAAATCCTCTTCACTAACATGTTACACTTATTAGAAGAACCTCTGTAAGATTGTCCGCTAAATGACTAAATTGTACATGTACATTTTAAATAGGCAAACGATATAATTAAAAACGTTTAGAAATACTGATCTTGATCCCAGTCTCTATTCCTCTACCTCTTCACACTCAATAGAAGGAAAAGGGAGGAGGTGTGGTGCAAAGAGACACAGAGGTGCGTACAGTATAATGCACTAGTGTACTGCACCGTGTATTTGTGTGTGTGAGTTTGTGTCTGTTTAACCTTATGTGCTTGTGAATGAGCAGGCTCTCTCTGAAGCTATCAATCAGGCAAAGGCAGATCCTGGACCATGGATCACCATTCTGACGACCAGAGACTCTGAACATCTTAACCAAGGTGTGTGTGTGTGTGTGTGTGTGTGTGTGTGTGTGTGTGTGTGTGTGTGTGTGTGTGTGTGTGTGTGTGTGTGTGTGTGTGTGTGTAATATAGTTGTGTTGTGTGTGCAGTGTTCGTCAATTTGGAGAGTGAGAAGCATGAGCCAGTGGATGAAGCAATAGAGAAAGCATTCAGTGGAGATGTGAGACTTGGGCTGAAAACACTGGGTAAAACACTGGAATGTGTGTGCATGTGTCTGGGTGTGGGTGTGGGTGTGTGTCATGTGTTTAATGTGTACATTCAAATGTTTACATTTATCTTACATCATATGCTTACATCATTGCTAATGAAATGGATGTCCAGTGAAAACAGTTATGAGCCCACAAGCAGCAGAGCACAGAGTGCACTGTACATGCAGTAGAGGTACGGTTGAAGTCGAAAGATTACATACACTTAGGTTGGAGTTATTAAAACTCGTTTTTCAACCACTCCACAAATTTCTTGTTAACAAACTATAGTTTTGGCAAGTCGGTTAGGACATCTACTTTGTGCATGACAGATTATTTAACTTATAATTCACTATATCACAATTCCAGTGGGTCAGAAGTTTACATACATTAAGTTGACTGTGCCTTTAAACAGCTTGGAAAATTCCAGAAAATGATGTCATGGCTTTAGAAGCTTCTGATAGGCTAATTGACATCATTTGAGTCAATTGGAGGTGTACCTGTGGATGTATTTCAAGGCCTACCTTCAAACTTAGAGCCTCTTTGCTTGACATCATGGGAAAATCTAAATAAATCAGCCAAGACCTCAGAAAAACAATTGTAGACCTCCACAAGTCTGGTTCATCCTTGGGAACAATTTCAAAACACCTGAAGGTACCACATTAATCTGTACAAACAATAGTACGCAAGTATAAACACCATAGGACCACGCAGCAGTCATACCGCTCAGGAAGGAGACGCGTTCTGTCTCCTAGAGATGAACGTACTTTGGTGCGAAAAGTGCAAATCAATCCCAGAACAACAGCAAAGGACCTTGTGAAGATGCTGGAGGAAACAGGTACAAAAGTATCTATATCCACAGTAAAACAAGTCCTATATCGACATAACCTGAAAGGCCGCTCAGCAAGGAAGAAGCCACTGCTCCAAAACCGCCATAAAAAAGCCAGACTATGGTTTGCAACTGCACATGGGGACAAAGATTGTACTTTTTGGAGAAATGTCATCTGGTCTGATTAAACAAAAATAGAACTGTTTGGCCATAATGACCATCGTTATGTTTGGAGGATAAAGGGGGTGGCTTGCAAGCCGAAGAACACCATCCCAATCGTGAAGCACGGGGGTGGCAGCATCATGCTGTGGGGGTGCTTTGCTGCAGGAGGGACTGGTGCACTTCACAAAATAGATGGCATCATGAGGAAAGAAAATGATGTGGATATATTGAAGCAACATCTCAAGACATCAGTCAGGAAGTTAAAGCTTGGTCGCAAATGGGTTTTCCAAATGGACAATGACCCCAAGCATACTTCCAAAGTTGTGGAAAAATGGCTTAAGGACAACAAAGTCAAGGTATTGGAGTGGCCATCACAAAGCCCTGACCTCAATCCTATAGAACATTTGTGGGCAGAACTGAAAAAGCGTGTGCGAGCAAGGAGGCCTACAAACCTGACTCAGTTACACCAGCTCTGTCAGGAGGAATGGGCCAAAATTCACCCAACTTATTGTGGGAAGCTTGTGGAAAGCTACCTGAAACGTTTGACCCAAGTGAAACAATTTAAAGGCAATGCTACCAAATACTAATTGAGTGTGTGTAAACTTTTGACCCACTGGGAATGTGATGAAAGAAATAAAAGCTCAAATAAATCATTCTCTCTACTATTATTCTGACATTTCACATTCTTAAAATAAAGTGGTGATCCTAACTGACCTAAGACAGGGAATTTTTACTAAGATTAAATGTCAGGAATTGTGAATAACTGAGTTTAAATGTATTTGGCTAAGGTGTATGTAAACTTCCGTCTTCAACTGTATGTTAATATGTGCATGGACTCACACACAAAGGATCACTAACCTTTCTCTCTGATAACAGTGCGTTGCATACAGAGCCCAAACCTCTACCTGGCTCAAAGACTCGAGACCATGAAGGTAAGCATCAACATATTCAGAACTCATGAGTCTGTCTGTCCGTCCGTCCGTCTGTCTGTCTTTGGGGTGTTTGGTTTTCCATTGTGTTTGGTTGGTAAATCTCTGTTTGTCCCCTCCAGGCAGCCATAGTCCAGGGGGTGATGGTGTCCCACAGTGAGGAGGATCTGCTGTGTGTGAGAGTTGCTTATCTCAGACAGACAGGCACCTCACTCTACACAGCCCTACAGGTCAGACACACACATATGCATGCACGGACCAAACAGACACATTTACACACACATACAATCATATGTACAGTGTATGTGTACCCAGTGGTGTAGTGGGGGCTATATGCAGGTATACCCACTTTTTTTTCATTGGGCATTGCCTATACTCACGTCTTAATCCCCACTCATGCGTATCAAAGTAGTGTAGTAGAGGTATACGCCGTATCATATATTATATTACGGGCGACAATTTTAGTACTCATCACTGCATTCTCTACCAGAAAGTTGGTTGGCCCTCTTTGATGTCACATAGGTTGATACATTGCTATGTTTTCCCACTGTACCTAACATCAAAACTAAACTTTAGACATATGAGTTACCACACCCGGTCTCAGCGATGGCTAACTCTGGAAATGTATTTGGTCTCTAATGAGTTAGATAAATAAGCTTTTAGTTTTCTTGCACCTTATTTGTGGAACAATCTTCAAAATGTTCTTAGATTTGATGTTCTGGTGCCTATAGGGCAATTCAGAAAGCTGAATTGCTGCACCTGTGTTGTTCTCCAGGATGAAGCTGATGAATAATTTCACAAAATCACAGTTGATTGTAATGCAATCATCAGGCAGTGAAGTGTAGATGGAAAGTGTGTACAGTGATATGGAACTGATTTCATGCTTCTGTAAGATACGTCTGAAATATGTTCAATTTCATGGCATACAGACATGTTGTCATAAATCATGTCTGATGTACATTCCACTATACAACATGTTCTCACCTTGTCCATTAATTGGCCAAAGAACCCAAAACATGCACTTTTGCCATAGCCAGTTTGCAAAAGTGCAAAGACACTTTGGCCATTTAAGACGTTCCTCAATAACTATTTTTATTGTGGTCTGAGCAGGAAGTGGGGATTTATATATTGGAGAATGCTATTCAATTCTTCGTCTTCCATTGCTACCTTGCTATGTACCTTGCTACAATTTATTGAAACTTAAATAATTAAAAAGTAAGTCCAATATAGGCCTATATAGTTTGGAAATAGTAATTATGACTTTGTGGCTGTGTTAACTAGGGATGACTGTGCAACAAGGATGGTCTACCAGTCTCTTAACATCCAATTTGTGAGATTGAAAATCTGAAGAAAACAAATCACACAGGGTGCCTGTCCTTCACCGGTCTGGCCGTTTGGGAAATTTTGGGCAGAATTAGAGTATACCCACTTCTCCAGGCACCACTACACCACTGTGTGCATCCACCCACCAGATGTAATGCACATTTAGACTCCCACATGTACACACACTTATCTGTATGCCAGTAGCACACCTGTTTGAGGAATGAAAAAAAAAGTAATTTATTTATTTCCTGTAACAAATACAGTAGAAATGCATGTCAATGAAACTATCTACAGTATCTCAACCAAGCAGTATAACCAACAGTCTTTCAAAATTAATTTAAAATTTTTAAATGTTCCAATGTTTTTCAACAGAAACAATTCAAAGGAGATCACCTACAAGCATTGCTGGCTATCTGTCGATCTGAAGACTAAAGAATTGAGTTTTGTGTACAATTTCACATTAGCTCAGCCTACACATTACTAATCACATTTTAGTATTTACAGTATACAGATGTAGGATCTTAATTTGAGGAAGTTTGCTACAGCAAGAAAATATTTCTGCAGCAACCGGAAATGTGAATTGTTATGTGGATTATAATTAATACAAGATATTGTAGGGGTTGATACATTTTTGTAAGGAAAAATCATGTCTGAAATCAAGTGAAAATTACAAACTTCAGAAGCCTTTTTAAACCTCAAATACACTACAAGTTTTACATGTCCTGCATTGATCAAATTAAGATCCTACATCTGTATTGCTCTATGTCTCAGTCCTACACGGTAATACAAGAAAATAAAACGTTGTTCAATTGCTAATACTCATAATGCTTAAAATGACAGTAAAGTCAGTTTCTACAAATTTTTTCTATAATTGTTTGAAGTGTACTTTAATTTGAAGTGTACTTCCATACTTTTATTAAAATAAAAATTGGATTACAATCAAGTATATTTTCTACAACATTAATTCCTTCTAATCAGTGCATTTAAAAAAAACAAACAGACAAAAATACGTCTAAAAGGGCAGTGGAGGCAAGTTCCTCAATAAATATCTGTTTGCCCAAAGAATTGTATCCATTGGTGACTGTTTACAACACATTCAAGTTTAAGAACAACTTGCTTCTCTCATAACGTGTCCATATGCAAAGTTTAACCTCTAACATGAAACATCAATGACTGTGTGCCAGTAGAGGAAAATCCATACTTTCACATACATGTTTGCTTTCCTCAGTAGCTCTGGGTTCATTCATAGCCAGTCAGTCTATTTGGCCTGAGCAATACAAACTCCAGGCCAGAGGGGGTGCACCACTTAGAACCACAGGGTGTAGAGCAGAAGAGGCACCACAGAACACAACAGAGATGCTCTGGTTGCTGGGCTGCCACTTGGTGTGGTGGGTGGGACATGTGCTGCTGTTGTAGGAGCAGGAGCAGCGGTTGTAGGAGTAGGAGCAGGAGCAGGAGCAGCGGTTGTAGGAGCAGGAGCTGCAATTGCAGGAGCAGCCATTGTAGGAGCAGAAGCAGCCATTGTTGGAGCAGCCGTTGCAGGAGTAGCGGTTGCATTGGTATCCTGAATACAGAGAATGATAGAAGAAACAATGGAATCAATATGGACTGCAAATCATTCTTAAAGGGACATTTCACTCATAAATGAAAGTTTGTCAGATGTTTTCAGACCTCAAAAATAGACTAATGTCAAGATGAAACATTGATTGTGTAGATCCAGCTATAGGCCTCACTCCTAAATGAATGGAAAAGATTAGCACTGTCTAATTTCCTGGTTTTATTCAGTGCTCATCTTTTCCATTAATTTGATATGGAGGCGTATAGCTGGATCTACACAACCGATGTCATTGGACTAACAAACTTTTATTTGAAAGTATAATGTCCCTTTTGAAGCTTGAGTCCTTAGTTGCTGGATACATTTTTGGACTTATAAATGAATGATATATACACATTGATTCTTGAAGAATATAACTTATAACTGCCTCATGAGTTTAGGGCTCTATTCAATCTGTATCGCTGAAGCGTTACAGATTGCGCGCTAGAAATGTAAAGGTAATTTCCGATTGAGCCAACATATGCAGCGTTTACAGTGAATGCAGTCTCCACTAATGTGGGAACATTGCCTTTACATTTAAATTACACTGTAACGTTGAATTTCTGCGATACGGATTGAATAGAGCCTTTAGTTCAATTGTCGTCCCCCATCAGAATCCAAAATGCAAGCTTGTTTTACTCCAATGTTTGTAAACAATTTAAATGTAAACAAACACTGTATTGCCTCAAAACATAGGGCTCTATTCAATCCATAGAGATCTGCTTTATAGCGCAATTGACAATCAAAGGCAATATTCCTGCGGTTGTGGAGACTGCATTCATGGTAAATGCTGCATATGTCGGCTCAATCAGAAATTACCTTTCAATTTTAACGTGGATCTTCCGCGATACTTTGGCGATACGGATTGAATCCAGCCCATAGTTAAAACTATAGTATTTTCATCCATAGCTCTGTGTATGAATTTGAGAGTGGTTACAGTTCTCCAGGCCCATCCCTCAGCTTTTTACCAAAACACAGGCGGGGTGACCGCTTTGTTATTGTTTAAATTAAGGATTCTAGCTTTAAGGAATGTAGTAACAGTGAGATTGAGGGTCAATTCAATTTAAATCCAGGAAGTGAATTGAAATTCTTATTGGAAATAATATCACTTACTGGAATGAAATTGACACCTTTCCGGATTACGGTTCGACACCAGAAATTGTAACTTTCAAGGTACTCAATTGCAGACTAATAGCATACTAGACGTTGCTGCTTTTCCCCAAAGAAAAAAATCCTCAGTCATCAAATTCAAATGCAACACGTCTGAAGTATTGTTCAGTAATTCTGATATTTTATAGAAGGATTGGGGTCAATTCCATTTCAACTTCAAAAAACCATTCAGTAAGTGATTTTGAAAAAATGTATGCCACTTTTTAATTCTTGAATTGGAATCTTAAGTCATCTCCTGAACTAACTGATTTTAAATGAAATTGACCCCAACTCTGTTGAGTACTGTCCATTTCATTACCATTGCGATGGTGGAGGCCAGCAGGGCCAGTGTACAGAGTCCCAGAAAATACTTCATATTGGAGAGTAGGTGAGGTGTCCTAAGAGTAAAATACTGCAGGAGGCTTGGAAAGTTGTTGATGGTCTGTCCTGTTCTATGTATCCAGAGATGGTCCTCAGTGTATCGAGTGCTGTAGAGTCTATGTCCTTTTCTGAGTTGGACTTCTCTTATATATATAGTCCCTGCATGTGCCGAGGTGTGAACACACCACGTTCCTCTGGTTTCAGGAAGATTGTGTGTGTGTGCACGTGTTGTTGGGTTTTTTACCGGCAGTTTCGGCATGCATATCATGTCAGTGTACAAAACAGCAGAGTCAAGGTTCAACACATCACTTTTAGTGTTTTACACTACCTCTCCATTACTTTTACTCTACTGTTTCTGTTCATGGAAAATCTTAATTTGGGTAAATGTGTAAATAAATATCATACTGATAGCTGCTAGAACGAACACAGTCCAGGGGCAATGATGTTGCTTAGCAAATTCCTTGGCGTCATATAACACAAATGACATCATTATTTGATGAAAAAATCTATTTTTATTACAGAGATTGCCAAATACAAATACGTTTTTTAAGCAGTCCCAGTCCTAGCCTATGTGGGGAAAAAAAGTATTTAGTCAGCCACCAATTGTGCAAGTTCTCCCACTTAAAAAGATGAGAGAGGCCTGTAATTTTCATCATGGGTACACGTCAACTATGACAGACAAATTGAGGAAAAATATCCTGAAAATCACATTGTAGGATTTTTTATGAATTTATTTGCAAATTATGGTGGAAAATAAGTATTTGGTCACCTACAAACAAGCAAGATTTCTGGCTCTCACAGACCTGTAACTTCTTCTTTAAGAGGCTCCTCTGTCCTCCACTCGTTACCTGTATTAATGGCACCTGTTTGAACTTGTTATCAGTATAAAAGACACCTGTCCACAACCTCAAACAGTCACACTCCAAACTCCACTATGGCCAAGACCAAAGAGCTGTCAAAGGACACCAGAAACAAAATTGTAGACCTGCACCAGTCTGGGAAGACTGAATCTGCAATAGGTAAGCAGCTTGGTTTGAAGAAATCAACTGTGGGAGCAATTATTAGGAAATGGAAGACATACAAGACCACTGATAATCTCCCTCGATCTGGGGCTCCACGCAAGATCTCACCCCGTGGGGTCAAAATGATCACAAGAACGGTGAGCAAAAATCCCAGAACCACACGGGGGGGACCTAGTGAATGACCTGCAGAGAGCTGGGACCAAAGTAACAAAGCCTACCATCAGTAACACACTACGCCGCCAGGGACTCAAATCCTGCAGTGCCAGACGTGTCCCCCTGCTTAAGCCAGTACTTGTCCAGGCCCGTCTGAAGTTTGCTAGAGTGCATTTGGATGATCCAGAAGAGGATTTGGAGAATGTCATATGGTCAGATGAAACCAAAATATAACTTTTTGGTAAAAACTCAACTCGTTGTGTTTGGAGGACAAAGAATGCTGAGTTGCATCCAAAGAACACCATACCTACTGTGAAGCATGGGGGTGGAAACATCATGCTTTGGGGCTGTTTTTCTGCAAAGGGACCAGGACGACTGATCCGTGTAAAGGAAAGCATGAATGGGGCCATGTATCGTGAGATTTTGAGTGAAAACCTCCTTCCATCAGCAAGGGCATTGAAGATGAAACGTGGCTGGGTCTTTCAGCATGACAATGATCCCAAACACACCGCCCGGGCAACGAAGGAGTGGCTTCGTAAGAAGCATTTCAAGGTCCTGGAGTGGCCTAGCCAGTCTCCAGATCTCAACCCCATAGAAAATCTTTGGAGGGAGTTGAAAGTCCATGTTGCCCAGCGACAGCCCCAAAACATCACTGCTCTAGAGGAGATCTGCATGGAGGAATGGGCCAAAATACCAGCAACAGTGTGTGAAAACCTTGTGAAGACTTACAGAAAATGTTTGACCTGTGTCATTGCCAACAAAGGGTATATAACAAAGTATTGAGAAACTTTTGTTATTGACCAAATACTTATTTTCCACCATTATTTGCAAATAAATTCATTAAAAACCCTACAATGTGATTTTTCTGGATTTTTTTTCCCTCATTTTGTCTGTCATAGTTGACGTGTACCTATGATGAAAATTACAGGCCTCTCTCATCTTTTTAAGTGGGAGAACTTGCACAATTGGTGGCTGACTAAATATTTTTTTTCCCCACTGTATGATCCATAGACAACCACACCAGACCTAGGCTATGGAAGAACATTAGTCCCACTAACAACTTGTGCCCCTTTCTCTATGATGTCTATTGAATGGACAATCTACTATATCTTCTCACACATCATGCATAGAACTACAACATCATGCATAGAACTACAACATCATGCATAGAACTACAACATCATGCATAGAACTACAACATAATGCATAGAACTACAACATTTATTCTTATTCTTCCTTCACCTCAATATACCCATGAGTTATTTTGTTTTGCCTAGACCGTAAACCTTGTTTTCTGAATATACTTGTTTTATTGAACATTTTAGTTCTCGTCTGGATTTTAAACTGCATCCTCTGGATTTTAAACTGCATCCTCTTGTCTGATAGACTTCCCTGTAGTGACGTTGCAGCTCTGTGATAAAGCCTCACTTCAGTTGTGTTTTTATTGCTTTGATAAAATATTATTGTGTCACATTTACTGTATTGTTTGGGGATGAACTTCCTCTTACCAGAAAATTGATATAGCAGGTGAGGTCAGACATGTTATACAGTAGAGCAAAGAAGACCTAGAATTTCTCCCAAATGACTTCCCATCTTCATCCTGAACTTCACTGTCAAAAATAAATATATAATTCTATATTTAGATCATATATGCCTATAATCCACAATATATTTAGATCAGGTATGCCTACAATGCACTTTTGAGATATTGTTCAGTTTGGCAGTGTAGCGGAATAACTCTTTGAGTTGTCATTACAGAAAATAGTGACATGTCACAACCACAAACTAATACCGCTTCATAAAACATAAATTGGCCCATCAGTTCCATAATAACCTGATAACAGCATGGAAGTATGCTATTGTTTGATGTGTTTTATTGAAGTGAGAAGACATGCAGCATTTACCGGTAAGGGGAAATAGATACAGTTTAATAATTGTCCTTTGGCTTTTGGAAAGTGTACTCCATGACAATGCACAACAACAGGACAGTATCGTCGTTGTAGTGTATATTTTCAGTGGAAATGGAGCGTACCACCCACTTTCCCCCTGTTTTGTTTCTGTCTTTAGAACGCAATGCACCCTATTTCCTTATTTATTTATTATAGCATGCAGTATTAGATTAACAAATATACACTGAGTGTACAAAACATTAGGAACCCCTTCCTGAAATTGAGTTCCATCTGCTTTTGCCTTCAGAACAGCCTCAATTCGTCGGGGCATGGACTCTACAAGGTGCCTTAAGTGTTCCACAGGGATGCTGGCCCATGTTGACTCCAATGCTTCCCACAATTGTGTCAAGTTGGCTGGATGTCCTTTGGTTGGTGGACCACTCTTGATACACACGGGAAACTGTTGAGCGTGAAAAACCCAGCAGCATTGCAGTTCTTGACACACTCAAACTGGTGCGCCTGGCACCTACTACCATACCCTGTTCAAAGGCACTTAAATGTTTTGTCTTGCCCATTCCCACTCTGAATGGCACACATACACAATCTGCTTTGTTTTATCGTGGCCAGGTCGCAGTTGTAAATTAGAACTTGTTCTCAACTGGCTTACCTGGTTAAATAAAGGTGAAATAAAAATTAATAAATAAATGTCTCAATTGTATCAAGGCTTAAAAATCCTTCTTTAACCGGTCTCCTCCCCTTCATCTACACTGATTGAAGTGGATTTAACAAGTGACATATATAAGGGATCATAGCTTTCACCTGGATTCACCTGGTCAGTCTATTTCATGGAAAGAGCAGTTGTTTTGTATACTTTGGTATAAGTCTGATAAGATGATAAACCTTATCATAGTTAGTTTAGCTTCTACTGTATCTATGTCGTCAATGCGCCTTCTGTACCTGTATTGATAAGTGCAGTCACATTGTATGTGATATATTTTGATAATACTTACATTGTTAATTAATAACTTTATCTTAAATTAGATTAGAATATATTTATTTTTCCTTTGAAGGAACTTTTGGAGTGGACACTTTTAATACATTGACCTTAACGTGCCCTAAAAAGCTAAACAATGGAACTGATATTAAGATTGAAAGCAAGAGAAATTCAGATAAACCGATTTACTGTGATAAAAGATCATGATTTTAATAAAATACTTGATAAATTAATATGTAATATATTTAACTGGGTCACATAGCAATAAAGAAAAAACATTGTATTTGGGTACTGATCAACATTTGTGCGATGAGAAAATAAATCATTCACAATTTGTATAATTAGCTATTTTGTTCAAAGGAACTCACAGCTGGAATGATTATAAAACATTCATATATTTTAGGCATGCAACGTACCTATCAACCAAAGTATGTTAATTCTGCATCTTGAAATACACAGAGGACACACAAACCTCAAGGTCAATGTAAAAAAAAAAAAACATTGTCAGAGACAAGAGAAAGCTGTGTAGATCATTCTCCTGTGCTTTTCATTCAGTTTCCAACACGCTCTCAGGATGGTGCGGTAAATGTGACTCTTGCCGTCTAGGTGGCGATCATTTCCATAGTGAATGCAGGATCAGGGTGGCTGTCGAACCAAACAGTAGAGTCAGGGAGTAACTGAAGACATGGCTGCCCCCTGCTGGTGTGGTGAGGGTGGTTGACCATGTGGCTTCTGTGGTGGCAGTTGTTGGTCCAATTGTAGAATTATTTTGGTCAGTTGTTGGTCCAATTGTAGAATTATTTTGGTCAGTTGTTGGTCCAATTGTAGAATTATTTTGGACAGTTGTTGGTCTTGTTGTAGAATTCTGTTGGGTGAAATGGAATTATTTACATTAGGCTACATGTTAATTCAGCGTTAATTCCCCCATGTCTATTTGAAACTGAAATGAATTAGGGACAGTTCGAAAATTGCTGGGGTGGTATAATTTCTTCCATCCTAGCCAAATTTCCTCACCTGCTTGCATGCGTCTCCCCTATCAAGGTGTTTTGGTACTTCCCTAAAGGCAGAAATCCATCTAGCATGTTGGGGTTGATGAAACAATGGAGCCCCGTTCATTTTCAATGAAGGGAAGAGAAGTGGGCGATGCAAGCATGGGTGAGGGCGCGTGAACAGGGTGGGACCAAAGTTGGGGAAAGCTGAACTTTTGTCATGTACTCCGCGTCATCGTGTTGCTATTGATCAATCGAAGTTCACTATAGTTTCCAGCCCCTACTGGATTGGCTGTTGATACCTAGCACTACCAAGCCTGCTTGCTATCACCGACATGAGGGTTAAGCTAGCGTATAGTGGATCACTGCTGTTATGCACTACGCTTTTCCAAGCGCTTACTATACCACAGGTCAATATAGTCTACCAGTCTGACTGTCTATCCTGCCCTCTATCCACCATTAGGACCACTTAGATCTAGTCAGGTCTCCCCATCGCTCCATCCTTTCAATGTATTTCTCCCCCTGCAGAGCCTTGCTAAGAGAGTGGAATGCTAATGAATTCAAAACGTGTTCAGCTGTTATTCCTGAATAAGGAATAAGTACATTACCTGTGCCATGGTGGAGGCCAGCAGGGCCAGTGTGCAGAGTCCCAGAACCAGGTACTTCATATTGCAGAGAGGTGAGGTGTCTTATGGGTCAGATACTAGAGGAAACTGCTGTCCTGGGTTAGTCCTGTGTCTACTATACTGGATTTGCTATCCTTTGTCTGATCTGGCTGTGTAGAGTCTGACTACAGCCTAGGGTGAGCCTGGTCTTATATAACGGATCAAATGCACCGTCCTCAGCTTAGATACCATCCATCCAGGAAACAACCTTGACCAGCCCACATTACAGAAGGGGGACCGCCCATGAATGCAAAGTTGCCAAAGCCTTGCCCATTCATTCGCAAAGAACATTTCTCTGTATTTACGGGTTTTGTAAACTGCAAACAGTTGGGGTTAAAGAAGATGTATGATTGTGCAAACTAAACTATAATATTTTTTCAAGAACTAGTGCAATAATGCATAGTCATAGTGGAATGTACAATACATAGGGCCTAGGCCATAGGCCTATCAAAAATTGTATAAAATATGTGTAAAATACATAGACTTACATAGCATTAACATTAAAACAGATAACATTATTCTCTGTAGCATCAGATAAACAACGTACACTACATGACTAAAACTATGTGGACACCTGCTCGTCGAACATCTCATTCCAAAATAATGGCCATTAATCTGGAGTTTGTCCCCCCTTTGCTGCTATAATAGCCTCCACTCTTCTGGAAAGGCTTTCCACTAGATGTTGGAACATTGCTGCAGGGACTTGTTTCCATTCAGCCACAAGAGCTTTACTGAGGTGGGGCACTGATGTTGGGAGATTAGGCCTGGCGCTCCAATTCATCCCAAAGGTGTTCGATGGGGTTGGGGTCAGGGTTCTGTGCAGGCCAGTCAAGTTCTTCCACACCAATCTCGACAAACCATTTCTGTATGGACCTCGCTTTGTGCACGGGGTCATTGTCATGCTGAAACAGGAAAGGGCCTTCCCCAAACTGTTGCCACAAAGTTGGAAGCACAAAATCGCCTAGAATGTCATTGTATACTGTAGCGTTAAAATTTCCCTTCACTGGAACTAAGGGGCCTAGCCCGAACCATGAAAAACAGCGCCAGACCATTATTCCTCCTCCACCAAACTTTACAGTTGGCACTATGCATTGGGGCAGGTAGCGTTCTCCTGGCATCTGCCAAACCCAGATTCGTCCGTCGCACTGCCAGATGGTGAAGCGTGATTCATCACTCCAGAGAACGCGTTTCCACTGCTCCAGAGTCCAATGGCTTTACACCACTCGAGCCGACGCTGCTTGGCCATGGAAATCCATTTCATGAAGCTCCCGACGAACAGTTCTTGTGCTGATGTTGCTTCCAGAGGCAGTTTGGAACTCAGTAGTGAGTGTTGCAAACGAGGACAGACGATTTATATGCCGTTGTTGCTCCTAGATGTTTCCACTTCACAATAACAGCACTCAGGGGCGCAACTTTCACAGGGTTGGGGGGGACATTCTGAAATTGCATTTTTGTCCCCCCCAGTGTTATCATTGAAATGTGACACAAAACGAGGCAACTGTGTGCTTTAGGACCATGCGGACGCCTCTGAACTGTCGGGTAGGCTGTTTGGAGTGTCCCCCCCTACTTCTAAAACCAAAGTTGCGCCCCTGACAGCAACTTTGCAGGGCAGAAATTTGACAAACTGACTTGTTGGAAAGGTGGCTTCCGATGACGGTGCCACGTTGAAAGTTACTGAGCTCTTCAGTAAGGCCATTCTACTGCCAATGTTTGTCTATGGAGATTGCATGGCTGTGTGCTCGAGTTTACACCTGTCAACAACGGATGTGGCTAAAATAGCCGAATCCACTAATTTGAAGGGGTGTCCACATACTTTTGTATATATAGTGTATCTGGGTCTTACTATTTCAAACTCACCCGTGCCCATTGACCAGGGCCCATATTATTGCACTATATGGGGAATAGGGGTTTCATTAGGGAAGCCCCTCAGTTACCATGAAAAAACTATTACCTGATATAGATTCACACAGGTGTCGACCTCATGTCAGCTAGACACTGCTTATCACTTATGGCATGTGAGCATAAAGGATCAGATACATAGGCTAACATTCTATTGAACCCTTGAGGAAAACGTCAATTCAACGTCTATTCCACGTTGGTGCAAAGTAATTTCATTAAAATGTCATCTAAACAATGTTGATTCAACCAGACTGTGTACAGTGGGTTAGGCCTTATCGGCTTTTAGATAAGTGTGGTTGGCATGAACCACATGATAAATGACGCATCTAATCCTTACCACCACCTTCCGAGATGCGGAAAGTCAATTTGAATGGCGTCATCACCCCTTTTTGTTTCTTTATGACCTCTATTACCTGACTCTTTCATTGCTACATTGTATTCCCTCCCAATTTCCAGTGAATGTAATAAAGTTCACAATTCATAGTGTAACTAGTTTCATATTTCCTTGAACTGGGCTCATCCTCCTAATAAAATGTTATTTGAGTATGTGTTGTGTTTGTATTGCTAGTTTATCATCAGTTATGACGGTTGTTAAAACATTTTCCTTTAACCATCATACTACCAACTGATGTCATTTTGACCCCAGAGGCATATTTTTGATCAAGGTCATTTATTAAATTCTTTCATGACTTTGTCAATCAACTTTTTCTTAATAAATCTAAATCATTGTTTAGTGTTTCTGTATCAATATGGACTAAAGATATATATGTTATTTGGGGTCATTTTCACCCCAGCCAAAACCACCTAATTTCGAAATAACATCAAATTGATCAGAAATATAGTGTAGACATTGTTAATGTTGTAAATGGCTATTGTAGCTGGAAATGGTTGATTTTAATGGAATATCTACATAGGCGTACAGAGGCCCATTATCAGCAACCATCAGTCCTGTGTTCCAATGGAACGTTGTGTTTTCTAATCCAAGTTTATCATTTTAAAAGGCTAGTTGATCATTAGAAAACCCTTTTGCAATTATGTTAGCACAGCTGAAAACTGTTGTGCTGATTTAAAGAAGCAATGAAACTGGCCTTCTTGAGACTAGTTGAGTATCTGGAGCATTAGCAATTGTGGGTTTGATTACAGGCTCAAAATGGCCAGAAACAAATAACTTTCTTCTGAAACTCGTCAGTCTATTCTTGTTCTGGGAAATGAAGGCTATTCCATACGAGAAAATGCCAAGAAACTGAAAATCTCGTACAACGCTGTGTACTACTCCCTTCACAGAACAGCGCAAACTGGCTCTAACCAGAATAGAAAGAGGAGTGGGAGGCCCCAGTGCACTTCCATTAAATATCAGCCGTTTCCAGCTACAATAGCTACAAAATTAACAATGTCTACACTGCATTTCTGATCAATTTGATGTTATTTTAATGGCTAAAAAAATTGCTTTTCTTTCGAAAACAAGGAAATTTCTAAGTGACCCCAAACTTTTGAACGGTAGTGTATATACACCGGCTCATTCCAGGGTTTTTCTTTATTTTAACTATTTTCTACATTGTAAAATAATAGTGAAGACGTCAAAACTATGAAATAACACATATGGAATCATGTAGTAACCAAAAAAGGGTTAAACAAATCAAAATATATTTTAGTTTGAGATTCTTCAAAGTAGCCACCCTTTTCCTTGATGACATCTTTGCACACTCTTGGCATTCTCTCAACCGGCTTCATGAGGTAGTCACCTGGAATGCATTTCAATTAACAGGTGTGCCTTCTTAAAAGTTAATTTGTGGAATTTCTTTCCTTCTTAATGCATTTGTTAATGTAATCCTTCTACCTCCCCCTTTTTTAAATAAATAAAAACATTATAAAGTGGTTATCCCACTGGCTATAAGGTGAATGCACCAATTTGTAAGTCGCTCTGGATAAGAGCGTCTGCTAAATGACGTAAATGTAAATGTAAATGTAATTTGAGCCAATCAGTTGTGTTGTGACAAGGTAGGGGTGGTATACAGAAGATAGCCCTATTTGATAAAAGACCAAGTCCATATTATGGCAAGAACAGCTCAAATAAGCAAAGAGAAATGACAGTCCATCATTACTTTTACCTCTACGGGATCGGTGTCCCTTATACGGGACAGTTGTTGCTCAATATGCGATATGTGACTAGAACGGTGTTGTAAACAATAGCCAACTTTCCGGGACATAGACATGTCTTATATGGCCAGAAATCTTACATTATTGTTAATCTAACTGCAGTGTCCAATTTACAGTAGCTATTGCAGCAAATCAAAATACCATGCTATTGTTTGAGGATAGTGCACAACAACAAAACACTTTTATCACGGCAGCTGGTTTGGTACATTCACCTCTGAAGGTAAATCATGTACTGACATTCAGTAATCTTGCTCTGATTTGTCATCCTGAGGGTCCCAGAGATAAAATGTAGTATAGTTTTGTTTGAAAAATCCATTTTTATATTCAAATGTAGGAACTGGGTTCTACAGTTTGACCTCTGTTCCACACCCACCCCGCCCGGCCATCTGGATATGTGAAGGTTAGTGTCTTTTCTGTAGGGAAGCTAATGATCCATCATTTATGACATTCCTGGGAGTGTGCAAACTTACATTTTGTATTACCATTGCATTTTTGTATGTTCTCTATAGTTATGTACTTGAAAACCAATTCGGCACATTTGGGAAAACTCCTGGCAGACTATATACAAAATATTGTGTAGTGTTGTAATTCTTCACTGGGTCAGTCTGAAACTTTATAATAGAAAATGCATGTTTTTTTGGTTGTATTATCTTTTACCAGATCTAATGTGTTATATTCTCCTACATGAATTTCACATTTCCACAAACTTCAAAGTGTTTCCTTTCAAATTATATCAAAAATATGCATATCCTTGCTTCAGGTCCTGAGCTACAGGCAGTTAGATTTGGGTATGTCCTTTTAGGCGAAAATTATAAAAAAGGGTCTGAGGTTTAAGAGGTTTTAAGACATGAAGGTCAGTCAATACGGAACATTTCAAGAACTTTGAAAGTTTCTTCAAGTGCATTCGCAAAAACCATCAAGCGCTATGATGAAACTTTCTCTCATGAGGACCGCCACAGGAAAGGAAGACCCAGAGTTACCTCTGCTGCAGATGATAAGTTCATTAGAGTTACCAGCCTCAGAAATTGCAGCCCAAATAAATGTTTCACAGAATTCAAGTAACAGACATATCTCAACATCAACTGCTCAGAGTAGACTGTGTGAATCAGGCCTTCATGGTCAAATTACTGCAAAGAAACCACTACTAAAGGACACCAATAAGAAGAAGAGACTTGCTTGGGCCAAAAAAAACGAGCAATGGACATTAGACCGGTGGAAATCTGTCCTTTGGTCTGATGAGTCCAAATTGGAGATGTTTGGTTCCAACCGCCATGTCTATGTGAGACGCAGAGTAGGTGAACGGATGATCTCCGCATGTGTGGTTCCCACCGTGAAGCATGGAGGAGGAGGTGTGATGGTGTGGGGGTGCTTTGCTAGTGACACTGTCAGTGATTTATTTAGAATTCAAGGCACACTTAACCAGCATGGCTACCACAGCATTCTACAGCGATTCGCCATCCCATCTGGTTTGCGCTTAATGGGACTATAATTTGTATTTCAACAGGACAATGACCCAACACACCTCCAGGCTGTGTAAGGGCTATTTGACGAAGAAGGAGAGTGATGTAGTGCTGCATCAGATGACCTGGCCTCCACAATCACCCGACCTCAACCCAATTGAGATGGTTTGGGATGAGTTGGACCGCAGAGTGAATGAAAAGCAGCCAACAAGTGCTCAGCATATGTGGGAACTCCTTCAACACTGTTGGAAAAGCATTCCAGGTGAAGCTGGTTGAGAGAATGCCAAGAGTGTGCAAAGCTGTCATCAAGGCACAGGGAAGAATCTAAAATCTAAAATATATTTTGATTTGTTTAACCCCATGGACTCTACAAGGTGCCCTAAGTGTTCCACAGGGATGCTGGCCCATGTTGACTCCAATGCTTCCCACAGTTGTCAAGTTGGCTGGATGTCCATTGGTTGGTGGACCATTCTTGATACACACGTGAAACTGTTGAGCGTGAAAAACCCAGCAGCATTGCAGTAATTGACAAACTCAAACTGGTGCGCCTGGCACCTACTACCATACCCTGTTCAAAGGGACTTACATTTTTTGTCTTGCCCATTCCCACTCTGAATGGCACACATACACAATCTGCTTTGCTTTATCTTGGCCAGGTCGCAGTTGTAAATGAGAACTTGTTCTCAACTGGCTTACCTGGCTAAATAAAGGTGAAATAAAAATATATAAATAAATGTCTCAATTGTATCAAGGCTTAAAAATCCTTCTTTAACCGGTCTCCTCCCCTTCATCTACACTGATTGAAGTGGATTTAAAAAGTGACAAATATAGTGGGGAAAAAAAGTATTTAGTCAGCCACCAATTGTGCAAGTTCTCCCACTTAAAAAGATGAGAGAGGCCTGTAATTTTCATCATAGGTACACGTCAACTATGACAGACAAAATGAGATTTCTTTTTCCAGAAAATCACATTGTAGGATTTTTAATGAATTTATTTGCAAATTATGGTGGAAAATAAGTATTTGGTCAATAACAAAAGTTTCTCAATACTTTGTTATATACCCTTTGTTGGCAATGACACAGGTCAAACGTTTTCTGTAAGTCTTCACAAGGTTTTCACACACTGTTGCTGGTATTTTGGCCCATTCCTCCATGCAGATCTCCTCTAGAGTAGTGATGTTTTGGGGCTGTCACTGGGCAACACAGACTTTCAACTCCCTCCAAAGATTTTCTATGGGGTTGAGATCTGGAGACTGGCTAGGCCACTCCAGGACCTTGAAATGCTTCTTACGAAGCTACTTCTTCATTGCCCGGGCGGTGTGTTTGGGATCATTGTCATGCTGAAAGACCCAGCCACGTTTCATCTTCAATGCCCTTGCTGATGGAAGGAGGTTTTCACTCAAAATCTCACGATACATGGCCCCATTCATTCTTTCCTTTACACGGATCAGTCGTCCTGGTCCCTTTGTAGAAAAACAGCCCCAAAGCATGATGTTTCCACCCCCATGCTTCACAGTAGGTATGGTGTTCTTTGGATGCAACTCAGCATTCTTTGTCCTCCAAACACGACGAGTTGAGTTTTTACCAAAAAGTTATATTTTGGTTTCATCTGACCATATGACATTCTCCCAATCCTCTTCTGGATCATCCAAATGCACTCTAGCAAACTTCAGACGGGCCTGGACATGTACTGGCTTAAGCAGGGGGACACGTCTGGCACTGCAGGATTTGAGTCCCTGGCGGCGTAGTGTGTTACTGATGGTAGGCTTTGTTACTTTGGTCCCAGCTCTCTGCAGGTCATTCACTAGGTCCCCCCGTGTGGTTCTGGGATTTTTGCTCACCGTTCTTGTGATCATTTTGACCCCACGGGGTGAGATCTTGCGTGGAGCCCCAGATCGAGGGAGATTATCAGTGGTCTTGTATGTCTTCCATTTCCTAATAATTGCTCCCACAGTTGATTTCTTCAAACCAAGCTGCTTACCTATTGCAGATTCAGTCTTCCCAGCCTGGTGCAGGTCTACAATTTTGTTAATGGTGTCCTTTTACAGCTCTTTGGTCTTGGCCATAGTGGAGTTTGGAGTGTGACTGTTTGAGGTTGTGGACAGGTGTCTTTTATACTGATAACAAGTTCAAACAGGTGCCATTAATACAGGTAACGAGTGGAGGACAGAGGAGCCTCTTAAAGAAGAAGTTACAGGTCTGTGAGAGCCAGAAATCTTGCTTGTTTGTACGTGACCAAATACTTATTTTCCACCATAATTTGCAAATAAATTCATAAAAAATCCTACAGTGTGATTTTCTGGAAAAAAAATTGACGTGTACCTATGATGAAAATTACAGGCCTCTCTCATCTTTTTAAGTGGGAGAACTTGCACAATTGGTGGCTGACTAAATACTTTTTTCCCCCACTGTATAAGGGATCATAGCTTTCACCTGGATTCACCTGGTCAGTCTATTTCATGGAAAGAGCAGTTGTTTTGTACACTCAGTGTATATTGGGGTATAAGTCTGATAAGATGATAAACCTTGTTATAGTTAGTTTAGCTTCTACTGTATCTATGTCGTCAATGCGCCTTCTGTACCTGTATTGATAAGTGCAGTCACATTGTATGTGATATATTTTGATAATACTTACATTGTTAATTAATAACTTTATCTTAAATTAGATTAGAATATATTTATTTTTCCTTTGAAGGAACTTTTGGAGTGGACACTTTTAATACATTGACCTTAACGTGCCCTAAAAAGCTAAACAATGGAACTGATATTAAGATTGAAAGCAAGAGAAATTCAGATAAACCGATTTACTGTGATAAAAGATCATGATATATTTAACTGGGTCACATAGCAATAAAGAAAAAACATTGTATTTGGGTACTGATCAACATTTGTGCTATGAGAAAATAAATCATTCACAATTTGTATAATTAGCTATTTTGTTCAAAGGAACTCACAGCTGGAATGATTATAAAACATTCATATATTTTAGGCATTGCAACATACCTATCAACCAGAGTATGTTAATTCTGCATCTTGAAATACACAGAGGACACACAAACCTCAAGGTCAATGTAAAAAAAAAAAAACATTGTCAGAGACAAGAGAAAGCTGTGTAGATCATTCTCCTGTGCTTTTCATTCAGTTTCCAACACGCTCTCAGGATGGTGCGGTAAATGTGACTCTTGCCGTCTAGGTGGCGATCATTTCCATAGTGAATGCAGGATCAGGGTGGCTGTCGAACCAAACAGTACAGTCAGGGAGTAACTGAAGACATGGCTGCCCCCTGCTGGTGTGGTGAGAGTGGTTGACCATGTGGCTTCTGTGGTGGCAGTTGTTGGTCCAATTGTAGAATTATTTTGGTCAGTTGTTGGTCCAATTGTAGAATTATTTTGGTCAGTTGTTGGTCCAATTGTAGAATTATTTTGGTCAGTTGTTGGTCCTATTGTAGAATTATTTTGGTCAGTTGTTGGTCCTGTTGTAGAATGTTGTTGCTCAGTTGTTGGTCCTGTTGTAGAATAATTGTGGTCAGTTGTTGGTCTTGTTGTAGAATTCTGTTGGTTAAAATGGAATTATTTACATTAGGCTACATGTTAATTCAGCGTTAATTCCCCCATGTCTATTTGAAACTGAAATGAATTAGGGACAGTTCGAAAATTGCTGGGGTGGTATAATTTCTTCCATCCTAGCCAAATTTCCTCATCTGCTTGCATGCGTCTCCCCTATCAAGGTGTTTTGGTACTTCCCTAAAGGCAGAAATCCATCTAGCATGTTGGGGGTGATGAAACAATGGAGCCCCGTTCATTTTCAATGAAGGGAAGAGAAGTGGGCGATGCAAGCATGGGTGAGGGCGCGTGAACAGGGTGGGACCAAAGTTGGGGAAAGCTGAACTTTTGTCATGTACTCCGCGTCATCGTGTTGCTATTGATCAATCGAAGTTCACTATAGTTTCCAGCCCCTACTGGATTGGCTGTTGATACCTAGCACTACCAAGCCTGCTTGCTATCACCGACATGAGGGTGAAGCTACCGTATAGTGGATCACTGCTGTTATGCACTACGCATTTCCAAGCGCTTACTATACCACAGGTCAATATAGTCTACCAGTCTCACTGTCTATCCTGCCCTCTATCCACCATTAGGACCACTTAGATCTAGTCAGGTCTCCCCATCGCTCCATCCATTCTATGTCTTTCTCCCCCTGCAGAGCCTTGCTAAGAGAGTGGGATGCTAATGAATTTAAAACGTGTTCAGCTGTTATTTCTGAATAAGGAATTAGTACATTACCTGTGCCATGGTGGAGGCCAGCAGGGCCAGTGTGCAGAGTCCCAGAACCAGGTACTTCATATTGCAGAGAGGTGAGGTGTCTTATGGGTCAGATACTAGAGGAAACTGCTGTCCTGGGTTAGTCCTGTGTCTACTATACTGGATTTGCTATCCTTTGTCTGATCTGGCTGTGTAGAGTCTGACTACAGCCTAGGGTGAGCTTGGTCTTATATAACGGATCAAATGCACCGTCCTCAGCTTAGATACCATCCATCCAGGAAACAACCTTGACCAGCCCACATTACAGAAGGGGGACCGCCCATGAATGCAAAGTTGCCAAAGCCTTGCCCATTCATTCGCAAAGAACATTTCTCTGTATTTACGGGTTTTGTAAACTGCAAACAGTTGGGGTTAAAGAAGATGTATGATTGTGCAACATCAAAGGAGGTCCATGCAAACTAAACTATAATATTTTTTCAAGAACTAGTGCAATAATGCATAGTCATAGTGGAATGTACAATACATAGGGCCTAGGTCATAGGCCTATCAAAAATTGTGTAAAATATGTGTAAAATACATAGACTTACATAGCATTAACATTAAAACAGATAACATTATTCTTTGTAGCATCAGATAAACAACGTACACTACATAATATAATATAATATGCCATTTAGCAGACGCTTTTATCCAAAGCGACTTACAGTCATGACATGACTAAAACTATGTGGACACCAGCTCGTCGAACATCTCATTCCAAAATAATGGGCATTAATATGGAGTTGGTCCCCCCTTTGCTGCTATAACAGCCTCCACTCTTCTGGAAAGGCTTTCCACTAGATGTTGGAACATTGCTGCAGGGACTTGTTTCCATTCAGCCACAAGAGCATTACTGAGGTGGGGCACTGATGTTGGGAGATTAGGCCTGGCTCTCAGTCGGCGCTCCAATTCATCCCAAAGGTGTTCGATGGGGTTGGGGTCAGGGTTCTGTCCAGGCCAGTCAAGTTCTTCCACACCAATCTCGACAAACCATTTCTGTATGGACCTCGCTTTGTGCACGGGGTCATTGTCATGCTGAAACAGGAAAGGGCCTTCCCCAAACTGTTGCCACAAAGTTGGAAGCACAAAATCGCCTAGAATGTCATTGTATACTGTAGCGTTAAAATTTCCCTTCACTGGAACTAAGGGGCCTAGCCTGAACCATGAAAAACAGCCCCAGACCATTATTCCTCCTCCACCAAACTTTACAGTTGGCACTATGCATTGGGGCAGGTAGCGTTCTCCTGGCATCTGCCAAACCCAGATTTGTCCGTCGCACTGCCAGATGGTGAAGCGTGATTCATCACTCCAGAGAACGTGTTTCCACTGCTCCAGAGTCCAATGGCTTTACACCACTCGAGCAGACGCTTAGCATTGCGCAGGGTGATCTTAGGCTTGTGTGCGGCTGCTTGGCCATGGAAACCCATTTCGTGAAGCTCCCGACGAACAGTTCTTGTGCTGATGTTGCTTCCAGAGGCAGTTTGGAACTCAGTATTGAGCGTTGCAACTTAGGACAGACGATTTATTTGCCGTTGTTGCTCCTAGATGTTTCCACTTCACAATAACAGCACTCAGGGGTGCAACTTTCACTGGGGAGGGGGGGACATTCTGAAATTGCATTTTTGTCCCCCCCAGTTTTATAATTGAAATGTGACACATAACGAGGTAACTGTGTGCTTTAGGACCATGCGGACGCCTCCGAACGGTCGGGTAGGCTGTTTGGAGTGTCCCCCCCTACTTCTAAAACCAAAGTTGCGCCCCTGACAGCACTTACAGTTGAACTGGGCAGCTCTAGCAGTTATTGTTTCTGGACATTTTGAGCCTGTAATCAAACCCACAATTGCTTATGCTCCAGATACTCAAATAGTCTCAATAAGGCCAGTTAGTTTAATTGCTTCTTTAATCAGCACAACAGTTTTCAACTGTGCTAACATAATTGCAAAAGGGTTTTCTAATGATCGATTAGCCTTTTTAAAATGATAAACTTGGATTAGCAAACACAACGTGCCATTGGAACACAGGACTGATGGTTGCTGATAATGGGCCTCTGTACGCCTATGTAGATATTCCATTAAAATCAACCATTTCCAGCTACAATAGCCATTTACAACATTAACAATTTCTACACTGTATTTCTGATCAATTTGATGTAATTTTAATGGACAAAAAAAATTGCTTTTCTTTCAAAAAAAAGGAACTGACCCCAAACTTTTGAACGGTAGTGTATATATACAGTACCAGTCAAAAATTTAGACACACCTGCTCATTCCAGGGTTTTTCTTTATTTTTACTATTTTCTACTTTGTAAAATAATAGTGAAGCCATCAAAACTATGAAATAACACATATGGAATCATGTAGTAACCAAAAAAGGGTTAACAAAATCAAAATATATTATATATTTGAGATTCTTCAAAGTAGCCACCCCCTTTGCATTTATGACATCTTTGCACACTCTTGGCATTCTCTCAACCAGCTTCATGAGGTAGTCACCTGGAATGCATTTCAATTAACAGGTGTGCCTTGTTAAAGGTTAATTTGTGGAATTTCTTTCCTTCTTAATGCATTTGAGCCAATCAGTTGTGTTGTGACAAGGTAGGGGTGGTATACAGAAGATAGCCCTATTTGGAAAAAGACCAAGTCCATATTATGGCAAGAACAGCTCAAATAAGCAAAGAGAAACGACAGTCCATCATTACTTTAACCTCTAAGGGATCGGTGTCCCTTATACGGGACAGTTGTTGCTCAATATGCGATATGTGACTAGAATGGTGTTGCGATATGTGACTAGTGGCGCAGTGATCTAAGGCACTGCATCGCAGTGCTAGCTGTGCCACTAGAGATCCTGGTTAGAATCCAGGCTCTGTCATAGCCGGCCACGACTGGGAGACCCATGGGGCGGCGCACAATTGGCCCAGCGTCGTCCAGGGTATGGGAGGGAATGGCCGGCAGGGATGTAGCTCTGTTGGTAGAGCATGGCGTTTGCAACGCCAGGGTTGTGGGTTCGATTCCCACGGGGGGCCAGTATGAAAAAATTAAAAAATAAATAATGTATGCACTCACTAACTGTAAGTCGCTCTGGATAAGAGTGTCTGCTAAAGGACTAAAATGTAAATGTAAAAATGTAAACAACAGCCAACTTTCTGGGACATAGACATGTCTTATATGGCCAGAAAGCTTAAATTATTGTTAATCTAACTGCAATGTCCAATTTATGGTAGCTATTACAGCAAACAAAAGACCATGCTATTGTTTGAGGATAGTGCACAACAACAAAACACTTTTATCACGGCAACTGGTTTGGTACATTCACCTCTGAAGGTAAATCATGTACTGACATTCAGTAATCTTGCTCTGTTTTGTCATCCTGAGGGTCCCATAGATAAAATGTAGTGTACTTTTGTTTGAAAATCCATTTTTATATTCAAATGTAGGAACTGGGTTGTACAGTTTGACCTCTGACTCCACACCCACCCCGCCCAGCCATCTAGATGTGTGAAGGTTAGTGTATTTTCTGTAGGGAAGCTAATGATCCATCCTTTATGATCCTTTATGGGAGTGTGCAAACTTACATTTTGTATTACCATAGCATTTTTGTATGTTCTCTATAGTTATGTACTTGAAAACCAATTCGGCACATTTGGGAAAACTTTAAAAATATATATATATATAAAAAAGAGCCAGAGGTTTGAGGTTTTAAGACATGAAGGTCAGTCAATACAGAACATTTCAAGAACTTCTTCGAGTACATTCGCAAAAACCATCAAGCGCTATGATGAAACTGTCTCTCATGAGGACCGCCACAGGAAAGGAAGACCTCTGCTGCAGAGGATAAGTTCTTTAGAGTTACCAGCCTCAGAAATTGCAGCCCAAATAAATGCTTCACAGAATTCAAGTAACAGACATATCTCAACATCAACTGCTCAGAGGAGACTGCGTGAATCAGGCCTTCATGGTCAAATTACTGCAAAGAAACCACTACTAAAGGACACCAATAAGAAGAAGAGACTTGCTTGGGCCAAGAAACACGAGCAATGGACATTAGACCGGTGGAAATCTGTCCTTTGGTCTGATGAGTCCAAATTGGAGATGTTTGGTTCCAACCGCTGTGTCTATGTGAGACGCAGAGTAGGTGAATGGTTGATCTCCGCATGTGTGGTTCCCACCGTGAAGCATGGAGGAGGAGGTGTGATGGTGTGGGGGTGCTTTGCTAGTGACACTGTCAGTGATTTATTTAGAATTCAAGGCACACTTAACCAGCATGGCTACCACAGCATTCTGCAGCGATACGCCATCCCATCTGGTTTACGCTTAGTGGGACTATAATTTGTTTTTCAACAGGACAATGACCCAACACACCTCCAGGCTGTGTAAGGGCTATTTGACCAAGAAGGAGAGTGATGGAGTGCTGCATCAGATGACCTGGCCTCCACAATCACCCGACCTCAACCCAATTGAGATGGTTTGGGATGAGTTGGACCGCAGAGTGAACGAAAAGCAGCCAACAAGTGCTCAGCATATGTGGGAACTCCTTCAAGACTGCTGGAAAAGCATTCCAGGTGAAGCTGGTTGATAGAATGCCAAGAGTGTGCAAAGCTGTCATCAAGGCAAAGGGTGGCTACTTTGAAGAATCTAAAATCTAAAATATATTTAGATTTGTTTAACCCTTTTTTGGTTAATACATGATTCCATGTGTGTTATTTCATAGTTTTTATGTCTAGTTTTGATGTCTAGTTTTTATTCTACAATGTAGAAAATAGTAACAAATAAAGAAAAACCCTTGAATGAGTAGCTGTGTCCAAACTTTTGACTGGTACTGTATATATACATGGCATTCTCTCAACCAGCTTCACCTGGAATGCTTTTCCAGCTGTCCATTTTTTGGTCCTTAAATGAAACTGGTATACTTTTTTATTTATCACAATTTTCTTTAACCAATTTTGATCTTTAATGGAGGGCCAACAGACAAGTTCCTTACTTTTTCCCTCTTCCACTTGCCTCTTCCATTTTTGCGGTAATGCTACAATTAGTTGGTTGTAATTTTGGGTAGAGCAGACATTTCCATATATTATTGTTAGCTGCATGTGTGACATAACTCCACCAGTCCTATTTATGATATCATTTAAATTTTTAAATTTTAGTAATTTAGCACATGCTCTTATCCAGAGCGACTTACAGTTAGTGAGTGCATACATTCTCATACTTTTTTTTCCCTTACTTTTTTAAAATAATGTTTTTTTTAAATCAATGAGTATATTAGAGTTAACCACAATATATGTTGTATTATTTGTTCTGTTCTTTCTAGTGGATTAAACTGATATTACAACCAACCTTCTATGGCTTGTTTTAAAAATAGCGATATTTTGGAGATTATTTTATTTTCAAATAACCGAAAGTGAGAGGTTGTAATCTGAATAAAGGGAAAAAGGCCATTCTTGATGATGGGGTGAGACATTCTTACTAATTAAATATTCCAGGCATTTACAGTGGGGAGAACAAGTATTTGATACACTGCCGATTTTGCAGGTTTTCCTACTTACAAAGCATGTAGAGGTCTGTAATTTTTATCATAGGTACACTTCAACTGTGAGAGACAGAATCTAAGACAAAAATCCAGAAAATCACATTGTATGGTTTTTAAGTAATTGATTTGCATTTTATTGCATGACATAAGTATTTGATACATCAGAAAAGCAGAACTTAATATTTGGTACAGAAACCTTTGTTTGCAATTATAGAGATCATACATTTCCTGTAGGTCTTGACCAGGTTTGCACACACTGCAGCAGGGATTTTGGCCCACTCCTCCATACAGATCTTCTCCAGATCCTTCAGGTTTCGGGGCTGTCGCTGGGCAAAACAGACTTTCAGCTCCCTCCAAAGATTTTCTATTGGGTTCAGGTCTGGAGACTGGCTAGGCCACTCCAGGACCTTGAGATGCTTCTTACGGAGCCACTCCTTAGTTACCCTGGCTGTGTGTTTCGGGTCGTTGTCATGATGGAAGACCCAGCCACGACCCATCTTCAATGCGCTTACTGAGGGAAGGAGGTTGTTGGCCAAGATCTCGCGATACATGGCCCCATCCATTCTCCCCTCAATACGGTGCAGTCGTCCTGTCCCCTTTGCGGAAAAGCATCCCCAAAGAATGATGTTTCCACCTCCATGCTTCACGGTTGGGATGGTGTTATTGGGGTTGTACTCATCCTTCTTCTTCCTCCAAACACGGCGAGTGGAGTTTAGACCAAAAAGCTCTATTTTTGTCTCATCAGTCCACATGACCTTCTCCCATTCCTACTCTGGATCATCCAGATGGTCATTGGCAAACATCAGATGGGCCTGGACATGTGCTGGCTTGAGCAGGGGGACCTTACGTGCGCTGCAGGATTTTAATCCATGACGGCGTAGTGTGTTACTAATGCTTTTCTTTGAGACTGTGGTCCCAGCTCTCTTCAGGTCATTGACCAGGTCCTGACGTGTAGTTCTGGGCTGATCCCTCACCTTCCTCATGATCATTGATGCCCCACGAGGTGAGATCTTGCATGGAGCCCCAGAACGAGGGTGATTGACCGTCATCTTGAACTTCTTCCATTTTCTAATAATTGCGCCAACAGTTGTTGCCTTCTCACCAAGCTGCTTGCCTATTGTCCTGTAGCCCATCCCAGCCTTGTGCAGGTCTACCATTTTATCCCTGATGTCCTTACACAGCTCTCTGGTCTTGGCCATTGTGAAGAGGTTGGAGTCTGTTTGTTTGATTGAATGTGTGGACAGGTGTCTTTTATACAGGTAACGAGTTCAAACAGGTGCAGTTAATACAGGTAATGAGTGGAGAACAGGAGGGCTTCTTAAAGAAAAACTAACAGGTCTGTGAGAGCCGGAATTCTTACTGGTTGGTTGGTGATCAAATACTTATGTCATGCAATAAAATGCAAAGTAATTACTTAAAAATCATACAATGTGATTTTCTGGATTTTTGTTTTAGATTCCGTCTCTCACAGTTGAAGTGTACCTATGATAAAAATTACAGACCTCTACATGCTTTGTAAGTAGGAAAACCTGCAAAATCGGCAGTATATCAAATACTTGTTCTCTCCACTGTATACAGTATATAAATTCCAGTCGTACTTCATCAAAAGCCTTTTCAAAGTCAGCTATGAAAACCAGGCCTGGTTTCCCAGATTTTTCATAGTGTTATATTGTTTCGAGAACTTGTCTTATATTATCTCCAATGTATCGTTCATGTAAAAAAAAACTGTCTGATTAGGATTAATAATATCCGACAATACCTTTTTAATTATATGCGCTATGCATTTTGCTAGAATTTTTGTATCACAACACTGAAGTGTAAGGGGCCTCCAATTTTTTAAATGGACCAAATCTTTATATTTACCACTTGGATCCTGCTTCAGTAAAATGAAATCAGACCTTCTTGTTGAGTATCTGATAATCTACCATTTTTGTAGGAGAGGTTAAAACATGCTAATAATGGTCCTCTGAGTATATCAAAAAAGGTTTGGTATACCTCGACTGGTATGCCATACAACCCTGGAGTTTTCCCGGACTGAAATGCTTTAATTGCATCAAGAAGTTCCTCCTCTGTAATTTGGCCTTCACCTGAGTCTTTATGTACAGCTGTTAATTTTACATTATTATTATAAATCAAATCCATACAGTTATCTTTGGTTAGTGGAGATGGAGGAGACTGAAACGAAAACATGTGCTTAAAGTACTTTGATTTCTCTTTCAAAATATTGTTTGGTGAATCTTTGGTGACTCCATCGATTGTCACAAGTTTCAGTAAATTATTTTTGGTAGCATTTCTATGTTGAAGATTACAAAATAATTTGGTGCATTTTCCCCCATTTTCCATCCAGTTCGCTTTATTTGTATAATATATTACACTTGATCTTTCTTGAATAACTTCCTCCATTTCTTTTTGTTTTTCCTCTAACTTATTCTGTGCCTCTATGGTACAGTTTTTATTGCTTTCTATCTGTACTATTATTCCTTCCATTTCCTTTGTTAATATGGACTCTGTTGACCTAAATTGCTTTTGTTTTAGAGATGAGTACTGAATTGCATGGCCTCTAAAGGCACATTTAAACGTGCCCCATACAATAAGGGGATCTATCCTAGTTAAAAACAAGTTATCATCCAATAGGCTTTGATTACATTTCCAATATCCTCGCCCACGTGGAAATTCTGCAAGAGTAATATATATGCCAATTATTTGATGGTCTGACTGCATTCTGTCCCCTAACCAAGAATGTGCAGACGGAGATGGTGGCCTCGCGACTAGCTCTTAGGAAACTTTGCGGTATTTAGTTTTTTTATGAATAATTTTTTACATTATTAGCTCAGGAAATGTTTTGTGTCATTACATACAGCCGGGAAGAACTATTGGATATCAGAGTGGCGGTAACTCACCAGAACTACCAGCATCACGACCAGGAATACAACTTCCCCGAAGCAGATCCTTTGTTCGCTCTCCAGAGAACAATTGAACTGATTCCAGAGGCCGACCCAAAACATTGCTGGCGGAGGAGAGGCACTCGAGGCGGCCTGCTGGTTCGACTTAGGAGTCGCGTGGATCAGCTTTAATAGTGCAGATAGATTGGCATAAGGGGACTACGAGCGTAATTTCGATTAAGACATTAATGAGCGAGCTAGGAAATTACTATTTGTTCAGCACTTTTGATATGTACACCGACAGAATTCAGAACATGGGCTGTTCTTACAGTATTCTCCCTGTACAACAAGTCCGAACCGTAGGATAAATAAAGGGGGCACATAAGCAGACAATGAAAGCTCTTATAATATTCGATGATTACATTTCTCTAAAACAGGCTATAGGCTACATGTGCACCGCCAAGTCAGAACAGTAGGCAAAATTATGAGGGTGAGGGCCACTAACAGCTTACTACACAAAATACACATATATTACTTTCTTAGCTACAGTATACATATCTCCCTGGCATATTATATAATTTATGCAGCAAGCATACAAGATATTTTTGGACTCGCCTTGTTGTGCTGTGCTAGCTTGAACAGGAAGGTGGCACGGTGGTCCTTCGTGGGCATTCTGGCATTCTCTGGGAACTCAGGAAAAAACAAGGTAGAATCATGATGACGTCAGTGATCTTCAGGTCGGAGCTCTAGAAAGAGGCCCATTCCCGACTTGCAATTCCGAGTTGAATGACCGTTCAAAACTTATTTTCCCAGTCGGAGCTCGTTGTCTTGAACTCACTGAAGTCAGATTTCCCAGTTGTGAGTTTCCAGTTGTTTTGAGCGCGACAGAAGTCATGCTGGATTGACAACCACTCATTGTTGAATTTGCAATTTCCAACTTGTTGTGTAATGTTAATGTCCAATGGTTGATGAGCACCGATATGTTTTATCTATAATTTCTCTTCATTATTTCTCTTCATATGACAAGGTTTGAACAATTATTTAAGATATTATTTGAAGAGGTAGGGTTTCAGATGGGCAGGGACTCTGCTGTCCTATCTTCAGGGGGAAGCTGGTTCCACCATTGGGGTTCCAGGACAGAGAAGAGCTTGGACTGGGCTGAGCTGGAGCTGCTCTCCTGTAGGGTTGGGAGGGCCAAGAGACCAGAGGTTGCAGAACAGAGTGCTCTGGTTGGGGTCTCAGGTTTGAGCATAGCCTGCAGGTAGGGAGGAGCAGTTCCTCTTGCTGCTCCGTAGGCAAGTACCATTGTCTTGTAGTGGATGCGAGCTTCGACTATTGGTGAGTATTCCCGAAAAGTAGTTATTTTAGGGCAAATCTAATTAATATATTTATATGAATCCAGGTTTCTCTGGAAAATACACAATGAGTAACAATAACTTGGCTATATACACGGGGTACCAGTACCAAGTCGATGTGCAAGGGTACAAGGTAATTGAGGTAGATACAGTGCATTTGGAAAGTATTCAGACCCCTTGACTTTTATCACATTTTGTTACATTACAGCCTTATTCTAAAATGTATTAAATTATTTTTTCCCCTTATCAATCTACTCACAATACCCCATAATGAGAAAGTGAAAACAGGTTTTTAGAAATATTTGCAAATGTATTAAATAAAAAAACAGAAATACCTTATTTACATAAGTATTCAGACCCTTTGCTATGAGACTCGAAACTGAGCTCAGGTGCATCCGGTTTCCAATGATCATCCTTGAGATGTTTCTACAACTTGATTGAAGTCCACCTGTGGTAAATTCAGTTGATTGGACATGATTTGGAAAGGCACACACCTGTCTATATAAGGTCCCACAGTTGACAGTGCATGTCAGAGCAAAAACCAAGCCATGAGGTCGAAATAATTGTCCGAAAGGTTCACCTTCCAACAGGACAGGACTCCTAAGCACACAGCCAAGACAATGCAGGAGTGGCTTTGGGACAAGCCTCTGAATGTCCTTGAGTGGCCCAGCCAGACCCGATCGAACATCTCAGACCTGAAAATAGCTGTGGAGCGACGCACCCCATCCAACCTGACAGATCTTGAGAGGATCTGCAAAGAAGAATGGGAGAAACTCCCCCAAAACAGCTGGTGCTCTCATGCATGGTTCAGTGTTGCTTGACTCGAAGCGAGCATAGAAGGTATTTAGCTCGTCTGGTAGGCTCGCGTCACTGGACTATTTACGGGAAATGTTATATAAATACCAGAATTCCTATAATATCATCCAATATTCTCTGTATGCAATTTATGGTACTTGGATTGCTATAACATTTGGTTTGAAGTGACTTGCTTTTTAAAGCATTCTGCCATAGGCCCTACCACTGCCAGTGTTTCACTAGCAGCGATGCTAATGCTGGTTGTGGGGTAATTAAATAAATAATATGTTTGGTCATTTTCTCTCAAGATCAATGGATGAGTCACTTTTTGTTACTAGAAATAACCATATTTCAAATGTTGGTGTACCGCCCCCTTAAATGGCCAAAATTAGTATTTACTTAAAAATTCTAAAAACGAAATGGTACTACAATACAATACAGTACAATGGTACTACTTAACAAGAGTGTTTTTTATTTACAACTACAGTACAATCAAACGTTTCACATGTCCTATTAACTATTATTATTATTATGATAAAAGAAATTAAGCTTGTGCTGGTGATTATGTTTTCAGCAATTTTGCACATGGTGATATGCATATACATGGTATTTTTTATAAGTTTGTGGGGACCAGTCATTGGTAGTGGTGAAAAGAGGGGAAGGGCTCAGTGCTTGTCATTTCGATCAGTCTGTTGAGAGTCTCAGTCCCAAAGCATCTTCATAGCTCCTTCATACAATGTCCATGCCTAATGAATAGTATACACAGCTCACCTACTACAATTTCCACCTTTATATAGCACCTTCATTATTATTATTCACTATTACTAAGCCTGCACCTGTGAAACTGCACACAAACCTTTTTTTATGAGTTGTTAGTGAATGACTGTGAAGTAATGTACTCTTCCAGTAAAGTGTTCCACAGGGCTGTGTTCTTATTCCTATTCCATTTGGATCATTATGGAGATCAGGGGCCCCAGGAGTAGACTGCAAGAGCCCAACAGGGCTGCGGTGCCTCCATGAGGTGTGGGCGACATATGGTTGGCAGCAGTTGTGTTGGTCTGGTTTGCTGTGATATAATCAGTGGTCTGCAGGGACACAGGTGTTGTGGTTGTCGTGGTGGTTTGGGTGACGGTGGTGGTGGTGGTGGTAACTAGAGTAGAGTGTGTGGACTGCGTGCCAAGGGTTGTGGCGGTCATTGTTGTATGGTTGGAGACATGTATTGTAAGAGGTCCCATGGTAACGTTACTGCTGATGTTGTTTTTGGAGGTTGTCATCATGGAGGAATCGTTTGGAAATGTGGTGTTCTCTGAGTGTTGGTTGCTGACGGGTTTTGATGAGATGGTTGCTGTTACTGTCGTAATGTTTGTATGGGTAACAGTTGCGCTGGTAGTTATGTCTGTAGCCTGTCAAAGATCATAGGAGAAAGATATATCAGATAACATATTATTATAACTCATGAAACAAACAACGAGCAAAAAGCTAATTGAAATGCCCTGCTATAACACCCCTATATACAGTATGTCATGATACATAAATGGTAATGTATCTTAATGTGATGTCAGTCGTCATGGCCAATAGTCAATTATATATAATTTGTAGATTTCATATCTATGTCATTAATTATTACGTCAATTCATTTCAAGCAAAGATGCACTGATGAAAGTGCACTAATCAATTCCCACATTAGTTATCCACTATGATGAGACGTGGTTGGGGACTGGACAGACTGGACTGTGTTAAGGCCGCTACACACTTCACGCAAACAGAGCAAAGGAGCGTCGTATACGGTCCAGTCCCCTTTTCCACACAAAACCACATGTGAAAACGATGCTCCATCGCTCGTTTGCGTAGTTTGCATGAAGTGTGTTGCGGCCTTTAGCCAAAGATTGACTCCAATTGTCTGATAGCAGAGATAAAGTCCTCCCACACTGTTTCCGAGAGGTCGACAATGACTCATGGCTATGCCACAAAAGGTCAACCACCCTACCTGACTGCTCCAGCCACACTTACTTTGCATATGGCTCCAGTTCTCGTGGCTGACAGTTGCAGTCTGTATTCTGTGTTACATAAGTGTTCCCTGTCTCCTCTGCCTTTCATCTGGTCTAATCTAGTAGTTTGTTTTGTTTTTACAGATAAATCCTATCTCTTAGTTCCTCTCACCAGAGCTTTCCCATACACAAACATAGACACCAGAGGGAGAGGAGAGATTGGTGACAGGGAAATGTTGCATTGATTGGTTATTAATAGCATTTAATCCTATTAGAACTCTCAAAGCTATTAATTATTTTGCAATCATGCAGAGGCCTCGATTTCTTCATTCTATCTGATTGATTTGATTTGCAAGGAGGAATACATAGAATACCTTAAATGATGTAGTTATCAAATACTGTTAATTGTACAAAAACAGAACAGTGTCCAGAGCATTTATGTTATTTTTCTGTGCTGTCTAGCTCTGGGTTGAACACATATCTCTATGGGATGAACATACGTTTACTGCAACCCAGATCATTAGGTAGCCTAAATATTGCTGATATGCATGATATTAAGATTGTCATGTTTATTTACAGTGCATTCGGAAAGTATTCAGACCCCTTCACTTTTAACACATTTTGTTACGTTACAGCCTTATTCTAAAATTGATTAAATAAATAAAAAATCCTCATCAATCTACACCTAATACCCCATAATGACAAAGCGAAAACAGGTTTTTAGAAATATTTGCAAATGTATTAAATAAATAAACATTTACATAAGTATTCAGACCCTTTGCTATGAGACTCAAAAATGAGCTCAGGTGCATCCTGTTTGCATTGATCATCCTTGAGATGTTTCTACAACTTGATTGGAGTCCACCTGTGGCAAATTCAATTGATTAGACATGATTTGGAAAGTCACACACCTGTCTATATAAGGTCCCACAGTTGACAGTCCATGTCAGAGAAAAAACCAAGCCATGAGGTTGAAGGAATTGTCTGTAGAGCTCCGAGACAGGATTGTGTCGAGGCTAAGATCTGGGGATGGGTACCAAAACATTTCTCCAGCAATGAAGAACACAGTGGCCTCAATCATTCTTAAATGGAATACGTTTTGAACCACCAAGACTCTTCCTAGAGCTGGCCACCCGGCCAAACTGAGCAATCGGGGGAGAAGGGCCTTGGTCAGGGAGTTGACCAAGAACCTGATGGTCGCTCTGACAGAGCTCCAGAGTTCCTCTGTGGAGATGGGAGAACCTTCCAGAAGGACAACTATCTCTGCAGCACTCCACCAATCAGGCCTTTATGGTAGAGTGACCAGACGGAAGCCACTCCTCAGTAAAAGGCACATGACAGCCCGCTTGGAGTTTGCCAAAAGACACCTAAAGGACTCTCAGACCATGAGAAACAAGATCCTCTGGTCTGATGAAATCAAGATTGAACTCTTTCGCCTGAATGCCAAACATCACGTCTGGAGGAAACCTGGCACCATCCCTACGGTGAAGCATGGTGGTGGCAGCATCATGCTGTGGGGATGTTTTTCAGCGGCAGGGACTGGGAGACTAGTCAGGATCAGGGGAAAGATGAACGGAGCAAAGTACAGAGAGATCCTTGATGAAAACCTGCTCCAGAGCGCTCAGGACCTCAGATTGGGGCAAAGGTTCACCTTCCAACAGGACAACAACCCTACGAACACAGCCAAGACAATGCAGGAGTGGCTTCGGGACAAGCCTCTGAATGTCCTTGAGTGGCCCAGCCAGAGCCAGACTTGAACCCGATTGAACATCTCTGGAGAGACCTGAAAATAGCTGTGCAGTGACGCTCCCCATCCAACCTGACAGATCTTGAGAGGATCTGCAGAGAAGAATGGGAGAAACTCCCCAAATACAGGTTTGCCAAGCTTGTAGTGTCATACCCAAGAACACTCGAGACTGTAATCGCTGCCAAAGGTGCTTCAAACAAGTACTGAGTAAAGAGTCTGAATACGTATGTAAATGTAATATTTCAGTTGTTTATTCTTAATACATTTGCAAAAAAAAAAAAAAAACGGTTTTTGCTTTGTCTTTATGGGGTATTGTGTGTAGATTGATGAGGTAAAAAAAAATACATTTGAATCCATTTTAGAATAAGGCTGTAACGTAACAATATTTTGAAAAAGTCAAAGGGTCTGAATACTTTCTGAATGCACTGTATATACACACTACAAGGCGGTGACCCGATCCTGTAGGTTCATGCTCTACAACATTCGGAGAGTACGACCCTGCCTTACACAGGAAGCGGCACAGGTCCTAATCCAGGCACTTGTCATCTCCCGTCTGGATTACTGCAACTCGCTGTTGGCTGGGCTCCCTGCCTGTGCCATTAAACCCCTACATCTCATCCAGAATGCCGCAACCTTCCCAAGTTCTCTCACGTCACCCCGCTCCTCCGCACACTCCACTGGCTTCCAGTTGAAGCCCGCATCTGCTACAAGACCATGGTGCTTGCCTACGGAGCTGTGAGGGGAACGGCACCTCCGTACCTTCAGGCTCTGATCAGTCTCTACACCCAAACGAGGGCACTGCGTTCATCCACCTCTGGCCTGCTGGCTCCCCTACCTCTGCGGAAGCATAGTTCCCGCTCAGCCCAGTCAAAACTGTTCGCTGCTCTGGCACCCCAATGGTGGAACAAGCTCCCTCACGACGCCAGGACAGCGGAGTCACTCACCACCTTCCGGAGACATTTGAAACCCCACCTCTTTAAGGAATACCTGGGATAGGATAAAGTAATCCTTCTACCCCCCCCCCCCCTTTACTTCAAATTGTTTTGAATTGATAGGTGTTATAATCCTTTATAAGACTTTAGAAAAGGCAGTGAGATAGTGTGAATAATATAATTATGTATAGTATGAAAATGCCTAAAACCCCAGTGTATCACTTTAAAGGGATACGTCGGGATAGATAGCAGATACCCATGGATCTCATTGCCAAAAATCCCGAAGTGTCATTGACTAAGTATGGTCAGTAGGGCTGAGTATATATTTATGCTATCCTGTCATGTCATTCATCAACATTATCTATAATAATCCATTTTAGGCTACTAAACATATTGGTCCTCTGTAGCTCAGTAGCTAGAGCACGGCTCTTGCCAGGACAGGATTGTGGGTTTGATTCCCAGCACCAACCGTACATAAAATGTATGCACAAATGACTGTAAGTCACTTTGGATAAAAACATCTGTCATATACAGTGGCTTGCGAAAGTATTCACCCCCCTTGGCATTTTTCCTATTTTGTTGCCTAATAACCTGGAATTAAAATTGATTTTTGGGGGGTTTGTATCATTTGATTTACACAACATGCCTACCACTTTGAAGATACAAAATATTTTTTATTGTGAAACAAACAAGAAATAAGACAAAAAAACTGAAAACTTGAGCGTGCAGAACTAGTCAATACTTCGTAGAGCCACCTTTTTCAGCAATTACAGCTGCAAGTATCTTTGGGTATGTCTCTATAAGCTTGGCACATCTAGCCACTGGGATTTTTGCCCATTCTTCAAGGTAAACTGCTCCAGCTCCTTCAAGTTGGATGGGTTCCGCTGGTGTACAGCAATCTTTAAGTCATACCACAGATTCTCAATTGGATTGAGGTCTGGGCTTTGACTAGGCCATTCCAAGACATTTAAATGTTTCCCCTTAAACCATTCGAGTGTTGCTTTAGCAGTATGCTTAGGGTCATTGTCCTGCTGGAAGGTGAACCTCCGTCCCAGTCTCAAATCTCTGGAAGACTAAAACAGGTTTCCCTCAAGAATTTCCCTGTATTTAGCGCCATCCATCATTCCTTAAATTCTGACCAGTTTCCCAGTCCCTGCCAATGAAAAACATCCCCACAGCATGATGCTGCCACCACCATGCTTCACTGTGGGGGATGGTGTTCTCGGGGTGATGAGAGGTGTTGGGTTTGCACCAGACATGGCGTTTTCCTTGATGGCCAAAAAGCTCAATTTTAGTCTCATCTGACCAGAGTACCTTCTTCCATATGTTTGAGGAGTCTCCCACATGCCTTTTGGCGAACACCAAACGTGTTTGCTTAATTCTTTCTTTACGCAATGGCTTTTTTCTGGCCACTCTTCCGTAAAGCCCAGCTCTGTGGAGTGTACGGCTTAAAGTGGTCCTATGGACAGATACTCCAATCTCCGCTGTGGAGCTTTGCAGCTCCTTCAGGGTTATCTTTGGTATCTTTGTTGCCTCTCTGATTAACGCCCTCCTTGCCTGGTCCGTGAGTTTTGGTGGACGGCCCTCTCTTGGCAGGTTTGTTGTGGTGCCATATTCCTTCCATTTTTAAATAATGGATTTAATGGTGCTCAGAGGGATATTCAACGTTTTATATATTTTTTTATAACCCAACCCTGATCTGTACTTCTCCACAACTTTGTCCCTGACCTGTTTGGAGAGCTCCTTGGTCTTCATGGTGCCCCTTGCTTGGTGGTGTCCCTTGCTTAGTGGTGTTGCAGACTCTGGGGCCTTTCAGAACAGGTGTATGTATACTGAGATCATGTGACACTTAGATTGCACACAGGTGGACTTTATTTAACTAATTATGTGACTTCTGAAGGTAATTGGTTGCACCAGATCTTATGTAGTGGCTTCATAGCAAAGGGGGTGAACAGATATGCACGCACCACTTTTCCGTTATTTATTTTTTATACTTTTTTGAAACAAGTTATTTTTTTCATTTCACTTCACCAATTTGGACTATTTTGTGTATGTCCATGACATGAAATCCAAATAAAAATCCATTTAAATTACAGGTTGTAATGCAACAAAATAGGAAAAACAACAAGGGGGATGAATACTTCTTGCAAGGCACTGTATTATTATTATATATTACATTTTGGTTTGTAATATAATACTGTACCCTTCGTTGTGATTAAAACAGAACACATTTGACTAAGCAAAGAAACATCAGCTTGTGGACAGCTCATTTTTGTTTGGCATGTTTTAAGTAAGCGTAGTCAATTAGAATTTAAAATGATTATGGTTAGCTACTGCAAACATACACTACCGTTCAAAAGTTTGGGGTCACTTAGAAATGTCCTTGTATTCAATGAAAACATACATGAAATGAGTTTTAATAGGAAATATAGCAAAATGAACAGGAAATGTAGTCAATTGACAAGGTTAGAAATAATGATTTTTAATTTAAATAATAATTGTGTCCTACAAACTTTGCTTTCGTCAAAGAATCCTCCATTTGCAGCAATTACAGCCTTGCAGACCTTTGGCATGCTAGTTGTCAATTTGTTGAGGTAATCTGAAGAGATTTCACCCCATGCTTCCTGAAGCACCTCCCACAAGTTGGATTGGCTTGATGGGCACTTCTTACATACCATACGGTCAAGCTGCTCCCACAACAGCTCAATAGGGTTGAGATCCGGTGACTGTGTTTGTCACTTCATTATGGACAGATGGCATCAAGCACTCCTACAGCATCTTTTCATTTGGTCTGCGTCTCACAAATGTTCTTCTTTGTGATCCAAACACCTCAAACTTCGATTCGTCTGTCCATAACACTTTTTTCCAATCTTCCTCTGTCTAGTGTCTGTGTTCTTTTGCCCATCTTAATATTTTATTTTTATTGGCCAGTCTGAGATATGGCTTTTTCTTTGCAACTCTGCCTAGAAGGTCAGCATCCCAGAGTCGCCTCTTCACTGTTGACGTTGAGACTGGTGTTTTGCGGGTACTATTTAATGAAGCTGCCAGTTGAGGACCTGTGAGGCATCTGTTTCTCAAACTAGACACTCTAATGTATTTGTCCTCTTGCTCAGTTGTGCACCGGGGCCTCCCACTCCTCTTTCTATTCTGGTTAGAGCCAGTTTGCGCTGTTCTGTGTTTGGGAGTAGTACACAGCGTTGTACGAGATCTTCAGTTTCTTGGCAATTTCTCGCATGGAATAGCCTTCATTTCTCAGAACAAGAATAGACTGACGAGTTTCAGAAGAAAGCCTGTAACTGAACCCACAATTGCTGATGCTCCAGATACTCAACTAGTCTCAAGAAGGCCAGTTTTATTGCTTCTTTAATCAGCACAAAATTTTTCAGCTGTGCTAACATAATTGCAAAAGGGTTTTAAAGATCAATTAGTCTTTTAAAACGATCAACTTGGATTAGTAAACACAACGTGCCATTGGAACACAGGACTGATGGTTGCTGATAATGGGCCTCTGCACGCCTATGTAGATATTCCATTAAAAATCATCCATCTCCAGCGACAATAGACATTTACAACATTAACAATGTCTACACTGTATTTCTGATCAATTTGATGTTATTTTAATGGACAACAAAAATTGCTTTTCTTTCGAAAACAAGGACATTTCTAAGTGACCCCAAACTTTTGAACGGTAGTGTACATTTAAACAGACAAATTCTATATATTTTGCTACGTAATAGAATAGCCCTTGCTTGAATCTATGTGCCAACCACTGCCTTTAAAGGGGAACAAAGATGCAGTACAGTACACAGCATCACCTACCTCAATGAGAACCAATGGCAGAAAGGCCAGAGAGGCAAACAGTATAAACTTCCCCATCTCTCTCCCAGTTGGTCTTCAGCGGTTTCCCCTGTCTATATGGCAGAGTCCGACCTTCTCTCTGGCTTTTTATACTGCTACCAGGTTCCCAAAAGTAATAATGTTTCATAGTCACGGACGGAGATCCAACTGGGGACGTCTAACGTCACGATAATTAAGTAGTAACTGGACTGACTCCAGTTCGCTCCATTAGGGTTTGGATACAGAGAGAGCAGATACTGAAATTTGCCTGATATGTAAAAAAGGAAGCAAATGAGTGATGTGTGGTGAACATAACATGGCATTGCCCAGGGGGTAGCTGAGGTTGAGGACGCTAAAGAAGATGGATGTGATTTGACTAGATAGGCAGCATCTCCCCTTCTATACAGTGAGCATCTGTACTGCACCACATTTTTAGTCAGACCTGGGTCTCTCTCTTGCAGTCATTAAACTTTCTGTGGACTGAGGAGGACATAATAGTATAAGTGGCTTTATCGTTTTGGTGGCAGTGGAGGTTCGGATGAGAGAACTTTTAGATTTGGACTTACACCCCTTTCGTACACAAACAAAGTTTCCACTAATTTACCATGCATGCTTCTTTTTACCTGCTTTTTGGTATATCTGAAAGAGGTAGGGGGTAAAAAAAACATGTCAAATTAAAATCCACCTAAAGACCTAGTCATGATACCTGCATTTTCACTGACCCTGTAACCAAAATACAGGTATCTGGTCTGTGTGAATGGTTCTCTGCTTTTTTGCAGGTAAATACATTAACACTTCCATTGTTTAACACCTCTCTAATTTTAACTGCAAACAGCCCCCATGGTTTAACTACACCACCCACCCCTCCCAATTTGCCAGTTAAACACTGATATGTATAAAATGGGCAAACAGTGAGGGAAAAAAGTATTTGATCCCCTGCTGATTTTGTACGTTTGCCCACTGACAAAGACATGATTAGTCTATAATTTTAAAGGTAGGTTTATTTGAACAGTGAGAGACAGAATAACAACAAAAAAATCCAGAAAAACACATGTTATAAATTGATTTGCATTTTACTGAGGGAAATAAGTATTTGACCCCTCTGCAAAACATGACTTAGTACTTGGTGGCAAAACCCTTGTTGGCAATCACAGAGGTCAGACGTTTCTTGTAGTTGGCCACCAGGTTTTCACACATCTCAGGAGGGATTTTGTCCCACTCCTCTTTGCAGATCTTCTCCAAGTCATTAAGGTTTCGAGGCTGATGTTTGGCAACTCAAACCTTCAGCTCCCTCCACATATTTTCTATGGGATTAAGGTCTGGAGACTGGCTAGGCCACTCCAGGACCTTAATGTGCTTCTTCTTGAGCCACTCCTTTGTTGCCTTGGCCGTGTGTTTTGGGTCATTGTAATGCTGGAATACCCATCCACGACCCATTTTCAATGCCCTGGCTGAGGGAAGGGATGGCCCCGTCCATCGTCCCTTTGATGTGGTGAAGTTGTCCTGTTCCCTTAGCAGAAAAACACCCCCAAAGCATAATGTTTCCACCTCCATGTTTGACGGTGGGGATGGTGTTCTTGGGGTCATAGGCAGCATTCCTCCTCCTCCAAACACGGCGAGTTGAGTTGATGCCAAAGTGCTCGATTTTGGTCTCATCTGACCACAACACTTTCACCCAGTTCTCCTCTGAATCATTCAGATGTTCATTGGCAAACTTCAGATGGCCCTGTCTATGTGCTTTCTTGAGCAGGGGGGACCTTTGCGGGCGCTGCAGGATTTCAGTCCTTCACGGCGTAGGTGTTACCAATTGTTTTCTTGGTGACTATGGTCACAGCTGCCTTGAGATCATTGACAAGATCCTCCCGTGTAGTTCTGGGCTGATTCCTCACCGTTCTCATGATCATTGCAACTCCACGAGGTGAGATCTTGCATGGAGCCCCAGGCCGAGGGAGATTGACAGTTATTTTGTGTTTCTTCCATTTGCGAATAATCGCACCAACTGTTGTCACCTTCTCACCAAGCTGCTTGGCGATGGTCTTGTAGCCCATTCCAGCCTTGTGTAGGTCTACAATCTTGTCCCTGACATCCTTGGAGAGCTCTTTGGTCTTGGTCATGGTGGAGAGTTTGGAATCTGATTGATTGATTGCTTCTGTGGACAGGTGTCTTTTATACAGGTAACAAGCTGAGATTAGGAGCACTCCCTTTAAGAGTGTGCTCCTAATCTCAGCTCGTTACCTGTATAAAAGACACATGGGAGCCAGAAATCTTTCTGATTGAGAGGGGGTCAAATACTTATTTCCTTCATTAAAATATAAATCAATTTATAACATTTTTGACAAGCGTTTTTCTGGATTTTGTTGTTGTTATTCTGTCTCTCATTGTTCAAATAAACCTACCATTAAAATTATAGACTGATAATTTCTTTGTCAGTGGGCAAACGTACAAAATCAGCAGGGGATCAAATACTTTTTTCCCTCACTGTATGCCTGCAAGAAAGTGGTAAATAAGGGGCTGTTTGAAAGCGGGTTGTATAAACATTGCCGTCTTATATTTTTTACAGGTAATATAGCACATTTTCTGTCTGAAATGGATATTAGACTCTGATTAATGTAATGCCTGTTTCCAGAGAAGACGCAGTTCTTCGTGCACACAGCCAGGTTTTACCTATTATTGTATAGGTAGGGAAGCGGCTCCCTACTGTGCAGGCCGACAATCTGTATGATGTGTTCGACCTCTAATAAAAAGTCAGCAAACTTCATCACCGACCGACCTCTGTTCTCTTTCTATTCAGTGTTAACCTTAAATCACCTCCATGAAAAACCAACAGTGACTGAGCCTGGATTTGAGAGAGTAGATCAGATAAGCCAAACCACATGAACTGGAATGTGACCACAAAAACCAACACTGACTGGACTACTTTGAGACCTGGCAGTGCTGAGTTCTCCCACCTGTTTATTCAAAATTGTAATGTCGACTGTTGATATTATGATAAGGAATTTTTGACCAATAACTAACTTTGGTTTCAATATCCCTGTTCTCAATCATATGAATAGAATAAAATACCAGTAAGCTTGTAGGCTACTGTGATATTGTTTTCTATTTGAATTGTGATATTACCTGCTATTGTTTGCAGTTCCTGAAATACTGATTGTGACCCATATCACCTGGACAAAGCACACACTGGTTGAATCAACGTTATTTCAAGTTTCAAGTTTTAATGTCACATGCACAAGTACAGTGAAATGCCTTTCTTGCAAACTCAAAACCCAACAATGCAATAATCAATAAAAATGTATTACTAGAAAGAAAAAAAAAACATGAGAAATAAGAATAGGAAATATGAGATACACAATAAGGTAAGTAAGTAAGCATACAGGAAATATTTAAAAAGTCAGTTCCAATACCATATTTATATGTGCAGAGATACTGGAGTGATAGAGGTAGATATGTATAAGGGTAAGGGGACTAGGCAACAGGATATAAGATAAACAGAGTAGCAGCAGCTTGTATATGAGTGGGTGTGTAGAGTCAGTATAAATGTATGTGCATATTACGTGTGAGTGAGAAAATGTTGGAGTTAGTGTTTGTGTGTGTGTGTTGGAGTGACTGTGAGTGTGTAGGGCCCTGTGAGCGTGCATAGAGACAGTGCAAAGATTGAAATAAAAGGTCAATAAAGATACATGGTTAACTCAGATAGTCCGTGTAGCTATTTTGTTAGATATATATCAGTCGTATGACTTGGGGATAGAAGCTGTTCAAGAGCCTGTTGGTGTCAGACTTGATGCACAGGTACTTCCGCGTCATTTCAATGAAATTACATTGAACCAACGTGGAATAGACGTTGAATTGACGTCTGTGCCCAGTGGGCAAAGCCTTTGTAGGAGAGCCTTATCACATGTCTTATCATCCCACACGCATTTCCTGTTTGTAGGGCACTTTTATGTTTATCAGAGAGATAAGCCACTGCTCGTACCATAATAGTAGTAGCCATTGCTACTGGTAATATGCTACTGGTGATACTACAGTAGATCTCCAATCGGTTAGTGTAAATCACGGTGTTAATTTAAAATATACAGTCTTAATATGTTTGTGTGAATTGACCATTGTATCTAGTACTATCTGTAGCTATCTCATATATTGGATTCTCTGCCCTAAACACTTCTCTATTTACGGCATATGAATAGCTGCTTTATCATGTCAATAAGCTATCAGAATCTAATTGAAACAATTTCTGCTCTTTGCTCTGGTAGAGAGGAGGGGAGGGATTGGTATACTAAGTTTTGTTTATTCCATAAATGCAACTTCACCATGTGAAAAACCCCCAGCAAGAAGCATGACAATGACAAATGATAATGCAATAAGTACATTTGTTAACTTAATAGGGTCATAAAAATTGGTTGGTTTGTTTTAGATCTAACAGATTAGAGTACATTTTGTTTCATCAACAATTCCTAAAGCTTCCCGAAAGGTGTGATGCTAGAGTATGGATATGCTGCAGGAACTTGCATGAAATACAAACAACTATTGAGGCATTTTCAAAATGTACATATACTGTGGCGTACCGCAGCTTAGCCACCAGGGGGAGACTCGTCGAGGCCTGGTGACGGATAGAGTCTACATCACGCGGCGATGGCTCCCTCTGCTGTACGTGCCAGATCTCGACGGGCTCTCCGGCCAGGACTAATTGGGATTGATTGTGGTTGGTAAGTAATCAAGGGGCTGATTGCTCACCAGCTGGATGAGTCCCATAAAGCTGCCAGAAGGGCAGCACACGGGAGTGGGGACTGAGGAAGTGAGGTTACTCCCATATAGTCGTGCTCAGTACCAGAGATAACGGAGCTCGGTTTTGTTCCCCACAGGATACAGCAAGACCCAGGAGCCCAGAAGACGGTATCCCGTAGGAGGTCTCCTGGAGGAGACCTATTCTTTTCTCTTTGTTTATTATTTAAATAAACACCCTTGAAACCAAGCTAATACAATTCTGTCCATGTCTGATCTGTGTAAACGTCTTGACCAAACCCCTTGATCTGCCACAAGTGGTCAGATCAGGGTTGACGTTTACGCAGCATCAGCATGGATGAGTTGATAGCTCAGTTCGACGGGCCCAACAAGCACAACAGACGGTTCAGGAACGAACGCTGGAGGAACAGCGGCTACAAAATGGCCGACATCGAAACATACCTCTGCACGTTTGAACGGAGAGTGCTACGGGAAGGTTGGCCAAGGCCGAAGTGGGAAAGACTGCTGGCCCCATTCCTGTCCGGGAATGCCCAAAAGGCGTATTGGAACCTTAACGACAAACAGGAGGCTAAGTACAACGGTCTCAAACGGGAGATACTCAGCCGCTATGGGTACAGCCTGGCCCATCGTGCCCAACTGGTCCACGACTGGAGGTTCGTGGCCGAGGCCTCCCCCCGAGCTCAGATGAGCGACCTACTGCGCATCACCAGGGCATGGCTCCTAAACGATGTATCCACCCTCTCCATCATAGACAAAGTGGTCATGGATAGCTTCTTACGGGCACTACCCCACAACATGAAGAGGGCAGCGAGCCTACGTGCGCCCCAGACCTTGGAGGACCTCCTGGGAGCAGTGGAGACGCATCAGAACACAGAGACCCTGCTGAAGGGGAGTCAGGCCGTGTCAGGGACATGTCAGAGGGGACGGAAGGACACCCCCACCACTGTATACCCCGAACCGACAGTCAGCAGGGCCAAAGGGCCGCAGACCTGTGGAGAGACGGCCGGGGGAGAGCTGACCCGCCGCCGACGACCCCAGGTAGATGAGTGTGGCGCCCGGGGGCACCTTGCATGGAATTTCCCGGCTCGAGAGGAGTCGATGCCATCAGCGAGCCCCGGAGGCGAGGTGGGCCACGCTGTGAACGATGTCACCTCCTTTTGGGCACACCAAGAACTCGACGGACATGACACTGAAGCTCTATTGGACTCCGGGAGTGTGGTTACTCTCGTAGCCACGAGCCTGCTGGCCCAGGGGACCGAACGTGGTGGGGAGATGTCCGTTTCCTGTGTCCACGGTGACACGAAGCGGTATCCGACCGTACAGGCCAACATCGTGACGCCACAAGGGAGCTGCCAGATGATGGTGGGTGCCGTACCAGAGTTGCCGGTACGCCTCCTCGTGGGACGAGATTGTCCACTGTTTGCGGCACTGTGGAGGCACGAGCTGAGGAAAAAGGTACGAGCCGGCGGGAGATGAGAGCGAGGACGACCCGAAGCCTGCATGGCCCGGAAGCAAGCGGTTGACGAACCCGTGTCCACAGGTCCGGAGTCGGAGTCCAAGGTGGCGCCGGAACCCGACCACCCTGGTGAACAACTGGAGGAGGAGCCCATCCTCCCCCTCATCGATTTTGAGGGATCAGCCGAGACACCCGCCATGGGCCAACTGAGGGGACAGTTCGGGACTGCCCAATGGGAGGATCCGAACTTGAAAGCCTCCGCAGCCCAAGTGATAGCGGTGGATGGACAGCTACTTCCGGGGGTGAGAAACACGCTGGTCCCCCTACTGATCATCGGGGTGCCCTTTGAACGCATCACCATGGACATAGTGGGACCCCTGGTAAAAATGGCACGAGGACACCTGTGCATCCTGGTAATAGTAGATTATGCCACCCGGTATCCCGAGGCCATTCACCCACGGGCGGCGGTCTCCAAGGGAATCGCCTGGGAGCTGTTCCACCTCTTTAGCCAGGTGGGCATCCCGAACGAGATCTTGACCGACCAAGGTACCGAGTTAATATCCCGCCTAATGAAATATTTGTGTGCTCTCCTGCAGATCAAGCAGATCTGGACCTCCGTCTTTCACCCGCAGACGGATGGGCTCGTAGAGCGGTTCAATAAAACTCTCAAACAAATGCTGCGGAAGGTCATCAAGCAGGATGGGAAGAACTGGGACCAGCTACTACCCCACCTAATGTTCTCGGTGCGAGAAGTGCCCCAGTCATCCACCGGGTTTTCCCCTTTCGAACTCCTCTACAGGAGGAGGCCACGCAGCCTACTGGACCTCGCAAAGGAGGTGTAGGATGCCCAGCCCACCCCCTTACGCAGCGTGGTAGAACACGTGGAGACGATGGGGGAGTGGTTGACAGCCATATGGCCAGTGGTAAGGGAACATATGGAGAAGGCCCAATGCGCCCATGCCCAGGTCTACAATCGGGGAACCCAGCCCTGAGAATTCCAGGTGGGAGACTAGGTGCTGGTCTTAATCCCCACGGCAGAAAGTAAGTTCCTGGCAACATGGCACGGACAATACGAGGTGATAGAGAAGCTGGCAGCCGGGGAGACGGAAACCCCAACAGGTTTACCACGTGAACCTATTGAAGAGGTGGCACGAGAGGACAGCTTTGGCCATGTTATGGTCGGGACCCAGGACGCGTAATGAGGACCTCGACCCGGCCCAGAAGCAAACGCTCCAGGAGCTTGTCGATCAGAACACGGCGGTGTTCTCAGACCCTCATTGAACACCACGTCCACACCCGGCCTGGGGAAACGGTACGAAAGAGGCCATACCGGATCCCCGAGGCCCGAAGGAAGGCCGTGAAGCAGGAAGTGGAGGCTATGCTGAGGATGGGGTTCATCGAATAGTCCCACAGTGCATGGTGCAGCCCCATCGTGTTGGTGCCCAAACCGGACGGTAGCCTGAGATTCTTTAATGAATTCCAGGGTGTAAACGACATCAGCTTGTTCGATGCCTACCCCATGCCGAGGGTGGAAGAGCTCATCGACTGATTGGAAAAGGCCCGGTACATCAGCACCCTCGACCTGACCAAAGGATATTGGCAGGTACTGTTGGCAGCCTCCTCCCGGGAGAAGACGGCATTTTTGACACCGGACGGCTTATATCAGTACCGGGTGCTCCCATTCGGTCTACACGGAGCCCCGCCCACGTTCCAGCGCCTGATGGACCGAGTCCTCCAACCCCACCAACAGTACGCAGTGACCTATTTGGATGATATCATCATCCACAGCCAAGGTTGGGAAGAGCACCTGATGCGCCTCCAGGCAGTGCTGGATGTGCTCAGGCAAGCCGGGTTGACAGCAAACCCCAAGAAATGTAAGCTAGGGTTCGAGGAAGTGGAGTACCTGGGCTATTTGATCGGACAGGGGAGCGTCAAGCCCCAGGAGAGGAAGGTCCACGCGGTACATGACTGGTCCGTTCCACGCACCAAGACACAGGTCAAGTCCTTCCTAGGACTGGCAGGATACTACAGCCGGTTTATCCCCAACTTTGCGGCTATTGCCTCCCCTCTTACCGATCTAACCAAGGCCGCCTACCGAAAACAGTGAAATGGACGGGCGAGACCGAAGCGGCGTTCAGGCGCCTGAAGGAAGCGCTGTGCTCCCATCCGATTCTCGTACCGCCCGATTTACCAGGTACCGTTGTTGGTCCAGACGGACGCATGCGACACGGGACTAGGGGCCGTCCTGTCCCAGGTACACGATGGGGAGGAGCACCCCATCATGTACATAAGCCGAAAGCTGATACCCAGAGAAAAAAGGTACTCGATTGTCGAGAAAGAGTGTCTAGCGGTGAAGTGGGCATAAGACAGTCAAGTATTACCTGTTGGGCACCCACTTCACCCTGGTCACAGACCATGCTCCCCTGGTCTGGATGGCCAGGGGAAGGGACACAAACGATCAGGTCACCAGGTGGTTCTTGTCCTTTCAACGTTTCTCTTTTTCTGTTGTGCACAGGTCAGGGGCGAAGCATGGGAACGCGGATGCCCTATCGAGAAGGGAGACATACGTCGCACTGACGACAGCCCCCTCCCCGACAGAGCTAAGGGAGTGGGTGGCGTACCTCAGCTTAGCCACCAGGCGGAAACTCGTCGAGGCCTGGTGACAGACGGAATCTACATCACGCGGTGATGGCTCCCTCTGCTGGACGTGCCAGGTCTTGAAGGGGTCTCCGGCCAAGACTAATTGGGACTGATTGTTGTTGGTGAGTAATCAAGGGGCTGATTGCTCACCAGCTGGACGAGTCCCATAAAGCTACCAGAAGGGCAGCACACGGGAGTGGGGACTGGGGAAGAGAGGTTACTCCCGTATAGTCGTGCTCAGTACCAGAGATAACGGAGGGAGCTCGGTTTTGTTCCCCACAGGATACAGCAAGACCCAGGAGCCCAGAAAACTGTATCCCTGAGGAGGTCTACTGGAGGAGACCTATTATTTTCTCTTTGATTATTATTTAAATGAACACCCTTGAAACCGAGCTAATACAATTCTGTCCATGTCTGATCTGTGTAAACGTCTTGACCAAACCCCCTGGTCTGCCGCAGTACCTTTAAGGAATTTAGCAGACACTCTTATCCAGAGCAACTTACAATTAGAATGTTATGTATTATTTAAAAAGCATAATATTTTAAAACAATACTACCAACATATTTTACAAACATGGACTACCAACTGGGGTCATTTTGACCCCAAGAAGAAACTATTGAAATAGCCACAATCATAGCAAAAATATTAACTTAATTCTTATCAAAACATCATTAGGCATGTAAATAATATCTTTTTTTTTTTTTTATGGGTATAATTACAGTTCATTTGCACATTCTGTAACACAGAAATATACATTTTTCCCTTATGTGCAGCTTTTTTCCTAAATACAATCCACTTTAGCACAAAAATGCAGATTTACCATAATTTGATTCTAGTATCATTCCTGAGTGGCGCAGTGGTCTAAGGCACTGCATCGCAGTTCTAGCTGTCCCACTAGAGATCCTGGTTCAAATCCAGGCTCTGTCGTACACGGCCGCAACCAGGAGACCCATGGGGTGGCGCACAATTGGCCCAGGGTAGGGGTGGGAATGGCCAGCAGGGATGTAGCTGAGTTGGTAGAGCATGGCATTTGCAACGACAGGGTTGTGGGTTCGATTCCCACGGGGGGCCAGTATGATTTTTTTTTCTTCAAAAAATGTATGCCACCACTAACTGTAAGTCGCTCTGGATAAGAGCGTCTGCTAAATGACTAAAATGTAATTTCGTTTTTTGAATTCTGAAGTAAATAAAAGTTGTTTTTCATATTTATGTGATAGATATTGAAGGGTATTATAGGAGTTCTGATGGTGTGTTCGACCTCTAATAAAAAGTTAACAAACTTCATCATCACCGACTGACCTCTGTTCTCTTTCTATTCAGTTTAACCTTAAATCACCTCCAGGAAATACCAACAGTGACTGAACCTGGAATGTGTCCACAAAAACCAACACGGATTGAGTAGACCACTTTGATGCCTGGCAGTACTGAATTCTCCCACCTGTTTGCTCAAAATTATGATAGAACAGCAGCCTCTGGTAAGAAAAGGGGTGGCGGTCTATGTCTATTTGCAACAGCTCGTGCACGATATCTAAGGAAGTCTCAAGGTTTTGCTCACCTGAGGTAGAGTATCTCATGAGAAGCTGTAGACCAGAAAATGTAAAAAATGTAGACCACACTATCTACCAAGAGTTTTCATCTATATTCTTCGTAGCTGTCTATTTACCACCACAAACCGATGCTGGCACTAAGACCACACTCAATGAACTGTATACGGCCATTAGCAAACAGAAAAATGCTCATCCAGAGTGGCCGGGGACTTTAATGCAGGGAAACTTAAATCCCTTCTACCAGCATGTTAAATGTGCAACCAGAGGGAAAAAAACTCTAGACCACTTTACTCCACACACAGAGAAGCGTACAAAGCTCTCCCTCGCCCTCCATTTGGCAAATCTGCCCATAATTATATCCTCCTGATTCCTGCTTACAAGCAAAAACTAAAGAAGGAAGCACCAGTGACTCGGTCAATAAAAAAGTGGTCAGATGAAGCAGATGCTAAGCTACAGGACTGTTTTGCTAGCACAGACTGGAATATGTCCCGGGATTCTTCCGATGGCATTGAGGAGTACACCACATCAGTCACTGGCTTCATCAATAAGTGCATCGATGACGTCATCTCCACAGTGACTGTACGTACATACCCCAACCAGAAGCCATAGATTATAGGCAACATCTGCACTGAACTAAAGGGTAGAGCTGCCGCTTTCAAGGAGCGGGACTCTAACCCGGAAGCTTATAAGAAATCCCGCTGTGCCCTCCGACGAACCATCAAACAGGCAAAGCATCAATACAGGACTAAGATCGAATCGTACTACACCGGCTCCGACGCTCGACGGATGTGGCAGGGCTTGCAAACTATTACAGACTACAAAGGGAAGCACAGCCGCGAGCTGCCCAGTGACACGAGCATACCAGACTAGCTAAATTACTTCTATGCTCGCTTCGAGGCAAGTAACACTGAAACATTCATGAGAGCATCAGCTGTTCCGGACGACTGATGCAATCTCTATTGCGCTCCACACTGCTCTTTCCCACCTGGACAAAAGGAACACCTATGTGAGAATGCTATTCATTGACTACAGCTCAGCGTTCACCACCATAGTGCCCTCAAAGCTCATCACTAAGCTAAATACACTGGGATTAAACACCCCCCTCTGCAACTGGATCCTGGACTTCCTGACGGGCCGCCCCCCAGGTGGTAAGGGTAGGTAACAACACATCCGCCATGCTGATCCTCAACATGGGGGCCCCTCAGGGGTGCGTGCTCAGTCCCCTCCTGTACTCCCTGTTCACTCATGACTGCATGGCCAGGCACGACTCCAACACCATCATTAAGTTTGCCGATGACACAACAGTGGTAGGCCTGATCACCGACAACGACGAGACAGCCTATAGGGAGGAGGTCAAAGACCTGGCCGTGTGGTGCAAGGACAACCACCTCTCCCTCAACGTGATCAAGACAAAGGAGATGATTGTGGACTACAGGAAAAAGAAGAAGACCGAGCACGCCCCCATTCTCATCGACTGGGCTGTAGTGGAGCAGGTTGAGAGCTTCAAGCTCCTTGGTGGCCACATCACCAACAAACTAACATGGTCCAAGCACCCCAAGACAGTCGTGAAGAGGGCACGACAAAATATATTCCCCCTAAGGAGGCTGAAAAGATTTGGCATTGGTCCTCAGATCCTCAAAAGGTTCTACAGCTGTGCAGCTGAAGAACCTTTTGAGGATCTGAGGACCCATCGAGAGCATCCTGACTGGTTGTATCACTGCCTGGTATGGCAACTGCTCGGCCTCCGACCGCAAGGCACTACAGAGGGTAGTGCGTACAGCCCAGTACATCACTGGGGCCAAGCTTCCTGCCATCCAGGACCTCTATACCAGGCGGTGTCAGAGGAAGGCCCTAAAAATGGTCAAAGACTCCAGCCACCCTAGGCACGTCAAGCGGTACCGGAGGGCCAAGTCTAGGTCCAAGAGGCTTCTAAACAGCAACAAGCCATAAGACTCCTGAACATCTAATCAAATGGCTACCCAGACTATTTGCATTGCCCCCCCCCACCCTTTTTTTACGCTGCTGCTACTCTCTGTTTATTATCTATGCATAGTCACTTTAATAACTCTACCTACATGTACATATTACTTCAATTACCTCGACTAACCGGTGCCCCCGCACATTGACTCGGTACCGGTACCCTCTGTATATAGCCTCGCTATTGTTATTTTTACTGCTGCTCTTTAATTATTTCTTACTTTTATTTCATATTATTTTATATTGTATTTTTCTGTGTGATTTTGTTTCGTTTTCTTTCATAAAACTGCAATGTTAGTTAATGGCTTGTAAGTAAGCATTTCACTGGAAGGTCTACACCTGTTGTATTCGGCGCATGTGACAAATAAAATTTGATTTGATTTGAAATTGTAATATTGACTGTTGATATTATGATAAGGATTTTTTGACCAAGAACTGATTTAGGTTGTTTTTTCAATATCCCTGTTCTCAATCATCTGAATAGAATAAGTTAGCAGTAAGCTTGTAGGCTATTGTGATATTGTTTTCTATTTGAATTGTATTATTTGCAGTTGCTGAGATAATGATCATGACATACACTACCGGTCAAAGGTTTTAGAACCCCTACTCATTCAAGGGTTTTTCTTTATTTTTACTATTTTCTACATTGTAGAATAATAGTGAAGACGTCAAAACTATGAAATAACACATATGGAATCATGTAATAACCCAAAATGTGTTAAACACTTTTATTTGAGATTCTTCAAATAGCCTTGATGACAGCTTTGCACACTCTTGTCAGTGAAGACACTTGCCAGCTGGTTAGCGCATGCTCTGAATACGCGTCCTGGTAATCCGCCTGGCCCTGCAGCTTTGTGAAATGTAACCTGTTAAAAGGTCTTACTCACATTGGCAATGGAGAGTGTGATCACACAGTCGTCCGAAACAGCTGGTTCTCTCATGCATGGTTCAGTGTTGCTAGCCTCGAAGCGAGCATAGAAGGTATTTAGCTCGTCTGGTAGGCTCGCATCACTGGACTATTTATGGGAAATGTTATATAAATACCACATATCATCCAATATTCTGTATGTTCAACTTGTTATGGTACTTGGGTTGCTATGACATTTGGTTTGAAGTGACTGAGGATTTAGACATGCTTTTTAAAGCATTCTGCCATAGGCCCTACCACTGCCAGTGTTTCACTAGCAGCGATGCTAATGCTGGTTGTGGGATATTTAAATAAATAATATTTTTGGTCATTTTCTCTCAAGATCAATGGATGAGTCACTTGTTGTTACTAGAAATAACCATATATCAAATGTTGGTGTACCGCCCCTTTAAATGGCAGTTGTTTTTACCACTTAAAAAACGCCAAAATTAGTATTTACTTCAGAATTCTAAAAACTAAATGGTACTACAATACAATACAGTACAATGGTACTACTTAACAAGTTTGTTTTTTACTTACAACTACAGTACAATCAAATGTTTCACATGTCCTATGTGATGACATCTTTGCACACTCTTGGCATTATCTCAACCAGCTTCATGAGGTAGTCACCTGGAATGCATTTCAATTAACAGGTGTGCCTTTTTTAAAAGTTAATTTGTGGAATTTCTTTCCTTCTTAATGCGTTTGAGCCAATCAGTTGTGTTGTGACAAGGTAGGGGGGGTATACAGAAGATATCCCTATTTGGTAAAAGACCAAGTCCATATTATGGCAAGAACAGCTCAAATAAGCAAATAGAAACGACAGTCCATCATTATTTAAGACATGGTCAGTCAATACGGAACATTTCAAGAACTTTGAACGTTTCTTCAAGTGCAGTCGCAAAAACCATCAAGCGCTATGATGAAATTGCCTCTCATGAGGACCGCCACAGGAAAGGACGACCCAGAGTTACCTCTGCTGCAGAGGATAAGTTCATTAGAGTTACCAGCCTCAGAAATTGCAGCCCAAATAAATGCTTCACAGAGTTCAAGTAACAGACACATCTCAACATCAACTGTTCAGAGGAGACTGTGTGAATCAGGCCTTCATGGTCGAATTGCTGCAAAGAAACCACTACTAAAGGACACCAATAATAAGAAGAGACTTGCTTGGGCCAAGAAACACGAGCAATGGACATTAGACCGGTGGAAATTTGTCCTTTGGTCTGGAGTCCAAATTGGAGATTTTTGGTTCCAACCGCTGTGTCTTTGTGAGACGCGGTGCGGGTGAACAGAAGATCTCCGCATGTGTATTTCCCACCGTAAAGCATGGAGGAGGAGATGTTATGGTGTGGGGGTGCTTTGCTGGTGACTCTGTCTGTGATTTATTTAGAATTCAAGGCACACTTAACCAGCATGGCTACCACAGCATTCTGCAGCAATATGCCATCCCATCTGGTTTGGGCTTAGTGGGACTATCATTAGTTTTTCAACAGGACAATGACCCAACACACCTCCAGGCTGTGTAAGGGCTATTTTACCAAGAAGGAGAGTGATGGAGTGCTGCATCAGATGACCTGGCCTCCACAATCCCCCGACCTCAACCAAATTGAGATGGTTTGGGATGAGTCGGACCAAGCATTCCAGGTGAAGCTGGTTGAGAGAATGCCAAGGGTGTGCAAAGCTGTCATCAAGGGAAAGGGTGGCTGTTTGAAGAATCTCAAATATAAAATATATTTGATTGGTTTAACACTTTTTTGGTTACTAGATGATTCCATATGAGTTATTTCATAGTTTTGATGTCTTCAATATTATTCTACAATGTAGAAAATTGTAAAAGTAAAGAAAAACCCTTGAATGAGTAGGTGTTCTAAAACTTTTGACCGGTAGGGTAGATCTTTTTTCAAAAGCTTCACAATGTGATACATATAAACTCATACCAGGCTGTTGATGTGGAACACCCCACAGCCCCAAGGACACAGCAGAGTCAAAGAGGGAAATGCCTTTTTTTTCCGGTAACACCCTGTACTCACACCAAGTGTGAAGGCACTGTTGGACAATGCAAAGCCTTTGTATGAGAGCCTTATCACCTGCCTTATCATCCCACACACATTTCCTGTTGTAGGCCACTTTTATGTCTATGAGCGAGATAATCCAATGCTCCTACCATAGGTGAATCAATAACAGTAACAATAGTAGCAATTGAAGTAGCCACTGGTGCTACCTACTACTGCTACAGTAGATCTCTAATGGTTAGTGTAGATCTTGGTGCTAATTTGAAATATACAGCTGCCTTCTTTTTGAGTAAATGGGTACAATTGTAGTAGCCTACTGTCTGCATCTATGTTATACAGTGCATTCAGAAAGTATTCAGACCCCTTGACCTTTTCCACATTTTGTTACGTTACAGCCTTATTCTAAAATTGATTAAATTGTTTTTTCCCCCTAATTAATCTACACACAATACCCCATAATGACAGAGCAAAAACAGGTTTTTATAAATTTTTGTAAATGTATTACAAATACAAAAGTGAAATATCAAATTTACATAAGATTCAGACCCTTTACTCAGTACTTTGTTGAAGCACCTTTGGCAACTACAGCCTCGGGTCTTCTTCGGTATGACGCTACAAGCTTGGCACACCTGTATTTGGGGAGTTTCTCCCATTATTCTCTGCAGATCCTCTCAAATTCTGTCAGGTTGGATGGGGAGCGTCGCTTCACAGCTATTTTTAGGTCTCTCCAGAGATGTTCTATCGGGTTCAAGTCCGGGCTCTGGTTGGGCCACTCAAGGAGATTCAGAGACTTGTCCCGAAGCCACTCCTGCATTGTCTTGGTGTCACACCCTGGCTCTGGGGACTCTATATGTTGAGCCAGGGTGTGTAGATTTATGTGTTTATGTTCTGTGTGGGAGTTCTAGTTGTTGATTTTCTATGTTGGCCAGAGTGGCTCCCAATCAGAGGCAACGAGTGTCAGCTGTTGCTGGTTGTCTCTGATTGGGAGCCATATTTAAACAGTCTGTTTCCCTTAGTGTTGGTGGGATCTTGTTTCCGTTTGGTTTGTTTCTGTGTTAACCGTAGGACTGCACGTTTCGTTTATTGTTTTGTTGTTATATTATCACTTAAGATAATAAAGTTAAGTATGTTCGCAACCAACGCTGCGCATTGGTCTACTCTCTACGACGATCGTGACACTTGGCTGTGTGCTTAGGGTCGTTGTCCTGTTGCAAGGTGAACCTTTCTGAGGTCAGCATTCTGAGGTCCTGAGTGCTCTGGAGCAGGTTTTCATCAAAGATCTCTCTGTACTTTGCACCGTTCATCTTTCCCTTGATCATGACTAGTCTCCCAGTCCCTGCCGCTGAAAAGCGTCCCCACCACCATGCTGCCACCACCATGCTTCACCGTAGGGATGATGCCAGGTTTCCTCCAGACCTGATGCTTGGCATTCAGGCCAAAGAGTTCAATCTTGGTTTCATCAGACCAGAGAATCTTGTTTCTCATGGTCTGAGAGTCCTTTAGGTGCCTTTTGGCAAACTCCAAGTGGGCTGTCATGTGCCTTTTACTGAGGAATGGCCTCTGTCTGGCCACTCTACCATAAAGGCCTGATTGGTGGAGTGCTGCAGAGATGGCTGTCCTTCTGGAAGGTTCTCCCATCTCCACAGAGGAACTCTCCAGCTCAGTCAGAGTGAACATCGGGTTCTTGGTCACCTCCCTGACTAAGGCCAGCTCTAGGAAGAGTCTTGGTGGTTCCAAAATTCGTCCATTTAAGAATGATGGAGGCCACTGTGTTCTTGGGGACCTTCAATGCTACACAAATGTTTTGGTACACTTCCCCAGATCTGTGCCTCGACACAATCCTGTCTCGGAGCTCTACGGACAATTCCTTCGACCTCATGGCTTGGTTTTTGCTCTGACATGCACTGTCCAGTGGTGGAAAAAGTACCCAATTGTCATACTTGAGTAAAAGTATAGATACCTTAATAGAAAGTTACTCAAGTAAAAGTGAAAGTCACCCAGTAAAATAGTACTTGAGTAAAAGTATTTGTTTTTAAATATACTTAAGTATCAAAAGTAAATGCAATTGCACACTCCAACACTCAGACATTATTTACAAAATATGCATTTGTGTTTAGTGAGTCAGACCATAGGCAGTAGGGATGGCCACGTGTTATCTTGATAAGTGTGTGCATTTCACAATTTTCCTGTCCTGCTAAGCATTCAAAATGTACTTTGGGTTGTCAGGGAAAATGTATGGAGTAAAAAGTACAATTATTCTTTAGGAATGTAGTGAAGTAAAAGTTGTCAAGAATATAAATAGTAAAGTAAAGTACAAATACCCCCAAAAACGACATAAGTAGTACTTAAAAATATTTTTACTTAAGTACTTTACACCACTGTCAACTGTTGGACCTTATATAGGCAGGTGTGTGCCTTTCCAAATCATGTCCAATCAATAGAATTTACCACAGGTGGGCTCCAATTAAGTTGTAGAAACATCTCAAGGATGATCAGTGGAAACAGGATGCACCTGAGCTCAATTTGTAGTCTCATAGCAAAGGGTCTGAATTTGTAAAAATTTGTAAAAACCCATTTTCACTTTGTCATTATGGGGTATTGTGTGTAGATTGATGAGGAATTTTTTTTATTTAATCCATTTTAGAATAAGGTTGTAACGTATCAAAATGTGGAAAAGGGGAAAGCGTCTGAATACTTTCCGAATGCACTGTATATTTGATTCTCTGCTCTACACGCTTCTATTAACAGCGTATGAATGACTGGTTTATCATGTCAATAAAGCTATCAGCTAGCCTAATTAAAACAATGTACTGCTCTTTGCTCTGACGCAGTGAAATGCAGCAAGAAGATCAGCGGTAGATAGGAGGGGAGGGATTGGTAAACTAAGTTTCGTTTCTTCCATAAACACAACTTCACCTTGTGAAAAAAACATGGAAACATGGAAACATGCCAAATGCAATAAGTACATTGTTAACTTAATATGGTCATATCGGTTTGTTTGTCTTAGATGTGGCAGATTGCTTGGAGTAAGTTTAGCTTTATGAACTCACGTGAAATACAAATGATATCACTTGAAGCATTCTCAAAATGTTATATTTTAAAGAGCATGATAATTTAGAACATTAATATTGCATTTGTCCATTTGATGTGATTTGCGTGCACAAGTTCCTGCAAACCGTGACCATAAGAGTGGTGGGGCAGGTCAAATGCAAATTCTGCCTTTTAAAGTGCTGATTTGCATGGCTAACTATCGTGACTAACAAGGTGATTCTGTGTACTTACAATGGTTTCTCTATTGTACTTGCAGCCACTATAGGCAAATCTAAAGAAGTCAAAAGTAAAACAATTTCTATTTTATTATGATAATTTCTTTATTTATACCTGTGTCACCAATTTAACACCAAGCTAAGGTGACAAGTGTGGTGTGAGAGAATGAATTGATAATTAGACAAATGTATTTTCCAAATAACACGTTTTAGATAACTGACACATTTTCTTTTGTTTAGGCTAATGATGCAGTGGGCATACAGCCTTGAAAATTATCCCATTATGTCACGATCGTCGTAAGGAATAGACCAAGGCGCAGCGTGATGAACGAACATGGTTAAACTTTATTATCTTTAGTGATAATAGACCACAATAACCAAAACAAGAAACGACTCGTGAAGTCCACGGTAACAATGACCAACACGGAACAAAAACCCACAAACACAAAGGGAAAACAGAAAGTTTAAATATGGCTCCCAATCAGAGACAACCAACGACAGCTGACACTCGTTGCCTCTGATTGGGAGTCACTCTAGCCAACATAGAAATAAACACAACAGAATGAACACACCCTGGCTCAACATATAGAGTCCCAGAGCCAGGGTGTGACAGTACCCCCCCCCTAAAGGCGCGGACTGCGACCGCGCCTCAACTTGAACAAAACAGGGGAGGGCTGGGTGGGCATACCTCCTCGGCGGCGGTTCTGGCTCCGGCCTTGCCACCCACCCTCCAATAAACCCCCCATAGCGCCCCTGGTCCAGTCTGGCCCCGCTGGCTGGAGCTGAACTGGACTTAGCAGGAGCGGTTAGCTTCAGCTCCATAGTGGAGCAGTTGACCGGTACCTTACCAGGCACCGGTGACCCAGGCACTGCAGAGCCTGCAGAGCTCCATCATACTATCCAGGTCTGTGCCCAAACAGTTTGAGCTTCTACTTCTAAAAATCCACCTTTCCAGAAATAAATCTCTCACTGTTGCCGCTTGCTACAGACCCCCCTCAGCCCCCAGCTGTGCCCTGGACACCATATGTGAATTGATTGCCCCCCATCTATCCTCAGAGTTCGTACTGCTTGGTGACCTAAATTGGGATATGCTTAACACCCCGGCCATCCTACAATCTAAACTAGATGCCCTCAATCTCACACAAATTATCAACGAACCTACCAGGTACAACCCTAAATCCGTAAACATGGGTACCCTCATAGATATCATCCTGACTAACTTACCCTCTAAATACACCTCCGCTGTCTTTAACCAGGATCTCAGAGATCACTGCCTTATTGCCTGCGTCCGTAACGGGTCCGCGGTCAAACGACCACCCCTCATCACTGTCAAACGCTCCCAAAAACACTTCAGCGAGCAGGCCTTCCTAATTGACCTGGCCCAGGTATCCTGGATGGATATAGATCTCATTCCGTCAGTAGAGGATGCCTGGTTGTTCTTTAAAAGTAATTTCCTCTCAATCTTAAATAGACATGCCCCATTCAAAAAATACAGAACTAAGAACAGATATAGCCCCTGGTTCTCCTCAGACTTGACTACCCTTGACCAGCACAAAAACATCCTGTGGCGTACTGCATTAGCATCAAATAGCCCCCGCGATATGCAACTTTTCAGGGAAGTTAGGAACCAATATACACAAGCAGTTAGGAAAGCAAAGGCTAACTTTTTCAAACAGAAATTTGCATCCTGTAGCACTAACTCCAAAAAGTTTTGGGACACTGTAAAGTCCATGGAAAATAAGAGCACTTCCTCCCAGCTGCCCACTGCACTGAGGCTAGGAAACACTATCACCAGGCGCAGAGGCGCAGAGGAAGACGGGAGAGGTTGTGTTTTCTCTAGCAGGAGGTAAGCTTGGCTTCTTATATGGTGTTGAGTATAGCTTAAACCATGTATTTAGATTGTAGGTAGGTATTGTAGTTAGGTATTATAGGTAGTTTACTCAGGTAGTTATTGTAGGTTATTGTAGGTAATTATTGTAGGTAAGGACTGTATTCGGCGGACCCCGGCGAAGCACGAGGCTAGCCTACCCACTACTTGGACCAACAAAGCTAGCTAGCTAGCGGGTAGCTACGGTAACTTTTAGCAACTGTGGTTAGCTGTTTCCAATGTTATTTCACGCTTAAGAGTACCTGTAATTGAGCCAGCTAGCTGCCACCTTCAGCTGTTTTTCTAACCTCATTATCATTAACGTTAGGTGGTTGGTAGCTGCTGTACTTAATTTCGGCTACTGATTGCAGTCTGCCAGTTTGGCTTTATACATAGCTTGGGCTTTGTCGAGTAAGGCTTAAACTATGTATTTAGATTGTAGTTAGGTACTATAGGCAGGCATCGTGGGCTGTATATTATTAAGTAGTATAGGTAGGCATCGTGGGCTGTTCATCGTGGGTAGCTGTTGTGTAGTTATTGTAGGTTACTTTTGTATTCGGCGGTGCCGGATGTAGCACGAAGCTAGCTAGCTAACTCACCTCCTGGATTAGCTGGCGAGTTGCTATTAGCAACGGTTGCAACTAAAAACAATATCCTTTTAGCCAGCTACATTCGTTCCCAGCGACGCCGTTTTTCAAACAAAGTCAACACAGTAGCCATTGCTAGCCAGCCAACACTACCAGCTGGCTGTACTGTGGTAGCTAAATACAATATCTTTGTGCTAGCTACCCAAAGTTTAATCATTGCTGCGTTATGAAAGGTAAGCTTGGCTTCTTATATGGTGTTGAGTTAAGCTTAAACCATGTATTTAGATTGTAGGTAGGTATTGTAGTTTGGTATTATAGGTAGCTTACTCAGGTAGTTATTGAAGGTTATTGTAGGTAATTATTGTAGGTAAGGACTGTATTCGGCGGACTCCGGCGAAGCACGAGGCTAGCCTACCCACTACTTGGACCAACAAAGCTAGCTAGCTAGCTAGCGGGTAGCTACTGGTAACTTTTTGCAACTGTGGTTAATTGTTTCCAATGTTATTTCATGCTTAAGAGTACCTGTGATTGAGCCAGCTAGCTGCTACCATTCAGCTGTTTTTCTAACCTCATCCGAGGCATTAACGTTAGGTGGTTGGTAGCTGCTGTACTTAATTACGGCTACTGATAACAGTCTGCTGTAGTTTACAACAATTCTAATTTCTAAAGTGGAAGTTGGGAGAGTTTTACTCGGGTGGTTCAGTGAAACAATTATAGTTTCTGAGGTGGAAGTTGGGAGAGTTATATATATATATATTTTTTTTTTTGGTGAGGGAGGCCTGCTCTCTCCTTTCCCTGATGTTTAGTTCATTTCATCCCGATCTCCTCTGCATTATTGTAGCCATCTGCTGCAGCCTGTCAACTATGCCTCTGCCTATCCCTGTTCTCTCCTCTCCGCACAGGCTACACAAACGCCTCACACCGCGTGGCTGCTGCCTCTCTAACCTGGTGGTCCCTGCACGCACCACACACCTGGAGTTCCAGGTCTCAGGCAGCCTCTGGAACTGCCGTTCTGCCGCCAACAAGGCTGACTTCATCCTAGCCTATGCTACCCTCCAGTCCCTCGACTTCCTGGCACTGACGGAAACATGGATTACCACTGAAAACACTGCTACTCCTACTGCTCTCTCCTCGTCTGACCATGTGTTCTCGCATACCCCGAGAGCATCTGGTCAGAGGGGTGGTGGCACAGGAATCCTCATCTCTCCCAAGTGGTCATTCTCAATTTTTCCCCTAACCCATCTGTCTATCTCCTCATTTGAATTCCACGCTGTCACAGTCACTAGCCCATTTAAGCTTAATATCCTTGTCATCTATCGCCCTCCAGGTTCCCTTGGAGAGTTCACCAATGAGCTTGACGCCTTAATAAGTTCCTTTCCTGAGGATGGCTCACCCTTCACAGTTTTGGGGGATTTCAACCTCCCCACGTCTACATTTGACTCATTTCTCTCTGCCTCCTTCTTTCCACTCCTCTCCTCTTTTGACCTCACCCTCTCACCATCCCCCCCACTCACAAGGCAGGCAATACGCTTGACTTCATCTTTACTAGATGTTGCTCTTCTACTAATCTCACTGCAACTCCCCTCCATGTCTCCGACCACTACTTTGTATCCTTTTCTCTCTCGCTCTCCTCCAACACTACTCACTCTGCCCCTACACAGATGGTAACAGCGCCGCCGCAACCTTCGCTCTCTCTCTCCCACTACTCTCTCCTCTTCCATCCTATCATCTCTTCCCTCTGCTCAATCCTTCTCCCTCCAATCTCCTGATTCTGCCTCCTCAACCCTCCTCTCCTCCCCTTTCTGCATCCTTTGACTCCCTGTGTCCCCTATCCTCCCGGCCGGCTCGGTCCTCCCCTCCAGCTCTGTGGCTTGATGACTCATTGCGAGCTCACAGAACAGAGCTCCGGGCAGCTGAGCGGAAATGGAAGAAAAATAAACTCCCTGCCGACCTGGCATCTTTTCACTCCCTCCTCTCTACATTTTCTTCATCTGTTTCTGCTGCTAAGGCCACTTTCTACCACTCTAAATTCCAAGCATCTGCCTCTAACCCTAGGAAGCTCTTTTGCCACATTCTCCTCACTGCTGAATCCTCCCCCCCCCTCCCTCTCTGTGGATGACTTTGTCAACCACTTTGAAAAGAAGGTTGACGACATCCGATCCTCGTTTGTTAAGTCTAATGACACTGCTGGTCCTGCTCACACTGCCCTACCCTATGCTTTGACTTCTTTCTCCCCTCTCTCTCCAGATAAAATCTTGCGACTAGTGACTGCAGGCCGCCCAACAACCTGCCCGCTTGACCCCATCCCCTCCTCTCTTCTCCAGACCATCTCCGGTGACCTTCTCCCCTACCTCACCTCGCTGATCAACTCATCCTTGACCGCTGGCCATGTCCCTTCCGTCTTCAAGAGAGCGAGAGTTGCACCCCTTCTCAAAAAACCAACACTCGATCCCACTGATGTCAACAACTACAGACCAGTATCCCTTCTTTCTTTTCTTTCCAAAACTATTGAGCGTGCCGTCTTTAGCCAACTCTCTTGCTATCTCTCTCAGAATGACCTTCTTGATCCAAACCAGTCAGGTTTCAGGACTGGTCATTCAACTGAGACTGCTCTTCTCTGTGTCACGGAGGCTCTCCGCACTGCTAAAGCTAACTCTCTCTCCTCTAATCTTGTCCTTCTAGACCTGTCTGCTGCCTTTGATACTGTGAACCATCAGATCCTCCTCTCCACCCTCTCCGAGCTGGGCATCTCCGGCGCGGCTCACTCCTGGATTGCGTCCTACCTGACCGGTCGCTCCTACCAAGTGGCGTGGCGAGAAGCTGTCTCCGCACCACGTGGTCTCACCACTGGTGTCCCCCAGGGCTCAGTTCTAGGCCCTCTCCTTTTCTCCCTATACACCAAGTCACTTGGCTCTGTCATATCCTCACATGGCCTCTCCTATCATTGCTACGCTGACGATACACAACTAATCTTCTCCTTTCCCCCTTCTGATAACCAGGTGGCGAATCGCATCTCTGCATGTCTGGCCGACATATCAGTATGGATGACGGATCACCACCTCAAGCTGAACCCTGGCAAGACGGAGCTGCTCTTCCTCCCGGGAAGGACTGCCCGTTCCATGATCTCGCCATCACGGTTGACAACTCCGTTGTGTCCTCCTCCCAGAGTGCGAAGAGCCTTGGCGTGACCCTGGACAACACCCTGTCGTTCTCCGCCAACATCAAGGCGGTGACCCGATCCTGCAGGTTCATGCTCTACAACATTCGGAGAGTACGACCCTGCCTCACACAGGAAGCGGCACAGGTCCTAATCCAGGCACTTGTCATCACCCGTCTGGATTACTGCAACTCGCTGTTGGCTGGGCTCCCTGCCTGTGCCATTAAACCCCTACAACTCATCCAGAATGCCGCAGCCCGTCTGGTGTTCAACCTTCCCAAGTTCTCTCACGTCACCCCCCTCCTCCGCACACTCCACTGGCTTCCAGTTGAAGCTCGCATCCGTTACAAGACCATGGTGCTTGCCTATGGAGCAGTGAGGGGAATGGCACCTCCGTACCTTCAGGCTCTGATCAGTCCCTACACCCAGGCGAGGGCATTGCGTTCATCCACCTCTGGCCTGCTGGCTCCCCTTCCTCTGCGGAAGCATAGTTCCCGCTCAGCCCAGTCAAAGCTGTTCGCTGCTCTGGCACCCCAATGGTGGAACAAGCTCCCTCACGACGCCAGGACAGCGGAGTCACTCACCACCTTCCGGAGACATTTGAAACCCCACCTCTTTAAGGAACACCTGGGATAGGATAAAGTAATCCTTCTACCCCCCAAAAAAAAAAAGTATAATCGTAAAGTGGTTATCCCACTGGCTATAGGGTGAATGCACCAATTTGTAGTCGCTCTGGATAAGAGCGTCTGCTAAATGACGTAAATGTGCCCTTGAGCAAGGCACTTAACCCTAATTGCTCCTGTAAGTCGCTCTGGATAAGAGCGTCTGCTAAATGACTAAAATGTAAATGTAAATGTAAATCTACAATAATCGAGAATTTCAACAAGCATTTTGCTACGGCTGGCCATGCTTTCCACCTGGCTACCACTACCCCGGCCACCAGCTCTGCACCCTCCGCTGCAACTTGCCCATGCCCCCCCCCGCTTCTCCTTCACACAAATCCAGACAGCTGATGTTCTAAAAGAGCTGCAAAATCTGGACCCCTACAAATCATCTGGGCTAGACAATCTGGACCCTTTCTTTCTAAAACTAGCCGCCGAAATTGTCGCAACCCCCTATTACTAGCCTGTTCAACCTCTCTTTCGTAACGCCTGAGATCCCCAGAGATTGGAAAGCTGCCGCGGTCATCCCCCTCTTCAAAGGGGGTGACACTCTAGATCCAAACTGTTACAGACCCATATCCATCCTGCCCTGCCTTTCAAAAGTTTTTGAAAGCCAAGTCAACAAACAGATCACCGACCATTTCGAATCCCACCGTACCTTCTCCGCTATGCAATCCGGTTTCGAGCTGGTCATGGGTGCACTTCAGCCACGCTCAAGGTCCTAAACGATATTATAACCGCGATCGATAATAGACAGTACTGTGCAGCCGTTTTCATTGACCTGGCCAAGGCTTTCGACTCTGTCAACCACCGCATTCTTATTGGCAGACTAAATAGCCTTGGTTTCTCAAATGACTGCCTCGCCTGGTTCACCAACTACTTCTCAGATAGAGTTCAATGTGTCAAATCGGAGGGCCTGTTGTCTGGACCTATGGCAGTCTCTATGGGGGTGCCACAGGGTTCAATTCTTGGGCCAACTCTTTTCTCTGTGTATATCAATGACGTCGCTCTTGCTGCTGGTGACTCTCAGATCCACCTCTACGCAGACGACACCATTTTGTATACATCTGGCCCTTCATTGGACACTGTGTTAAAAAACCTCCAAACGAGCTTCAATTCCATACAACACTCCTTCAGTAGCCTCCAACTACTCTTAAACACTAGTAAAACTAAATGCATGCTCTTCAACCGAACGCTGCTTGCACCCGCCCACCCGACTAGAATCACTACTCTAGACGGGTCTGACCTAGAGTATGTGGACAACTACAAATATCTAGGTGTCTGGTTAGACTGTAAACTCTCCTTCCAGACTCACATTAAGAATCTCCAATCCAAAGTTAAATCTAGAATCGGTTTCCTATTTCGCAACAAAGCCTCCTTCACTCATGCTGCCAAACATGCCCTCGTAAAACTGACTATCCTACCGATCCTTGACTTCGCGATGTCATTTACAAAATAGCCTCCAACACTCTACTCAGCAAATTGGATGTTGTCTATCACAGTGCCATCCGTTTTGTCTCCAAAGCCCCATATAATACCCACCACTGTGACCTGTACGCTCTTGTTGGCTGGTCCTCACTACATATTCGTCGCCAAACCCACTGGCTCCAGGCCATCTATAAATCACTGCTAGGCAAATCCCCGCCTTATCTTAGCTCATTGGTCACCATAGCAACACCCACCCGTAGTCTGCGCTCCAGCGGGTATATCTCACTGGTCATCCCCAAAGCCAACACCTCCTTTGGCCGCAATTCCTTCCAGTTCTCTGCTGCCAATGACTGGAACAAATTGCAAAAATCTCTGAAGCTGGAGACACTTATCTCCCTCACTAACTTTAAGCATCAGTTGTCAGAGCACCTTACCGATCACTGCACCTGTACACAGCCCATCTGAAATTAGCCCGCCCAACTACCTCATCCCTATATTGTTATTTATTTTGCTCATTTGTACCCCAGTATCTCTATTTGCACATCATCTCTTGCACATCATTCCAGTGTTAATACTAAATTGTAATTATTTTGCACTATAGCCTATTTTATTGCCTTACCTCCATAACTTGCTAAATTTGCACACTGTATATTATATATATTTCTGTTCTATTTTTGACTTTGTTTTGTTTTACCCCATATGTAACTCTGTGTTGTTGTTTTATCGCACTGCTTTGCTTTATCTTGGCCAGGTCGCAGTTGTAAATGAGAACTTGTTCTCAACTGGTTTACCTGGTTAAATAAAGGTGAAATAAAAAATAAAAATAAAATAATAATAAAAGGCACGGGTTGTGCTGGACTGACGACGCGCACCCCTGGCTTGGTGCGTGGAGGAGGAACGGGCCTTACCAGGCTGACGACGCGCACCCCTGGCCTGGTGCGTGGAGGAGGAACGGGCCTTACCAGGCTGATGACTCGCACCCCTGGCTTGGTGCGTGGAGGAGGAACGGGCCTTACCAGGCTGACGACTCGCACCCCTGGCTTGGTGCGTGGAGGAGGGACGGGCCTTACCAGGCTGACGACTCGCACCCCTGGCTTGGTGCGTGGAGGAGGAACGGGCCTTACCAGGCTGACGTCTCGCACCCCTGGCTTAGTGCGAGTGGCAGGAACAGGCCGGGCCGGGCTGGCGACGCGCACCGTAGACTTGGTGCGAGTGGCAGGAACAGGCCGGGCCAGGCTGGCGACGTGCACCGTATACTTGGTGCGAGTGGCAGGAACAGGCCGGGCCGGGCTGGCGACGCGCACCGTAGACTTGGTGCGAGTGGCAGGAACAGGCCGGGCCGGGCTGGCGACGCGCACCGTATACTTGGTGCGAGTGGCAGGAACAGGCCGGGCCGGGCTGGCGACGCGCACCGTATACTTGGTGCGAGTGGCAGGAACAGGCCGGGCCGGGCTGGCGACGCGCACCGTAGACTTGGTGCGTGGAGCAGGGACAGGCCGGACTGGGCTGGCGACGCACCCCGTAGGCTTGGTGCGTGGAGCAGGGACAGGCCGAACCGGGCTGTGGAGACGGATAGGAGACCTGGAGTGAAGAGCGGCCACAACCCGTCCTGGCTGAATGCCTACCCTCACACACTCTGTGTGAGGCATCCGCACAGGACGTACAGGGCGGTGTACCCGTAACCTGGTGGCCTTCTGAATCCGCCCCTTTTCTGCCTCCGTCAGCCCCGTCGTCCATGCCGTGTGCCCCCCCCTAAACATTTTCTGGGGTTGCCTCTCGCCTGTCCGACGTTGACACTGCTGACGCCGCTGCTCCTCTTTCGCCAGGGCCTCTCCCGGCGCATCCTCCCATGTCCAGTCCAAGTTCTGCCCCGGGACACGCTGCTTGGTCCTTACTTGGTGGGTTTTTCTGTCACGATCGTCGTAAGTAATAGACCAAGGCGCAGCGTGATGAACGAACATGGTTAAACTTTATTATCTTTAGTGATAATAGACTACAATAACCAAAACAAGAAACGACTCGTGAAGTCCACGGTAACAATGACCAACACGGAACAAAAACCCACAAACACAAAGGGAAAACAGACAGTTTAAATATGGCTCCCAATCAGAGACAACCAACGACAGCTGACACTCGTTGCCTCTGATTGGGAGTCACTCTAGCCAACATAGAAATAAACACAACAGAATGAACACACCCTGGCTCAACATATAGAGTCCCAGAGCCAGGGTGTGACACATTATCAACATTCTCATCTAATCAGTGAGCTAGAAGTAAGTCGTTTCACTTCAGGTCACATTCTCTGATGTAGTAAATGTCTAGTAATGTTTGTTATTCAGCTGCATCACTGTTGAAATTTCACAATAAAAATATAGCCAACTTCCTGATAACAGTACCGATATCTATCCTCTGACCTGTCATTTGAAGCAAAGATAACGTTATTTAATAATAATAATTATAATAGGTTTATTTTATATAGTACTTTTCATTACAAAAAGAATCTCAAAGATGTAAAAACAAACAAAACTAATGGGGGGGGGTTAGAGCTCGGTGGTAAGGGGACCAGGATTCCGGTGGTAAGTGCGATGACGAAAGCGTAAGAATGGCACTGTTAAGATCAGAGATTTGTCTCCTGAAACACCTTCGTTCAAGGTGTACATACCTATCCGCCTCCGAGAGGAAGCGGGCGCTTCAAGTCACGCGGCTCGGGGCTCAACCTGTGGTGTGCTTTGCTCTCCGGAGCAGGTCGCCACTAAAAGGGGTGATCAGTGGGGTAGTGTTGAGTGTAGAGGTGGATCAAATGAATATTCCTAGTGTTTCTGACGCCTGTCATTTGGTGAGACGTAGACCCAGTGGCAATGGCGAGACTGAGAATACTCTGTCTGTCTTGTTGAGATTTGACACAGAGTTTCTACCTGATAAGGTCGGGTTAGGTTATATTTGCTATTCTGTGAGGGCCTATGTTCCAAACCCGCTTCAGTGCTTTAGGTGCCAAGGATTCTGACATGTTGCAGCAGTGTGTAGAAGGGAGATCCCATGATGTGAGAAATGTGCAGGAGTGCATAGTCAAAGGGAGTGTAAAGTTGGGATAGGGAAAGCACTGTATGTCAACTGTGGGGGTGTCCATGCAGCTGGGGATCCGAAGTGCCTTGTGAGAAAGAGACCGGTTAAGATTGCCAGAGTTCGAGTGCGGCAGAAAGTTTCCTATGCTGAGGCAGTGAAGAGAGTAGAGGATAGCCCAAGGGTGAGTGAGTCGACTGGGAGACCCCCAGTGAGTAGGCCTGAGGGGAGCGAGCATAGAGGATGAGTTTTAGTAAATGAACGAACATGGTTAAACTTTATTATCTTTAGTGATAATAGACTACAATAACCAAAACAAGAAACGACTCGTGAAGTCCACGGTAACAATGACCAACACGGAACAAAAACCCACAAACACAAAGGGAAAACAGACAGTTTAAATATGGCTCCCAATCAGAGACAACCAACGACAGCTGACACTCGTTGCCTCTGATTGGGAGTCACTCTAGCCAACATAGAAATAAACACAACAGAATGAACACACCCTGGCTCAACATATAGAGTCCCAGAGCCAGGGTGTGACACATTATCAACATTCTCATCTAATCAGTGAGCTAGAAGTAAGTCGTTTCACTTCAGGTCACATTCTCTGATGTAGTAAATGTCTAGTAATGTTTGTTATTCAGCTGCATCACTGTTGAAATTTCACAATAAAAATATAGCCAACTTCCTGATAACAGTACCGATATCTATCCTCTGACCTGTCATTTGAAGCAAAGATAACGTTATTTAATAATAATAATTATAATAGGTTTATTTTATATAGTACTTTTCATTACAAAAAGAATCTCAAAGATGTAAAAACAAACAAAACAAATGGGGGGGGGTTAGAGCTCGGTGGTAAGGGGACCAGGATTCCGGTGGTAAGTGCGATGACGCGAAAGCGTAAGAATGGCACTGTTAAGATCAGAGATTTGTCTCCTGAAACACCTTCGTTCAAGGTGTACATACCTATCCGCCTCCGAGAGGAAGCGGGCGCTTCAAGTCACGCGGCTCGGGGCTCAACCTGTGGTGTGCTTTGCTCTCCGGAGCAGGTCGCCACTAAAAGGGGTGATCAGTGGGGTAGTGTTGAGTGTAGAGGTGGATCAAATGAATATTCCTAGTGTTTCTGACGCCTGTCATTTGGTGAGACGTAGACCCAGTGGCAATGGCGAGACTGAGAATACTCTGTCTGTCTTGTTGAGATTTGACACAGAGTTTCTACCTGATAAGGTCGGTTAGGTTATATTTGCTATTCTGTGAGGGCCTATGTTCCAAACCCGCTTCAGTGCTTTAGGTGCCAAGGATTCTGACATGTTGCAGCAGTGTGTAGAAGGGAGATCCCATGATGTGAGAAATGTGCAGGAGTGCATAGTCAAAGGGAGTGTAAAGTTGGGATAGGGAAAGCACTGTATGTCAACTGTGGGGGTGTCCATGCAGCTGGGGATCCGAAGTGCCTTGTGAGAAAGAGACCGGTTAAGATTGCCAGAGTTCGAGTGCGGCAGAAAGTTTCCTATGCTGAGGCAGTGAAGAGAGTAGAGGATAGCCCAAGGGTGAGTGAGTCGACTGGGAGACCCCCAGTGAGTAGGCCTGAGGGGAGCGAGCATAGAGGATGAGTTTTAGTAAAGTTGGAATTCTTGCATTTATAGCCATGGTGAAAACCACAGAGGATATGATGTAGTTGCAGCAGCAGAGAAATATTTGGGTGTGAGAGATTTTAGTCCAGAAGATCTACAGGAAGTTTTGAGAAAGGGGTTCCATCCTCCCAGGCCGTTGAGCCTGGTGCAGGGTTAGATGGTGGTGCAATTTGAGTCTTTCCCATTCCCCTTTTCCATTTTTTTTTGTGACCAAAATGTGTAATCCGGCAAAAAAAAAATTGTGTATTGCTGCGAAAGGCAGCAATACACAACACAGCGTCTAGTCTGCCGGAAAGCCACATGAAGAAGAAGGCAGGTCTTGGGCGATGGTCTTCCACAGCTTTAGATGATAAGGTGTTGTTCAGCCAGGCAGTTCAGAAAGGCTAGGCAGTAGCTTAAGCAGAGGGAACTTCGATGGCACAGAGAGGGAGCAGCGTCAGTCAGTTACTTATACAGGCCCGGAGCTCTTCATCAGGCACCTCGTTCATTGTCTCCTCCTTCTCCTCTGTAGGTAGGCTGGATAGTCCACTACTGAAGTGTAACACCCACCCGTGCTACACTGTGTCTGAAGTTTCAAATCAAAATCAAATGTTATTTGTCAAATGCGCCGAATACAACAGGCTTAGACCTTACCGTGAAATGCTTACTTACAAGCCCTTAACCAACAATGCAGTTCAAGAAATAGAGTTCAGTAAAAAATTAAATAAAAAGTAACACAATAAAATTACATAACAATAACGATGCTATATACAGGGGGCACCGGTACCGAGTCAATATGCGGCGGTACAGGTTAGTCGAGGTAATTTGTACATGTAGGTAGGGGTAAAGTGACTATGCATGGAAAATAAACAGCGAGTAGCAGCAGTGTAAAAACAAAGGGGGGAGGGGGTCAATGTAAATAGGCCAGGTGGTCATTTGATTGATTGTTCAGCAGTCTTATGGCTTGGGGGTAGAAGCTGTTAAGGAACCTTTTAGACCTAGACTTGGCGCTCCGGTACCACTTGCCATGCGGTAGCAGAGAGAACAGTCTATGACTTGGGTGACTGGATTCTTTGACAATTTTTTGGGCTTTCCTCTGACACCGCCTAGTATATAGGTCCTGGATGGCACGAAGCCGTACGCACTACCCTCTGTAGCGCCATAATGGACAGATGCCGACCAGTTGCCATACCAGGTGGTGATAGTTTGTTAGTGATGTGGACACCAAGGAACTTGAAACTCTAGACCCACTCCACTACAGCCCCGTCGATGTTAATGGGGGCCTGTTTGGCCCACCTTTTCCTGTAGTCCATGATCATCTCCTTTGTCTTGCTCACACTGAGGGAGAAGTTGTTGTCCTGGCACCAAACTGCCAGGTCTCTTACCTCCTCCCTATAGGCTGTCTCATCACTGTCGGTGATCAATCCTACCACTGTTGTGTCATCAGCAAACTTAATGATGGTGTTGGAGTCGTGCTTGGCCACGCAGTCGTGGGTGAACATGGAATACAGGAGGGGACTAAGCACGGACCCCTGAGGGGCCCCGGTGTTGAGGATCTGCGTGGCAGATGTGTTGTTGCCTACCCTTACCACCTGGGGGTGGCCCGTCAGGAAGTCCAGGATCCAGTTGCAGAGGGAGGTGTTTAGTCCCAGGGTCCTTAGCTTAGTGATGAGCTTTGTGGGCACTATGGTGTTGAACGCTGAGCTGTAGTCAATGAACATCATTCTGACATAGGTGTTCCTTATGTCCAGGTGGGAAAGGGCAGTGTGGAGTGCGATTGAGATTGCGTCATCTGTGGATCTGTTAGGGCGGTATGCGAATTGGAGTGGGTCTAGGGTTCCGGGATGATGGTGTTGACGTGAGTGCTACAGGGCGGTAGCCATTTAGGCAGTTTACCTTTGCATTCTTGGGCACAGGGACTATAGTGGTCTGCTTGAAACATGTAGGTATTACAGACTAGGTCAGGGAGAGGTTGAAAATGTCAGTGAAGACACTTGCCAGTTGGTCCGCGCATGCTCTGAGTACACGCCCTGGTAATCCGCGGCCTTGTGAATGTTGAACTGTTTAAAGGTCTTGCTTACATCGGCTAAGGAAAGCATGATCACACAGTCATCCGGAACAGCTGGTGCTCTCATGCATGCTTCCGTGTTGCTTGCCTCGAAATGAGCATAAAAGGCATTTAGCTCGTCTGGTCGGCCCGCGTCACTGGGCAGCTCACGGCTGGATTACCCTTTGTAGTCCGTAATTGTTTGCAAGTCCTGCCACATCCGATGAGCATCAGAGCCGGTATAGTAGGATTCAATCTTAGTTCTGTATTGACACTTTGCCTGTTTGATGGTTTGTCTGAAGGCATAGCGGGATTTCCTATAAGCGTCCATATTAGTGTCCCGCTCCTTGAAAGCGGCAGCTCTAGCCTTTAGCTCGGTGCAGATGTTGCCTGTAATCCATGGCTTCTGGTTGGGATATGTACGTACGGTCACTGTGGGGACGTCATCGTCGATGCACTTATTGATGAAGCCGGTGACTGAGGTGGTATACTCCTCAATGCCATTGGATAAATCACGGGACATATTCCAGTCTGTGCTAGCAAAACGGTCCTGTAGTGTAGCTCCGTATTGAGCGAGTCACTGGTACTTCCTGCTTTAGTTTTTTTTGCTTGTAAGCAGGAATCAGGAGGCTAGAATTATGGTCAGATTTGTCAAATGGAGGGCGAGGGAGAGCTTTGTATGTGTCTTTGTATGTGTGTGGAGTAAAGGTTTAAGGCACTTAAACTCATCTTGTACAAAAGGTTAAGGTTACAAAGGTTCTCCATAGTTATTTATCAAAAGTAATCAATATCTTCACTCAATAGACTATCTGCACACATCTAGCGTGAGTTGGCTAAACATTGCTATAACATTTTATTTTATTTATAACAAAACATTTTATTTATGGATAGTGCTGCTGAATTTAAAAGAGTGTATATGTCTTTATTCCACTATCTTATTGAATGAGATGACACATCATCATTTGTAGGACAATTCTGAGCCTGGGAATTGTGATTTATTATGCCTTGCCTCAAACTCAAAATATGCACTGTCCCTCCTACCATTGTTCTCTATGCTTTTACTAACCCCTAGTGGATAAATGTACTACTGCAGTCCCCTAGAAGCAGGAAGTGACGTTTTAGAAAAGCTAACGCGGTTGTCTTGTTTGAAAGAGTCAGTGTTGAGTCGAAACAACACATTTACAAATAAACCAGACACGTAGCTACGATAAATCACAGTTGATAATTGTAAGGACACCACTTTACACTGTAAGTTGATGTGTTTTTATTTCACTAACTTGCTTCATAGTATTTCATTAATTATTTAGCAAGCTAACGCGTTAACTAGCTAGCTATGGCTAACAGTCACTGAGCTTGTTTTATTTTGCTATGGACTCGACGCTATCCATGTCTAGACAGTTCATGATTTTCTTTGGTATGCAAATAATTTACACACGTTTCTATTTATTTAGCTAGTTACGCTAAATCAGACTTTGATACACAATTTACGGCATCGCCACGTTTCGTGAATAACTAGTTAGCTTAGTAGCCCTTGTTCGGGACTCTCAGTTCTCAATAGTGTGCAACTGACTGCAGTTCGGGGCGTTCCTCATCGAGCATTTCATTGGTTCCTTAATGACCCCCCCCCCAAGCACGCCATTAAAAAAGGTTAAAACGGTGTACAGTAAGTGTGTATTTTGAATGTGTGAGATTATTTTGATGTGATATGAAAGTACAGGGATTTATGTTTCTAGAACCATACCGCAATTGAGTCGATTCACGTGTAGATGGAGTGTTTGTTTGGCTGTTTTGGCTTTGAGACAATTCTCCTTTAAACAGAACATGTAAGGTCTTGGACTATAAAGAGTAACAATAGGCTCCTTTAATCCATTATTGGGCTAGCTAATTGGTAGCTAGCATAACAAGGGTGCTGTTTATTATATTTACATTTTAGTGTGTTTTCACATATAGTCCTCTTTAAAGTAAACTCTGTAAATGTAAAAAAAAAAAAAAAAAAAGAAGAAGCTAAAGAACTCAGTTCTCTTTGTATTCACACTGCCCTTGCCTTTGAATGAGGACTCAACTCTTGCCAGTTCACTTCACCTATTTTGTGATCCGAGTCATTTTAGCATTCACATTGCTATGTTTCGAAAGGAACCAATATATTTTTCCAACATTCACTCAATGCACTGTGGATTTTTACAAAGTGCAGGACAAGCCATTCCATCAGAATGTGTTATCGGACAGCTAGATATACCATATATCTACTTACATTTTGAAAGCTAATCAATTGCATTTAGTTAAAAGATGAGACATAATAATTGTAATCAGAAGATACTTTTACCAATAATATTTACATGTTAACAGAATAAATAGCAGAATAACTGCAGATTAAATAATGCTGTAATTGAAAAATTGTACACCAAGTGTAGGCTACTGCCCCTTTAAGAGCTAGAATGGATTTTGTACCCTATGTTGTGATTTGCACCAAATACTTTGTCTTCTTCTCACACTATTCAAACCCCACAATCGAATAAACAGCTTATGAAGCTCTCTTAGCCTATAGATCACATATTGCTAACAAATAATCTGAACTAAAAACTCCACACATATTTTAGAATATCCTTGACAATCACTAATCAATATGCAAAAACTGCAATTTAAAAAAAACTATTCTGCACATCATAATTTTCTCTTTTGTGGCAGCAATGTGAGGTGCTATGGCAGGGGAAACAGTGTTGCAGTAGTCTAGTGTGTGGTGCGGGAATAATGACAAGCGAACCTGGGGAGCTTTGTGTTCTCATTGCCCTAAAAAAGGGAACCGAACTGCTGAATTCAAGCGAACCGAATTCAGACCACCTCTCGAGATGGTCTCAGTTCGGTTCGCATTTGCGTCTCTTTTGAGGGGTCTGAGTTCCTTTTGGAGTGTTCACACTGCACAAAACATTAAGCAAATCGCACTGAGTTCACAAAAATTGTCTGAAAGGGACCGAGTGTGAAAACACCCGTAGTCATATAGCAGACCACACTTATCCAGAGCGACTTACACTACAGTGCAGTTTCATACATTTTGTACTGGTCCCCCATGGGAATCAAACCCACAACCCTGGCGTTGCAAGCGCCATGCTCTACCAACTGAGCCACACGGGTTAATGCCTCCCTCAAATATCTTTACCTTGGTTGAACAAATCCTTTAAGTAAAGCAGTATCACTTTGGTTTTAATATTTGATAAAAGCTTGTGCAAATTGCCTATGAGTGCTTGCTTACCTGTGTACTCCATTGTGCCAGACCCCCCTCTCACCCTTTGTACTCCCTCCCCATTCCCTTCCTCCCCTTTGCGTCCCTCTTCCCCTCCCTAGGTCCCATATGGCTACACCCTTACCTCAAAAGGGGCCTGGTCTGGCTGGTATGCTCCCCCAGCAGCAGCAGTCCCACCTGCTCCCAGGCTCTGGCTCAGGCCCCGGCCAGCCCCCTATGCTCCCTCAGGGAGCCCTGAGAGAGATCTCCCCTGTGTTCCTCTGTCGCATCGGCCAGGAGACCGTCCAGGACATCGTCACACGCACCATGGAGATCTTCCAGATCACACGAGCCACACAGGTAATGCCAGTGTTTCCCCAAAGGTTGGACACATTCATTTTATACATTATGCCTTCGCATCACATGGGGGGTTAATTAAAGAATGATGTGCTGTCTGTCAGTCTCATTGAGCGTGTCCCCCATAGATATTCAATATAATACTGTTTATAGTATACAGTGCATTCGGAAAGTATTCAAACCCCTTGACTTGTTCAACAATTTGTTACGTTACAGCCTTATTCTAATATGGATTAAATTGTTTTTCCCCCCTCATCAATATACACACAATTCCCCATAATGACAAAGCAAAAACAGGTTTTTATAAATTTTTGCTAATTTATAAAAAATAAAACGGAAATATCACATTTACATAAGTATTCAGACCTTTTACTCAGTACTTTGTTGAAGCACCTTTGGCAGCGATTACAGCCTTGAGTCTAATTTGGGTATGACGCTACAAGCTTGGCACCTGTATTTGGGGAGTTTCTCCCATTCTTCTCTGCAGATCCTCTCAAGCTTTGTCAGGTTGGATGGGGAATGTCGCTGCCCAGCTATTTTCAGGTCTCTCCAGAGATGTTAAATCGGGTTCAAGTCCGGGGTCTGGCTGGGCCTCTCAAGGACATTCAGAGACTTGTCCCGAAGCAACTCCTGCATTGTCTTGGCTGTGTGCTTAGGGTCGTTGTCCTGTTGGAAGGTGAACCTTCGCCCCAGTCTGAGGTCTTGAGTGCTCTGGAGCAGGTTTTCTCCCAGTCCCTGCCGCTGAAAAACATCCCCACAGCATGATACTGCCGCCACCATGCTTCACTGTAGGGATGGTGCCAGTTTTCCTCCAGAGCTGACGCTTCGCATTCAGGCTAGAGAGTTCAATCTTGGTTTCATCAGACCAGAGAATCTTGTTTCTCATGGTCTGAGAGTCCTTTAGGTGCCTTTTGGCAATCTCCAAGCGGGCTGTCATGTGCCTTTTACTGAGGAGTGGCTTCCGTCTTGCCACTCTACCATAAAGGCCTGATTGGTGGAGTGCCACAGAGATGGTTGTCCTTCTGGAAGGTTCTCCCATCTACACAGAGGAAATCTGAAGCTCTGTCAGAATGACCATCGGGTTCTTGGTCACCTCCCTGAACAAGGCCCTTCTCCCCCGATTGCTCAGTTTGGCCAGGCGGTCAGCTCTAGGAAGAGTCTTGGTGGTTCCAAACTTCTTCCATTTAAGAATGATGGAGGCCACTGTGTTCTTGGGGACCTTCAATGCTGCAGAAATGTTTTGGTACCCTTCCCCAGATCTGTGCCTCGACACAATCCCGTCTCGGATCTCTACGGACAATTCCTTCGAAATCATGGCTTGGTTTTTGGCTGACATTCACTATCAACTGTGGGACCTTATATAGACAGGTGTGTGCCTTTCCAAATCATGTCCAATCAATTGAATTTATCACAGGTAGACTCCAATCAAGTTGTAGAAACATCTAAAGGATGATCAATGGAAACAGGATGCACCTGAGCTCAATTTCAAGTCTCATAGCGAAGGGTCTGAATAGGGCTGTGGCGGTCACGAAATTTCGTCAGCCGGTGATTGTCAAGCAAATAACTGTCGGTCTCACGGTAATTGACCGTTAATTAACAAACACATTTAGCATCTCCTGGCTTCCACACACAGCCTACAAGCCACTGATGCAGACCTTTGGAACATCTACATTTAAAAAAGTCTAATAAATCCATGTAATAACCTACACCTTCACAATAAATCCATTATTATAGAAAGGATATTTTCTCCAAATGATTTGAGGGAGTGCGCACATGCGGCGGTTATTCTGTGTTGAACGGTTAACAAAGAAATAGGTACTCCTATATGCTTAATTTAGAGTTATTTATGTAACTTTAGTTGTTCTACAAATGTTGGGCTATATGTTTAGATTTTTAATACATTGTAAGGCTGCATGATGCGACTAATTATGATTAGAAAAAAGTTGCTTGAAAGGCATGAGCTCTGCTTTGTTTTTTGTGCAGGCTGTACACACTTCGTCAGTCTCTCATTCACAATTTGAGAAGCACTTGATAATGCCACGAATCTCCCGGCGGCATCCCCTTTGTGTGGCCATATCGAATTTCCCAGCGGCATCCCCTTTGTGTGGCCATAATGCACCCTATAAAAATCCATGCCTTTTGCAGCCCTTCTCCCTGAGTGCTGCCTGCTCCGAAGCACTTCTCACTCACACGGCTCTCATTTTGTGATCTGGTCTTTCTCACAGGCTACAAGTGAAGACAGACGCATCAGGGAGGCAACTGCGCGCTTCCTTATCCAATGCCGAGGTGCATATTGAAGATATTGGAAGAACTGTCCACATTTACTTTTCGTCAGCCAACAAGATGAGTAGGCCTAACGAACAGCCAAAGCAAATATTCCAAACATAGTCTGGGACAATTGTGGGATGCGATAGATCCCAAAATAATACAACCACTATCATCAAAAAACCTTTTTTACGTAATGAGGCTGACGCAACAGATCAGAATGTTTAGCTTAAAATGTTGATAAACTATTAGGCTATTTCTTCACATTATAAGCGCAGCAATGCGCACACAGCAGTAGGCTATAAGCGTGAATGTTCCATTAGCAGGAAAACCCCATTATCAAAAGTGACCACAAATGCGATTATGCATGTAATGCTTTTATGATAAAGGTGCATTTCTTTGGTGAAAATTATTTTCCCCAAACTTGAAACGCACGTGCTGATTATGTATGCCAGTTAGGCTCTACACCCCTTGTAAAGCGGATTAATGTGCTTAATTTTAAGAAGTTATTTGGCCACTTTAGTTGTGATACAAACCTTATTAAAACATATAGGTTAGGCTACATTAGGTGTATGATAAAAAAAGGCATCGTTTCTTATGCTGGGCATCATTCACAAGTGCTAAGCTAATATTGTCACCCATCAGACTATTCTTGATTTAATCTTGTCTTTACATATACTAAATAATATGTGTGAAATTCGTTTTGATTTAGAATGGACCATTATCATGAACCGGTATCGAAACAGGGACAGGGGAAAAAATACATTTAATCTCTGCACTTAAATAGCGAATGGAGGACGCTTTTCCTGTGGTTCATTTTCATACCAGCCAGGTAGGCTATGCACCTGTTGTAAAGATAAGCAATGTGCTTAATATTAGGAAAGTTGAGAAATAAATATAGTAGGCCTAGCCTATAGAAAGCTGATGGGATCCTCCTCTTTTTAATAAGAGTCCATCACTCAGTTTTCTTGCACAATTTCATACATGAGCTCATGTGCTCTCATGAAGTGTTTGATTAGATTTTCGAAAACATTTGCATTGATGTCAGAGTGATTAGAGGGACAATGCTGTCTCTCCAACTGCTGAGTACCAGGCAATTAGCAAGTTTGGTAGGCTACTAATGACCATCAGCAGCATCAGAGCTTGGAGAAGCCTAATTACCGTGACTAAACGGTCACCTGGAATTTGACTGCCTTCATGATGCGTGACCACCGGTGTGGCAGTAATACGGTCACCGCAACAGCCGTAGGTCTGAATACTTATGTAAATAAGGTATTTACATTTTTTTTTAAAAATACATTTGCAAGCAGTTCTAAAAACCTGTTTTCGCTTTGTCATTATGGGGTATTGTGTGTAGATTGAGGAATTTCTATTGAATCCATTTTAGAATAAGGCTGTAACGTAACAAAATGTGGAAAAAGTCGAGGTCTGAATACATTCCGAATGCACTGTACATACAATATACTATTAGCCTCATTCTGTGGTTATTCCTGCTCTTTCCCCCCGTCTGTCAGCTGCCTAACGGGGTGACCCAGAGCCAGGCTGTGTATCAGGACCGCTTTGGGAAACTCCAGGAGCACCTCCGTCAGCTGGCCCTGCTCTTCCGCAAGCTCCGCCTCCTCTACGAGCGCTGTGTGGAGATGACCTCTGACCTGCAGGAAGAACCCTCAGAGGTAGGGCTCAATTAAATCTGTCTGTCTATGTACAAAATCGCTCTACTGAGCCTATCCAAGCTGTACTGGGCTGGCTTGGTTATGCATTCACCATAGTTGCTGGAATGGATCATGTAAAAAATTAAATATCCTAGCCAGTACGATTCGGGTCTGCCCTCTAGTGTGAGTCAGGCACGTTTGTCTTTCTGTCTATACACAAGCTCTACCTTTTTTTCTGTCTATCTGTACTTTGTCACCTTTGACAGTATATTACTTGTCCTGCAGTTGTTTCGATGCGTGCCAATGATGTGATAAACTTAGTGTATAATACATTTTCTTTCCAGCTGGTGCCATATGTAGGAGAGGAGATAGCCCCTGTGAGAGTGGATCCCTGCAGTCTGGCTGTAAACCAGGAGAGACAAGAAGTGCTGGAGGTTTGTGATGTGTCCACTTCCTCTGTACGTCACTGATTCAATATTGTTTCTTGGATGACAACCAATAGTTAGTACAGTGACAGTACATTTCCTTGATTCTGATTGGGTTCTGTGTCATGGTCCCTCCCACAGAAGGTGAGGCAGAAAAACCAGGAGATGAAGATTCTGATGGACCAGATGAGGAACCTGTTATGGGACGTCAACGCCATGCTGACACTCAGGAAATGACATCACAGATGAACTCACCCCCTCCCTCACTGCACTTCACGATGCCCTCCCACTAGGGGCCATTAATTATTACTGACCAAGAAAACTCTAGGCCCTAGTACCTCCAACCATTGTTGTGCTGGTGTGAGACAGACCGCTGGAAGCTTTGGGTGATCTACCTTTACAGTATGGTGCTTTCAGAGACATTGAATGAACTGACTTTACTTTAAAATGTTTTTACTACATATGTTTTGTACTGTCAATATGAGTTCAGACTTGCAAAGCCTCAGGTGAATTTCCTGCCTTTTTTTGGGTGGTAAGCACTGACCCAGGACCAGCTAAATAAACTTTAATTCAGTGTTATGAATTCCACTCAGTGCCCAAAGGGCTGATCTAGTGTCAGTGCTTAACATCTGCCCTTATTCTTTGTGTACCAACACTAGTGAGTGTCACCTGTGAACTGAGTTGAAGACAATGGTATCTCATCACAACTTAGCCCATGGCAGCTATTTATCTCAGGTATGTGTGTGTCTTAGCATCATTAATGAGGTTAGCTTCCTAAGTGCTGGGCAACACACCTGCTTACCTTAAGGGTTGAGGACCTTGCATGCCGACTGCTGAGGAGTCGGAAGTATCATGCGTGTGAATCTATTTTTGTACACTGTGCAGGATCTCAGAGAAAGCACAAGCAATAGGTTACTGAGTCTTTTTCTACAAAATAAATACATTGTAAAAACACAGATTTTTGTGAGATGTTTGCTTTGCCTTTTATACTTTTAAGGGTCTGGTGAATGCAGTTGAAGTAATGCTTTGTGATGTCAAAAGTCTACATCTGCGTTGAATACCACCGTTTGCACTGTTTTTATTGGTCTTAGTTACATTTACATTTACGTCATTTAGCAGACGCTCTTATCCAGAGCGACTTACGTGATGTGAAATGAACCAATCGCTTTGCGACATTCCCAACTCGCAGATGTGCTGGAGTGCACTGCACCATTAACTGTCCTCTTGGCGCCTTCCTTCGATATGAAATACTGTTCCTCTCCATTCAAACAGCAATGGGAGTGAGTGACATCTTCAACAAGTGTTCATTCACCCATCCATTATCAATGGAGAACCAATCACAGGGGACATAAGGCCTCCTCCATATGTTATCTCCTCCAATAGCCCGTTGTCTCAGACCCCTGGAGGCGGAGTCTCTCTTAGCTTTAGGTCCCCTTCCTATTTCTTTTATCATCAGATCAGTCCACCCATGTCTGTCTTTCTACATTGAACCACCAGACCAGGCCTCCACACAGTGTTTCCCTCTCAGTCTGTCGGTCCCCGTCAGGCACGTTCCAGGTCCTTGTACTTCTTGCGCAGGACAGACACCTGGTCCTTGAAGAGCAGGGGGTCCAGGCGGAACTGGGAGTGGACCAGGGGCATGTAGCCGAACCATCTGGCAAAGCTGTTCACACACTCCTGTCTCTGGGTAAAGTGCTCTGGGTTGGCCCACGGAGCGCTCATCTTCGTACCCTAGAAGGACGAGAGGAAAAGAGGATGTGGAGAGAGAAGAGGGTGAGTTTGAAACCAAGATCGTCGTACACACTGTTGCACATAACGCCAATGTACAGACGGGATGTACAAATGGAATTATGGTTCTCTGTATACCGTGGGAATGTATACTGTAGACAATTACTGGTGTCGAGATTCCTCAATCTTATCTATAGGCTGATAAAGATGTATGGCTGATGTAAAGTATATTTCCTGTCAGAAAACTAGGGAACTGTTAAAATTACGATGGCTAATTGATCTCACGTCTGATACAGATAGGGTTGTTCTCTCCAATCTGACAGAGTAGGGCGAGATACTGTGACTGTGACATACACGGTCTGGGATAATCTCATCTTCACTAAAATAAACCGGAGCAAGGTATTGTTAGGTAAAAAGGAGTTGTCATTCTTATCAGCCATTGTCAATTATAGGCAGCAGATGTTTACAGGTTTTGTTGAGGTTGTTCAATGGGCTGACTTTCAGCCGGGGTCATTTGAACAGAAAGTTTTGCACTTGATTATTATTGTGTATTCTCGCAGCAATAACAGACTGGCGAGGGTGCAGAGAAGGATTGAATGATTATTGTTGTGTAAAAATATATCTATAACAGGTTGAACTCTGTCTAACCCTTGTTAATAAGCTGTCTATCTATTCATTCTGCTATTGGTTGATCTTTAAATTTAAGAAAACAAATTAAATGTAACAAACTTTTTTGGACACCAAGACAACAAATGTTATGCTTTATATACAGTATCACGACTACAGCAATAAATAACTAATTGGTCAGACATCCAACTGATGGGAGTGGCCTCACCTGTGGGCTGGGCAGCTCATTGGTCAAATTCACCATTGATGGGTGTCGCCTCACCTGTGAGCTGGGCAGCTCCTTGTACTGCTTCCTCTGGGCCACTTTGATTGGCGGCAGGTGGGTGACGGAGGAAACCAGGAAGTTCATGAGGATGTCCTCACAGTTGGAGGTGCGGTCCACCAGTGCCCGCAGTGAGGGGGGCAGGTAGTGGGAGAACAGGTAGTGATAGTACCTGATGGAGAGGAAATGGAAGGGTGAGAGATAGCAAAGTGATCACTAAAATGGCAAATAAATAGTTGATGTGCACAATGTATCTACTTGTCAGATCTTGTTGGTTGGAATATTGATATTGAACTGTACATTAAGCCTGGTAATACATTCTTCTAAGGGCAAAATGTAAGTGGCCACAGCTCATAGACCATCTGTTTAATGATCTTCGTTTGTTTACTATGTTTTTCTATTGTGTGTCAGTAGAGCAACTGCTCAGTTGTGCATGATGTTAGTCATAGAAATAGAATCCATAGAAAGGGCTTGGAACCTCTAACCCTGGCAATTTGACTGGTTAACTTGAATGGGGAGGTCCGTTCTACCTGTGGTAGAAGGCTGCTCCCGTCAGAACGATGGAGTACTCGTTAGTCCACTTGGAGGTGTACCCCCACGCATGCTTCACTGGGTCCCAGAAGTGACTCCTGGGGGGGTAGCCCACGATGCGCTCAGGAAAACTCCTCCACACCAAGAAGGCAAAGTTCACCTGCGGGAAGAGTGAGTACAGTTAGATGGGTAAAGTGGGTGTGTGTTTTCTACCACAGTGTGTAGTTGTTTAGGAAGGTCATACCTCACTGGTCAGCAGGACTGTATCTTCATCCAGACTCAGCACTGCCTCTGTCTCTATGGCCACGTTGGGCAGGAAACGACTGCTCGTCTGGAGAAGGGGGATCGAGAGAGAGATAATCATTTCCATTCCTTATTAAGGTTGACAGTGGTTGGTTTATGTGTGGGAAAATGAAGGAATGACAGGGACACTGTCCGCTCCACTGAGGTCTGTGGTATGGGGAGAGAGAGGATGAGTCAATGTCACGGATGTGTGAATGACAAGCAGTGAAAAAGGAAGGATTTTACTCCCATAGATTCACTCTGTTTTGTGGTTAGAGGGCGGGGTAGACAGACAGAGAGAGGCACAGAGAGAGGCAGACAGTGTATCATTCTGCCTCTCCCGTGGCCTGACTTGGGTTTTGGTGACGTCATTGTCACTCACCTTCCTCCTGCCGTCTGTCACAGTGAGGGGGACAGGCATGGGGGGCCATTTACTCCTGTGGGGCGGCGGCTTCTCACTGTTCCACAGGATGATGATCTAGAGGTGGAGGGAATAGTGTGTGACACAATAAGCATAAGGGTTATTAGGCTTAATGAAGCAATGTAGAGTTGTCCATTTGTTACCTATGACCTCTTATTCACCAACACGCTAAAAACACACTCACCTGTGTACAGTATTTGGACTTGGAGACCACCTGAAGCAGCTTCATGATTGGCTGAGACTGGGAGACCAATGGGGAGACGGCATGGATGATGGCGGTGAACTCTTGACCTGGACTGACCCCTGCAGGAAGGAACGAGGAGTTTCTACTTTTACTATCTACCTTGTACATTGTTGCATATATGAAAGTAGTAACATATTTACTGTAGGAGCCAAATATTAGATTTGCTTTATATACTATTTATTATAAACTTTATGAAATATCAATTTTTGTTTTATCAGAGGAGACCCTATAGATGAGATATAATTATAAGGATGAGCCAGTCTAGTCAGGTAGGTCTGAACTAGTCGGAACCGGTCCAGTACGGTCTGGTTCCTACCTAGGCTCAGGTAGTAGAAGGGGAAGTGGGCCAAGTGAGTGGAGTACTCTGGCAGGACAAGCAGGCCTCCTGGTAAGGAGTTCCACATGTACTTATTTCTGGAGACGTGGGAGAACACCCGGTCCTTGATTATCTGAGAGAGAGAGCGCGATGACAAGGTGAGAAGGTTTAAGGGGAGCTACTGTATGTTAATATGTTAGAACGCCCTGATGTACCCATATGTTCAAACCTTAATTATCTATGTCCATATGGGCTGGCCAACTTTGTGTGTGTAAAACTGAAGTAATCACATCAAGAATACAAACGCAGCAATCTTAAGTACATGCACTTGCTCACTTTGACCAGCTAGTGTCAGTATAAGAACAAAACATCCAATCCAATACGTGTTCATTAGAGCACATCGCAGCAAAATATAATTGCCACAGAAAACAAAAACAAGCATTTCTTATTGGACAATGTCCAGGTACTGTTTCAGTCCGTTTTCTCCCATTTGGTGCCTAATGAACAGGACTCCTTATCACCTACCTCCAGTGTGGTGAGGACTATCTTGTCTACGGAGGAGAAGTAGGCCTCCCACAGCATCTGGGTCCGCTGCCTCAGAGCTAGGACCCGCTCATTTCCCACCGCACGCACCGTAGACGGGACCTGGGAGAGAGAGGAAGACGAGGGAGAGAGGGTGGAAGTTGAGGGAGAGAGCAAGGGTGCGTGAGATAGAAAAGGAAGAGCATAGCAGGCAAGGTCAATCATGTATTCAACAGGATAAAACAATCAGAATGTTGCTGAATGAAATGTACTTCATAGAATGACACTGCTCTCTACACTGCCTGGTAAAATAATAACATTTTCTTACAGTATAATGTTACATTTTTACCTGCAAGGCTGAACCAACTGGCAGTCAATAACCCTTACTATGGAGGAAGACAGGGAAAGTGGGAAGACACTAGCTACATTATTTAAATCCAGCCAGAGTCAAATCCACTATCAATGGTATTGTTTTGCCAGAGGGAGAGCTTGGGTTCAGGAAAGGTGCCCAGCAGCTATCCTAGCTCACCTACCTCTGTCTATAGCGCAGACTACTTCCATCAGAAGTAGTACTCTTATTTCTCACATGATTTACCTGAAACCAACATTTCAGGCAAGTTACATGTTACATGATGACACTACGCTCTACTAGAGGAAAATAAAAGGGGTCGCGCCACTGGCACCAAACGAAAATAGCCCAAATTCAACCCATTCATTCTCCTAAACTAAATACTATGAATGTGTCAGCTAGCTGAAGAAATAGGAAATATATCCAGTAGACTCACCTAACCTGTAAGTCTACAACAGGCAGTTACTTTGGATAAAAACATCTGCTAAATGGCCATGTGATTTGATTATTATTAAAGTTAGCCTAGTAGGGAAGTCTGCATCTTCTACAGTGATGTTAAAAGGCCAGTCAGATAGCCAGTTGACTCCCCTAGAACTTAGTCTACCATATAACAGCTCTTCTAATGATAGGGACCTGAGGAAGCAAAGGGCCTCCCTCCTCTTTCACTCTCTCCATCTCCTCTCTCTCTCCTCCCTCTCACTCTTTCTCTCCTCCAACTCATCTCTAGATCTGAAAGAGAGATTCACCTCTCAATGATCTCCTGTCTCTCTGATGTGCTTGGCCCCATTCAACCTCCTGTCACCAGCTTTATTCCCTCAAAACTCACGAGGCGTGTGTGTGTGTTTGTGTGCGTGGAGTGTTAGAGGGGGAGGAGTGTGTGTGTACATGCGAGCGCACGTGTTTATGGGTGCACACGGGGCCTAACGTTGTTGCGGTCAATTCCATTTTGAATCTGTAAATTCTATGATTCTAACATGTCCCATGATGTCCTTTCAAAAATGCTATTTTTTTTTGGGGGGGGGGGGTTATTAGCTAGCTGAATGTCAGGTTATTTCCTGTATCAATTGGGTTCAAACATAATTGATTCCAGGTGTGTGTGTTTGTGTTACCTGCAGTAGCAATCTCTCATCTCCTTCTATGACAGCCTGGTTCCACTGGATGACATCAGAGAAGGGCAGCTCCCAACCATTACTAAGCAACACTGGAATACACGCTGCCTAGAGAGAGCGAGAGAGAGAATAGATTGAATACTCTGTTTTCAGCAGATGTACACGTAAGATAATCTATCATCTGGAAAATGGGTGGGTCAGTGTGACAAGCAGACAAAGTCAGTGGAAATGCTACCGTTGTTCATCTGCTCTGCTTGTGGTAGACAGGCCATTTTTCAATATAAATATGTTGTCTAGATTTCCAGTCTTCGTCTCTGACACATACCACCATAGTAGCAGCTGGTACTTCAATAAGGCAGTCTGAGCAGATAATGAAATCGATGATGCAGTGTGTGTGTGTTTGTGTGACACTCTTGGGGAGGTTGCATGAGTCACAGCTAATATCTTGCCAGTCCCAGGAGCCCCTTGGGGCCCTAGAGAAAAAGAGATCACATTTCTGCTGCATCACACACACAGATTTAATAGACCCCTAGTCTGCTAATTAAGTACACTACACAGGGAGGATGGCGAGAGGGAGAGAGAAATGGAGAGAGATGGGCATAATACATAATATTTTTTTACGCTGAGTTTGATGTTGCCGTATCCCCTTGTTTACTGACAGCCAGGTTTTTGATGTTGTTCTACTTTTCTTTTTTCAGCTCCCTCCTTCAATCTCTCTCTCTAAGCTGCGGTTCTGGGTGTTGATGGTTTTATTTACCTTTCTAATTAAATCACAGGAGAGCAGCCAGAACCAGCTACAGACTGAGATCAGACGACTCCGACTGAGATTCCCCCTCTAGCGGTTTGAAGCTCCGCTAGTTGCCTCACCAGAGACCAGCCCTCACCAAGGAAGCCATGCTGACGACGCTAAGATACGCTAGGCTACACTCCAGGTAACAGGGTCAAGCCAGATGCTAAGGCCTCCTGAGCTGACGTGAAGCCTGGGGCTTGCCTGAGCCACTTCCCCAGAGATATGGTGCTGTGAAGCGGACTGACTAAGAAGTATTCCCCTGTCTGGATCCCATTGCAGCTCAGCATGTGGGCATATGTGTATTGTTGTATTTTGCATTGGGAGATGAAGAGAGGAGCATCAGGGTGAGTGTGTGTGTGTGTGTGCGTGCGCGCATGGGCATTTGTCTGTGTGTGTGTGTGTGTGTGTACTCAGGCATTTGTCCGTGAGTGTGTGTGCCCCCATGGGAGTGTATGTACCGAGAGTTGGAACGCTGGCAGTAAGTTTCCTACCACACTGGTAATTGCAAGTTCTTTTGTGGGCTTGGGCTGGCACGAAAATAAAAAGGAGATCTTACAAATCTCAGACTGGCCTGAATGGAAAAGCAAAGGAGACAGAGGAATAGAGGGAAGAGAGATGGAGGGAGAGAGCGGGGGAGTGAGTGCCGAGGAGGAATGAGTTAGCTGTGTGAGAGTGAGCTTCCCTGCCAAGCCCTGCGTTCAGTGGATTTGCCTATTCAGTTTAGATCAGCAGTGTGGCAGGCTGGCACCCCTATGGAAGCTTCCGGACCATTGAGAGACTCAGCGAGAGAGAAGGAAAGAGGGGAAAGAGGGCCAGGGAACACAAGAGTCTGGGAGGTTCATTGGTAGGTAAAACCATGAACACAGCTCCATCACCAAAACATCAACATGGGTGGTAATTCCACACAGTTCGTCCCATATAATTATTTCTTTAACTACATGCTTTATTGAAGCTGAGTTTGATGAAAGGTAATCCCTTTCAATGTTATATTTACCAAATCCCCCCCTTTTTTTGTTGCAAATTAGTCAACACCACCATAATGGTTAACACCTTAAATTGTACACGTTAGTAGAGCACATAAGGATCTTCATACGAAAGTTGGTCAGAGTGTGGCTATGATACTAATACTGTAACTGCTAACACAATCCACATCAACGCATAATCTTGATAGTTCAGAGGTGTATTCGTACTCGTAGCTTGGTCCCAGGAGTTGGTCATAGGAGTTGGCAAGACGGCACAAACAGATCACATATCTGGGACCATGCTAGTGTATTGTGAGCAGTATTTGGCATTCTTCTAGGACCATGCAAGAGTATTGAGATCAGTATTTGGCATCCTACCTGTAGAGACTCTAGGAAGCGAAAGGAGCCCAGGCGACGACCCCGAGGAACCAGGCAGAAGGTGGAGTTGTGGAGCAGCTCCTGGTAGTCAAACCTGAGAGGAGAGAAAGAAAGGATTGAGAGTTAGTGTTAGAGGACAAATTCTGCCTTCATTTTTACAGAGGGAACAGCGTTCACTTTTACAAAGGCTCCATTTCGACCATGAAGATAGCAGTTCTAGAGTCGAAAGACTTATGTTAGGGTCAAGAGAGACCTATTGACATTAGGCTTCTGTAAAGATACCTACTCAACAGTGTGTCTGGGCACAATTCTTGCTGGGGATTGAGACACGCACAAGCACACACGCCCACACTCAATATGCTGTCTCGACCTCTGAATGCTCGGCTATGAAAAGACAACTGACATTTACTCCTGAGGTACTGACCTGTTGCACCCTCTACAACCACTGTGATTATTATTTGACCCTGCTGGTCATCTATGAACATTTGAACATCTTGAAGAACAATCTGGCCTTAATGGCCATGTACTTTTATAATCTCCACCCAGCACAGCCAGAAGAGGACTGGCCACCCCTCAGAGCCTAGTTCCTCTATTGGTTTCTTCCTAGGTTCCTGCCTTTTTAGGGAGTTTTTCCTAGTCACTGTGCTTCAACATCTGCATTGCTTGCTGTTTGGGGGTTTAGGCTGGGTTTCTGTATAGCACTTTGTGACATCTGCTGATGTAAAAATGGCTTCATAAATACATTTGATTGATTGAATATGGTTGGAATAACTGGACCTGTTACATAATACAATTATGTATTGTTTTTGTGTTAGAGAGTACAATAGGAAGACATGGCCACATCTTAGCTATACCATTCCATTGCCATTGACTGTTGCTTGAACTACAGTGAGGGAAAAAAGTATTTGATCCTCTGCTGATTTTGTACGTTTGCCCACTGACAAAGAAATTATCCGTCTATAATTTTAATGGTAGGTTTATTTGAACAGTGAGAGACAGAATAACAACAAAAAAATCCAGAAAAACGCATTTCAAAAATGTTATACATTTATTTGCATTTTAATGAGGGAAATAAGTATTTGACCCCTCTGCTAAACATGACTTAGTACTTGGTGGCAAAACCCTTGTTGGCAATCACAGAGGTCAGACGTTTCTTGTAGTTGGCCACCAGGTTTGCACACATCTCAGGAGGGATTTTGCCCCACTCCTCTTTGCAGATCTTCTCCAAGTCATTAAGGTTTGGAGGCTGATGTTTGGCAACTCGAAAAGCACACTCCACAGATTTTCTATGGGATTAAGGTCTGGAGACTGGCTAGGCCACTCCAGGACCTTAATGTGCTTCTTCTTGAGCCACTCCTTTGTTGCCTTGGCCGTGTGTTTTGGGTCATTGTCATGCTGGAATATCCATCCATGACCCACTTTCAATGCCCTGGCTGAGGGAAGGAGGTTCTCACCCAAGATTTAACGGTACATGGCCCCGTCCATCGTCCCTTTGATGCGGTGAAGTTGTCCTTTCCCCTTAGCAGAAAAACACCCCCAAAGTATAATGTTTCCACCTCCATGTTTGATGGTGGGGATGGTGTTCTTGGGGTCATAGGCAGCATTCCTCCTCCTCCAAACACGGCGAGTTGAGTTGATACCAAAGAGCTCCATTTTGGTCTCATCTGACCACAACACTTTCACCCAGTTCTCCTCTGAATCATTCAGATGTTCATTGGCAAACTTCAGACGGCCCTGTATATGTGCTTTCTTGAGCAGGGGGACCTTGCGGGCGCTGCAGGATTTCAGTCCTTCACGGCGTAGTGTGTTACCAATTGTTTTCTTGGTGACTATGGTCCCAGCTGCCTTGAGATCATTGACAAGATCCTCCCGTGTAGCTCTGGGCTGATTCCTCACCGTTCTCATGATCATTGCAACTCCACGAGGTGAGATCTTGAATGGAGCCCCAGGCCGAGGGAGATTGACAGTTCTTTTGTGTTTCTTCCATTTGCGAATAATCGCACCAACTGTTGTCACCTTCTCACCAAGCTGCTTGGCGATGGTCTTGTAGCCCATTCCAGCCTTGTGTAGGTCTACAATCTTGTCCCTGACATCCTTGGAGAGCTCTTTGGTCTTGGCCATGGTGGAGAGTTTGGAATCTGATTGATTGATTGCTTCTGTGGACAGGTGTCTTTTATACAGGTAACAAGCTGAGATTAGGAGCACTCCCTTTAAGAGTGTGCTCCTAATCTCAGCTCGTTACCTGTATAAAAGACACCTGGGAGCCAGAAATCTTTCTGATTGAGAGAGGGTCAAATACTTATTTCCCTCATTAAAATGTGTTTTTCTGGATTTTTTTGTTGTTATTCTGTCTCTCACTGTTCAAATAAACCTACCATTAAAATTATAGACTGATAATTTATTTGTCAGTGGGCAAACGTACAAAATCAGCAGGGGATCAAATACTTTTTTCCTCTCACTGTACATGACTGTGTTGTTGGAAAACAACTTCTCTATTGCTTAGACCCACACAGGGTCAGTTTCAGTGTCAGCTTCTATAGTTTGTATTTCAAAAAGTAGTCAGTCAGTCACACTGAAAGACATTCCATCAAATCCAACTGTAACTGCAACATACCGGTACCCATATTCTGTACACATTACTCTCAGGACTTGACTTGAGGCTGTTGCTAGAAACCATGCTAGAAAGTGGCAATATTGTCAATTAAGATGACCTGGTGCATGAACTATTTATCTGTTGGTTTGTTCATAATTTCAAAGTAAAAGGAAGGATAAATGGTTTACATTAAGGTTAGTGGTTTGTGATTATAATTGCGTTGGTGGTCAGAAAGTGCCATACTCTGTTCTCTCTGATATAGACAGATGGGGATGATAGCGTTGGAATGGAATGTATGGCTTTTAATCAAATCAAATCAAAATGTATTTGATGTGCATTATGAAGATCTCAAAACATTTCACACAATGAGTTTCTCCATTCCAGCAACATACTTTACATGGCCAAAAGTATGTGGACACATGCTTGTCGAACATCTAATTCAAAAATCATGGGTATTAATATGGAGTTAGTCCCCCCCTTTGCTGCTATAACAGCTTTCCACTAGATGTTGGAACATTGCTGCGGGGACTTGCTTCCATTCAGCCACAAGAGCATTAGTAATTCATCCCAAAGGTGTTCGATGGGGTTGAGGTCAGGGCTCTGTACAGGCCAGTCAAGTTCTTCCACACCGATCTCGACAAACCATTTCTGTATGGACCTCGCTTTGTGCACGGGGGCATTGTCATGCTGAAACAGGAAAGGGCCTTCCACAAACTGTTGCCACAAAGTTGGAAGCACAGAATCATCTAGAATGTAATTGTATGCTGTAGCGTTAAGATTTCCCTTTACTGGAACTAAGGGGCCTAGCCCGAACCATGATAAACAGCCCCAGACCATTATTTATCCTCCACCAAACTACAGTTGGCACTATGCATTGGGGCAGGTAGCGTTCTCCTGGCATCCGCCAAACCAAGAATCGTCCATCGGACTGCCAGTGAAGCGTGATTCATCACTCCAGAGAACGCGTTTCCACTGCTCCAGAGTCCAATGGCGGCGAGCTTTACACCACTCCAGCCCACGCTTGACATTGCGCATGGTGATCTTAGGCTTATATGTGCTGGCTCCTCAGCCATGGAAACCCATTTCATGAAGCTCCCGACGAACAGTTATTGTGCTGACGTTGGTAGGGAGGGAGTGTTGCAACCAAGGACAGGCGATTTTTACACGCTTCAGCATTAGGCAGTCCCGTTCTGTGAGCTTGTGTGGCCTATCCCTTCGCGGCTGAGCCGTAATTGCTCTTAGATGTTTCCACTTCACAATAACAGCACTTACAGTTGACCGGGGCAGCTCTAGCAGGGCAGAAATTTGACGAACTGACTTGTTAGAAAGGTGGCATCCTATGACGGTGCCACGTTGAAAGTCACTGAGCTCTTCAGTAAGGCCATTCTACTGCCAATGTTTGTCTATGGAGATTGCACGGCTGTGTGCTCGATTTTATACACCTGTCAGCAATGGGTGTGGCTGAAATAGTCGAATCCACTAATTTGAAGGATTAGGGTGTATAAAAGGGTGTCCCCATGTAGTGTATTTGCTCTCGATGTATGTTTATGCTTGTGGTCATTCTGGCATCTGATTGGATATCATTCCTACAGTGTTTTGGGTGTGAAAGGCCATGATTTGTTCAGGCACCAGCATCCCCTCTCCTATTTGACGGTTGAAGTGAGTGTGGTTTTGCGTTAAGAACTAGAATGGAGACAGTTTTGTTGTTATGTTCGTAATAGAGATGGTTATGGCTGTGGGTAGAGAGAATTTATCATAAATCCATTGTTAAGGGTGGAAATTAACTGTTCAGGTTGTGATGAGAGTTGACAGAGTGGATCTGAAATCAGTGCATAACTGAGCATTAGAAATACCCCCAGAGCTACCAAAATAACCCAATGTTCCCAACCAACTGTGGCAAGCTGCCAATGTGTGGAGTGCATTCTGGTGCAAAATGGGTCCCATGCATCACCCAGGTGGGTCCTTCACAGTTCTGAGCTAGGTAGTTTAGGTGACCTCCCCGCACCCCCCAACCCTCTAAATGTAAAACATGTTGAAACCCAGCAAAAAATACCTAAAATGCAAGCCATTATCAAGCCAGTGGAACCGTTTAACGGCCCATCGTGTTTCTCACTGCTCTAAGTACAGTCAACAGACAGAGCAAATAAACAAGTTTCTTATGAAAGAGTTCCTATATCCTCGTCTCTCCTGCTCTTCTGGCAACAGTCTTGTTTACCCGCCCAAGGGGCGTCAGCATAAAATACGTCCGCCGCCGCTAATCTAGCCTGTCTCTGTCTCGACTGTACCGACCATAGTTTATTCACCACTCTGTGAGTGATGAGATACAGGCGCAGGGTTTTAAAAATGTGAAAATTGCTGATGTTGGCACGGATTGGGATCTTGGTGTGAGTTTCTCGGTGAGCTGTTGAATGAGTGTCACTATCAGGGTTATGGTGTATACATACATACAAATCCGTGCACACACACACACGGAAATGTGCACACACACTAACACTTACAGCAATACACACATTCACATACTGTATGCAAACATCCACCAGCTTGTTTTTCAATAGAGACCCACAAGCGCACACACACAGGCTCACACGCAAGCACACATACACACACACAAGATTTCACCCTCCCACACAAAATGCACAAACACAACCACATAATGTACACAAACACCCTAGAGAATTAGGGTAGTGAAAGGGTGCATTGTTTTCCGTTTGCCACCGCTATACTGCGATATTGTGCTGTTTTCCACCTGTTGACAGAGCTTAGCCAGTTCTGCTAAAACTGCAGTCTGTGTGTGTGTGTGTGTGTGTGTGTGTGTGTGTGTCGTGTGTGTGTGTGCGTGCGTGCGTGCGTGCAAGTGCATATGTGTGTGCGTGTGTTTCTGTTTGTGTGCTTACGTACAGTACATGCTTATATCTTCTCAAATCTGAGGCTTTGTCTGATAGTTAGTGGATACGAGCCAATGTGGGTTATTTCTCATGTGAGTGTGTATAACGTGTGTTTGGATGTACTTGTATAGCCACTTACCCATTAGAGAGAGACAGAGAGAGAGCTCTCCCCAGCATGTGGTGGGAGTGGAGTGTTGCTGGTGACCTACTTCCTCCCACTCTGGTTCATGCTGATTTGTTCGCTGCTGTTTTTTAATGAGGGAATTTACTTAAAGCAAAGGAACAAATACATCATTTAACAGCAGTTTGTTTCCAAGAACAAATGAACAGGCTCTCTCTCGCTGTCATTCTCCCTCCATCATTCTCTAGCACTCTCTTTTCCTTTCCTATTGATTGAGTGAGTAAGTGTGTGTGTTGTCCCCACAAGGATAGTAAAACAAGGAACATTCTCCCTCGTGGGGACATTTCCCAAGTTCCATATGAGGACAAATGCTATTTTAAGCTCAGGTGTTAGGTTCAGGGTTACAATTAGGGTTAGGGTAAGCAGTTAGGTTTAGGGTTTTGGTTATGGGTTAAGGTTAGGTTTAGGGGTTAGGGAAAATAGGATTTTGAATGGAAATCAATTTTAGGTCCCCACAAGGATAGAAGAACAAAACGTGTGCGTGTGGAGCAGGGCCAGTATTAACAGACTGTTCTCTGTCTGCTAACGGGACATGGAGCATGTCTCCTCTCTGTACTCCATCGTCATGACCCATTGAGTGTGTGTGTACATGCGTGCATACATGTTTGCTTGCAGGGGTATGTTAAGTGTGTGTGTGTGAGCGTTTTTCACATGCCTATTATGGATGTGGGATATACAGTAAGTTACTGTGATCTGAAATCTATTTTTTTTTATGTGTGTGAAACATGCATGATTGCATTTGTCTACCAGTATGTGTGTACTTGGTATGGATGCACTTGAATGTATGAAAGGGGAGTTTGTCTGATTGTATGACTGTTTTCGGTCAGCCCTCATTGAAATGTGCTCTGATCTTTGTGAGGGTGTCGGTTACATGTTAGGGATGGGCATTTGAAATGATTTCACTATTCAAATAACATCATGATATGTTTTCAGATATCCCAATAGTCGAAATCCATGTGTTTTAAATATTAAAACATTTTGGTGGGGAGGAAACGTCAATGGAGACTTGCTATCGTGACGCTGCGCTCTGCTTGGGCGGGGAGGGGCGAGATGGGAACAAGGGAAGGTGTGTGTGACAGTCTGTGTGTGGCACGGAGAGAGGGAAAGTAGCCAAACCAACTCACGCTAGTTAGACAAACTTGTTGCTGCCATAGGTTATCTATCATACCATCTGGTAGTGCCTGTCTTGACTGCATAAAATCATTGTAAAGAAGCTAGATAGCTACAGTAGCCAGCTAAGTTAGCCAGCTAGCTAGCTAAAGTAGCAAGGCTAATTGAGGCTATTTTGAGACGTCCTTTTCTACAACAACTCCATTCATATGAAACAGCCTACCTGTTCGTTGATCATTGTAGCCTACTCCTTCTCATTTAGCCAACTTTATTCTGTAATTTGAATTCCATTTTGCATTGATTAGAAATCTCCCACTTCACTTGCTACACATGGAGCATCTGACTGTAGCGCTGCTCTTTGACCGATAATAATAACAAGCTACACGTGTGTAGGCCACCAGTGCTTATTTTTTTTATGGGGTGCGCACATAAAAACGGTCATATTTATTAATTAAAATAGGCCAATTTTTTTGACAAATGTTTTACTCTCCCAAGTTATGGAATACTAACAGCCGTTCAGATTAGAATATGAGAATAACTGTGCTATCCCTATTACATGTATGGCAGCTTGCAACTCTTACAAAGCAGGTACATGTGGATTGCTGATCAAATGAAATCTTATTTGTCACATGCGCCGAATACAATAGGTGTAGACTTTACCATGAAATGCTTGCTTACGAGCCCTTCCCAACAAGTACCAGTACCAGATCAATGTGCTGGGGTATGATGTATTTTAGGTAGTTATGTACATGACGGCAGGGTAAAGTGACTAGGCATCAGGATAGATAATAATAAGAGTAAAATAAAGAACAGAGTAGCAGCAGCATGAGTGTTTGTGTTGTGTAGGTGTGTGTGTGCATATGTAGTGAATGTGTATGGGTTTTGTGTGAGAGTGTCAGTGTAGTGTGTGTATATATAGTCTTGTGAGTGTGCATAGTCAGTGCAGATAGTCTGGGTAACCATGATGTCAGTGGAGGCTGCTGAGGGGAGGACGGCTCATAATAATGTCTAGAACGGCGCAAGTGGAATGGCATGAAACACATGGCTTCCATGTGTTTCATGTATTTGATACCATTCCACTAATTCCGCTCCAGCTATTACCACGAGCCCATTCTCCCCAATTAAGGTGCCACCAACCTCCTGTGCATGATGTATGTAATACAGAAAGTAAGCCTATGTACAGACTGTGACATTGTGCACTGCAGTGTGCCGTAATAAAGTGTACTGGTGTGAGGTGTGTATTCCGCTTGCACTCTGTATGTGTGTACTTTTGATGCACTGTGTGTGTGTGTGTGTGTGTGTGTGTGATCTGCAGACGACTCACATATGCTCTTCCGATCCCCTGTGTCCCAAGGGGGTCTGAGGTTATTAAATATGAAACATAAAATATGGCGGAAATCCATGTTGGAGAAAAACAGGATCTAATCGAGCAGTTGAGGCAACAGACACACTGTTCCAGCCTGCACACACAAACACACACAAATGTGCACACACATACACATCTAATTTTCGACGTCGCTGTCGGTATCTTTTGCTCTCTCATAAACATAAACTCACATGCACACTATCTAAAAATGGTTTCTATCTATTTTTTTCTCTAGTAAACAGACAGAGACACACGCCAGACAGACCACACACACAAACGCACAACATGCAACACACACAGACGGTCCACAGACGGTCCACAGATGGTACACACACACACGGCAGCGTCTGTCAGCATGCTGAGGCCCAGGGCTCACTGTTGTACGGCTATCATCAAAATGATGTTTACAAAGTCTCCAGCACAGTGACTCACTCACTGTGTGTGTGTGGGTCATGTACGAATGAATGTTTGTTAAGTGTGTGCACACGCATGAACTAGATTCACCTCTGACTTTCAATGTACAGCATGCTGCTCCTTTTTACCCCTCTGTCTCTCTCTTATCCTATACATTTCCTTCCTCCCTACCCCATCCCTCCATCCTACTCCCTCCCTCTCTTCCCTTCTCTCTGGTCACAATCCCCATATGAAACATTGATAAGGTAATGAAGCAGAATGAAGGGGAGAGTATTGAGCCGATACAGATGGACACACATGGAGGGGGCAGGACCAGTTGATTGACAGCGGCTGCTGGTCAGTTGATACCACACCACATTTCTCACTAGCAGCGTGCAAAGGTCAGATGTCAATGACGTGTGTGTGTCTGACAGGCAGTATGGATTAGCTGTCTAGCTAAATAGTCAATACTGTGCATGCTCTGTTCACCTCAGCGAACACAAAACAGACTGAAGGGCTAACCCTGAGACACATACCATGCAAGCATGCACACACACACACACACACACACACACCACTGTCATACAGTACTTCTACACCAATCATACAGTTCATATGGACTTTAACATGAATCCTAACACATACACCAGCCATTACACTGTCTCTGCTACACTGCAACACTGGCAGTATGTACTGTATTAGTAATGATAAAGTCTGAGAAGTACTACTCATACTCTAACCATGCACTGTCTGTTCAGCCTACATATCACTACAGCCCACAGTGCTGCCTCCATCCATATTCCATACTGCAGTAGACTGGACATTTCTGCTCCCAGAAAGAGAGAGAGAGAGGGGGAGAGAAAGAGAGAGCACGGGATGTGGCCAGCTGTTAATGCCTTTGGGACAGCCTCAGTACCACACACAGTGGAAAGAGAGAGAAATAGGGAATGAGTGATAAAGAGAGGGAGAGAAATAGGGGATAGAAAGTAAGAGAGACAGAAACAGAATTTGCGGGAGAGACAGAGCAAGGAATAGACAACTAGAAAGAGAGAGGAATAGGATGTGTGTGAGAATGAGAGATTTTGTAGCAGTTTATATCTGATGGCTATGGGTCAAGTTCAGGGTTACCCTACACAGAACATGCCTAAGATAATACAGTTGGAGAGACCGAGAGAGAGAGAGAGACCGAGGCAGAGAGAGACGGAGAGAGGGAGACAGTGGAAGGTTTCATAGGCAGTTCAGGTTTCAATGTGCGGAGGAATAAGCTCTCCAAGTATCCTCTTACATGAGAGAGAGAGAGAGAAAGAATCTCCGCTTCCACTGCAAACGGAAAATGCCGATAGGGTGCTGTGTATTATTACTCAAACTTTCAGAGTGACAGGTGCATGTCATGCTCAGTGTGTTTGTTTATACGTGTGCATGTGGTTGTGCATCATCTCCTGCTGTGTGTAAGTCTTTGTGTGTGGGCACATGTCACGGTGTGTGCAGATGTTTAATCCGATCTTGTATACAGTATGTCTGTATTTTCTATGGATGCCTCCCACATATCCCCCGTACGACAGTTGCAGCAGCCGGATAGATAAGCCTTTCTCTCCTATTTTCCCTCCATCCATCCATCCCTCCCTCCCGTCGTTCCTCCCTCCATCTATCTCTTTGTCTGTCTTGCTTCTGTCCAAGTCCTCCCTTGACACACACGTTGTCGCTATGATTTATGTATTACTCAATGCATCACTCAGATGGAGACGAGGCTAACAACAACAGCGAGCCAAAATATCAAAGCTTAGTATCTTCTTTATTTAAAAATTTGATTTCCTTATCTAAAGGGGAAATTATCATAATTATTTATTTACACTGAACAAAAATATAAAACGCAACATGCAACAATTAACAATTTTACTGAGTTTCAGTTCATATAAATAAATCAGTTAATTGAAATAAATTAATTAGGCCCTAATCTATGGATTTCACATGACTGGGAATACAGATATGCATCTGTTGGTCACAGATACCTTAAAAAACGGTAGGGCTGTGGATCAGAAAACCAGTCAGTATCTGGTGAGACCACCATTTGCCTCATGCAGTGCGACAAATCTCCTTCGCATAGAGTTGATCAGGCTGTTGATTGTGGCCGGTGGAATGTTGTCCGACTACTCTTCAATGGCTGTGCGAAGTTGCTGGATATTGGCGGGAACTGGAACATGCTGTCGCACACGTCGATCCAGAGCATTCCAAACATGCTCACTGGGTGACATGTCTGGTGAGTATGTAGGCCATGGAAGAACTGGGACATTTTCAGCTTCCAGGAATTGTGTAAAGATCCTTGCAACATGGGGCCATGCATTATCATGCAGAAACATGAGGTGATGGCGGCGGATGAATGGCACGACAATGGGCTTTAGGATCTCTTCACAGTATCTCTGTGTATTCAAATTGCCATCGATAAATGCAGTTGTGTTTGTTGTCCATAGCTTATGCCTGCCCATACCATAACCACACCGCCACCATGGGGCAGTGTGTTCACAACGTTGACATCAGCAAACCGCTCGCCCACACGACACAATACACACTATCTGGAAAATGTATGCACTCACTAACTGTAAGTCGCTCTGGATAAGAGCGTCTGCTAAATGACTAAAATGTAAATTTAAAATCTGCCATCTGCCCGGTACAGTTGAAACCGGGATTAATCCGTGAAGAGAACACTTCTCCAATGTGCCAGTGGCCACCAAAGGTGAGCATTTGCCCACTGAAGTCGGATGCGACGCCGAACTGCACTCAGGTGAAGACCCTGGTGAAGACGACGAGCACGCAGATGAGCTTCCCTGATATGGTTTCTGTCAGTTTGTGCAGAAATTATTTGGTTGTGCAAACCCACAGTTTCATCAGCTGTCCAGATGGCGGGTCTCAGACGATCCCGCAGGTGAAGAAGCCGGATGTGGAGGTCTGGGCTGGCGTGGTTACACGTGGTCTGCAGGTTGTGAGGACGGTTGGACATAGTGCCAAATTCTCTAAAACGACATTGGAGGCTTATGATAGAGAAATGAACATTAAATTATCTGGCAACAGCTCTGCTGGACATTCCTGTAGTCAGCATGCCAATTGCACACTCCCTCAAAACTTGAGACATCTGTGGCATTATGTTGTGTGACAAAACTGCACATTTTAGAGTGGCTTTTATTGTCCCCAGCACAAGGTGCACCTGTGTAATGATCATGGTGTTTAATCAGCTGCTTGATATGCCACACCTGTCAGGTGGATAGATTATCTTGGCAATGGAGAAATGCTCACTAACAGGGATGTAAACAAATTTGTGTACAACATTTGAAATAAATAATATTCTTGTACTATGGAAAATTAATGGGATCTTTTATTTCAAGTCATGAAACATGTTGCGTTTATATTTTTGTTCAGTGTATTTATTGAACGCGGATAATGATCAACATCTAAGAAGGAATGGAGATATGATAGTGTCAAAGTAGTGGGTAGTCTCTAGGATATCTGCTAGGATATCTGCTATTGATGTTTTTGAAGCTATGGTATTTCTTGATACTGCCTGGTATTCCTCTGTGATTCTTTTATCTAAGAGCTATGCTAATTGCTCTGTTCTCTGTGTTGTTTTTCAACATAAAAACGTAGCCAATTTCCACGAGGGATAATAAAGTTGGATATAACAATCTATCATCCATATTAGTGGTGGATGTGCAAATGAATGTAAAATGTGACCCTTGGATGTTTAGGAAGTTAATTACCTACACATGAAGTAAAGCCATTTGAGACTGTGTTTAGCACTGCATAAATGTAACCCTTTTATCATTTTAATACAGTGCATTTAGCAAAAGTAAGTACAGGAACTCCTGTATAAAAGATAAGCTATATTGTATAGGCAATATATGACAACATGAATTGCACAAATGTTTTATGTCAACCTCTGACCTAAATACTGTACATGGTAGAGAGCGATTGACTACTGTGTAGGCAGACCTATGTCCAGCCCAGTTTCCCGGTGGATCCCACCCAGCCTGTATAGTATACCCATAAATTATGATATTATAGAGGTCTTGAACTGCAGCTGCTCTCTAGTAGAATCCACACAGCGCTTAGTTCATATCATCACTGCTATTTGTTCTGGACATAGTACTTAGCTCCACATGTACACAAATACACAGTCCATCCTGTCATTACACACAATCCACTCTCCTCTCTCGGTCTCTCTCTCTCGCTCTCTCTTTCTCCTCCATCTCACTTTCTCTCTCTCCCCATCTCTCTCCATCTCTCTCCCTCTCAATTCAATTCAGTAGACTTTATTGACATGGCAAGTTAAATTACTTACATTGTCAAAGTACACTTATAACAACAATGGTGGGACCAACAGCAATAGGACATCAATAATAATAGTAGTAGTGGAAATGGTATTACCATTAACAGCAACTACAACAACAATATTAATTATAATAATAATAAATTAAAGCAATAGTGTTAGGCCAGTCTCATCATGACTGAAAAGCCACATGGCATGGTATGAAAGCCAGAACAAAACTGCAAATATTATTGACATTACATTGCACTTTTCACTGGCTGTCCCTCAGGTTGTGGCAGGAGGACACATATTTGGCTTTTCACCCAATACATATTTGATTTTTTTCTTCATCTTTTATAGTTGCAAATTCTTTGTACTGAATTATAATTTTGGGAAAGAAAGACTTAAGAGAATCTAAGTATTTGCAACAGTGCAATAGGACATGCAGCTCTGTCTCTACCTTTCCCCGGGGGCAGAGTGAGCACAGCCTGTCCTCTCTGGGCAGCCGGGTCTGCCTGTGACGACCGGTCTCTATAGCCAGACTGTGCTCACTGAGTCTGTACCCTCTGTTTTCTATCAGTCGCAGTGGTCAGATAGTCTGCCTGTTTAGAGCCAAGTAGCATGGAAGTTTACTCAGATTTTTTGTGGTGTCTTTCCAATAGGTGATATATTTTTTATTTTTGCTTTGTGATAATTTGGTTGTGCCAGATATTCTGAGTGCTGTCCTGAGGCTCTATGGGGTTGGTTTGGGTTAGTGAACTGAGCCTCAGAACCAGCTGACTGAGGAGACTCTTCTTTTTTAATCTCTTGACATTGTACACTGAGTATACCAAACATTAGGAACACCTTCCTAATATTGAGTTACATCGCCCCCTTTTGCCCTCAGGACAGCCTCAATTCGTCGGGGCATCGACTCTACAAGGTGTGGAAAGCGTTCCACAGGGATGCTGGCCCATGTTGACTTCAATGCTTCCCACAGTTCTGTCAAGTTGGCTGGATGTCCTTTGGGTGGTGGACCATTCTTCATACACACGGGAAACTGTTGGGCATGAAAAACCCAGCAGCGTTGCAGTTCTTGACACAAACTACCAAACCCCGTTCAAAGACACTTACATCTTTTGTCTTGCCCATTCACCTTCTGAATGGCACACATATACAATCCATGTCTCAATTCTCTCAAGGCTTAAAAATCCTTCTTTAACCTGTCTCCTTCCCTTCATCTACACTGACTGAAGTGGATTTGACAAGTGACTTCAATAATGGATCATAGCTTTCACCTGGATTCACCTGGTCAGTTCATGGAAAGAGCAGGTGCTCTTAATGTTTTGTACACAGTGTAGGGCTGTGTGATTACATTTTTCGGGATCGCTTGTTTTTAGATGGTTGTAAAATGTAATGTCTCTTTATTCAATCCGAATATGGAGGGAGTATTGGCCCAATTCTGCTCTACATTAGTTATTTTGAGTTTTTCTTTGCACTTGCAATACACTCTTGCAAAACTCTCCATGCAGTATTTCGATTGGATGTTTGTCCCATTTGGTAAATTCATTATTAGAGAGTGGACCCCATACTTCGCTGCTATATAGAGCAATTGGTTCTATAACTAATTGGAATATTTTGAGCCAGATTCTAAATTGGAATTTCGATTTTAATGTTCCTTTTAATGGCATAGAACGCTCTTCTTGCTTTCTCTCAGCTCATTCACAGCCATGCGAAGCTACCTGTGTTGCTGATATTTACTCCTAGATATGTGTAGTGTTTGGTGTATTCTAATAGAACTGTGTCCAAATAGAATTTGTATTTGTGATCCTGACTTCCGGACCTCTTTTGAAATATCATTATATTTGTTTTTTTTTGGTTAACTGTCAGCCCAGGTCTGTCAGAACGTGTGCAGATGATCTAGGTGCTGCTGTAACCCCTACTTAGTGGGACAGCAGATTATTCTAATGTTTTTGCCAATTCATTCATGTAGATATTAAATAGTGTTGGACTAATTGAGCAGCCCAGTTTAACTCCACGTCCCTGAGAGAAGAAGTGTGTTTGCTTGTTGCCAATTTTAACCACACATTTGTTTTTAGTGTACATTGATTTAATAACATCATATGTTTTCCCTCCCATGCCACTTTCTATTAGTTTATAAAAAATACCTTTATGTCAAATTGAATCAAATCCTTTCTTCAAGTCTACAAAACATGAGTTGATTTTGCCTTTGTTTTGGTTTACTTTTTGCCAGTTAGAGTATGGAGGGTATACTGTACATGTGGTCTGCTATGGTAATTCGGTTAAAATCCAATCTGGCTTCTACTCAGGACGTTGTGTTCATCAAGGAAATTAAGTAGTCTGCTATTTATGATACTGCAGAGAATTTTCCCAAATTCCTCTGTAATTATTTGGGTCAAATTTGTCTCCTTTTTTATAGATTTGTGAGATCAATCCTTGGTTCCAAATATCAGGGAAAATACCTGCAGTGAGGATAATGTTGAAGAGTTTGAGTATAGCCAATTTGACTGCGTGGTCTATATAGTTGATAATTTCATTTCAAATACCATCAGCACCACAGGCCTTTTTGGGTTGTAGAGTGCATCGTTTTTCCAAGAATTCTTGTTCTGTAAATGGGTCTTTGACCGCTGATTTAAGGATTTGTAATTTGTCTAGTATATCTTTTTGTTCTGGGCTCTTTGTTATATTGCTGTAGAGGTCTGCAAAGTGATTTCTACACACAAAGCCAATTCGTCATGATGTGGTTTGTTTAATTTATTCAAATTCTCCCAGAAGTGGTTTGATTCTATGAATACCTCAATTACATCCAGCTGATTTCTAATGTGCTGCTCCTTTTATGTTCTTAGGGTGTGTTTGTATTGCTTCAGTGTTTCCCCATAATGAAGGCATATATTTTTGTTATTTGGATCTCTGTGTTTTTGATTAGATATATTTCTCAATTACTTCCTTAGATTTTTGCAATCATTATCAAACCATTTTTCATGATCTATTATTTTTGGTTTGGTCTTATGATTCTTTAGATTAGCCAAAGAGGCTAATTTGTCAAAAAATTAAGTTTATGTTCAAAACTGCCAGATTTACACCATTGCTGTAGGAGAATGTTAAGGTTAAAAAGTTGTCCAGGATCAATTTGATTTTTTGGCTACTAATTGCTTTTTGGTAGATTTCTGTACTGTTTGCACTCCATCTATACAGTGGATTGCGAAAGTATTCACCCCCCTTGGCATTTTTCCTATTTTGTTGCCTTACAACCTGGAATTAAAATGGTTTTTGGGGGGTTTGTATCATTTGATTTACACAACATGCCTACTACCACTTTGAAGATGAAACAAACAAGAAATAAGACAAAAAAACTGAAACTTTGAGCATGCATAACTATTCACCCCACAAAGTCAATACTTTGTAGACCCACCTTTTGCAGCAATTACAGCTGCAAGTCTCTTGGGGTATGTCTCTATAAGCTTGGCACATCTAGCCACTGGGATTTTTGCCCATTCTTCAAGGCAAAACTGCTCCAGCTCCTTCAAGTTGGATGGGTTCCGCTGGTGTACAGCAATCTTTAAGTCATACCACAGATTCTCAATTGGATTGAGGTCTGGGCTTTGACTAGGCCATTCCAAGACATTTAAATGTTTCCTCTTAAACCACTCGAGTGTTGCTTTAGCAGTATGCTTAGGGTCATTGTCCTGCTGGAAGGTGAACCTCCGTCCCAGTCTCAAATCTCAAGAATTTCCCTGTATTTAGCGCCATCCATCATTCCTTTAATTCTGACCAGTTTCCCAGTCCCTGCCGATGAAAAACATCCCCACAGCATGATGCTGCCACCATCATGCTTCACTGTGGGGATGGTGTTCTCGGGGTGATGAGAGGTGTTGAGTTTGCGCCATACATAGCGTTTTCCTTGATGGCCAAAAAGCTCAATTTTAGTCTCATCTGACCAGAGTACCTTCTTACATATATTTTTGGGGAGTCTCCCACATGCCTTTGGGCGAAGACCAAACGCGTTTGCTTATTTTTTTCTTTAAGCAATGGCTTTTTTCTGGCCACTCTTCCGTAAAGCCCAGCTCTGTGGAGTGTACGGCTTAAAGTGGTCCTATGGACAGATACTCCAATCTCTGCTGTGGAGCTTTGCAGCTCCTTCAGGGTTATCTTTGGTCTCTTTGTTGCCTCTCTGATTTTGCTCTCCTTGCCTGGTCTGTGAGTTTTGGTGGGCGGCCCTCTCTTGGCAGGTTTGTTGTGGTGCCATATTCTTTCAATTTTTAAATAATGGATTTAAATGGTGCTCCGTGGGATGTTCAAAGTTTCTGATATTTTTTTATAACCCAACCCTGAGCTGTACTTCTCCACAACTTTGTCCCTGACCTGTTTGGAGAGCTCCTTTGTCTTCATGGTGCCGCTTGCTTGGTGGTGCCCCTTGCTTAGTGGTGTTGCAGACTCTGGGGCCTTTCAGAACAGGTGTCTATATACTGAGATCATGTGACAGATCATGTGACACTTAGATTGCACACAGGTGGACTTTATTTAACTAATTATGTGACTTCTGAAAGTAATTGGTTGCACCAGATCTTATTTAGGGGCTTCATATGAATGAATACATATGCACGCACCCCTTTTCCGTTATTGATGTTTTATACTTTTTTGAAACAAGTTATTTTTTTCATTCCAATTTTTCATTCCAATTTTGACTATTTTGTGTATGTCCATTACATGAAATGAAAATAAAAATCCATTTAAATTACAGGTTGTAATGCAACAAAATAGGAAAAACGCCAAGGGATAGAATAGAATACTTTTGCAAGGCACTGTAAGCCTGTTTAGTAGCATGTAATGTATTGGGCCGTGATGCTTCATGGTTGGGTTCCGTTCTTCTCAGATACACTGTGAGGCTTTGAGAGACTCTGGGTTGAGGTCAGTGATAAAGTAGTCTACAGTACTGCTGTCAAAGGATGAGCTGTAGGTGTACCTACCAAAAGAGTCCCCTCTTAGCCTACCACTGACTATGTACAGACCCAGTGTTCAACAGAGCTGCAGGAGCTGTGCTCCATTTTTGTTTTTCACTTTGTCATAGTTGTTTCTGGGGTGGTATGTGGGGAGGGAAAGGTTGTTGCTTCCCGTTAGGTGTTTATCCCCATGACTGTTCTAGCATCCAGAGCTCTACTGACCAGTACATTGCCTTGGGCCTGAAAGTGACTAATCTCCCCCTCTAGAATGGAGAAACTCTCTTCATTGAAGTACGGTGACTCTGAGGGGGGAATGTATCTGGCACAGAGGAATATGTTTTACCAGATAAAGAATGATTCGATTGAATGAATTAGTTCAGATTTATACCATATTAACATGCCCCCTGAGTCTCTGCCCTGTGTGATTCCTTTTAATTTGGTGGATGGTACGATTATCTCCCCATAACCTAGTGGACAGTCAGTGGAAACATCACCTCTGCAACATGTGAATGAGCCAATTGGAAGCTGGGGATGATTAGGTGGCCATGATGGTCAGATTGGGAATTTAGCCAGGACACCGGGGTTAACACCCCTTCTCTTACAATAAGTGCCATGGGATCTTTAGTGACCACAGAGAGTCAGGACACCCGTTTAACGTCCCATCCAAAAGACGGCACCCTACACAGGGCAATGTCCCCAATCACTGCCCTGGGGCATTGGGTTATTTTATTTTACACCAGAGGAAAGAGTGCCTCCTACTGGCCCTCCAACACTACTTCCAGCAGCATCTGGTCTCTCATCCAGGAACCGACCAGGACCAACCCTGCTTAGCTTCAGCTGCAAGCCAGCAGTCGGATGCAGGGTGGTATGCTGCTGGCCCAGATAACATTTGTGTCATGCCACTTGGGTGGATGTAGTGTGAGGATGGTGGAGTTCTTACCATAAACCCCAGCCTATCACGTGTGAACATGTGTTTAATGTCACTCATTTCATTAGTGGGGGCTGGGCCAGTTGCTCTTCTCACAGCCTATGCGTAGCTCTGCCTGCCGGGCTGTGGCTCCTCCAGATATGGGTCTGCATTGGGGGGAGGGGGATGGTAGGCCTCGTCTGGGGGGGTCTGAAGCTGGGCTGGGGTGGTCTGTGCTGCGCTGGCTGTGGGGGGCGTTGAGGTTGGTGGTGCTGTGGCCTTGGCTGGGGGATCCAGGGTGCTGGTGCGGGGTGAGGTCTCTGTGATATCGGGGGGGAAGGGGGGGCTGCTCTGCACCCTCTCCTGTTGAGCACGCAGGTCGATGCTTCCAGTGTGTATGATTATGTGGCTTGGCGACCCGAGCTGGGCCTTATCAAGTAGCTCCATGGCACTCTGCATTGTTGGGCACCACAACTTTTGTGTCTAGGGAAATGTTCCTTCTCCTGAACAAACTTCCCATTTGAGTCCAGGACGATATCAGCCAGTGTGTCTTCTGGACTGGAGGGGGTAGAGTGGGGGCTGGTCTGTGCCGGTGCCACGGTCAGTGGGATGCTGTTCTGTGAGCAGGGGGAAGGCGGGCAGCAGGCAGGGCTGGGGAGGCCTGATTGGTTGAGGTGGGCTCTGTTGTGTGAGGGCAGGTCACAGAGTGGAGATCTAGCTGCTCCTGCAGCTCCTCTCTTAGTGTGGTCAGCTCGTTATTACTGCTCTCCCTGTCTTTGTGTAGCTCTCTCACCTCCTTTGTTAGATCAGCCAGCTCCCTCTTGAGTCCATCTCTCTCTTGCTGGACCTCTTTCAGCTGTGCTGCAAGGCTGCTGTCCTGCTCTGTACGCACCTTGGTTAGGAGCTCATCTAAGGTGTGGATGTCTTGTTGCTGTTTTCTCACGCTCTCCCTGAGCAAGACCACCTCCTCCTCCAGTTTGGTGAACTCTTCTCTAATGGTAGCTTATGGTGGTGAGGAGGGCCTGAGCCTGCTCTGCACTGAGGGGGTCGCTCTCCTCCTGTGGCGTGTCCTCCACTATGGTGGGAAGAGAGGTGCTGGATGTGCCTTTTTGGGTGGCGAGAGTGGGGGTGAGGGTGGTGCTGGTTGAGTCTCTCTTGTGGGAGGGTGTGTCACTGGTGGTGTCCTTCTCTCTCTCTCTGCTCTCTCCTTAACCCATTAAAGGCTAAGCCCTGTCTATGCCGGGGGAAGGGGGTGGGGTTCTACTAAGCTATATGGAAATGTTTTAAGAAGGTCATACCAAGGATCATTTTGCTATTTGATTTTAGAATTGTAAGACCCCATAAAGTATAAAAAAAGATATGTAAAAATTATTTGATGAAAAATTGGGGGCCAAAAATAAGGGGTTAAATACACTATATATACAATAATATGTGGACACACGTTCAAATTAATGGATTCGGCCATTTCAGCCACACCCATTGCTGACAGGTGTATAAAATTGAGCACACAGCCATGCAGTAGAATGGCCTTACTGAAGTGGCCTTACTTTCAACGTGGCACCGTCATAGGATACCACCTTTCCAACAAGTCTGTTTGTCAAATTTCTGCCCTGCTAGAGCTTCCCCGGTCAACTGTAAGTGCTGTTATTGTGAAGTGGAAATGTCTAGGCACAACAACAGCTCAGCCGCGAAGTGGTAGGCCACACAAGCTCATAGAACGGGACCGTCGAGTGCTTAAGCGCGTAGCGCGTAACATTTGTCTGTCCTCAGTTGCAACACTCACTACCGAGTTCCAAACTACCTCTGGAAGCAACGTCAGCACAAGAACTGCTTGTCGGGAGCTTCATTAAATGGGTTTCCATGGCTGAGCAGCCGCACACAAGCTTAAGATCACCATGTGCAATGCTAAGCGTTGGCTGGAGTGGTGTAAAGCTCGCTGCTATTGGACTCTGGAGCAGTGGAAATGCATTCTCTGGAGTGATGAATCACACTTCATCATCTGGCAGTCTGACGGACTAATCTGGGTTTGGCGGATGCCAGGAGAATGCTACCTGCCCGAATGCATAGTGCCAACTGTAAAGTTTGGAGGAGGAGGAATAATGGTCTGGGGCTGTTTTTCATGGTTCGGGCTAGGCCCCTTAGTTCCAGTGAAGGGAAATCTTAATGCTACAGCATACAATGACATTCTAGACGATTCTGTGCTTCCAACTTTGTGGCAACAGTTTGGGGAAGGCCCTTTCCTGTTTCAGCATGATAATGCCCCGGTGCACAAAGCGAGGTCCATACAGAAATGGTTTGTCGAGATCGGTGTGGAAGAACTTGACTGGCCTGCACAGAGCCCTGACCTCAACCCCATCGAACACCTTTGGGATGAATTGGAACGCCGACTGCGAGTCAGGCCTAATCGCCCAACATCAGTGCCCGACCTTACTAATGCTCTTGTGGCTGAATGGAAGCAAGTCCCCGCAGAAATGTTCCATCATCTAGTGGAAAGCCTTCCCAGAAGAGTGGATGCTGTTATAGCAGCAAAGGGGGGACCAACTCCAAATTAATACCCATGATTTTGGAATGAGATGTTCGACGAACAGGTGTCCACATACTTTTGGTAATGTAGTGTATGTGTAGCTTGGTATTTTGGTCGTTTGATGTAGTTGCATTAACTCCCCTTGCTAGATTTGTTCTAGCTCAATTTTTCTGTCTCGCTGGTTAGCTTGCTGACTAGGTTTTTGTTGTGCAACGTTAGCTAGCTAGGGAGAGTCAAAACCTCTTCATTTGAGGCGCAAAGTAACTTTTTTAAATAATCTGATTGAATAGAGTTGTTGTTCATTTATTGTCTTGAATTCTTTTTAGATTTCAGTGTTTATCTCATTTTGAAAACAAAAAAAGAGAGAAATAAATCAGGAGCTCACGCTGAGCATCTCTCTCTCTCTCTCTCTCCCTCCCTCCCTCCCCCAGTCTCTCTTTGTTAATTACAGAGAGATGTGGATAAAGGGACTAAAGCTCTATAATCTGGACTGATACGACCTGACCACCAGTTGATCCCTTAACACTATTACTTACTCCTCAACCAAGCACAAACATGGACACACACACACCTAGACAAACATATACACCAACCAGCACACACACATGGACACACACACCTATACACACATGAATACACACACCAAGACAAGGACACACACACCTAGACACTCTTCAACCCAGCACACACACGGACACACAAAACTACACACACTATTATAAATGTACATTGTTACACACACACACACACTCCTACCCATTCACACACACAGAGCTGAGAGTTTGAGAAACTTCATCATGGGATGTTATATATAGAAATGAGACCACAGCTGTCCATTAGGCTAAAAGCACAGAGATAGTGTAGTGCTGTGCAGAAGCACAGTCCTGTCTCTTTGTGACAAGAGAGAGTAGAAGAGAAAGATACATTTTAGAGGGTCTGTACAAAGGTAGGGAGCAGGGAGAGTGAGATACAGAGCCGGCATGGAGAGGAAGGGAGAGGGGGACCGGGAGAGAGGGAAGAAAGACTGCGTGGGTGAGGGAGAAAGAGATTGGGGGGGTCTGTACCACAGGTGGCTGGTGGCACCTTAATTGGGGAAGATGGGCTCATAGTAATGGCAGCAACGGATTAAATGGAATGGTATCAAACACATCAAAAACATTCACTCCATCAGTCCTGCTCTCACCAGCCTCCTGTGGTCTGTACAAAGGTGGAGAGGGGCAGAGAGATACAGAGAGATAGATATTGTGGAAAGGGAAGCGGTTTGATGTTTATTGGGATGACTCTTGTCCTGGAGGCAGAGCTCACGATTTCCACTAGATGGTCCAGCGGTCAAAATAGGCTATCCTGCTGTAAAAATTCATAAAAACAAAATAACGATTTTTGGTCTCAATTTAGGGTTAGGCATAAGGTTAGCAGTGTGGTTAGGGTTAGGTTGAAAATCAGATTTTATAGCCTCCCGAGTGGCGTCACTACAGACCCGGGTTCGATCCCGGGCTGTGTCGTTCGGGTTAGGGGAGGGTTTGGCCGGCTGGGATGTCCTTGTCCCATCGTGCTCTAGCGACTTGTGGTGGGCCAGGCGCATGCACGCTGACTTCGGTCGCCAGCTGTACAGTATTTCCTCCGACACATTGGTGCGGCTGGCTTCCGGGTTAAGCGAGCAGTGTGTCAAGAAGCAGTGCGGCTTGGCGGGGTCGTGTTTCGGAGGACGCATGGCTCTCGACCTTTGCCTCTCCCGAGTACGTACGGGAGTTGCAGCGATGGGACAAGACTGTAACTACCAATTGGATATCACGAAAAAGGGGTGCCAGTTTAGTGACTACCCTGCAAAGCTGCCTCCAGTACATGAGTAATCCCAATAAATGCCAAAGCTATGGTAGAGATTAGGAGGTCTGCATGGAGGACAAAAAGAAGGGGGAAGAGGGACTGAAAGATTGTTTCATTATCAACTGTTTTGGCAATGGCAAGTGTTTACCACAATAGTGTGCTGGAATTTAATCAAATTGAATGAGAGGGGAAGGAGGGAGAGAAATAGAGAGGAGAGAGAAATAGGAACCCTAGTCAAAAGGTCTTCTAGAATTCTGATAAAACAAATCCAATTGAAATCCAAAAGAAAATCCTATAGGACATTTTGACTAGTGAAGAAAGAAATAGAAACATAAAGAAATAAAGTAAGAGAGAGCAGTGAGAAAAGAGGCCCTCCTAACTACCAGGCAGACTGAGGCATTGCTGTAGGTGACTGTCAGAAGTCCACCATGACTGATATACATTTAGAGAGAAGAAAGCCAGAGAGGAGATCAACTCTCTTTCACACCGTGGGAGTGTACTGTACTGTCAAATCAAATCAAATTGTATTTGTCACATGCTTCGTAAACAACAGGTGTAGACGAACAGTGAAATACTTACTTACGTGGCCCTTCCCAACAATGCAGAGAGAGAGAGACAATAGAGAAATAATAGAATAGTAATTACATGTAATAATAAAAGTAATAATAAGTACAGAATGAGTAACGATAAGTTGGCTATATACACAGGGTACCAGTACAGAGTTGATGTGCAGGGGTATCAGGTAATTGAGGTAGATATGTACATATAACTAGGAATAAAGTGACTAGGCAACAGGCTAGATAATAAACAGTAGCAGCAGCGAATGTGAAGAGTCAACAAAGTTAGTGCAAAAAGGGTCAATGCAGATAGTTAAATAGTTAACCAAATAGCTACCCGGACTAACTATTTAGTAGTCTTATGTCTTGGGGGTAGAAGCTGTTCAGGGTCCTGTTGGTTCCAGACTCGGTACCGCTTGACATGCAGTAGCAGAGAGAACAGTCTATGACTTGGGTGGCTGGAGTCTTTTACAATTATTAGGGCCTTCCTCTGACACCGCCTGGTATAGAGGTCCTGGAGTGATATACTGGGCCGTACGCACTTCCCTCTGTAGCGCCTTGCGGTCGGACGCCAAGCAGTTGCCATACCAAGCGGTGATGCTGCCAGTCAAGATGCTCTCAATGGTGCAGCTGTAGAACGTTCTGAGGATCTGAGGGCCCATGCCAAATCTTTTCAGCCTCTTGAGGGGGAAGAGGCGTTGTCGTGCCCTCTTCATGACTGTGTTGGTGTGTGTGGACCATGATAGAGCCTTAGTGATTTGGACACAGAGGAACTTGAAGCTCTCGACCCGCGCCACTACAGCCCCGTCGATGTGAAAGGGGGCGTGCTCGGCCCTCCGTTTCCTGTAGTCCACGATCAGCTCCTTTGTCTTGCTGATGTTGAGGGAGAGGTTGTTGCCCTGGCACCACACTGCCAGGTCTCTGACCCTCCTCCCTATAGGCTGTCTCATCGTCGTCGGTGATCAGGCCTACCACCGTCGTGTCGTCAGCAAAATTAATGATGGTGTTGGAGTCGTGTGTGTGTGTAGTGTGGGGGCTGTGCTGCTTGCTTCACTCCCTTTGCCAGTTTCATTTTCCATTAGATTTAAACGCTCTATCTCTCATGTCCATCACAGACTTTGAGAATACAAAAGAAAAAGCAAACTGTACACTACCGGTCAAAAGTTTTAGAAAACCGACTCATACAAGGGTTCTTCTTAATTTGTACTATTTTCTACATTGTAGAATAATAGTGAAAACATCAAAACTATGAAATAACACATATGGAATCATCTAGTAACCAAAAAAGTGTTAAACAAATCAAAATATATTTTATATTTGAGATTTTTCAAATAGCCACCCTTTGCCTTGATGACAGCTTTGCACACTTGGCATTCTCTCGATCAGCTTCATGAGGTAGTCACCTGGAATGCATTTCAATTAACAGGTGTGCCTTCTTAAAAGTTAATTTGTGGAATTTCTTTGAGCCAATCAGTTGTGTTGTGACAAGGTAGGGGGGTATACAGAAGACAGCCCTATTTGGAAAAGACCAAGTCCATATTATGGCAAGAACAGCTCAAATAAGCAAAGAGAAACGACAGTCCATCATTACTTTAAGACATGAAGGTTAGTCAATCTGGAAAATTTCAAGAACTATGAAAGTTTCTTCAAGTGCAGTCGCAAAAACCATCAAGCGCTATGATGAAACTGGCTCTCATGAGGACCGCCAAAGGAATGAAAGATCCAGAGTCACCTCTGCTGCAGAGGATAAGTTCATTAGAGTTACCAGCCTCAGAAATTGCAGCCCAAATAAAGGCTTCACAGAGTTCAAGTCACAGACACGTCAACTTCAACTGTTCAGAGGAGACTGTGTGAATCAGGCCTTCATGGTCAAATTGCTGCAAAGAAACCACTACTAAAGGACACCAATAAGAAGAAGAGACTTGCTTGGGCCAAGAAACACGAGCAATGGACATTACACCGATGGAAATGTGTCCTTTGGTCTGTAGTCCAAATTGGAGATTTTTGGTTCCAACCGCCTTGTCTTTGTGAGATGCGATGTTGGTGAATGGATGATCTCCGCATGTGTATTTCCCACCGTAAAGGATGGAGGAGGAGGCATTATGGTGTGGGGGTGCATTGCTGGTGACACCGTTTGTGATTTATTTAGAATTCAAGGCACATTAACCAACATGGCTACCACAGCATTCTGCATCGATATGCCATCCCATCTGGTTTGGGTTTAGTGGGACTATCATTTGTTTTTCAACAGGACAATGACCCAACACACCTCCAGGCTGTGTAAGGGCTATTTTACTAAGAAGGAGAGTGATGGAGTGCTGCATCAGATGACCTGGCTTCAACAATCCCCCGAGTGGGACCGTAGAGTGAAGGAAAAGCAGCCAACAAGTGCTCAGCATATGTGGGAACTCCTTCAAGACTGTTGGAAAAGCATTCCAGGTGAAGCTGGTTGAGAGAATGCCAAGAGTTTGCAAAGCTGTCATCATGGCAAAGGGTGGCTATTTGAAGAATCTGAAATATAAAATATATTTTGATTTGTTTAACACTTTTTGGGTTATTAAATGATTCCATATGTGTTATTTCATAGTTTTGATGAGTGGCGCAGTGGTCTAAGGCACTGCATCGCAGTGCTAACTGTGCCACTAGAGATCCTGGTTCGAATCCAGGCTCTGTCGCAGCCGGCCGCGACCGGGAGACTCATGGGCGGCGCACAATTGGCCCAGCGTCGTCCAGGGTAGGGGAGGGAATGGCCGGCAGGGATGTAGCTCAGTTGATAGAGCATGGCGTTTGCAACGCCAGGGTTGTGGGTTCAATTCCCACGGGGGGCCAGTATAAAAAAATATGTATTCACTAACTGTAAGTCGCTCTGGATAAGAGCGTCTGCTAAATGACTAAAATGTAAATGTAAATGTATTCTACAATGTAGAAAATAGTAAAACAAATAGAAAAACCCTTGAATGAGTAGGTGTTCTAAAACTTTTGACCGGTAGTGTCGTTTAAAAAAATCTGTTATAGAGAGAGGGGGAAGAGATGGAGAGGTTGAGGGAGAGAGAGAATTGAGAAAACAGGCTGTCTTTTGGGTGAAGGAAATGGTGTTGAATAATTTATAATGACTTTACACATCAACTACAGTTTTTTCCATGCTGCTCGCAAATAAATAAGAAGTGTTGCATGCTCACACGTTAAAACACAGTGGAGTGGCTGTGTGTGTGTGTGCATATTTCTGTGTCCTACGTTTTGAAATTTTGATCATAATTAATAAGATTATATCGACAGGGGAAACTGATTCTAGATCAGAACTCCTACTCTGAGACGCTTTATGAATACAGACCTGGGTTCAAATAGTATTTGCCATAATGACGTGAAATGCCCTCAATAGGAAGCCATAGTGACGTGAAGTGCCCTCAATAGCAAGCCATAGTGATGTAAAATGCCCTCAATCGGAAGTCACTACTTTGCCAGGTTAGCGGAGAGTGACTCAATAGAGAACGTTCCTGTGTGTGTGTGTGTGTGCATGCACATGTGTGTGTCGTAGGTCCAAGGCCAGTAGTTGTATCCTCCAGACCGACCCGCTGAGCTTGAACTCAGTGATCCTGCCATTCAAACACCCAGGGATGACCTACACGGCAGATGAACAGTGTCAGATCCTCTTCGGCGCCACCGCCTCCCACTGTCAGAACATGCAGGTGAGTGAAGCACTGGGAAATGAGAGTGAACTGCATCGCTGCATCAGAAATGCAGCAACGTTTTTTTTCGAAGGGTGCATTCACACTGAGCAGCACAGCGTAAAATGGCGGCGCCAAATGAATGTATTTCAATGGGGAAGGTGCATTGGGGTGGTGGAGGGAACGTGCATCAGTTTCCTTGAGGTTGCAGCACACCAAGTACTGCCTTTAGTCTTTAGCCAAGCCCACACCACACCAAACCAGAGAAACGTTAACAGGCTTGTCGTCATTAGCAGACCACCTATAAACCTCTAACCCAATAGAGGATAATAGTAGATTAATAAACATTGCCAATAATAGTCCAGTCAATGACTCCACCGCTTCAAAAATGATTAATTAGGCCTATTTTGGCCTTATACAAATAAAGATACATTTAGAACAATACATGAGCAGCTGTACCAATAGTCGTTGATGGAAGTTGGAACGCCCACTCCACAGGTGCAGGTACAGTATAATAGAGTTGACTGCCTGTAACTTAGCGGCGCCGCTTTGAAGTTGTACACTAAGGAAACAAAGCATGACCACATGACATATGTAGTACTATTTTGACCATGTATACGTTAAGAAACCCCCCCATTATTTTTAACATCCCTGTTAGGTACTTAGTGATAACATGGTAAATGTTTCTACATTATTAACAATTTGAAAATACCCATCATCTTGTACTCCAATTAATGTCAAATGGGTCAAGTCCACTTATACAGTAAGTCAAGCGTTGTAAACTTCGATTCACTTCCTGACTCGACAAGGAGTTGTCCCCAAATTTAATGACTACACACAGAAAATAGCCTGGCTGTGTTTTAAGGAAACTAGATAAAGCTACTATTCATTCCAATTCTCATTTCATCAGTACCATCTGTGGTCGTTTGAACCTAGTGGACTCTCTCTATCCCTCCCCCAATCTCTCACTCTTGGGTTCCTATTCTCCCATTTGATTGCATGCCGTTTGATTCAGAATCGTGTCCAGTTGTCCACCATTGATGAGCTGTTGCTTTTCTTAGAGGATTACGGTCCTAATGTGATCCTAAGAATTCAGTCATGTTTCTCGATCTCTTTATCCATCTCAGTCAGCTACTCCACAAACCAGGGCCAGTGCTTATAAAGCATCTCAGAGTAGGAGTGCTGATCTAGGATCAGTTTTGCCTTTAATGTCATAATGAGTAAGATTACATGACCTCCCGCTGCTTCTTTAACAGAGACATTACACAATAAACAACAACTCAGAGTCAATATAGATGTCAAAGTGTCTGGGTGTAAGCTAGACAGCTATATATTTCACCTATTGTTTTGTAGGGTGTCATCAACATGAGTCATTCATCTTGGTTGATGAGAGAGAGAGAGAGAGAGAGAGAGAGAGAGAGAGAGAGAGAGAGAGAGAGAGAGAGAGAGAGAGAGAGAGAGAGAGAGAGAGAGAGAGAGAGAGAGAGAGAGAGAGAGAGAGAGAGAGAGAGAGAAAAAATATATATTGAATACTCTGTTCTCAGCAGATGTACACGTAAAATAATCTATCACCTGGGAAATGGGTGGCAGGTCATCCACATGACTGCCTGTGTTTTTATGATGCTGACAGAGCCACCACTGCCAAGCTTTAATCAGTTAGGGCCCTGACACACTCCCCTGGGTGGTAGGGAGTATGTGTGTGTCTCAGTGTGGAAGTGTGTGTTTGTGTGTGTGTGGATCAGTACAGATGTGTGTAAGTGGGCTTCCACAGATCTGTGTGTGTGCCTACATCTGAGTTGGTGTGTGAAGATAGATCAGTGTGTGCGTGCGTCTTGAGATCCGGCAGATTATTCTGTTAGACGTCAACGTAGAACACAAACTAGACACTGCTGCATTGTGGGTCTTGATTAAATCCTTAAAATATGCAAGTAATTTACATAAGAACATCCTGAAATAGGGTGCAATATTTTTATATCAGACAGATTATATTTATCTTTGCCATGTAACCCCTACGATCTCATATTTCCCCAACTGCAACACTACAAGCTCTTGTGAGTAAATCATCTCTCCTTTTGCCATTCCAAGATACACTGTGATTTTGGACAGTGTACACAGTATGTGGCTAAGATGAAAAAATAAAAATAGTTGAGACCTTGGAATTATACGGTCCAACTGATGTGCTATTGTACAATTTCTGCAATGGAAAAACTAATTGTAACTTGAAACTTAGAAGCTCAGTATCACATATGAACAGTTTTCTAAGAAAAGTACACAAATACACCAGTGGACATAGAATTATATTTCCATGGATCCCTTATTGACCTACTCTAAGCTTCCTGTTTTTAATGTTAATGTGGCCTAGTTGACATGCTCGTGGAGTAGCCAGATTATTTGCTTGTTGGCATGGGCTGGTCAGGTCATGGTGATTACCTGGTAATTACCTTTGGACTGTAGGGGACTTGGAGTATCATGGAGTTCTGCTTTGGGTAACGCTTAGGTCTGTATGAGGTGAACCTGCAGGCTTGTATGTGTCTTCTTGAATGTGTTTTAATGGCCTCCTGCTGTGTGTGTGTGTGTGTGTGTGTGTTGGGATCATGTGGAATCGGTGTGTCTGTGTTGAGTGTGACACCTGTGTAGACAAAGATTGGACAGATAAATTGCAGAGACTAGAGGTCACGGCAAGGGAAGTAGTATCACGGAGCGTGTGTCTCAATGTTTATGTTTAATGCCCTTTCTGCTTGCCCAAACACTTGAACACCCTCCTCCGAATCACAATGATATCCTTTATATCCACTAACAGAGTAGGCTGATGTACGTCACACACACACAGGGATCAAAATAGACCAATTTCACCTAGCATCTGACACTCATCATATGACATTCTACTCCGTGTGACTTCTCTGATTTCAACATGCATCACACACACACACACACACACACACACACACACACACACACACACTCCCATAGGAATGTGTGGAATGTTTAGCTCTCCCTTAAATCACGCTGTTCAGTGGAATTCCTATCCTGTGTTATAGTGTGTGACCTGACCCTGTGACCGCCCCCTGTAGAGGAGAGACTTGTACTGTTTATTTAATGGACCGTCCCTTTATGGGCCAGCTACTGCCCCGTTACCTGCCCTATATCACTGAACCATTCCTTTAACAAAAATATAATTTTGCCCAAGTTTTGGTTGCTTGAAGGTTAAGGGCCAGCTACTAACTTATGACCATTAACTGACCTATAACCAGACTGAACTTTAAACGGCTACTTACTGCTCCTATCACTGTACCATCCCTTTAAGGGCCAGTAACTGCCCCATGACCAAATACTGTGGGAATGTGGTTAGAATGGTCTGTGAAGGTCGTGTTGAGTTGACAAGGTGCTGTCTCTGTACACACACACACACACACACCTTCTAGTCAGTGCCACATTATGCAGCCTGCAGCCTTATTGAGTGACTGTCCTGTTTGTGGCTTTTCCACAGAGTGGCCTTTCCAACACACACAGAGCCCAGTGTGGCCAGACTGGCCCTGCTCCAGAGGCTGCCTAGAACATTCATCCAGCCCAGAGACTGGTTGTAAACACCAAGCACAACAACAACTGTCTTTACCCACTTCACTTTATCCACCCCATAACTTTTAGCCTTACATAGCACCAATACACAAACTACACAACAACTGTATACCGACCCCTAATCCACTCTTACACAATAATTTGACACAGACGATTGCCTTTTACCCACCCCCAACACAGAACTACTGGTAATATGGCACACAGACAACTCAGCCTCTCCTAACATAGTACTTAAATACTAATACAGAAAACTACCGCCTGGCTGTACTCATTTCCTCAATCCCTAACTTACCCCTACACAGCACCAACACCACCAACAGCCTAGAGACTTCATTATCCCCAAAGGGCCATTTGTGTTGCCAAACTTCCTTCTACAGAACAATTAAACACAAACAAGCCAACAGCTACTGTAACTGCCGTTGCAAAATCAGACAAACAGGCTTCAGCAGTCAAGAAAATAACTTGCCAAATATCATATCCTTCACAGTACTTCCACAGGATGACAAAACAACATCTTGTTTTGGGAAGGGAGTTACTGCTTTCAGTACATGAAGGGAGTTACGGCTTTCAATACATGAAGGGAGTTACTGCTTTCAATACATGAAGGGAGTTACTGCTTTCAGTACATGAAGGGAGTTACTGCTTTCAGTACATGAAGGGAGTTACTGCTTTCAGTACATGAAGGGAGTTACTGCTTTCAGTACATGAAGGGAGTTACTGCTTTCAGTACATGAAGGGAGTTACTGCTTTCAGTACATGAAGGGAGTTACTGCTTTCAGTACATGAAGGGAGTTACTGCTTTCAGTACATGAAGGGAGTTACTGCTTTCAGTACATGAAGGGAGTTACTGCTTTCAGTACATGAAGGGGTTACTGTTTAGTACAGGTTATGTGGGGAGTTACTGCTTTAGACAGAAGGGAGTTACTGCTTTCAGTACATGAAGGGAGTTACTGCTTTCAGTACATGAAGGGAGTTACTGCTTTCAATACATGTCAAACATTTTCTGAAAAGGTTTTCATCTGACAGCGACAGTATGCTAAGAATGTGATATAGGATGTGTGTGATGGTATGTGTGCTAATCTTGCGTGTATGTGCGCAAGACTGCTTGCAGGTGTGTGTGTGCATCTGTGCAAGAGGTGAGGGGTATATAATCCTGCACAGCTAGACTCTTTGTTTGATTGACAGATCTTCATTTAGCTACCCCATCCTCTCTCCACCACACACACACACACACACACACACACACACACACACACACACACACACAGCATTGAATAGAGCACCTCTTCAGGGGGTAAAAGGTGACATTGAGAGCAGACAGACAGACAGACAGAGACAGGAGAGAGGGCTCACACATGCCAATTAACCAAGCCCCCCTCGTATTATCACCATGGTTACCGTGCCAACCCGCAGCCACTCGAATATCTGTCCCAGTCTGATGGCTAACTGCTTGTCTCTGACAGTAAACTCATACCTAGAGGCACACACACACACAGGGCCTGTCTAACTTGGGGTATTTGCGCAAAATTATTATTATCTGGCTAATAATGGGGGCCTCAAGGGAAAAAAAATGGGCCGGTGTGGGGGCCTCAAGAAAAAAATTATGGGCTAGGGTGTTAGAAATGCCAGGGGTGTTAGACGTGTAAGCTGCTGTCAAAGCCACATGACGTGTGCAACGATGTCATCAAGGCAAAGGGTGGCTACTTTGAAGAATCTCAAATATAAAATATATTTTGATTTGTTTAACACTTTTTGGGTTACAACATGATTCCATATGTGTTATTTCATAGTTTTGATGTCTTCACTATTATTCTACAATGTACAAAATAGTAAAAACAAAAAACAAACATTGAATGAGTAGGTGTGTCCAAACTTTTGACTGGTACTGTATACAAGCTCCCAGTAATTTATTGGTTAAACCACCAACGTTTCGGCATCACTGAGCCTTCTTCAGGGCACACTTCTTCATTACCCTGAAGAATGCACAGTGATGCCGAAACGCTGGTTGTTTACCCAATAAACGACAGGGAGCTTGTGTATAGAGTGTGCAACTCTCTTAATTTATTTTTTTATAGCTTACTATTTACTCGCCGTTAGTCAGCACCTCTACTGACTTTTTGGGGTGTGCACCAGCTCATGCTTTTTATTACACTTTTATATAGAGAGACACACACACACACACACACATTATCTGTATCTTTCACACGGACAGAGAGGTAAATGTATATTCCTGCTACACACAAACACGGGTGCACGCACACACGCAATGGCTCCTTTTTACATGGTGCTGTAATTAGTAGCAAAGTTAATTAGACACAGAAACCAGAGTGAGGAATTGTCCTGCTGGGCTGCACTCATCCATCACGTCTCCAGGGAAGATGATCACACACAAATGCGAGCATGCACAAAGACAACACGCAAAAGCATACAGCATTCGTATCCACACACATGGAAACACACACACACAAACGCTCACACATGCACACACATTCAAGAGCACACGTGTTCCTTCTCCCCCACTAATGTGTTCCTTCTCCCCACTAATGTGTTCCTTCTCCCCCACTAATGTGTTCCTTCTCCCCCACTAATGTGTTCCTTCTCCCCCACTAATGTGTTCCTTCTCCCCCACTAATGTGTTCCTTCTCCCCATTCCAGCCACTCATCTTTCTCTTTCTCTCTCTCTCTGACACACACACACACACACACACACACACACAAACACAAAGCCCTCAGTAGCATGTCAATTCCAGTGTGCGGTAAAACATAAACGTCTGGCAGAGAGCATTTCTCTTTCAGCTTTCAGTGGCCTTCTCTAGCTAATAGCACCTCTTCAGATGTGGCACTTCAATCAGACAGACACAGACACACACACATCCTTGTAACGATATCCCAACAACACCGCTCCCTCCCTCTTTTTTCTCAACCCGTCTAGCTGTCTTTCTTTCGAACAAGGTGAGCGAGACCGTGACGTCCGGCTCTTCAAACTACTTCCCCCTCATAAGCATACAGCACCGTTCTTCAGATTTGTTTGCTAGCCTCCGGTTTACCTTGCTGAACCCAACTCTGGTCTGGTCCATGCCTAGAATTCAGAAGCGCTGCTTTGGGACTCGGTGAGGGGGGTAGACAGAAGTGACTCTCCTAGTTCTTTCCTCTTTCTTACTTTCTCTTTACAAGCCCCCTGACAGACATTGAAATAGGACGGGGTGATGCGTCAGGAGAGCGTGCCCAAACAGATCTGGTTAAGATTAGCAAACACGCACACACACGAGCACATGCAAACACACATGGCCGTTAACAGCTAGCGCAGTACAAACAGCTAGAACAGTAGAAAACAAAAAGCCTTGTTAAAACTGCAGGAAGAGTGAGAATAACACCGTATAAAGTCTCTCTCTCTCTCTCTCTCTCTCTCTCTCTCTCTCTCTCTCTCTCTCTCCCCCCCTCTCTCTCTCTCTCTCTCTCTCTCTCTCTCTCTCTCTCTCTCTCTCTCTCTCTCTCTCTCTCTCTCTCATCAGAGGGTCAGGGTGATAGGAGCAGAGACTCAAATGGAATCAGGTGCGGCACAGCGCGGGGATGGCGAGGCGTGACGGAGGCTCAGGAGAGGGTTGTTTGACTGTTTGTTTACAAGTAATTGAGCCACAGACGTACGAACAGCCATCTCAAATAACACATGGGAGACCGAGGGAGGGGGGAGGCGGACAAGGAGGGATGGACGAGGGGGGAGATGGAGGGATGATGAGATAGAGGAGAGAGTGGGATGAAGGAAGGAGTGAGGGACAAGGAAGGAGAGAGAGACGGTGGAGGGAGGGAAGGAGGGAGGGGAGGATGGGAGATGTTTGGCTGAGGAGAGAGAATGAATGATGGGCTTGGGAGGAAGGGGAGGATGGGAGATGTTTGGCTGAGGAGGAGAGAGAATGAAGGATGGGCTTGGGAGGAAGGGGAGGATGGATAGAAGAGAAGGAGAGAGACCCTGGGGGAAATGGTATCCGATAATTAAAGAACTGTTGTCTTGCAGAATGGGCTAGTCTTTATACTATGTGCTGCTGAGCACATTCCCAATTCAATTTCAATCCGATAATATGAATACGTGCCCATGCTTGCTAAGCTTTTTGCTGTCAAAGTAATGAATAACATAGCTCAAATCCACCAAATAGGCACATCCATTATGACGCCATAGTCTGACAAAGACGACTTATATGAATACTAGTAGACCAAAGCTTTCTCTCTGACCCAACCAGTGTGTCCATATGTGGCTCTTTAAAACTGACCCCAGACCAGTGTGTGAGGGTTACACAAACATCACCCAGCATAGCCTCCTTAACCCTTCCTGCATAAAGAGCACAGTGTTCAAATACATACAGGAGGGGGTGCATCTCAATAGTCTAAAGTGGCTTCCTCCCTTCATCTCCTCTCTTTGATATGCACTAATATTAGAACAAAGGTCAAAGCAATGTGAAGGAAACCTAGCATGAATCTAGTGTGTCACTTGTGCAGTTCGTTAAAAAAGCTAAGAATACAAAGACAAAGAGAGGAAGCTACTTTAGACTATTGAGATGTACCCTCCCGACTATTGAGATGTATGACTTCAACAGCGCTCTGGCTCCAACGGAGGGAAATTCATGACATTCCTCCATCGCTGCCCATCACTCTTTCCCACCATTACTTTTTTCTTATGTTTGTGAAAATTACCACACCATGTCATTCTCTTCGACTCCACTCTCAATTTCCTGTCTCGGCTGACGTTCGCAAAAGGCGCTCAAGAATGAGGGCGTGAGTTTTATCTGGTTGGGTCTCTAAAGCTCTTGGGAACAAGTACAAAGAGGAGAGAAGCTTGAGATTCATCCAATTCCCGCCTTCTAGCTGACAGATGAGAGATTAGTGGTTAATTAAGTTTGACAAGTTGACGGGCATGCACGGAACCGGCCCTGAGCCTATGAGAATTGAGTCTTGCAGGGGCCAAGACTCAATATTATCTAGCGTGTTGCCTAGTCACTTTATTCCTAGTTATATGTACATACTGTATCTACCTCAATTCCCTCATATCCCTGCACATTGACTCGGTACTGGTACCCCGTGTATATATCCAAGTTATTGTTTCTCATTGTGCATTTATTATTACGTGTTATTACTTTTCTATTATTTCTCTATTTTCCTTCCCGCTGCATTGTTGGGAACGGCCCATAAGTAAGCATTTCACTGTCAGTCTACACCTGTTGTTTTACGAAGCATGTGACAAATAAAATGTGTTTTCATTTTAATAGGAATAATAGATATAGTACGGCCCAGTCGGTGGGAAAACAACCCCAAGCCCCTTCTTCCCCTTTCATGTTGGCAGATCTGAAAGTATTGGATAGATGTAAGCACAATCCATAGCTAGGTTGACCCTTAACTGTTGCTTATACCTTTCCATTCTTGCAGATCTGCAAAGGGACAAGGGCTAGGGAAAGGGGCTAAGTGCTGATTTTGGACTGGGCCAATCTTACTTGGTAGGACACAACCTAGCAGTCTAAGGCTACGCCCTCAACAACTAAAATCAGGGAAAGTTAGATAGGACTTATAAACGTCATTCATTTCCCACCCAGCCCTATCAGATGAGTTGGGGACCAGAAAACAAAACATCAAGAAGAAAGAAAACCATTTTCTTTTAGCCAACTCTGATTTAGCTACAGTCTGTGAGCTGCTGCTGCTAAGCAGAGAGAAGGTTACCACAGAGACGATTTCCATGTAGCATTTTTCAAATGTCATGCCTCAGTCAGAGCCAGACAATAGTAAACACAGTCTCCGACGACCACCACAAAACACCCATAGTCTCACTGGAGCTAAAGCACTATACCACAGTCCATTTCATTCAAGTTGCCATGGTATCTTTCTTGATAAATTCATCAAAACCCACTTTCTGCTCTTGATAGGCATGTAAATTGCTTCCCATAACATCAAACGGCGCGTGAAAGTGACATCAAAGGAAATGGAGACTTTAAGTTTCACCTGGATCTGTTTTTTACCAGGGTTGTTTGTGTTGGAAGACGGTTTGGGCAATATGGAGACCGTGTTTGTTTCTGTACATTGCCATACTTCAATCATAGCTTTGAATTGAAAGTTCAAAGTATAAGTTCAAGGTTGAACCGTACTAATTAAAGGCCAAATTACTGTAACTGAACATTTGGAACAGTGCTTATTTGCATATTTCTTTCCAGCAGGGGTAATTTATACAGGGGTAATATATAAAACTGACAGTTCATTAGTGCCGATTCTTAGCAAATCAAAATGTTTCACTAGAACTAACATTTCAGAAAACCCTCAGACTGTTTCTACAACTGGGTTGCCAGCTTACTGGTTTCCTCTGCACTCCTACATTAGAGGAGTGGGGGGTTGGTTAAACATTTCTCTCACTAGGGTCTCCTCTCCAGCTAAGAGAGCAGGGAGAGCATCAGAGCAGGAGCATTAAGGATAAACTGCAATCAGCACTAGGCATAGACAGGGTTTAAAGATCAGGGAAGTACTGTAGCTGCAACTTTCCCAGCAAGGATCAATGCTGCATTACCGTAAGGAGAAGAGGAGAGGAGAGAGAAAGAGCAGACAGTATAAGGATCAATGCTGCATTACCGTAAGGAGAAGAGGAGAGAGAAAGAGCAGACAGTATAAGGATCAATGCTGCATTACCATAAGGAGAAGAGGAGAGGAGAGAGAAAAGATAGAAAGAGCAGACAGTATTTATTTTTCTCTTTCTGGCACAGTCATGTAGGCCTACTTTCTCTCCTTCTCCCTCCCGCTCTCGCTCTCACACTCTTTCATTTTCTCTTTCATACACACACTTGCACATCCAATTCCTCTATCATATCTCATTCTTTCTGTTTCTCTCTCTCACACACACACACTCCTTATCCCTCTCCCCCCTCTATAGGGGTCTATGGACAATGCGCAAACAGGGCCGACAGAGCGTAGCGCAGTGCTGCAATGTCGTTTTTCGTCCCAAAAGCGGCGGCTCCTTGTCATTCGACGCAATATTTTCCTACCTGGAAATTGAGACCCGACGTATCATTCCTTGCGAAGACTGAGGGGCAGCATTGAGTGATTTTAGCAACGGAAGTCCCGCCCCTGTGTCTACATCACATATTTTCCGGTATCCCTTCTGGTATAAAGTTCGAAGAGATGGATGTTCTGCTACTTCGCTTCTACTACTTGCAATATTCTTTTTTTGTGCTTTTTATTTCGACCATGGTTACCTGCAAGGAAACACGTGCCGTCATCATTGGCTTCACAGGCAAGGATATTGCTGCTAGTAAGATTGCACCTAAATCAACCATTTATCGGATCATCAACAACTTCAAGGAGAGAGGTTCAATTGTTGTGAAGAAGGCGTCAGGGCACCCAAGAAAGTCCAGCAAGCGCCAGGACCGTCTACTAAAGTTGATTCAGCTGCGGGATCGGGGCACCACCAGTGCAGAGCTTGCTCAGGAATGGCAGCAGGCAGGTGTGAGTGCATCTGCATGCACAGTGAGGCAAATACTTTTGGAGGATGGCCTGGTGTCAAGAAGGGCAGCAAAGAAGCCACTTCTCTCCAGGAAAAACATAAAGGACAGACTGATATTCTGCAAAAGGTACAGGGATTGGACTGCTGAGGACTGGGGTAAAGTCATTTTCTCTGATGAATCCCCTTTCCGATTGTTTGGGGCATCCGGAAAACACCTTGTCCGGAGAAGACGAGGTGAGCGCTACCATCAGTCCTGTGTCATGCCAACAGTAAAGCATCCTGAGACCATTCATGTGTGGGGTTGCTTCTCAGCCAAGGGAGTGGGCTCACTCACAATGTTGCCTAAGAACACAGCCATGAATAAAGAATGGTACCAACACATCCTCCGAGAGCAACTTCTCCCAACCATCCAAGAACAGTTTGGTGACGACCAATGCCTTTTCCAGCATGATGGAGCACCTTGCCATAAGGCAAAAGTGATAACTAAGTGGCTCTGGGAACAAAACATCGACATTTTGGGTCCATGGCCAGGAAACTCCCCAGACCTTAATCCCATTGAGAACTTGTGGTCGATCCTCAAGAGGTGGGTGGACAAACAAAACCCCACAAATTCTGACAAACTCCAAGCATTGATTATGCAAGAATGGGCTGCCATCAGTCAGGATGTGGCCCAGAAGTTAATTGACAGCATGCCAGGGCGGATTGCAGAGGTCTTGAAAAAGAAGGGTCAACACTGCAAATATTGGCTCTTTGCACTTAATGTAATTGTCAATAAAAGCCTTTGACACTTATGGAATGCTTTTAATTATACTTCAGTATACCATAGTAACATCTGACAAAAATATCTCATAACACTGAAGCAGCGAACTTTGTGAAGACCAATACTTTTGACTACGACTGTACAGCTGGACACTCACCCATGTACCAAAGCAGGAAGGTCTCCATTGAAAGGCCACTACACATAACACAAGGTTAGGTAAATGTCTTGAGGGTCTACCCTCACAAAAAAAAATTATGAAAAACTAAAACAAGGATGAAGTGAGTCATCATAGTACTCTTTATTGTGATTTGACAGTTAAATCCAAACAGCAAAACCAAGTGTGTAGCTCACAACATGACACAAACCGTCAACCAGAAGAAGAGAACATATGTGTGCACATGTTTTCCAAACCACACTCCAACATTTACTGTAGGATGCCATGCGTGATAGCAGCATCCTGGAAAGACAATTGACCTGCTGGCGTGAGGAAGTAGTCTTTGAGGTTGTTGCACATGTCTATAGCAACTCTGGTTGCCTTGTCTGTCGACATGTTTCTTAGGTCCAGGAAGCTGGTGTTTCCTTGTGCCACCTGTCTCCACTCTCCTGGAAGCAGGTCCCTAGTGGGTGTGGAGTGGTCAAACGTGGAGTGAATGTACCGTGTTGATGTGTCTGTGGTGCAAAGGTAGTCGTGGAGGGCCATGCAGGCCTTCACAATGGTCTCAGCTTTCTCTGGGGCAACCTCAAGGGTTCGTCCCAGGATCCTCCATCTTGCAGCAAGGAACCCAAAGCAGTTCTCTGAAATTCTTCTGGCTCTTGAGTGGCAGTAGTTGTAGATCTTCTTGGCGTCATCAAGGCCAGAAGAACCTATGAATAAAACAAATGTTTCCATTAGTAATGAACAGTAACATGAAGGCTATCAATTGTGTACTGTAACAACTTTGTAGCCTATGCTTTGGACATAGGCCCCCATCCTCTTATTGGGATGCTAGATCAATTTTATTTGAGGCATATCATTACAACGTCTATATTGGTATATTTTTCACATCATATGTATATAGTCACATGTATTTAGCGTATCTTACCTGGATATGGTCAGTACCTTGCATCGCAGACTGCTATCAGGACCATTGAGAAAAAGCCCTTGTAGTAATCGCTGCCCGAGTTTGCTGGATCTCGGATCCTAACATGTTTTCCGTTGACAGGTCCTGCACAAAATGGATAATTCCAACGATCCCCAAAATCTCTGCCAATTTTTGCCCATTGTGCCACGGAGGGATAAGCAACAAAATCCTCCTTCAGGACAGTCCAGATAGCCTGGCACACATACGCGACAATTGCACAAACTGTCGAGATTCCTAGTTTATAAGTTATAACTCGTAACGATACTTTGCTGTGTGCTGCCACTCGCCAAAAACCGAATGGTCACAGACTTTCTGCAGCACTTACGGGAGAGCTGTGAGTTCGCTTGTGCGAGATGCGAGGGGCAAACCGCTGAAGCATGTCATCAAACCGACATTCGAAAGTATTGAAAATGTCTTTCCTCGTCAATGCTTTGCATAGGTTGGACAAGAGACGTGTATTCTCCATCGTCCCTCTTGTAGTGTGGACGAACTTGCCATTTTCTCAGTCTTATTTTTCTTCTCCTCCTGAGTAGTAACAGCAGTTCAATTAAAAAAGAGACATGTTTGCTTCTGTGGCTAAAAAGTAGTGTCGTAAAGCATAGAATACCAGACTAGCATTTGTAAACAGGCATATAACACCGGATCCGGATGTTCAAACATTGTCGCTAGCTAGTTAAAAAGAGTGCCTCGGCCGCTCTTGCTTGGTAAGCTACTCTAGCTCTCCAAGCCCCCTAGTGGATATACACTATACAAGGTGGACTTCCTCTCTGGGTGGAACGCAACGAAAAGAGTCTGCTGCCCCCCAAAAAACACATCCACCCACGTGCACGCACACACGTAGATTAACGGAGTGGAGCTTGTAGCCACTTTATGATGGATTGGTATCCCCACTCCGTCTCTCCTAACAGACAGACAGAAAGACAGAGAGAGAGAGACATTCCAGATAACAGGCAGGACACCAGCCAATCAGCAGCGAGCACAGCCATTCCATTCCCACCCAGAGGGAAGGGGTACTGCAAGGGTTAATGCAGTTAATTTGGAGGCTACCACACAGCTAATAGCCCTATTATATTTGTACTGTAAGTATGAGTTATTAACTAAGACTGTATCTCTCTACTGCGGTATTTCACAAAGACATGCTTATTCAATCTTCTTGATTCATTGCATACAACTGGTGCTTCCACTGAAGCTAAATGCTACAGGCTAAAACAGCAGGACTGAATAGGTGATTTACTGATAAGAGAACCAGGAAACGATCTATGCTCTATGCTCTATGCTGCACTAACAACATTACCTAAATGCTTACCACTGCAGTAGTGGCAAACTGATAGCCATAACATTAGGACAACATAAGGAGTAGGTTATCTAATCCATTCTGCAGGGGAGGGATCCATGCAGTATAGATTTCTAGATTTCATTCCAGAGAAGGTTTCTTAATAGATCAGTGGGTTTATTGGATCTATGGATTCTCTCTAGTTCATTCGTCTCTAGGGCACGGTGGAGCTAGTGAATGAATATAGATTCACTGTGCTGACGAAGGGAGTCTGGCTCTGTCTGTCAGCCTACACCCTATTAGGAGCAGTGATGGAGTGTGTGTGTGTTTTTGGCTTTCTTATCCTTGTGGGGGACCAGAAGTCCTCACAAAGATAGTAAATCAAGGAAAAGTGGGGACATTTCATCGGTCCCCACAAGGAAAAGGGTTATTTTAGGCTTAAGGGTTAGGTTTAGGGTTACAATTAGGGTTAGAATTAGAGTTAGGTTTAGGGGTTAGGGAAAATAGGATTTTGAATGGGAATCAACTCTTTGGTCCCCACAAGGATAGTAAAACAAACGTTTGTGTGCGTGTGTGCGAGTGAGTGAGTGAGTGAGTGAGTGAGTGAGTGAGTGAGTGAGTGAGTGAGTGAGTGAGTGCGCGAGCGCATATGTGTCTGTATGTGAGTGCGTGCATGAGTGTGTGTTCACCTAAATGTGTATTTTCCTGCTTAGGGCATGTGTGTTATGCACACATTTCTATCTACCTATCTGTGTATGTGTGTGTGTTTGCAGAAGCGATAAAGTCCATTCCTGGAATGGCTCTGGCCTTGTGACCCGGCTGTCCATCCCTCCAGCCACACTGGGGTCTGACTGGGGGTAGTTGAGTAGTCTAGCTAGTGGACGGGGAGAGGAGACAGGACTAATGCATTTACTGGAGTGGAGACAGCTCACTCACTGCACCTGATCATATTACAGCCATAGAGAGGAAAGAGAGAGAGAGGGACAGAGAGAGAATGTGTGTGTGAAGACAAGAGGGAGAGAGAGGAATAAAGAGAAAGAAAGACAGGGCATAGACAGATATCGGGGGAGAGACAGAGGGGAAAAAGAGATGGGGTAGATAAAGAGAAAGGGAGGAACAGAGAGAGTGCAAGAGAGAGGGAGAAGGGGCAGAGAAGCTGAAAGCCAAGAGAAATAGCAGGAGAGAGCGTGAAAGCAAGAGAATGGAAGAGGGTGTCAGAAAGAGAGCAAGAGACTCATTGCAACAGAAAGAGAGAGGCACAGGCTCTGGTTACTGCAGCCCTGCCAGCCTGACTACACCGGACAGGATGGTGGGTCCGCTGGGACAGGGGTGACAACCAGGGGACAGCTGGAAACACAGGGACAAGGATGGGCAATCTGGCCAAGGTGTGGGTAACCTGAACTGGGGTGTGAGAGTGGGATATGAGGAGTGGGTGTGGGTCCAGAGACATGGGTATTGGGTGAAGGAGTAGCAGTAGTAGTAATAGTAGTGGATGCCAAGCAAGGGATAGTCCTAGGAATGGAGCTATGAATGGAGTTGGCTAGGAAGTTGATAGTGGAGACTGCTTGTAATGTAGGGTGTAGGGTCAGAGGGAAGGGCGTGTGAAGAGTGAAGAAAATGACTGAAATAGGCTAGGTGGTTTGTAGGGGCAGTGGGAAGGGCATAGTGTGTTGGCTGGGTGTATTATGTAAAGGTAAGAGGCAGAGAATAAAGCAATTCAAATGTTCTCTGAAAACAACATGCAAACTGAGGTATAGGGAGCACAGTGTAACAAAGCAGGTTTCAAATACATATCATTGCGATGTGTGGTCGGTCCTCTATAGGACAACATGAAGAAAAATTGCTAGTTTGAGCCCAGAAGCGTAGCCTAGCTTTGGGCCAGTAACCGAAAGGTCACTGGTTCGAATCCCCGAGCTGACTTAGTGAAAAATATGTCGTTGTGCCCTTGAGCAAGGCACTTAACCCTAATTGTCCCAGGGTCGCAGTCAATAATGGCTGATACCTGGCCGTGACCCCACTCTCCGAGGGTGTCTCAGGGGGAGTGGGATATGCAAAAAACTGTATACATGAAATAGGATAAATGTAAGCACCCACCTAATAATAATAATAATAATAATAATAATAATAATAATAACATCCCGAGAGCCCTTATAGCCCAGCTTCAGTATAGCATTTAAACAGTCTATACCTAGTAGACGGTTCCAGAGCGAGCAGCTGGGAGCGGCAGCCAGTCATCATAGGTGTAGCAGAGAGAAAGGGGACTCACACCAAACCAGCCTCAGCTAGCTCAGCTGCTCACACCAAACCAGCCTCAGCTGCTACTGTCCATCTATCCTCTTGCCTAGTCACTTTACCCCTACCTATATGTACATAGCTGAATCATAAAGTGGAAAATCACATTAGAAAGTTAACCCAGTTTGGGGGGTTAAATCCACCCCTTTTAAATCCCAATTTAACCCTAATTCCAGACTGTATATTAGTGAATAGCCTCTGAACCATGACCCTAGCCGTCTGTCAAAGACTAAAGCTACCCAATGGGACATTAAGACCAATGGTTTAAAGCAGTCTAGGGAATCCTCTTTTCCCTCATAGATGGTCAAAAAAAATTACTAATTAATACTTTTACATGTATATTTAATAAATGTATTCTTTTTTTGTCTTGACATTTCTGAAAGACAAGACTTGCTAAAAGGTCAACTTCACCTAATTGTATGGAACAATAAACATATAGTGTAAGGAGCATTTGCTTTCACCTTTTCCCTAATCCCTACCATCCATAATCTCCGGATACAGAGTTGTGGGTTCACAAGGTCAAGTGGAGGATATCAAAACGGGTAAACAAGCGAAAAACAGAGCGAGAGAGGGAGGAGAGTCTTATCAGCAGAAGGCAGGAGTCCCCCTCTCTCTATCTCCTATCCTATATTGTCAAAGGCTTTCTGCTCCAGTTGGCTCGGACAAAAGCGAGTGAGGACGCCGGGGGCTTTTCCCGCTATGATCGCCGTGGCACTGGCCAGGCTGGATAAAGGGCCCGATTAGGCTGGTGAATGGGCCCCCATTAAGGACATCCACACTAGTAGAGCCAGGGGCCCCGGCGTGGGCTGGTGGTAAGACAGCGTGGTAAGACAGCGTGGGCCCCCCGGGGCCAAACGGATCCGCATCAGGAACCTGAGAGGCACCTGACAACCTGACAGGCTGGACTCTCCCACTCAATATACACAGGTCTAAAGGAGAGGGATAGCTAAATGCAAAGAGTAAGGGGTGTCTGCACTAGAGCTAGTAAGAGAGAGCCTATGTTCTCAGTCTTTCTTGCCAGAACATTTAAAGGTAACAAAATATGCAAATGTGGGACTGCAAACAAGTCAAACATTTTTTGCTAAGCATAACTGATTCTGTTTAGCATTTCAAAAGAAGGTGTTTACCAGACAAAAGAGACAGCCATCTGAGCAGCAACCAGACATAATAACATGCAACCACCTGGTACCACCACTAGGTGCTATGAGGTCAGCTTACTGATAGGGGGCAGTAGAGCAAAAGAGAGGTCACTGGTCGACATCTCTTATTAGTTGTATTAAACACGACCCTGTTTGACTCAGAGAGGGCAAGACCTTCTCAATCCCTCCCATAACCTTTGGTTGGCTTGTCTTATGCCATCCTGTAAAAGGCGGGGGGGTGCGCGCGTGACTGTCCATGAGCGCGTGTCCGTGCAGACATGCATGATTAACGCATGAGTGTGGGAAGAGTGGAAAGTGTAGGCAGGATGTGTGTATGTGTGTGTGCATGAGTGTGTTTACTGCTGTCAGCACAGCAATGCTGTTAAATAAGTTCAATGTTAAAAAGAGGGAGGGGCGGTGATTAAAAAAAGCATAAATCAAAAAGAGGGAGTAGACTGATGGGAAGAAGAACTTACAGTAAGAGTAGAGTTCAAGAGGAAGTAAAGAGTGAGAGAAGGGAGTGCAGGAGTGTGGGAGAGAGAGAGACTGGAAGAGGGCAAAGGGAAGGAGAGTGTGGGAGGGAGAGCTAGGGATGGAGGTTGAGAACAAATTTACAGAGACAGAGGGAGAGAGACGGGAGTGTGGGAGTGCGAGAGCAGGACTGGAAGAGGAAAAATGAAAGGAAAACGGGAGCGAGAAAGAGAGAGAACTTGAAGTCTCATTTCACCTTTTTTTAGAGACACAAACAGAGAAGTTTGTTCTGGACTGGAACACGAGCCGCACAGACCACATGCTCTCCAGGGGTACAATTTCACAGCCCCTAATTACAGTGGGGTGTAGGATTTCTTATTAGGGCCTGCCAACATCCCAACACACACACAATTATACACACACACACGAAGGCATACACATATGCACTCACAAAAACACACATGCACGCACACACACACACAAATCCACCCACTCAAACACACTTACACAAGCATGCATGCAAGTACACACCTATGGTCGAACTGCAGAAACAGTATAACTACAGTACAATTCATGACATCTCTTATTATGTAGGAGTCAGGACCATTCATAGTTTCAGTTCATTTATAGAAAAATCACAACTATTTCAGATATAATTCCTATAACGCATTATCCATGTCATAATGATGTTGTCCTTTACTGTACTATATACACACACTACATGGCCAAAGGTATGTGGACACCCCTTCAAATTAGTGGATTCTGCTATTTTAGCCACACCCGTTGCTGACAGGTGTATAAAATTGAGCACACAGCCATGCAATCTCAATAGACAAACATTGGCAGTAGAACAACCGTTTAAGCTGAATGGAGAGGTACATCATTTTGCCATTGCACCCCACTCCTCCCTCCCCACGCCCCTGATACTTATACCTCAACCGTAGCGCTTCAACTATGACTAAAGTAACTCTATGAAGTGTTCTACTAGTATGTGTGTGTGTTTGTATGTATGTGTGTGTTTTTGTATGTATGTGTCTCCTGAAACTCCCTGCTCCATTTCCACTCCTCTCTTTTCACACACTCCCTCATTTACATTCACCTTACAATGCAGGTTTTTCTTTCCTTTCTCAGAGAATCCTCCAAAGTAAGAAAAAATGGAGACTAGGCCATTAAGCCTCCCCCTCTCTCCCTCCTCTCGATTTGTCGCCCTTTCTTTCTGGGTCCTTTCCCTGCCTGAAGACTCATCATCATCATCATCATCATCATCATCTTCTTCTTCTTCTTCTCCTCTGCTGTCTGCCTCTCTCCCTTCCTCCCCCTCTTCGATCCTCCCTCTATCTGTCCTCTCCCTCTATCAAACCCCCATGTCTTGCCTGTCCTGCAATCCCATTCATCCCCCTCTCGTGATCCTTCCCTCTCTCTGTCTATGTTTCGCTCTCCATTACTTAATTTACAACCCCCCCCTCACTACCCTGTGTAGTCCCAGGTCCTCCTGGGTTAATCTGTTGGTGGACCAGATGCATGGGCTCATTAACCTGGTACAACCTGCTAAGAGGCTGCAGACTGCCTGAGCCCACAGCCAAAGAGGACAGGATAAACAGAGAGGAGGGAAGGCGGGGGGAGAACGAGAAAGAAGGAGACATTGAGAGAAAGAGGTAGAGAGAGAACGAGAGACAGAGAGAGGGGGGAGAAGAAAACGAGAGGGAGAAGACAGAGGGAGATGGAGAAAGAGAGCGAGAGAAAGAGAGGGACAGAGGGCCTTGGAGGGTGGGATTTGTTACCTAACCTCATTCTCAGACTCCTTCAGCTTCATGAGACGTTTATATTGTCATGCTTTCATTTCATTCATTCTGACTCCATTTCAATGCATGGTTCTCATTTTATTCCCGAAAAGCCCACACACTCCTCGGGATATGAGAGCCAGAGAGAGGTCAATGTAATACCCAGCCCCCACCATCAACATCCTCCTGCACCTCTTCACACTCCGAGGCCCCCGTCCGTACCCCATTTCCAACACAGAGGGAGAAGAAAAAAGCGCTACACACATTATATCTTTTAAACGCTTCGTGTTTTTCTTCCACACTGCTGCAGTCTCTCAAACCTCACCCCCACTCCATGCACCCCTCACCATATCCAAATCTAAACTGCCATCATATAATATAAGCCCCCACACCCCCTGATGTTTGAGCAGACTGTTTGTTATGTGTGGAATAAATGAGCTCATTCATACAGTATTGAGTGGGAGCTCCGTCCCCTTCCCTTCACCACTGGCCCAATGTAAACAACCCAGAAAGGTAGCTATGCCCTGGCCAGATTACAACTGCTAAAACAGGGCCCTCCTCTCGCCCTCATTCTAGAGGTATCCGACCAGGACCAGATTACGGGTGTACTTTGTTGGAAGCTACATGAAAAGATAGCCTCCCCCTATTCAAATCAAATCAAATTGTATTTGCCACATGCGCTGAATACAACAGGTGTATACCTTACAGTGACATGCTTACTTACAAGCCCTTAGCAAACAATGCCATTTTAAGAAAAATAAGTGTTAAGTAAAAAATTGATAAGTAAAAAATTATAATTAAAGAGCAGCAGTAAAATAAAATAACAGTAGGGAGGCTATATACAAGGGGTACCGCTACAGAGTCAATGTGCGGGGCACAGGTTAGCCGAGATAATTGAGGTAATATGTACATGTGGGTAGAGTTAAAGTGACTATTAACTGCTATTCTTATTCCAGTCAACTTTCCCTCTCTTCAATCACACTCTTTCCACCGTGACACCGCTCCTCTATACATGGATGAATACACTTCTTCTCAGGAGGTTTCAGAACCTTTTCAGAACGTTGAGCACATACTGTAACAATCTATTGGTCTTTGGATGTTGACTTGTTTTAAGGGGTGTAAACTCTACACCAAGATCTTACACAGCCAGGACCACACTCTGTTCTGTAAATCTAACACAACACACAACCAACACTCAATAAGCTTAACAAGATAACTGGAATAGTAACTGTAAAAGACTGAGAAAATAACCAGAAGAAGACCTCAGTTTAGATGAGAGAGAGAAAATCTATCTCATAAAAGCCCAAGATCTAAGGGCTGCAATAAACGCCCAGTAAAAACAAAGCAATACAAGTACAAGCCCAAAGAGTATTCCTGATGAAACTGAACACAAGTTATGACACAACCTCACAATAATAACCCTCCCTAAGGGGAGAATCCTAACTTCCACTTAAGTTTAATTATTTTCACTTAGTCAAGCATTGATGTCAATGAGTGACTAACTGAATTGGAAGTTAGGATTCGCCATTCTGCCCCTTAGGAACCTAACTTACCTCTCATACTCCAGGTTGTCATGGTCACAGCGGGCGTCTTTGTGTTTCTCCCAGTCCTTCCCGTGACGGCATGTGGTGAGGGACACGATGTCCTTCCCATTATGGATGTGATGCAGGGCATTACGGGTGTCCGAGCCGATGCCCGTTAGATACCGCTTCCCTTTGAACATCAATAGGTACTTCCTGCGTGGGGGCACCGTGTTTCGCACCAACCAGCCCCTCTCGCCCCCCTTCAGGGGGTGCTCCTTGGAGAACAGGGGGATGGAGACGTCGAACCCGGGCCTGAAGTGTTCTGTGTTGATGCTGGCTTTAGCCAGGATGGCCTGGCCGATGTTGAAGCCCAGGTCCTCGGTGTAGTTGGGCCAGGTGCCCGAGTACAGGTTAAAGATAAGGTGGTTCCGGCCCTCGTTCCAGAGCGGGTAACCTTTGATACGATCGTCTAGGTTGGGCACGAACTGCCCCGAGAGCTGGTCGCGGTCCAGAGTGTCAATCCCCAAAACGAAGAGACACGCCTCGCGAGGGTCCGTGGTGTAGTACCGCGACTCGCCTATAGACGTCAGAATCTTACGATAGCTCTCCGACAAGCGCTCGCCCTTCTCCGACGGGTAGACGTACACTCTAAACCCGTCACGCCCTCTACGTCGACATCTTGTAAAGTCGAAGCAGGTCTCCATGCGGCAGCGACTGTCTTTATAGATGCCCGTCCAGGCTTGGTGACGCTGCTGGAGGGACTCGGTGGAACCCAGCCCCGTCTGGAGTTCCTCCAGCTGGGCATAGCCCGGCAGGAGGGCCCGGTCGGTCCAGTTGGGCCAGGGACGCACCACCTCGCCCCTCTGCTGCCCCAGCAGCTTGAGGAGACGGACCTGGACCCCGCCGCTCCAGTAGAAAAGCAGCAGCCAGCAGCAAGCACACAGCCCCAGCAGGACATACTTCTTACGCGCCTGCATGGGGCCCAGAGTGTCTCTCCTTCTCTCTCTTTTTCTCTCTCTCTCCTTCTCACTCTCTGCCCCTCAGTTATAAGCCTCACAGCGGTGGGCGAGTTGTTTCGAAGGCCTAACAAGGAGGATCCAATATAGAACGGTGTGGTAACTTGGACATCGTCGCTTCCAAGTCTGGTCCCATCCAGTTTGAGCCCATTGAGGATAAATAAATGGATGTTGAAGCCACTTTCTCCTGTTTCTCTCTCTCGTCTCTCTCTCAGATTCGGGTGCTGTGGCGCTGTGGCGCGTATGTGCACTTCCTGCGCTGCCCGATGCTGAGGATGATGAAGGGCGATGTCTCCTCTCTCTCAAGCCCTCCTCGCCTCCTCATGGCGCCCGCTGTCTCCCGGGTCTCTCCTGAGGACGTAAAAAAACGAGATCACAGCTCAGTACACAACCCGAGGAGCACTTAACAGCACAGCCAGAGCACAGCAGCACTATGCATATGAACAAGTCAAGGAACACTGTCTGAAATGATTCAGCAACACACCATTACGTAATGCACACAACACACCCCTATACCAACATGCAGATATACTGTATAAACCAAAACATACACTATAAGCATGAAGCGTGTACACACAGCGTGTAATTTCATTCACATAATATTCACTATAAAACCCCCTGATAAAATCTTTATGTAGAACTCGCTTGACGATTGAATCTAGTCTCCTCAAACACAGACCTCGCTCAGTTCAGTTCGCATAGCACACAGCTCTGGCGAGACACAAATAAAAAAACAAAAACACTCTCTCTATATTTGAAAATGGTCAAAGTAGTTTTAATGTTTGGTCTGGTTATGCTATTGACGTCTAGTCCTGGAACCATGGTGTTTTGGTTTTAGTGTGCCGAACATGAAGCAGCCAGCTCAGATATTATCATGTACTTCAAGCTCTAGCTGAACAGCGTCAGATACAGTTGAGATGCAGTGGATGGGAAAATGGGGAGCCGTTTAGCAACTGAAATGGAGATTTGTAAAGTAATGGAAAATACAGCCACTTTATGGCAGTGTAACGTCCGTTAATCTTGGGGTGGGGAGAGAGGGGCTTTTTGTTACATTTGAAAACATCAACCCGGTAAGTTTGCCAAAGCATCCCCCCAAAACTCCCCAGTGTGTGTGTGTGGTGTGTATGTGTGTGGAACACCTCACAGAGCAGACCAGTGTTCCTACTGCCAGCCGCCACACAAAGGCAGCTTTCAGGTCTCACCTGCTCTCCCTCACTTTCTCTTTTCCTCCCTCTTTCTTCCTCCCTCCCTCTCTTCTACCTCTCATTCCTCTACCTTCTCCATCCATGCAGAATTGATGGCCACCCTACATGTTCCTCCTGTTATCATGCATACGGGTGATATTGATCAACAATGCATTGTCTCATTAGACCAGTGTATTGTGATACTACAGAATGACCTTTGAATGTAAATTGAATGACTACTAAAACATACATTTCCAACTCATTGTGTCTGTGTGTGTTTATGTGAAACCATGTGTATATCAGGTGGGGTCTTTATGCAGGCCTCGTGAATATTTGTGTCTGTATGCAGGCCTCTTGTGACTATTTGTGTGTGTGTGTGTCTGTCTGCGTGTGCGCGCGTGTGTGTGTGTGTGTGTATGTATGTATGTATGTACAGTCGTGGTCAAAAGTATTGAGAATGACACAAATACTAATTTTCACAAAGTCTGCTGCCTCAGTTTTGATGATGGCAATTTGCATATACTCCAGAATGTCATGATGAGTGAACAGATTAATTGCAATTAATTGCAAAGTCCCTCTTTGCCATGAAAATGAACTTAATCCCCCAAAAAAACATTTCCACTGCATTTCAGCCCTGCCACAAAAGGACCAGCTGCCATCAGATTGCACCTAAATCAACCATTTATCGGATCATCAACAACTTCAAGGAGAGAGGTTCAATTTTTGTGAAGAAGGCTTCAGGGCGCCCAAGAAAGTCCAGCAAGAGCCAGGACCGTCTACTAAAGTTGATTCAGCTGCGGGATCGGGGCACCACCAGTGCAGAGCTTGCTCAGGAATGGTAGCAGACAGGTGTGAGTGCATCTGCATGCACAGTGAGGCAAAGACTTTTGGAGGATGGCCTGGTGTCAAGAAGGGCAGCAAAGAAGCCACTTCTCTCCAGGAAAAACATCAGGGACAGACTGATATTCTGCAAAAGGTACAGGGATTGGACTGCTGAGGACTGGGGTAAAGTCATTTTCTCTGATGAATCCCCTTTCCGATTGTTTGGGGCATCCGGAAAACACCTTGTCCGGAGAAGACAAGGTGAGCGCTACCATCAGTCCTGTGTCATGCCAACAGTAAAGCATCCTGAGACCATTCATGTGACCAGCCAATGGAGTAGGCTCACTCACAATTTTGCCTAGGAACACAGCCATGAATAAAGAATGGTAACAACACATCCTCCGAGAGCAACTACAGTGAGGGAAAAAAGTTTTTGATCCCCTGCTGATTTTGTACATTTGCCCACTGACAAAGAAATGATCAGTCTATAATTGTAATGGTAGGTTTATTTGAACAGTGAGAGACAGAATAACAAAATCCAGAAAGATGCATGTCAAAAATGTTATAAATTGATTTGCATTTTAATGAGGAAAATAAGTATTTGACCCCCTCTCAATCAGAAAGATTTCTGGCCCCCAGGTGTCTTTTATACAGGTAACGAGCTGAGATTAGGAGCACACTCTTAAAGGGAGTGCTCCTAATCTCAGTTTGTTACCTGTATAAAAGACACCTGTCCACAGAAGCAATCAATCAATCAGATTCCAAACTCTCCACCATGGCCAAGACCAAAGAGCTCTCCAAGGATGTCAGCGACAAGATTGTAGACCTACACAAGGCTGGAATGGGCTACAAGACCATCGCCAAGCAGCTTGGTGAGAAGGTGACAACAGTTGGTGTGATTATTCGCAAATGGAAGAAACACAAAAGAACTGTCAATCTCCCTCGGCCTAGGGCTGCATGCAAGATCTCACCTCGTGGAGTTGCAATGATCATGAGAACGGTGAGGAATCAGCTCAGAACTACACGGGAGGATCTTGTCAATGATCTCAAGGCAGCTGGGACCATAGTCACCAAGAAAACAATTGGTAACACACTACGCCGTGAAGGACTGAAATCCTGCAGCGCCCGCAAGGTCCCCCTGCTCAAGAAAGCACATATACATGCCTGTCTGAAGTTTGCCAATGAACATCTGAATGATTCAGAGGAGAACTGGGTGAAAGTGTTGTGGTCAGATGAGACCAAAATTCCCCCAACCATTGGCTCGGGGAACAAAACATCAACATTTTGGGTCCATGGCCAGGAAACTCCCCAGACCTTAATCCCATTGAGAACTTGTGGTCGATCCTCAAGAGGCTGGTGGACAAACAAAAACCCACTAATTCTGACAAACTCCAAGCATTGATTATGCAAGAATGGGCTGCTATCAGTCAGGATGTGGCCCAGAAGTTAATTGACAGCATGCCAGGGCGGATTGCAGAGGTCTTGAAAAAGAAGGGTCAACACTGCAAATATTGACTCTTTGCATAAACTTAATGTAATTGTCAATAAAAGCCTTTGACACTTATGAAATGCTTGTAATTATACTTCAGTATACCATAGTAACATCTGACAAAAATATATCATAACACTGAAGCAGCAAACTTTGTGAAGACCAATAGTTGTGTCATTCTCAAAGCTTTTGACCACGACTGTATGTATGTGAGTGCACATCAGGTAGTCTCAGATAGTGAGCTCACTGAGAGCCATAGAGATTCTGGGTGTTGGTTTTTGGCTCAGCCAAGCTTCTTTCCCACAGCACAGTGGCAAGTTGACAAAGTTGTAAAGAAACAGACACTAGGGATCCCATTACATAGTCCTCATCAATAATTTACCAGCTCCTTTAGTTAAGACATTGATTTTCCTTTCTGCATTATATCCCCTGCCTTTCCTACTGAAGTAAAACTCAATCTACCTCAGGATACTCTCACACGGCTAAGACATATATCCAATCTGACAGAAAAAAGGCAACCTGAGCCAGGAGTTGGAGCCGGTTCAGGGAACAGAACAGAAAACCGATTTTTTGAGGAACGGAAACATAACCCGGAACGAAAGTGATCTCTAGTGTTCCGGAACAGAAACGTTATTCTGAAATCTTGAGGTCCGGTTAATGTCATTTTTTTGTTCCAAAGATATAAGGGTTCTGCTTGGAACGATTGGAAAATAATTTTGGTTCCACCACTGACCCGAGCACTATAATGTCTCTAATGATTTGTAGTTTAGGGTGATTGGTAATGGTATGGGAGTTATGATAATGATCATTGTCATGATGGTGACGTGATGGTAATGATGATGGTAATGACAAGGATGGATTCTCACTTTCTTCTCCAACTAATACCAAGATATTGTCACAAAATGAAAGACACCAAGAAGTTAAATTCCACGCTGCCACCAAAGAACCAGGGAAATGTCAACTATCCCCTCCACATCTATCAGTAATCCCCATAACCAACTGTCAACATTATGCAAGGCAACGATAGAACCCCAATTGCCATCCTGTTTATTGTACTGTGTAAACGAAAACAGTAGTGTAACAATAGATGGCATTCACCATAGTAACAACAGAAAACCCATTAGCGCTGGGAGCACTAGCTAATAAATGTAGGCCAATACAATGTAACAGCCTTTACACAAATGTACATAAACACACACACAGGCACACACACACACAAACACACATGCACACCTTGGAGAAGGAGTTGCGTAGCCTGCTAAGAGAGTTGTGGGAGAGTATGTGGATCCACTGTCACGGATCAATTATGAATGGATCAGTATGGTGGGGCCTAGCACTGAGAAAGGTAACATGGCCTGTTGAGGAGCCTGAGGGAAAGTACAGGATTCAGACAGAGGTGAACCTTTAGGGTTTTAGTTGGAAGCTCTTAGACCGCGTCCTTCCTTTCTTCCTTCCTTCATCTTTTATGGTTGATCACTGGTCTGACATTAAGCTTTGACAAATATGGTAAAGAAGGGTAATGGATTCATTTTTAGTTCCACCACCAATATGTTGATGTCAGACTCGAGATCAGATCAAGAAGGTATCTGTGAAGTATTTCAGCTTAGCCTTGAGATATGGGGTGACAGAAGGTGTGGAAGCTGTCTAAAAACCCAATCCAGGCAAAGCAGCCTCGAAAATTCTTCAGTAATTTGTCACACTAGAAGGCATGAGACTTGAAAGAGTAAGGTACCTGAGATGACTGTGACTTGCCTTTTCAGGTAAGTAGTGAATTCAAATAAGAAAGACTTTTGAGATGTGTGATGAGGATACTTACTGCAATGCATTGTGGGAAGGCTAACACACAAGGAAGTAGATGGGTCATCAAAGCAGTAGGGAGTGAAATATACAGCAAATCTACTTGTCACCTGTGTGTTTGCATTGAGCATTAAAAGCCACACCGTAAACATTACAGGTGCCTTGTGAAATCTCTTTATTATCAAGACAAATGAGCTCCAAGTTCCCTTCCTCACCCTAACCTCTCTACCCCCATGCCTACACTGCATCCTCACCTCTGGCTGGGTTTGTTGTTGGTTCACAGGCTTCAGTCAGTGTGGGTGACAGCTAGACTAGCGGCCTGCTCAAAGCTCTTCCCTCCATCGCCTCTCTCAGGACCTCGAGGACTGCCTGCCCTCAACTTTGCCTGCTGTTCCCACAAGACTAACTAGTCTCTCTGCAGCTATCGAAGGAAATGCAATTGAATCATCAGTAGATTGGATTGTGTTTACAGCAACCGTCGACTGCCACAGCAACCGTCGACTGCAACTCCGATGCAATAATACAGAAATGTAACAGGATGGGGAATATGTATGAAGGCATTGATAGAAACTGAAATGAGCTTGCGTTGGACTCTGAAGGAAGTAGTCATTTCCACTGTGCATGGGGAAGCGACACTATTATGTCAGAGATGATTTGCGTAGGTATATAAATTTGACTATAAACGGACACTAGATCAGCAGCATCTGATTTTAAAATAGTAAGTAAATTATTTCAGAACAGAGTTGGAATGCCTGAGTCAGTGTCTATCTTCGTGATAAAGTTACACAGAGACTCAAATCCTGAACTGCTACTTGTTAGGCTGTTTTCTGCCAACGTGTTCAGTTAGTAGGCTCTGTGTGTGTGTGTGTGTGTGTGTTTTTGTGCACACACACACGTGTTTACTGGACTAAAGCTGGACACACGTTAGTCCAGGGAAATTAACTGTTCCTAAAGAAAAACAAGTATTGCGGTGAGGTGAGAGGCGAAGCCAGACTAAAATTAAACGCTGGACTCTGTCATTAGAGGCCAGAGAGCCATAGCGGCAATTCCAAGGGGCCTCCTAGTCTGAGCCTTATTGTGCCATGCAATGTGTGCTTGTGGGGACGTGTGTGTTTGTGGGGAAGACCTGACCAGGAATGACTGAGGTTGTGGTTTGTCTGCGGTCATCTCAGAAAGTGCTTTTGGGAAAAAGGGAAAACAGGAACAGTCCAACCAACGCCCAAGGCACCCAGGCATTAAGGGCGTCTAGGTGATTCTCTTTGCTGTTTTTTACAATGGAGGCAGCACACACACCTTTTTTATTCATGAGCAAGGCTGTTAAGAAATTGGGTTCCTTTCTGTCTACAGTGAGCTAGTAGTGTGGAATTGTTCCATTTAGTAGAGATTACCTGAGGACCGTAATGACCATAAACCTCATTAAGCCCTGGTATTTTTATAAGGACATTTTCTTGATAGCTGTGCGTTTCTACCCAATAAAACCTTGTTGCCCTACGTGGTGAGAGTCTGCGACAGACTCTGACACGGTTAATAAGATGTTTACCTTTAGCCTGAACGACCCGTGCCTAGCCTCCCACCGCCTCAACGATAATTACAACCTGGCTTGATTAATTATGTCTCCATAATATGCTGCTCTCACTCCGATGCCACGAGGGCTGATTAAGCAAACGTACAAGATGGGTTGGAACAATTAGGGCTGCTAGCTCCGCAACGACTATTGCTGCTCAAACAGCAGAGCATGTAGGATATGAAACACAACTTATCATGCTATCTGCATGGGGCTCCAAGCAGAAAATGCCCCCTATATGCAGATCTGGGATCAGATTATAGTGAAAAAACTTTGACTATGGGGGATGAAAGTAAAACATAACCTTGGATCAGGTCTAAAGGACAATTTCACGACTACATAATGATCAGTCCAGGGAAAAATAAATGTTTATCCATGGGGTTGGACTCTAAGGAGTGATGTGTAAGAGTGGCCTGGACCAAAAATAATAATTTTTATGCCTATGGGATGCCAGTGTTTTATGGCTGTGCCCAGCAATTCTATAATTCAAACTTTGCTTCCTCCATTATGATACCCATTCCAGAACAGTGGAGGCTGCTGAGGGGTGAACGGCTCATAATAATGGCCGGAACAGAGCAAATGGAATGGCATCAAACACCTGGAAACTATGTGTTTGATGTATTTGATACCATTCCACGGATTCCGTCCTCCCCAATTAAGGTGCCACCAACCTCCTGTGTTCTAGAAGCAGCCTGCCAGCCTCCATTGTGTACCCCGTCCTTCACTATACAAAATGAGGTAATATATTAAGTGTGAAATGATGCAATGAGTCCGACATCCTTGTCAGAGCAGCAGAGAGCCGAGTCACTTTCAATCACCTATCCACATCTCTAGATACCATGGTATCACACTCAAGCTGAGTCATACAGTATAGACTAGTCCAGATTGAATCTGCATGATGATTCTTTCAACACCTTTACTAGACCACGTTCTCCGAATATGGATAAATAATAACTAGTATCCTGAAAGAGAAGCTAGAATCCTTAGTTGCTACATCCATTTTTGGACTTACTAATTAATAATATATACCCATTAATTATTGAAGAATATAACTTGTCTCATGAGCTTAGTTCAACTGTCATTTCCCATCAGAACCCAAAATGTAAGCTTGTTTTACTCCAATGTTTGTAAACAATGTAAATGCAAACAAACGCTGTACAGCTTCAAATCATGCTTCAAACTGATTTTAATATCACGGATGGTCAAACCTTGCATCCATAGCTCGGTCTATGCAGCTCGGTCTATGAATTTGAGAGTGGTTACATTTCTCCAGGCTCATCCCTCAGCTAGCTTTAAAGCTATTACTGTTTGGTAGCAGTGAATGTGAAATCATTCCACAGGTTTTGTGTTTTGATTTCTAATTATTTATGGGGCGTCAGTTCGGACCATGTCCCTCTCCTTGGCTGCACTTCATCAGTCAATACCATAAATTAATTATTGTCAGGGGATGTCACCATTTAATTTTACACCCAAAATGCTTCACAACTGAATTGGTTGTGACACCTCTCTTGAAATTGGGGATACTGAGCTTCATATCTCTGTCAGTGTATCCAATCTGAGTGCGAAGAAAGGCATCTCTGAGCTTCAACACTTGGAAAAACAGGGTCATCCATCATCACAACTCAAAATGTGTTAATGGCCTTTCCAAGACACACACATGGTCATGCATAATGTTATGTTAATAGATTTGAAATTTAATTTACAAATGCCATCATTCTATTGCAACAAATGCAAAATTACACCCATATTAGATTATTTCTGAAGCAGAGCATTCAACCTTCATAATGTTTTACATAATTCTTATCCCTCAGAAAACAAGCAAACAGCATAATAGTAAAAAAATAAAAAAATAAAGATGTTTTGTCACATACACCGGATAGGTGTAGTGAAATGTGCTGTTTTACAGGGTCAGCCATAGTAGTACGGCGCCCCTGGAGAAAATTAGGGTGAAGTGCCTTACTCAAGGGCACCGATTGATGTTTCACCTTGTCGGTTCAAGTATTCGAACCAGCGACCTTTCGGTTACTGACCCAACGCGCTAACCGCTAGGTTATTGTGTTGTTACCTGTACTTATTGTGGTCCTACGGAAATGACGGGCAGACAGTCTCATCCACTTTCAAAAGTAAGTCCTTGTCGGTAATCTTCGTGATTTGTCAGCAATAGTTGTCAACAAAATCTGTCATTGCTTGCTCGCCTCTGTTCTCTTGACGCTCCTCTAGCTACAGCGGCACGTTGTGTTTGCGTACAGGGTAGATCAATACCCCGATGTCGTTGAGGCACTTCGCACTGACTGTCCTCTCGATTTACGAACTCTATTACATGATTGTGTTACACGACTGACACGCGCAAACATACACACCGGGCGCGTCCATAAAAATAATAATCACCACGGCGATTCCCTCCGCCCATGTCTGCGATTACAATGACAGTTTTCTCCGTCTCCACAGTGGCATAACTTGGGTGTTCGCCCTACCTGGAGCCACATTAAACCGCACGCTTTCTCTGCAGCAAGGAAATTAACAAATTATTTAATATGATTCACTCTCTTTGAATATTCATCGTGCCAGCAGTATAGGTTAGCCTATATGAGAAATAGACTACAGCCTATCCCTGGTGTCTATCATTCCCGTATTGCACTCCCTTAATCTGAGCATGAGTGTGTCGAGGGCGTTGATACAATTCGGTAGAAGCTATAGAAACAATGCATAGGGGAAATAAACAATCGTTGTGGCTACAAATAGACCAAGCATTTAAATGCGCTGCCATCGGTTGGGTTCATAGGCTACTCGTAGAATGTCAACAGTGACAGTATGGGACTGACCCGAGCCTGCGGACTCCGTAGGCTATGCTATGCTCATTCCCTTATGAAATTAATATTGAACAGTAGGCACAATGCCCTTGGACACTGAGCACGACATCACATGCAGGATCACCACTCTGTCTATAAACACTTGTCCATATACAGTTTTATGTGATTGAGAATAATCCTATTACTTCCGGAGTGCAACATGCAGTCATTGATATAGGCTATTGAAAAGACAAAATACAGACATAATAGTCTATCTCCGGGTAGGGCTGCCGACACCTCCAGTGCGCTCCGCCTGCTTTCTCCCGACAGAGAACTCACCCTCACCGAGGGGAGCAAAACAAAGCGCAGTTCCCCTCTCAGGCAATTTCCTTTTCACTCCTCGGCCAAGCATTTGCAAATCACCTCCGCATGCACGCACACGTTATCCTGCAATACCGGAATTTGGATATCTGCGATAAATTGTCCATTTTTAACATACACAACGTTCCAAAGACGACCCGCCCCCTGCGTTTGTGATTGGTTTTCGCGGCGCCGAGGTACCTCCGTCGAGCAAAGCTGTAGTCTATTTAAAGAAAATACACACATCTGTCTAGCGGTTCCGCGCAACTGGAGGACGTTGTAACCTTTGAATTACACACACAGAACGGCTTCGACTTTGAAATGAACCCCTAAATATCGTGACCTTGGGTCTATAAGGCTATATTTGTGCAAAGCATAGTTCTGAGATATTGAGCATCAAAGTTTTCACATCCCAGATTTTGTAGTAAATTCTTCTTTCATAACCCATTAAGGTCCTCACCTTAAATGTACCTTAAGTGCAGAGTATAAAAATCCTGAAATCCGTTTTTTTAGGGGGGTGCAAACGCACCTGGGTTCAGCCGTACGGTTCTACCTGGCACAGAATGTTTATAGAGAACTAGCTAAAGCGATAGTTCACAAAAATGACAAATACACTATATTCTATAGAGAACTAGCAACATTGCTAAAGCTTAGCTCTGGATGAGTAAACTGATATATTTTTCTGGTCTCTGACACCCAAAGTCAGTTAATTACTTGCTAGTTATCAATACAAATGTTTGTAATTTTTGTGAAATACTCCTTCCATGTAGGTTTTCGTATTGATATAGAAAAATACAAAAACAGCAATGCCTCTCCAATTGGCCTTAAACATTCTCAAAGGCACCTGTAGCCTATTTATTTGTTTTTACCATAAAGAGCTTAAAGGAAAATTCCACCCCAAAACTATCTTTTCGTATTTGTTTCATTAGTCTATTGTTGATATAGTCCCTAAATGTTTTACATGTCAACAATCAAGTTAAGATAACTTTCAAAAGACCTAAATACAGCCGGTATGATGCACTTTGTATCATACGATGCAAAACACAGCATCATATGATGCAAAATGTATCATACCGGCTGTATTTCTGTATAAAAAAATATATATATCTTGAAAACTTGATTACTGACATGCAAAACACTTTGGGACTATGTCAACAATGGATTACTAAAACAAATATCAAATTATAGTTTTTGCGTGGAGTTTTCCTTTAAGTGATGGTCATTCTTCTGATCTTCTGAAAAAGTGGTGAAAAAGATCCAAGTAATTGCAAAAGAGGACCAGAACCTATGAATAATCAAGGACTTGGGACAATAAGGTTCTACCTGCAAAATATATGGTTTTGAGATAATTAATATTTTTCAAGTCCCAGATCTCAGAACTGTTCCTCTTTCATGACTCAATAAGTACATCACCTTATATACAATCATTTTTCATTGACAACCCAGCATTGTGTGATTGGATTGCAGATAGAACCTTATAGCACCAAGTTCAAATGTGTTTGCGCAGATAGCATTTTCAGATTTCTCATTTTATTCATCGTAAATGTACTTTTTCACAAATCTGACATATCTCACATGTGAATGACCTCCTAAAGAGCAACTCTATGTGTATAACTCATTTTTGACCAAAATTGCAGATAGAACCTTATAGTCCCAAGGTCTCTATGTCAGCAAATGATTTGGGTTCAAGATAAACATTGCATAACTCTAGACCATGCTTTTATACTTAGTTTGTCTGTGATATAATTTATGCTAATCTAGTTTGAGCAGGAATAAAGAGGCTGGAAAATAAAAAATCTGAAAACAACTAGCCTATCTCACACAATTTAAACAACAGCCAAAACTAATTCAGTAATTCAATCTTTTATCACACTTGGTGTTCATTAAAACACACACAATTCACAATTTAGGGTGTTACCTAATTAGGCCTACCATGTTACAATGTCAATTACATTGTCTGTACACCTACGGTATAAAGTGCTACCAATCAAAATTAAGAAAGAAGGGGAGGGGTTGTATGCACATGTGAGTAAAATTATCAAGTCATCAGTATGATCAAGGTGGTCTCTTTGCGAATATAACCTACCCAAATGCTGGTCATTTTCTATGCATCTGTGCCTCCCTGTGTTCAAAATATTTAACTACTCACAGTCTCTCACTCCTTTGTGAGGCTGCTCCATGTTCTCTGTCCTGCAACAAGCTCTCACAGTCTCACGTCAGAATTAGACGTTAATCCATGATTCTCAAACGTAAAATTTCAAAGTTGTTACATATGTCAAATTTTGAAGTGTTTGGTTACTTCTCTGTATCATTCCAAGGTTAAGTTTACATTTTAGTCATATAGCAGACGCTCTTATCCAGAGCGACTTACAGTTAGTGCATACATTATTTTTATTTTTTTCATACTGGCCCCCCATGGGAATCGAACCCACAACCCTGGTGTTGCAAATGCCATCCTCTACCAACTGAGCTACATCCCTGCTGGCCATTCCCTCCCCTACCCTGGACCAATTGTGCGCCGCCCCATGGGTCTCCCGGTCACGGCCAGCTACGACAGAGCCTGGATTCGAACCAGGATCTCTAGTGGTACAGCTAGCACTGCGATGCAATGCCTTAGACCACTGCGCCACTCGGGAGGCATTAACTCAGAATTCTTAAGATTACCTGATTTGTTTAATATTAATAGTTAACAATTACAGTTGAAGTCGGAAGTTTACATACACCTTAGCCAAATACATTTACAGTTAATATAAGGAAATCAGTGAATTGAAATACATTCATTAGGCCCTAATTAAGTTTTTCACAATTCCTGACATTTAATCCTAGTAAAAATTCCCTGTCTTGGGTCAGTCAGGATCACCACTTTATTTTAAGAATGTGAAATGTCAGAATAATAGTAGAGAGAATGATTTATTTCAGCTTTTATTTCATTCATCACATTCCCAGTGGGTCAGAAGTTTACATACACTCAGTATTTGGTAGCATTGCCTTTAAATTGTTTAACTTGGGTCAAACGTTTCGGGTACCCTTCCACAAGCTTCCCACAATAAGTTGGGTGAATTTTGGCCCATTCCTCCTGACAGAGCTGGTGTAACTCAGTCAGGTTTGTAGGCCTCCTTGCTCGCACACGCTTTTTCAGTTCTGCCCACACATTTTCTATAGGATTGAGGTCAGGGCTTTGTGATGGCCACTCCAATACCTTGACTTTGTTGTCCTTAAGCCATTTTTCCACAACTTTGGAAGTATGCTTGGGGTCATTGTCCATTTGGAAGACCCATTTGCGACCAAGCTTTAACTTCCTGACTGATGTCTTGAGATGTTGCTTCAATATTATTTTTACTTTTTTTGTTAAAAATAAATGCACTGTTGGTTAAGGGCTGTAAGTAAGCATTTCACTGTAATGTCTGCACCTGTTGTATTCGGCGCATGTGACCAATACAATTTGATTTGATTTGATTTGATATATCCACATCATTTTCCTTCCTCATGATGCCATCTATTTTGTGAAGTGCACCAGTCCCTCCTGCAGCAAAGCACCGCCACAGCATGATGCTGCCACCCCGTGCTTCATGGTTGGGATGGTGTTCTTCGGCTTGCAAGGACCCCCTTTTTCCTCCAAACATAACGATGGTCATTATGGCCAAACAGTTCTATTTTTGTTTCATCAGACCAGAGGACATTTCTCAAAAAAGTACGATCTTCGTCCCCATGTGCAGTTGCGAACCGTAGTCTGGCTTTTTTACTTGTGTCATGCACAAAGTAGATGTCCTAACCGACTTGCCAAAACTATAGTTTGTTAACAATACATTTGTGGAGTGGTTGAAAAACAAGCTTTAATGACTCCAACCTAAGTGTATGTAAACTTCCGACTTCAACTGTATATTCTTAACAATAGTAAGGCATTTCTGTTCTACTTATGCTGTGTTTTCTATAAAGGGATGGTTCCACTCTCTGCTCCCTGTAGCTGGTCTGGGAGAATCGTCAAGGACATGGTGTGACTCGAGTTTAGAGATAGTTTTATTAACAGAATAGACCTGTATTGTCTTGTAGTGTATTAAGAATTATGACTTTGCTAATGTTTTCAAGTGGAACCTGAGAGGTTGTTTGTTCAGTTTTAGAGGGAGTTGTTTTAGGGTGACACCCCATAGAAGAGAGGGAGTGTGTGTTGTAGACAGGGGATTGGACAGTAGAGGGAGCCACCCATATTTTGGGGAATATTATAAGTACTGGGTTTGAACAAAGAAGATTCGAGCGGACATTGTAATTTGGAAAACACTGCTCTCCGGATGCTCTAGACATCTGTAAACGTATGCTGAAATCTTGTGATATGAATAAAACTTATGATCAAAGCTCAGTATAAGCGGACTCCTTTGTTACAGCATAATTAGCAACATTGACTCGACACTACAAATTTGGCGACGAGTGATGAGGCGGGTCTGCGTCTCTGCAGTGTTATATTCATGAGCAACGACGTGACTCTCGCTCAAGACGCCGGCTTAAGGTGAGATTTCTCACGGTCTTGTGTGTGTTTCCTTCGTCAGCTTTTGGGTGTGCGCTCAGGAGATGTACCGTAGGGGACCGATGTGTGCTTCTGTTGCTTTTATTGCTGTGGACTAGGGGTCTGGCCTAACCATTCTAAATTTCTTTGCACTGGTAAACAGCGCAAAAGGGGGGAGTGTCTATAGAGTGTCTATAGAGATACTTTCCTTGAATAAGAGTTCAAGAACAATCGATTGAGAGGAATAAGGCTTAGGCATATGTATGTAACTTAGAACCGTCGTGAATCAACGGAAGCCCTTTTATAAAGGCGACCTCTATGATGGGCCAAAAATCCTAATAACGCGTTAGGTGTGGTTAGGTGAGTCCTGGGGACTGGAGGCCGTGGTATATTGATATTGTATGTTACCGCTCAGCTGACAGTTGACGAATTGTTTGATTGATGTAACCACTCGTTTCAATTCCACAGGGATCTCGTGGTAGCACAAATTTAGCAAACAAAGAATTTTACGGCACGGCGGAGGGAGAAATGCTAAACGTGACCTGCTAATTATGCTTCATGCTACATGCTAATGCTAATGCTAAATGCTAATTCATGCTACATGCCAAATTTGAGGCGTGCATCCGTTTAATATTTTTTCCTTGGTGGTCCATTGGAATGGGACGAGCCACCAAAAGGTGTGTTTAGATAGTATGGGCTTGGTGCCTGATGTTTTGTGAGCTCTGTTAAGTGTTATTGTTTGTCTATAAGGGTAAAGGAGAGGAGCTATAGCGGGAATGCTAACGTTCTGTTGTCTGGAGTGAAGAGAGCTGATAGAGAACTCCTTCCACTGTGAAATCGTACTGATGAATGTACTGCGCATGCGTGTGATTTTACGACACTAGAGTGACGTAGGGGTAAATAGGTCACTCCTCTGCTACACTGTGCAAGGGGGGAGGCTCAGACGAACGAGGGAACAAAAGACATAGACATTTAGAGTCTAATGGTGTATTCTGGTTGTTACATCAGCTGCTGTTTGACGATGAAACTGTTTTCTTGAGACCTATTGAATTGATAAATGAGAGAGAGATGTTGACGGATTAAAAATAAAAAAAATAAAAAAAATAAAAAAAATAAAAATTTTATTGAGCTATTTATACGATTCCTGAGTTATTTCTTAGAGCGAATTTGACTGGAGGAATATTGAATGGTTAAAGTAACTCAGTGATTGCATAAACTACTACATTCTTGTCTGTTTCTTTGTTCTTTTGTCATATGAGAGACGATAAGAGGAACGAGGAGAGAGAGAGAAAGAGAGGAAGTGCTGACGTGTACATCATGTGACAGGGTGTGACGCGACAGAGGCTGCTGCACCGGATCTCGTCAAATATCAGGCTAGTGCTGTTCTGTTTACAAAGGCCTTCCCCTACAGGATATTTGATGTTATGACAATTTGGCAGGGACTTGGCAAAATACTGATCAATTGATGAAAATAAAAATTGCATTTTGGAGTTTTTGTGCATGAGTGGGTTTGATTAGAGTTGTGTTGGGAATCGAGTACTGACATTATTCTGTAAAATTAAGATGATTGGATGCTTATTAAGCAATGGGGTTTATGAGTACTGTAGTGTTGCTGGATTATAGGTATTTTCTTTTTGGATTGCTCTGAAGTTGTCTACTTTCCTGTACTTTTCCTGATTGAAGGTGGTAAGATAGCCACTAATTGATAAATTAGTAAAATAAAATAAAAAATTATTTTTGATTATTCGTAAATTTATTGATTAATTGTTTAATAAAATAAAAAATATATATTAATAATTAAAGGGAGGACACTATAAGCTATATATTCTAAAATAATAAAATAATTCACAATAAAGGAATATAAAATAGTTGTTGCAATGGGGAAAAAGGATATCAGGACTATGAAGGTAATTACACCTGTTGATATAGTACAGAATAGTAATCCTTTAGTTAATGGTATTGCTAGGTTATCCGGCAAATGGAACAAACGTTGGCCTGACATTGAACAACCATGGCCAGTGGAAGGGACTCTTAACCCTGATGTAATCAACACAATGAAAGTGCTTCTGTCAATTCATAAAGCAGAATCAAAAGAAAGGGAAAAAAAAGGGAACAACGTAAAGAAAAGAGACAAAGAGAGCTGGGTGTTGTTAAGTTGTCCTTCATTCTCAAACAAAAACTGATAAAAGATGCCAGCGATAAAATAAACAAAGGTATAGAGAAAATGGTAAAACAAGGAAAGGCGACAGAAAAACTAATGGCAGAAGTCAGTACACCTTTCTCACATACGGATTCAGCAAAAAGACCCCCACCTTATGAGGAAGAAGTAGAGCTTAAGGACGTCTATCCTCAGCTTCCGGTGATCATTCAGGAGGGTGATTATTGCATCAGAGATGAAGATGAACGAATAATAGAGAGAGGACAAGCAGAAACGACCATAACTCCAGAAGTAAGAAAAAAACGAGATGTCTGGAAACTAAGGGTAGAATGAGGTTCAGGAGAATGGAACTTGATGAAGATGATGATGATGATGATGATGATCAGAGTGATCCAGACGAGATCATGGGTGGATATGACCCTGTGATCAGACGGAGGTTGGCAAGAGCGGAAAAAAGGGGTGATGGATGTTTGAAGAAGAAGAATACAAGAGATTCGAGTTCTGATAAAAGCAAAGATGAAGACAGCGATGAAGAGTGGGAGAGTAAAGGTGCTTCATATTCAAGGGGATTTTTTCCAACAATGACTAGCACAGAAGAAATAGAAAGAGATATAGACCGATGCGTATCATGCCTGGATAAAGTGAATGATTTAGGAGAAGTAAAAGAACTGGAGGAACAACTCAAGAAGCTGAAGATACAGAAGAAGAAACTGCTGAGAAAAGAATCCCAAGAATTTGAGAAAAAATATACATTGAGGCCAAGGAAAGAGGACACTAGCAAGAAAATTATGCCGGTGATCATTCGAGGTCAAAACTTAGAATATAAGCCTTTGCAAAGTACCGATATGTCAGATATACTTGAGAAGCTGCCTACTCTTCAAGATGGAGCCTATCCTTGGATTTCAAAATTGGAAGAAATTACGGTGGGAACACAGTCTGCTATAGGAGACATTAAGAGACTTTTGGCTAATCTCCTTGGGATTCCAGGTATGGAAGACATTTTTCAGAGAGCGGGACCGAATAGATATGTGGGGACTGCAGTGAACGACCCTGAAGTGTTGGCTGCAAGTAGAAATCGGCTGTGGAGAGCATTGAAAGATACATTTCCAACAAATGTGCATCCTGATAACATTCTGATTGACCCACTAGGACAACAAGAAAATCCGAGAGCCTATGTGTCAAGAGTTCATCAAGTGTGGAGAAATATTACTGGAAATGATCCAGATGTGAGTCAAATTGAGCAGTCAATTTTGAGAGCTAAATTGCAGATGGGACTGCCCTCACCAGTAAGGAGTAAACTGGCAGAGGTGGTTGGACTTGGAAGCATGACAAAAGGTGTCTATACAGATCATATAGCCCATCAAGTGGATTTGTACATAAAAAAGGAACACAACCAGAAAGAACAGGACCAAGAAACTCTCAGAAAACTCAATCAAATACAGCTGGGGGAGAAGAAGAAGGAGAAGAAAAGCTTTGGTTATGAAGAATCCGAGTGAATCGAATCAACAATCACTGCTACAGCTTCAACTGAACAAGGTTAAATGCAATTGTACCAGCCACAACAAGTGGTATAAGTTGTTTCATATCCATAGATGGTTTCTGGAAAGAGGGAATTTCTGAGGAAGATAAAGGAGCAAGTGAAGATCATCTGGAGGACAGGTGAGCCCTTAAAGGAGCAAGGATTCTAGTGTGCCTAGAAGATCCGAAGGGGGGTGTCAGCTGATAGCACCGATTAAGGAGAAAAAAATATCCAACAATTGAAGTGAAAATAAAAGGACTAGGAGAAGTGATAGTGGAAAAGCTTTTACCTGTGTTGAGCCTGATGTGGTTACACATCTCACTATGTAAAATTAACTAATTAGGATAGGGATTTGAGGGAGTAAAACAGCTGATTACTCTTAAGGAACCAATTGAGCTCTGCTATAAAAATCAAAGAGAAATTAAAATACACATACTGGTATCAGAACATATACCTATTGCATTGTTGGGAAGAGATGCATTGTGTAAATTGAACTGTACAATAAGATTTACACTAGACGGCTGTCTGGTAGAAGATTTTAAAAGAGTAGGGTTTTTGGGAATCATATTTGCTTGAAAAAGACAATCTGTCTGAAAAATAAGGTTAAAAGGGGTGACTGTTATTCTTGGTTACATTCCTACACCAAGAGATTTCAAACTAGGCTAAAAGATGTTCAATCGTTTGCCAAGTCTGTGTGTAAAGAAGTCAGAAGCAGGTGGGGACTTCCCGATCACATATTCAAAAAATTGGTGGTAAAGGGATTTTGTGAATAAATCAGTGGAAGGGTTTTTTAAAAAGTTAGGAGAAAAGTTAGATTAAAAAAGTTAGGAAAACTAGGGTTGAAGGAACTCTAGGACAGTAAGCTAAGTTTCAATGTTAGTAGGAAGAGAGAGTGACACTGGTGTTATAGATGCATTGAAGAATATAAGGGATGCATTTGGTAGATCTGAAGGAGCTGGATGGTCAGCGAAGACTTGGTTGCAAGATCAGTTAGGCCAAGTGGGAGCAGTGATGGTTCAGATTTTAGTAGCAGCTTTGATAGCACTGTGTGTGATGTTTTGCTTTTGTAATTTGTTACTGACCTTTGCGAAAGCTATGATATTGAGATGGGTTGGAGTAGTGATGCCTGGAGACAACACTCAGATGCCGTTGTTGACTGTTCCTGATCTGGATGAAGAGGGACAAGTGGGACTGGATGGAGTATTGATGGATAAATATCCTTTTTGATTATTTGATTATTTTTCAAATATTTTTCAATATTAGTGTGATTTTAGTGTTTTGTTATGAATCAAAGGGGGGAAATAGAATAATGTGATTCATATATCATTTTATATCATTTTTTATATTCTTAGTTGATATTGATGTTTTAATTTGAACGTGTTGTTTTGCAAAAGATACTGTTTGGTCTTTTCTTTTCTTCCAGAAGCATTTGGGGGAATATGTAGAGATTGAAATACTCAAACAAGGACAATATGAAGGGACAATATGAAAGGAGAACATGAAGGGACTGGAGGAGATGGAACAAGGAAGGTGTGGAAATGTTCCAATTCCATCATCGAAGATGCATTGGAAGTCGACACTGCTGAGGAAATGAAGTGTAGTGGACTACATTCCAGTGTCTGCAACGAAATATAGACATATTTGCATGTGTAATACATAATTTGTGTCATATTCTTAGGTATTAATTTTTGTAGAATGATATTTGATGTTATTGGATACATGTGGGGATCTTAGATGTTTTTGTTTATTTCGTGGAAGCTTAGGGACATGGAGTCTAGGCAGGGATAGAGATAATCCACCGTAGGGTCCGATGGGTCGACCAGCCTGAGAGTGGACATTTTGGATAGTATTTTGTTTGCTGGGGCTTTCATGTGTATTTAATTGCATCATAGTTTCAAATGCATTGATAAAGATTTATGAATTGATCTGGAGTACCTAGGTGGTTGCCTGGGGCAGAGGGGCCGTGAGAGAATTTTACTGTCTTGATTGATGGATGGATATTTGGAAAGAAGGCTGCCAGACAGGTTTTTCGCTCTCACACCTCATAAAGATTTGTTCATATTTCATAGTAATGTATTCACACTTCATAAAGATTTGTTATATTTCATAGAAAGGTATTTACACTCCATAGAAAAGTGTTTTGGGTTTGTTGTTAAAGATACTCAATAAGAGAGATTGTTACTTGTCATAATCCTATTCTTTTTGATTTCGAGACTTTTAGTTAGTCTCGAAGGGGGGAAATATGTAGTGTATTAAGAATTATGACTTTGCTAATGTTTTCAAGTGGAACCTGAGAGGATGTTTGTTCAGTTTCAGAGGGAGTTGTTTTAGGGTGACACCCCATAGAAGAGAGGGAGTGTGTGTTGTAGACAGGGGATTGGACAGTAGAGGGAGCCACCCATATTTTGGGGAATATTATAAGTACTGGGTTTGAACAAAGAAGATTAGAGCGGACATTGTAATTTGGAAAACACTGCTCTCCGGATGCTCTAGACATCTGTAAACTTATGCTGAAATCTTGTGATATGAATAAAACTTATGATCAAAGCTCAGTATAAGCGGACTCCTTTGTTACAGCATAATTAGCAACATTGACTCGACACTACAGTCTCCCCTCATCTTTGCTTCTGTTCAACTTGGTCACATGGTCAAGAGATAGAGTCTCTGAGAGCAACCACAGTTTTTCAGTTCATCCTGTCTTTTAATATCTTCCAAGGGTACAGCTGTGTGGAGATGTGAGGTGAACAGAGGCTGGCTTGAATGGAGAGGAGTAACGGAACTAACGTTATCACTTGTTTGTGCGCTATGAACCGATACACATAGCCACAAGAAGAAAACAAGGTAGCTTGTTTTCTTCCGAGCTGACAGGGAGGGGTGGAACCAGCCATGACTAAGCATTTTTAGGTCCATTATATAAGACGTCAGCATTTTCTGTTTGTTGGGCTCTCAACGAATCACCTACGGGTGGTCGTTGACCAGCTCCATTATTGCAATAATTAATCGATAACAAATAAAATGATTGTTTGAAGAAATGACAAAGTCTCTCTCACTTGATTAGAATTGCCACGACATTAGGCATGAACTGCAAATGGTTAAGGTAAGGGTTAAGGTTTGGGGTAGGCTTAAAACAAAAATATATAAAACATCTATCTATCGCTGGATTCGAACCAGAGGCAGATGCTTACGTGCATCCGCCATCCCTGCCCACAACACTCTAGCAAAACCAAAGCCTACTTGAAGGTAACAGCGCTCACTAGTGGCTGGTTTCCACGCCATCTCCCGACGTCCTCAGACATGGATGGACATCGAATACTGACTTGTATCACGGGTGACCTGCCTGCTCTGTCAACGGGCTGCTCCCATGATGACATCATAGGCTAGCCTATCTCTTATCTTCCATCTCTCAGGATTGAGATCATTGTGCAACACTGTGCAGGTTGTCTGCAGATTAGCAACAGCATCTGTCACAGTTTCAATGTGATTCCAGGATTCTTTCACTCCAAATGAAAACAAAGTACATTTAGGATTAAAATATGTCCCAAATGCACTGGCTGCATCTTACTTCACATAATAAACCTTTATGTGTTCAGTGTGTAGGCTGAACAAAATAAAACATTATTTAAAACACCTAAGCAACCTGAAGTGAATTTGCACTGTTAGCATAATATTTGCTTAGCTTTATAATATTCTTTAATCAGTAATTGTTATGATATTAATCATATTTCAAAGCACAACACAACTTATATTTCAAAGCACAAAAGGCTTCATTTATAATAATGAGATTGGATTTGATTCCTTTGATCCATAATTGATGATCTGCAACCATATCAGACACACTCCTCATCAGATAAGTGTCAGTGTAAGAATGGAAAAAACTTTAATTTTCTCAGTTGCATTCTCTAAAATAGCAGAACCTTAGTAGCCAAGGGATATGTAGGAAGGCAGTCTTGCAAAAAGGTCTTCAAGTGCATAATGAAGGTGAATTCTGTTTCTTCTGAGCACGCCCGTCAGTCTCTACCTAGTAGGATCTCGGTGTTGTGGCTGTTCTCAGCACTGAGCCTGGAGTTTGTTCTGTAGTGATCCACACTTTCTGTCCAGATGTGAGCTCAGGTAGTGGTCTTGAGCGGTGGTGTTGGTTGTAGTTCTTTGCTTACTTCCGCCTTCCTTCCTCATCCATTTTGCGGAAAGCCTGCACATCCGGCCACTTGGTAAGCTTGTGCACAGATGTCTCCCCATGAGCAGTTGTGCTGGAGAGAATCCATGCTCCAATGGTGTGGCTCGGTATGCCAACAGCGCTCTGCTTTGGTCCATGTCTCTTTTCCAGAGATTTTTGATGGTCTGTACAGCACGCTCCGCGGAACCACGGACTGCTTGTGATGTGCATGAAGTTGTTCTCTTGAGCGTAAGCCCGGAAGATCTCTGCGGAGAACTGCGGTCCATTGACTGAAACTACCGTCTTCGCAACTTCATGACGGGCAAATGCCTCTTTTACAGCTCTGTTGGTGGACTCAGCCGAAGTCACTCTCATTTCAGCTCCTTTTCTTTTTCAAGTGTTCTACTCTGTTAGCCAGCACCTCGCCTAAATAGGTGTGCGTTTCTTTCGACTCCAAATTACTCTAATTTCAGCTACCTCAATGTATCTGGAGAAGTAGTCAACAATCACCAGGTACGTTTTTTTTTCTCCCACTCAAACAGTTCCATTCCTACCTTTTGCCACGGTCGTTCAGGAACTGAGGTAGGTATAAGCGGCTCTCTGTACAGTGTTTTTTGTTCTTTGGAGATTTCACACCTGTCGACGGATCTGGCCTGAAATTCCTGGCCACCACACTGATTGCTGGGCCCTTGATTGGCACTTTGAGATTCATTGATGTCCTTCGTGGATCTTTTGAAGTATTTCACCTCTGAATGTCTATGGTATTACGAATCTTTCTCCTTTTAGAAGGTCACCTGCCATGAGAAGTTCTGCCCTGGCCTGCCAGAAAGGTGCCACGTCTGTGTCCAGCTTGTGTTTTTCCGGCCATTTGGTAAGGCAGTATTGTTTTACTTTTTTGCAGGTTTTGTCAGCTTGTGATCTGTTTCAGTCGAGCCTCTGTAGCTGGTAGTGAGGAAACTATAGTACACTTGGAATACCTTTTCCAGTTGTAGGTTGTCGGTGGATGGTGCATCACCTAGCAGTGCCCTCGACAGCGTATCTGCAGTGATGAGATTCTTTCCTGGCACATGGACTGTGTTCCAGGAAAATCTCAGAAGTCGCAGTCGAAATCGAATGACCCTGGGTGTCAGTGGATCTAGGGCTCTGGAGCCTAGCAACGGTACCAGGGGTTTGTGGTCAGTTTGTAGGTGTGAACTGCAGGCCCTGAAGGTAAGAGGTCAGTCTTTCACACACCCATGTGGCTGCTAAGGCCTCTTTCTCAATCTGCGCATAGCGCTTCTCTGTGTCAGTCATTCCTCTCGAGATGTATGTCACAGGTCTCCAAGTGTTGTCAGCCTGTTTCTGAGTCAGCACCGCACCTACAGTATGCCAGTATGACGATGTGTCTGCTGCAACCGTCGTCTCAGCCACACATGAGTACTGAGCGCGCACTTTTCGAGAACTCAGTTATTTCTTGAGCTTCTGAAAAGCAGTCTTTTGGGGATGCCCCCGCAACCTTCGTTCTTCTCTCGCCTCCGCTCATTCAATGGCATGCTGAATGTAGCCAGTTGGGGCAGAAACTTAGCAAGGTAGTTCACCATGCCCATCAGTCGGCGAACATCCGCTACAAATGTAGGCCCGGCATCTCCCTGATTGCCTTGATCTTGTTGTGATCTGGCTCCAGTCCTGAAGCAGAAACCTTGTGACCTAAGATAATGATTTCATCCTTGACAAACACACACTTTTCGTTGAGTGAGAGACCTTCCTGTTGGGTCATTCCATGTCATTTCAGCAAGCCATGTCACCCACCATTTCAGATTGTTCTGAAATCGTTTCTGTAGTTAAAAACAGATACGATTAGCATCCCTGAAACATTATTTTGTTGAAATATAATTTGATCTCTGAGAAATTAAGCTAATTGATTGCACCAAAATCGGCCATTTTCATTCATAGGATTCATATAATCTTCAATAAATATAGTACCTAACATCTGATTTGGACCATAATTCTTCCTAACAATGAGTCAGACATGAGGAATCCAATGAAATTATAAATAGCCACCACAGACGCCCCACACCCCACACCAATCGCACAGTATCAGTTTTCTATGTCTGACAAGTAGTATGGAGCTGCTGCTTGGAGTATTGCTTCTTCAACCTTTGTATTAATATATCCCTGTGAATCTGGTGATGTTTTTCCCCCCCTCTGTTCAGAGAAATTAGCCATTAAAGTCACTTACATTCTTTACTTTACATTGTGTGAAAGTACAAAGTTTTGCCCACTAGATGCTGCTGTTCCTGCTACTGCCACCACACCCTTGTATCAATTTTGCTGGTCTCTTGTGTTTATTAAATGGATCACATTTTCTTCGCAACTTTGGGTAGAAAACCAATTGCTTTTGCTCATGATGAAAATAAATTGTTTGGTAATCCTCACAATTCAAGGCAGTCCTTCATGAAAGCAATTCAGTTTGTCCTTCTCTTAGGCTTAATTTGTGTCCAAGAAACGGCCCCTCTGTGTGTTGTTTATTCCCTTTAAAAAAGTCTGGATGGGCTTCCCGAGTGGTGCAGTGGTCTAAGGCGTCACTAAAGACCCGGGTTCGATCCCGGACTGTATCAGAACCAGCCGTGATTGGGAGTCCCATAGGGCGGCGCACAATTGGCCCAGCATAGTCCGGGTTAGGGGAGGGTTTGGCCGGGGGGCTTTACTTGGCTCATCGCGCTCTAGCGATCATTGTGGTGGGCTGGGCACCTGCAGGCTGACCCCGGTCGTCAGTTGAACGGTGTTTCCTCCGACACATTGGTGCGATTGGCTTCTTGGTTAAGCGGGCGGGTGTTAACCTCTACAGGATGGGTGTCCCTACACCGGGACGGTTGCTGCTTAATATGCAATATGTGACTAGAATGGCGTTGTAAACAACAGCCAACTTCCAAGACATAGACATGTCTTATATGGGCAGAATGCTTACATTCTTGTTAATCTAACTGCAGTGTCCAATTTACAGTAGCTATTACAGCTAAAAAATACCATGCTATTGTTTGAGGATAGTGCACAACAACAAAACACTTTTATCACGGCAAAGTGGGCGGGTGTTAAGTACCGCAGTTTGGCGGGTCATATTTGAGCAGAACAGCAGACTGCTGCATAATGCCCCTTTTTGCGATGCTTTCTGCACTCAGCCTCATTGGCTGGACAGTCCTTCCATCTATGTTCTTGTCCTCCTCCACATCATTTGCACTCCTTTTCACTTAGATTTTCATATGTTGTCTGTGCACTTTGTTGGAATTTCTTCAATTTCTTCCACTTTGCTTTGGTGGCATCCACATTTGTAGTGATTACTCCTACTGCATTGCTGTGCAGTAATGTTCGCTGTTTCTTTACAGTTTCACTTTATCTGACTCTTTGAATAGCTTTTGCCATTGTCACGTCTGAGTCAAACTGAAGCTTTTCTGACAGCCTCTGACAGTCTTTTATTCCAACAACAATTCTGTCTCTTATCAGATCTTATTTGAGCACTCCAAAGTTACAATGCTCAGCCAGCTTGTGAGTGGACAGCTGTGATGAATGCCTCTGCACTCTCTCCCTCATCTTGACACATCATGTTGAATTGAGCTCTATCAAAAATAACATTGTTTTCCTACACAATGCTCCTTTTACTGCATCATAAATATTTTTATCTGCATCAGTCCATTGATACTCCCAAAATATCATCAGCGGCAACCCATATAGCATACAGTTGAAGTCGGAAGTTTACATACACCTTAGCCAAATCAGTTTTTCACAATTCCTGACATTTAATCCTAGTACAAATTCCCTGTCTTAGGTCAGTTAGGATCACCACTTTATTTTAAGAATGTGAAATGTCAGAATAATAGTAGAGAGAATGATTTATTTCAGCTTTTATTTCTTTCATCACATTCCCAGTGGGTCAGAAGTTTACATACACTCAATTAGTATTTGGTAGCATTGCCTTTAAATTGTTTAACTTGGGTCAAACATTTTGGGTAGCCTTCCACAAGCTTCCCACAATAAGTTGGGTGAATTTTGGCCCATTCCTCCTGACAGAGCTGGTGTAACTCAGTCAGGTTTGTAGGCCTTGCTCGCACACACTTTTTCAGTTCTGCCCACACATTTTTTATAGGTTTGAGGTCAGGGCTTTGTGATGGCCACTCCAATACCTAGACTTCGTTGTCCTTAAGCCATTTTTCCACAACTTTGGAAGTATGCTTGGGGTCATTGGCCATTTGGAAGACCCATTTGCGACCAAGCTTTAACTTCCTGACTGATGTCTTGAGATGTTGCTTCAATATATCCACATAATTTTCCTTCCTCATGATGCCATCTATTTTGTGAAGTGCACCCGTCCCTCCTGCAGCAAAGCACCCGCACAGCATGATGCTCCCACCCCCATGCTTCACGGTTGGGGTGGTGTTCTTCGGCTTGCAAGGACCCCCTTTTTCCTCCAAACATAACGATGGTCATTATGGCCAAACAGTTCTATTTTTGTTTCATCAGACCAAACTGTTGTCTGGCTTTTTTATGGTGGTTTTGGAGCAGTGGCTTCTTCCTTGCTGAGTGGCCTTTCAGGCTATGTCGATATAGGACTCGTTTTACTGTGGATATAGATACTTTTGTACCTGTTTCCTCCAGCATCTTCACAAGGTCCTTTGCTGTTCTGGGATTGATTTGCACTTTTCACACCAAATTACGTTCATCTCTAGGAGACAGAACGCGTCTCCTTCCTGAGCGGTATGACGGCTGCGTGGTCCCATGGTGTTTATACTTGCGTACTATTGTTTGTACAGATGAACGTGGTACCTTCAGGCATTTGGAAATTGCTCCCAAGGATGAACCAGATTTGTGGATGTCTACCATTTTTTTTTCTGAGGTCTTGGCTGATTTCTTTTGATTTTCCCATGATGTCAAGCAAAGAGGCACTGAGTTTGAAGGTAGGCCTTGAAATACAGCCACAGGTACACCTCCAATTGACTCAAATTATGTCAATTAGCCTATCAGAAGCTTCTAAAGCCATTTTCTGGAATTTTCCAAGCTGTTTAAAGGCACAGTCAACTTAGTGTATGTAAACTTCTGACTCACTGGAATTGTGATACAGTGAATTATAAGTGAAATAATCTGTCTGTAAACAATTGTTTGTGTCATGCACAAAGTAGATAACCGACTTGCCAAAACTATAGTTTGTTAACAAGACATTTGTGGACTGGTTGAAAAACAAGTTTTAATGACTCCAACCTAAGTGTATGTAAACTTCTGACTTCAACTGTACATAAATACATACATACATACACATACATACATACATACATACATACATACATACATTCTTACATACATACATACATACATACATATATACATTATACACATACATATACATTTCCTTTAAAAAATATATATTTCCCTTTATTACTTTCCAACCCCACCACCCCTTCCCTAATTGGAGTAAACTAGTGAACAACAATGCTTAGGCCTCTACTTCCAGCTTATACATAATACAGTGGGGGAAAAAAGTATTTAGTCAGCCACCAATTGTGCAAGTTCTCCCACTTAAAAAAGCTGAGAGAGGCCTGTAATTTTCATCATAGGTACACGTCAACTATGACAGACAAAATGAGAAAAAAAAATCCAGAAAATCACATTGAAGGATTTTTAATGAATTTATTTGCAAATTATGGTGGAAAATAAGTATTTGGTCAATAACAAAAGTTTCTCAATACTTTGTTATATACCCTTTGTTGGCAATGACACAGGTCAAACGTTTTCTGTAAGTCTTCACAAGGTTTTCACACACTGTTGCTGGAATTTGGGCCAATTCCTCCATGCAGATCTCCTCTAGAGCAGTGATGTTTTGGGGCTGTCGCTGGGCAACACGGACTTTCAACTCCCTCCAAAGATTTTCTATGGGGTTGAGATCTGGAGACTGGCTAGGCCACTCCAGGACCTTGAAATGCTTCTTACGAAGCCACTCCTTCGTTGCCCGGGCGGTGTGTTTGGGATCATTGTCATGCTGAAAGACCCAGCCACGTTTCATCTTCAATGCCCTTGCTGATGGAAGGAGGTTTTCTCTCAAAATCTCACGATACATGGCCCCATTCATTCTTTCCTTTACACGGATCAGTCGTCCTGGTCCCTTTGCAGAAAAACAGCCCCAAAGCATGATGTTTCCACCCCCATTCTTCACAGTAGGTATGGTGTTCTTTGGATGCAACTCAGCATTCTTTGTCCTCCAAACAGAGTTGAGTTTTTACCAAAAAGTTATATTTTGGTTTCATCTGACCATATGACATTCTCCCAATCCTCTTCTGGATCATCCAAATGCACTCTAGCAAACTTCAGACGAGCCTGGACATGTACTGGCTTAAGCAGGGGGGACACGTCTGGCACTGCAGGATTTGAGTCCCTGGCGGCGTAGTGTGTTACTGATGGTAGGCTTTGTTACTTTGGTCCCAGCTCTCTGCAGGTCATTCACTAGGTCCCCCCGTGTGGTTCTGGGATTTTTGCTCACCGTTCTTGTGATCATTTTGACCCCATGGGGTGAGATCTTGCGTGGAGCCCCAGATCGAGGGAGATTATCAGTGGTCTTGTATGTCTTCCATTTCCTAATAATTGCTCCCACAGTTGATTTATTCAAACCAAGCTGCTTACCTATTGCAGATTCAGTCTTCCCAGCCTGGTGCAGGTCTACAATTTTGTTTCTGGTGTCCTTTGACAGCTCTTTGGTCTTGGCCATAGTGGAGTTTGGAGTGTGACTGTTTGAGGTTGTGGACAGGCGTCTTTTATACTGATAACAAGTTCAAACAGGTGCCATTAATACAGGTAACGAGTGGAGGACAGAGGAGCCTCTTAAAGAAGAAGTTACAGGTCTGTGAGAGCCAGAAATCTTGCTTGTTTGTAGGTGACCAAATACTTATTTTCCACCATAATTTGCAAATAAATTCATTAAAAATCCTACAATGTGATTTTCTGGAGAAAAAAATTCTCAATTTGTCTGTCATAGTTGACGTGTACCTATGATGAAAATTACAGGCCTCTCTCATCTTTTTAAGTGGGAGAACTTGCACAATTGGTGGCTGACTAAATACTTTTTCCCCCACTGTATATACATTTGATGGACACAGTCAATTTTACAATAATTATACTTTGTTTGTTTTTACTCCTGAACTTCCTCTACCCTCAACCTCTCCAATCATTGTCATGATGTCCATCTGGTTAGCTTCTATATGCCATATCTTTCTAACTGCTCTTTCACAAAAGCTCTCAACCTATAACCTATATACTTATTATGGACACAGTATGCTTACATTATTAGTTATCTTGTTGTTATTAGTTGTTGTTAGTTGGTATTAGTCCCATCCTTCAACTCCATTCAACACCACCCATCTATGTCTTAACACCATCCATATTGGATTTCTATTTGCCATATATTTTTCAACTGTACTGTGGTGTTTTACAAAAGTTCTGAACCTTTCTATTCTCATTGTTTCTACAGATTGTAAATTGAAAATAAACATTTTTGCTAAAAGTATTATTATATTATTGATCGATTGACTATGACTTTTCAGATCACCCAGTAATGCTATCTGCAGGGTTAGCTCCAGGTAAATATTGCAATCCTTTAGCCATTCCTGGACCTGTGTCCAAAGACAAGCTACAAATGGACAGTACCAAAACAAATGATCTAATGATTCTGTCTCTTCGCAGCAAAATCTGCAGAGCTGGGAAGATTGTATGCCCCATATAAATAACATTCTATTCGTAGCAATAATTTTAGATAATAATTTAAATTGAAAAATTCTACGTTTTGAATCCGGCATCGTTTTGTGTATCAGTTCATAAACACTATGCCATGGGATCGGTACGTCAAAAATCTCTTCCCAACTATTTTGCAATCTATATGAGACGGCTGTCAATCCTTTGCTCCTTAAATGAAACTGGCATACTTTGTCATTTATCACAGTTTTCTTTAACCAATTATGTTCTTTAATGGAAGGCCGACAGACAAGTTCCTTATATTTTCCCCCTTTCACTTTCCTCTTCAATTTTTGCGGTAATGCTGCAATTATTTGGTTGTAATTTTGGGTAGAGCAGACATTTCCATATGTTTTTGTTAGCTGCATGTGCGACATAACTCCACCAGTCCTACCGATGATATAATTTACGAAGATTATACCTTTTTTAAACATTTTGTAAAAAAAAGAAGTGTTTTTATCAATTAGTATATTTGAGTTTATCCACAATATTTGTTGCATTATTTGTTCTGTCGTTTCTGGAGGTTTCAATTGAAATTGCAACCAACTTTCTATGGCTTGTTTTAGAAATAGTGATATTTGGGAGATTATTTCCTTTTCAAATAACTGAAAGTGTGAGGTTGTAATCTGAATAAAGGGAAAAAGGCCATTCTTGAACATTGGGTGAGACAATCTTACTAATTTGCTAGAGAACCAGTTCGGATTTAAGTATAACTTTTGTATGACTGAAGCTTTTAGTGATAGGTCTAATGCTTTAATATTTTATAATTTCTGTCCTCTGAATTCATTTTCATTATATAAATAGGCCCGTTTAATTTTGTCTAGCTTGCCGTTCTAAATAAAATTGAATATTATTTTCTCACATAATTTAAAAAACTGTTCGCTAGGCGTAGGCAAGACCATAAGCAAATAGGTAAACTGGGATAATACTAAAGAGTTAATCAAGGTGATTTTTCCACGAATTGACAGGTATTTACCTTTCCATGGTAGCAAGATCTTATCTATTTTTGCTAACTTTCTATTAAAATGTATTGGAGTGAGGTCATTTATTTCATTTGGGATATGTATTCCGAGTATATCCACATCACCATCAGACCATTGTATTGTTAAACTACATGGTAATGTAACATTTTTATTTTCTAGTGATCCAATACGTAATATAGTACATTTATCATAATTTGGTTGTAATCCAGAGAGGTTAGAAAATGTATCTAGATCCTCTATGAGGCTGTGGAGGGATTCAAGTTGTGAATGTAAAAGAAAACATGAATCATCAGTGTCAAATCATCTTTGTTTTTAATCCCTGGATTTCTAATCCTTTGATATTATTGTTGGATCTGATTTTAATAGCTAACATCTCGATGGCCATAATAAATAGATATGCTGATAGTGGACAACCTTGTTTACCTCCTCTTGACAGTTTAAATCTTTCTGAGAAATAGCCATTATTTACTATTTTACACCTAGGGTTACTATACATGATTTTAACCCATTTTATAAGAGATTCTCCAAAATTGAAATGCTCCAGGCATTTATATATAAACCCCAGTCGTACTTTATCAAATGCCTTTTCGAAGTCTGCTATGAATAGCATGGGGGGATTGGCCGTCTATAAGAAAGAGAGTTCCAAACCTCTCTGCCAATAACAGCTAGTTCTCTGTTTTCCCCTCTCCACTCAGACCACTCACAGACAGTCCTAGCAATATTATTGCTTGAGAAATTGCTCTTTGCTAAGAGGCTATATTTGTTTATTTTTGACAATTTTATTGACACAGTAAGGTACTTAATTGTTACCCAGAAATGATTTGATATTGATATAAAAATGGCTGCATTGGATCTGAAATATGAAAATTATCAATGAAATCACCAGGTAGCCTATTGTTCTGGCTAAGATGCATCTGTAGCAGATTGCTAAACTGTATTTGATATGGTTACTATGAATGCAGGCTATTCTGTTTTTGTCAGGCAAAACAGGAAAAAATCAAACAAGTGTTTTCTGGTCACTAATCTGGATATGTGCACCCGCCTTTGCACGCTAATTGTCACGATCGTCTGAAGGATGAGACCAACGCGCAGCGCGTGTACCCGATAAACATGATGACTTTATTTAATTAAAGTGCAACCACGACAAAACAATAAACCACGATCATGAAGTTCCACGGTGCACTCACCGTAACGGAAACAAAAACCCACAAACCCCACAGGAAAACATTCAGAATAAATATGGCTCCCAATCAGAGATAACGAGCCGACAGCTGACACTGTTACCTCCGATTGGGAGTCATAGACAAACCTAGAAATACAACCAACAGAAGGCAAACCTAGAAATACAAAACCAAAACAAAAGACACCCTAAATGAAAATAACAACCCTGGCTCAACAATCAGAGTCCCTGGAGCCAGAGTGTTACAGTACCCCCCTAAAGGTGCGCACTCCGGGCGCACCCAGCATACCGTCTAGGGAGGGTCTGGGTGGGCGTCTGTCCAGGTGGCGGCTCTGGCCCAGGTCGTGGTCCCCACCCCACCATAGTCATTACCCACTTAATATGCCTCCTACACATTACCCCCCAACTACACCCCCACTGGGTTAAGGGGCGGCACCGGACTAAAGGGCAGCACCGGACTAAGGACCAGCACCGGGATAAGGGGCAGCACCGGGCTAAGGGGCAGCACCGGGCTAAGGGGCAGCACCGGGCTAAGGACCAGCACCGGGATAAGGACCAGCACCAGGCTAAGGAACAGTACCTGACTAAGTGGCAGCACCGGACTGAGGGGCAGCTCCGGACTGAATGGCGGATCCTGGCTGGCTGGCTCTGGCGGATCCTGCTGCTCATGGCTGGCTGACGGATCTGGCTGATCCTGTCTGGCAGAAGGCTCTGGCTGCTCCTGTCTGGCGGAAGGCTCTGGCTGATCCTGTCTGGCAGAAGGCTCTGGCTGATCCTGTCTGGCAGAAGGCTCTGGCTGATCCTGTCTGGCGGAAGGCTCTGGCTGATCCTGTCTGGCGGAAGGCTCTCAGCGGCTCCCGGTCTGGCGGACGGCTCTGATGGCTCATGGCAGACGGGCAGTTCAGGCGCCCGTTGGGCAGACGGGCAGTTCAGGCCCGTTGGGCAGACAGGCAGTTCAGGCGCCCGTTGGGCAGACGGGCAGTTCAGGCGCCGTTGGGCAGACGGACAGTTCAGGCCCCGTTGGGCAGACGGACAGTTCAGGCCCCGTTGGGCAGACGGCAGACTCTGGCCGTCTGAGGCGCACCGTAGGCCTGTTGCGCGGTGCCGGAACTGGAGGTACCGGGCTGAGGACACGCATCTCAGGGCTAGTGCGGAGAGAAGCAACAGGGCTTGCTGGACCCTGGGAACGCACATGACGCCTAGTGCGGGAGCCGGAACAGGGCATGCTGGACCCTGGGGACTCCCATAACGCCTAGTGCGGGGAGCCGGAACAGGGCATGCTGGACCCTGGGGACTCACATACCGCCTAGTGCGGGAGCAGCAACAGGACGCACAGGACTCGGGGAACACACAGGAGGCTTGGTGCGTGGTGTAGGCACTGGTGGTACTGGGCTGGAGCGAGGAGGTGGCGCCGGAAATACCGGACCGTGCAGGCGTACTGGCTCCCTTGAGCACTGAGCCTGCCCAACCTTACCTGGTTGTATACTCCCCGTCGCCCTGACCAGTACGGGAAGGAGGAATAACCCGCACCGGCCTATGTGGGCGAACCGGGAACACCATGCTTAAGGCAGGTGCCATGTAAGCCGGCCCGAGGAGACGCCCTGGTGGCTTGATGCGTGGGACCGGCTTCATGACCTCCGGCTCAATGCTCAACCTAGCCCGGCCGATACGTGGAGCTGGAATGTACCTTACCGGGCTATGCCTGCGTACAGGAGACACCATGCGCTCTACTGCGTAACACGGTGTCTGCCCGTACTCTCGCTCTCCACGGTCAGTCCAGGGAGTAGGCGCAGGTCTCCTACCTGACTTCGCCATACTCCCTTCTAGCCCCCAAGAAATTTTTGGGTAATCCTCTCGGGCTTCCAGCCTCGACTCCGTGCTGCCTCCTCATACCACCTCCTCTCAGCTTTAGCTGCCTCCAGCTCTTCACGAGGCGGTGATATTCCTCCGGTTGTGCCCAAGGACCCTTTCCATCCAGAATCTCCTCCCAAGTCCATGAATCCTTAGGAGGTGTCCACAAATCCTGTCTAGGTAGGTCCTGTTGCCGCTTGTTACGCTGCTTGGTCCTTTTTACGGTGGGTTTTTCTGTCACGATCGTCTGAAGGATGAGACCAACGCGCAGCGCGTGTACCGATAAACATGATGACTTTATTTAATTAAAAGTGCAACACGACAAAACAATAAACCACGATCATGAAGTTCCACGGTGCACTCACCGTACGAAACAAAAACCCACAAACCCCACAGGAAAACATTCAGAATAAATATGGCTCCCAATCAGAGATAACGAGCCGACAGCTGACACCTCGTTACCTCCGATTGGGAGTCATAGACAAACCTAGAAATACAACCAACAGAAAGGCAAACCTAGAAATACAAAACCAAAACAAAAGACACCTAAATGAAAATAACAACCCTGGCTCAACAATCAGAGTCCCTGGAGCCAGAGTGTTACACTAATGATGGTGACTGGTCATTGGTCAACAGTCAAGACGTGCAACTTTTTGGTTCGGAAGCACAGATTAGATGTTTTTGAGACAAGAATTTGGTGCAATGCCGTAGGTCTATGTTAGTGAACAGATAGAATAGGAAAAGGTATAACTATAAAATACAAATGTTAGGCTCTATGTAGCCTATTAAAATATGTTTTAATAGGCTACATATTAGTTTCACACCCGCAAACCCCCCAAAACCTTGCAGCCCCCACTTTGAGAAACACTGCATTTATTCATTTGTCTAATATGTATGTGTTTATTCATTCACAGCTAGGATGTTGCTGGGCCCAGTACAGGCAGTGTGGTCCCCTCATCTTCTAGTCCCAGTGATGCTAGGTGTTGCACAGACAACTCAGCTGCTGCAACAGAGTCAAGTTAAGAGGAGGTAGAAAGACAACACAGAGAGAGAGAGAGACACACTGACATACACACACGGGGTTAATACTGCTGCTACTTCATTGCACATCCCAGCATATTCTGTAGTATTCATAGTATATTCAGCATATTCTTATTGTGTATATACTGTATTCCTTTTACCCTTCCTTCTTCTTCTTTTAAAAATATTTTTCAATTACTTGGTTGTATTTTATATATATATATATATATATATATATATATATATATATATATATACAGTCGGGAGAACAAGTATTTGATACACTGCCGATTTTGCAGGTTTTCCTACTTACAAAGCATGTAGAGGTCTGTAATTTTTATCATAGGTACACTTCAACTGTGAGAGACAGAATCTAAAACAAAAATCCAGAAAATCACATTGTATGATTTTTAAGTAAATAATTTGCATACTTGTTCTCCCCACTGTATATATATATATATATATGTATTGCACTGCTGAGGAGAGCCTGTGAGTAAGCATTTCGCTGCAACGTTTACATTCTGGGCATGTGACCAATAAACTTTGATTTGATTTGATGACAGCCAGGCACTAATTTTCAAATTAAGTAGTTAGGCTTTTATAAGGTATTATGAGCCAAGGGTAACCTATTAGGTATTTATTCTGTATTTTTTATTCTTTATCTAATAAATGCGTTTATTAATTCACAACTAAGTTGTTGTTGGGCTCAGTACAAGCAGTGTGGTCCCCTGGTCTTTTGGTACCAGTGCCGTGAGAAAGGATGCTAGGCTTAGCAGAGACAGCTCAATGAAGAGTGCAGTGGAGGTGCGAAGAAAACAGAGAGAGAGACACACAGATGTACTGCCAGTTCCTTATTATGTGACACTAATTAACACAATAATCCGAATTATGTCGACGTATTCACACGCTTAAAAACTGCAAATTAGTTTCCTATAATTGTCTAATAAGTGTATTCATTCATTCACAACTAGGATGATGCTAGGACTAGTACAGACAGTGAACCAGATAATGACGACGCTCAGGCCCACATCAAGTTGAGGAAACAAAGCAAGCAAGCAAGAGAGGTCAACAGAGGAGATAAAGGAGAATCACTGACAGACCAACAGAGTGACAACAGAGGAGAACAAGGAGAAGCACGCACAGACAGACAGACAGACACAGACAGACAGAGTGACAACAGAGGAGATCAAGAAGAAGCACAGACAGACAGACAGAGTGACAGCACAGGAGAACAAGAAGCACAGAAGATGCAGAAACTGACAGCACAACTGGGAGAAAACAAAATCAGAGGCACAGTTATAGTGTTGAGTTGTATCTCCAGACTTCATTGGTGTTTATACATGTTGCATTTGTTTTAAACATGAGCTGGTTAAAAAGAGCTGTTTCGCAGTCACTGGTACAGTAAAGGTTGAGAAATGCTGTACTATAGTGCGGGCGCGGTGATGTGATGTGGGCAGGTGTGGCTAAAATGCCAGAGCTGAATTTCTGTCCCAGTCCGCCCCTGGTGTTAGCTAGGAGCATGTTTAGTAAGATAAAACAGGATATAGTTACTAATTTCAGTGTCCCGGATTTACTTTTACTATGCTACGTCTAGTCTATGAGACCAGGCTGGGCCCCGGAGTCACCAGGACCAAGAAACCGAACACATACTGTTGTAAAGTCTAGTTATAACAGGTGTTTACTGCCATCTAATGGGTGATATCAATACAACACTCTTTTATCAGGGTGGGGTGGGAAGACAGCTGAGCTTAAACTGAAAGTACATTTGTTCTTATACAGGTTCCATTTTGAGATGATAGAGCAACAACAAAACAATTTGAGAGAAGAAAATAAAGTAAGTAATCTCCTTCAAATGTTGATATTTGGTTCCGTTGACAACCAAACACAATTCAATATCGCTAAATATCATTACATTTGTATTGTCTACTTTTAGATAAAACAATTCTGTGTTGAATTTAAACAATAGCTGTTGATGACAATAGCTGAAAATGCTATTTAGGCCTAAATAGCATCATTGACTATATACAGTATGAGTGATAAAGTATGGTCACATTTCATTTGCTTTGTTAAACCTACACTTTGTGGAATGACTTCGATAGCTACAGTGAATCTATTTTATTTTTAAGTGGAGATCTCTCAACAATCATTCTCACGATAGCACATTGGTAATAGCCTTAAGACATCTGGCGCCGACGAAGATGGCGGCCTCGCGACTAGCTCTTAGGAAACTTTGCAGTATTTTGTGTTTTTTATGTATAATTGTTTTACATTATTAGCTCAGAAAGTGTTTTGCATCATTACATACAGCCGGGAAAAACTATTGGATATCCGCCCTTCTGCTTCCCTGAGATATATTTATTCCTGTCTGCGCGATGAACTGAGAACCCATCTGGCTGGATCGATTTCGACAGAATACCCCAAGAGAGCCATGTTTCCATGAAACAGAGTATGTTACAGGCCTTGATGTCTCTCTGGAAAGAAATCCTTGCCCATTCCTTACTTTTTTGTGTGTATTGGGTATATGTTGTGTAATTGTTAGATATTAGTGCACTGTCGGAGCTAGAAGCATAAGCATTTTGCTACACCCGCTATAACATCTGCTAAACACGTGCATGTGACAAATAAAATTTGATTTGATTTGATTGTCAGTGACAAATATCACAGCTAAGCAGGGCTTGGTTAAAACTGGATGGGAGACCAAAGGGTAGCTGTAGTGGATATAGCGTTGAAGATCTGACGTTGTTTTAAAGGTACAAATGTAACGTATTTTATACAAGGTTTGTCTGTGTTGAAAATTGGTTACCATGATGACATATTCCTGTGGTTGAAATTTCACCCTCAAAACAAAATATTACTTTTTTCATGTAGATTCCACGTCACAATCCGTTGACAAATTACGTTGAAACACCATTGATTCAACCAGTTTGTGCCCAACGGGTGATTAGTACTTGTAGAACTGCTATCTGCTTAGTTACTGACAGATATCAGTTTTCAAAGAGGAAATAAATCAGTAGGCCTCCGTGTTATCAGTAAGCATCTGGTAAAATGATGGAGGAGCTTTGAAATAATATGGTTTTATGGTCCTGGAAACCCACAGGTGTGAACAGTTTCGTTCTTGCACAGACGTCAGTTCAATGTCTAGTTTTTATTTACATTTGGTTGAGTTGTCCCCCAAAAAATGTATGTCACCATGTCATTGGATTTAGGTTAAAAGTTGGGTAAAAAAAATACTAAATTGCCTTACGTTGATTACTTTTTTTCAAATTCTATGTGTTTTCCATGTTGATTCAACATCATCACATACATCCTTTTTATTACGTGGAAACATTTACATTTACATTTACGTCATTTAGCAGACGCTCTTATCCAGAGCGACTTACAAATTGGTGCATTCACCCTATAGCCAGTGGGATAACCACTTTACAATTTTTTTTTTTTTTTTTTTAGGGGGGTAGAAGGATTACTTTATCCTATCCCAGGTATTCCTTAAAAAGGTGGGGTTTCAAATGTCTCCGGAAGGTGGTGAGTGACTCCGCTGTCCTGGCGTCGTGAGGGAGCTTGTTCCACCATTGGGGTGCCAGAGCAGCGAACAGTTTTGACTGGGCTGAGCGGGAACTATGCTTCCACAGAGGAAGGGGAGCCAGCAGGCCAGAGGTGGATGAACGCAATGCCCTCGTTTGGGTGTAGGGACTGATCAGAGCCTGAAGGTACGGAGGTGCCGTTCCCCTCACAGCTCCATAGGCAAGCACCATGGTCTTGTAACAGATGCGAGCTTCAACTGGAAGCCAGTGGAGTGTGCGGAGGAGCGGGGTGACGTGAAAGCTCTTGGGAAGGTTGAACACCAGACGGGCTGCGGCGTTCTGGATGAGTTGTAGGGGTTTAATGGCACAGGCAGGGAGCCCAGCCAACAGCGAGTTGCAGTAATCCAGACGGGAGATGACAAGTGCCTGGATTAGGACCTGTGCCGCTTCCTGTGTAAGGCAGGGTCGTACTCTCCGAATGTTGTAGAGCATGAACCTGCAGGATCGGGTCACCGCCTTGATGTTAGCGGAGAACGACAGGGTGTTGTCCAGGGTCACGCCAAGGCTCTTCGCACTCTGGGAGGAGGACACATCAGAGTTGTCAACCGTGATGGCGAGATCATGGAACGGGCAGTCCTTCCCGGGAGGAAGAGCAGCTCCGTCTTGCCAAGGTTCAGCTTGAGGTGGTGATCCGTCATCCATACTGATATGTCTGCCAGACATGCAGAGATGCGATTCGCCACCTGGTTATCAGAAGGGGGAAAGGAGAAGATTAGTTGTGTATCGTCAGCGTAGCAATGATAGGAGAGGCCATGTGAGGAGATGACAGAGCCAAGTGACTTGGTGTATAGCGAGAATAGGAGAGGGCCTAGAACTGAGCCCTGGGGGACACCAGTGGTGAGAGCACGTGGTGCGGAGACAGCTTCTCGCCACGCCACTTGGTAGGAGCGACCGGTCAGGTAGGACGCAATCCAAGAGTGAGCCACGCCGGAGATGCCCAGCTCGGAGAGGGTGGAGAGGAGGATCTGATGGTTCACAGTATCAAAGGCAGCAGACAGGTCTAGAAGGACAAGAGCAGAGGAGAGAGAGTTAGCTTTAGCAGCTATGCCTCCGTGACACAGAGAAGAGCAGTCTCAGTTGAATGACCAGTCCTGAAACCTGACTGGTTTGGATCAAGAAGGTAATTCTGAGAGAGATAGCAAGAGAGTTGGCTAAAGACGGCACGCTCAATAGTTTTGGAAAGAAAAGAAAGAAGGGATACTGGTCTGTAGTTGTTGACATCAGAGGGATCGAGTGTTGGTTTTTTGAGAAGGGGTGCAACTCTCGCTCTCTTGAAGACGGAAGGGACATAGCCAGCGGTCAAGGATGAGTTGATCAGCGAGGTGAGGTAGGGGAGAAGGTCACCGGAGATGGTCTGGAGAAGAGAGGAGGGGATGGGGTCAAGCGGGCAGGTTGTTGGGCGGCCTGCAGTCACAAGTCACAAGATTTTATCTGGAGAGAGAGGGGAGAAAGAAGTCAAAGCACAGGGTAGGGCAGTGTGAGCAGGACCAGCAGTGTCATTAGACTTAACAAACGAGGATCGGATGTCGTCAACCTTCTTTTCAAAATGGTTGACGAAGTCATCCACAGAGAGGGAGGGGGGGGGGGGGGGATTCAGCAGGGAGGAGAATGTGGCAAAGAGCTTCCTAGGGTTAGAGGCAGATGCTTGGAATTTAGAGTGGTAGAAAGTGGCCTTAGCAGCAGAAACAGATGAAGAAAATGTAGAGAGGAGGGAGTGAAAAGATGCCAGGTCCGCAGGGAGTCTAGTTTTCTTCCATTTCCGCTCAGCTGCCCGGAGCTCTGTTCTGTGAGCTCGCAATGAGTCATCAAGCCACGGAGCTGGAGGGGAGGACCGAGCCGGCCGGGAGGATAGGGGACACAGAGAGTCAAAGGATGCAGAAAGGGAGGAGAGGAGGGTTGAGGAGGCAGAATCAGGAGATTGGAGGGAGAAGGATTGAGCAGAGGGAAGAGATGATAGGATGGAAGAGGAGAGAGTAGTGGGAGAGAGAGAGCGAAGGTTGCGGCGGCGCATTACCATCTGTGTAGGGGCAGAGTGAGTAGTGTTGGAGGAGAGCGAGAGAGAAAAGGATACAAAGTAGTGGTCGGAGACATGGAGGGGAGTTGCAGTGAGATTAGTAGAAGAGCAGCATCTAGTAAAGATGAGGTCAAGCGTATTGCCTGCCTTGTGAGTAGGGGGGGACGGTGAGAGGGCGAGGTCAAAAGAGGAGAGGAGGGGAAAGAAGGAGGCAGAGAGAAATGAGTCAAATGTAGACGTAGGGAGGTTGAAATCCCCCAAAACTGTGAGGGGTGAGCCATCCTCAGGAAAGGAACTTATCAAGGCGTCAAGCTCATTGATGAACTCTCCAAGGGAACCTGGAGGGCGATAGATGACAAGGATATTAAGCTTAAATGGGCTAGTGACTGTGACAGCATGGAATTCAAATGAGGAGATAGACAGATGGGTTAGGGGAAAAATTTAGAATGTCCACTTGGGAGAGATGAGGATTCCTGTGCCACCACCCCTCTGACCAGATGCTCTCGGGGTATGCGAGAACACATGGTCAGACGAGGAGAGAGCAGTAGGAGTAGCAGTGTTTTCAGTGGTAATCCATGTTTCCGTCAGCGCCAGAAAGTCGAGGGACTGGAGGGTAGCATAGGCTGGGATGAAGTCAGCCTTGTTAGCAGCAGAACGGCAGTTCCAGAGGCTGCCTGAGACCTGGAACTCCAGGTGTGTGGTGCGTGCAGGGACCACCAGGTTAGAGAGGCAGCAGCCACGCGGTGTGAGGCGTTTGTGTAGCCTGTGCGGAGAGGAGAGAACAGGGATAGGCAGAGGCATAGTTAACAGGCTGTAGCAAATGGCTACAATAATGCAGAGGAGATCGGAATGAAATGAACTAAACATCTGGGAAAGGAGAGAGCGGGGCCTCCCTCACCACAACTCCCAAATATAACTCTCCCAACTTCCACCTCAGAAACTATAATTGTTTCACTGAAACACCCGAATAAAACTCTCCCAACTTCCACTTTAGAAATTAGAATTGTTGTAAACTACAGCGGTTCAATGTTTCAAGGAATAGACTCAACTTACTTTATTCAGCTAGCTAACTATGACGCCATAGCTAACTAGCATGCTAGCATCCAATAACACACGGTTTAGCACCAATACTTGGTTACAACAAACTAATAGTGTGTTAACACACTAAACAGATAATTCGTGTCCGTGTCTAGTTCCTTTCATAACGCAGCAATAATTAAACGTTGGCTAGCTAGCACAAAGATATTGTATTTAGCTGCTACAGTACTGCTAGCTGGTAGTGTTGGCTAGCTAGCAATGGCTGCTGTGTTGACTTTGTTTGAAAAACGGCGTCGCTGTGAACGAATGTAGCTGGCAAAAATTATATTGTATTTAGTTGCTATAGTACTGCTAGCTGGTAGCGTTGGCTAGCTAGCAATGGCTGCTGTGTTGACTTTGTTTGAAAAACGGCGTCGCTGCGAACGAATGTAGCTGGCTAAAAGGAAATTGTATTTAGTTGCTACAGTACTGCTAGCTGGTAGCTGGTAGTGTTGGCTAGCTAGCAATGGCTGCGGTGTTGACTTTGTTTGAAAAACGGCGTCGCTGCGAACGAATGTAGCTGGCTAGCTAACCTCGATAGTTACTCTATACTACACCTTTATCTTTGATACAAATACAACTATGTAGCTAGCCAACATTACACTAATCAAATCTTTCCATTGTAATGTAATGTGTCATATTACCTGCGGAGCGAAGTACAGCATGACTACTCACCTCGTCTACCCTTCCAACAATTTAATTGAAACAACATTGATTCAACCAGTTTTTGCCCAATGGGTAATCATCAACTATTTTAAGTCAGTTTAGTATTGTGAATATTCTGAACACTCTAACATTTAATAAAACATTTAGGAATTATGCCTTTTCAAAGTATTATACAATAATTCACATTTGGAGGAAAAAGCACAAAAACCCATGGCTGTTGGTTTTAGAGTGAAGAAAGACCTATGAAAACTGAAGCATTCTTTACAATGCCATGTGTTCCTGACATAGATTTACAGTGCATTTGGAAAGTATTCAGAACCTTGACTTTTTCCACATTTTGTTACGTTACAGCCTTATTCTAAAATGGATTAAATTGTTTTTTTCCCCCTTATCAATCTACACACAATACCACATAATGACAAAGCAAAAACTAGTTTTTAGACATTTTAGCAAATGTATGAAAAATGTACAAATTAAATATCACATTTACATAAGTGTTCAGACCCTTACTCAGTACTTTGTTGAAGCACCTTTGGTAGCGATTACAGCCTCGAGTCTTCTTGGGTATGACGCTATAAGCTTGGCACACCTGTATTTGGGGAGTTTCTCCCATTCTTCTCTGCAGATCCTCTCAAGCTCTGTCAGGTTGGATGGGGAGCGTCGCTGCACAGCTATTTTCTGGTCTCTCCAGAGATGTTTGATCGGGTTCAAGTCCGGGCTCTGGCTGGGCCACTCAAGGACATTCAGAGACTTGTCCCCAGTCTGAGGTCCTGAGCGCTCTGAAGCAGGTTTTCATCAAGGATCTCTCTGTACTTTGCTCCGTTCATCTTTCCCTCAATCCTGACTAGTCTCCCAGTCCCTGCCGCTGAAAAACATCCTCACAGCATGATGCTGCCACCACCATGCTTCACCGTAGGGATGGTGCCAGGTTTCCTCCAGATGTGATGCTTGGAATTCAGGCTAAAGAGTTCAATCTTCGTTTCATCAGACCAGAGAATCTTGTTTCACATGGTCTGAGAGTCCTTTAGGTGCCTTTTGGCAAACTCCAAGCGGGCTGTCATGTGCCTTTTACTGAGGAGTGGCTTCTGTATGGCCACTCTACCATAAAGGCCTGATTGGTGGAGTGCTGCAGAGATGGTTGTCCTTCTGGAAGGTTCTCCCATCTCCACAGAGGAACTCTGGAGCTCTGTCAGAGTGACCATCGGGTTCTTGGTCACCTCCCTGACGGCGGCCAGCTCTAGGAAGAGTCTTGGTGGTTCCAAACTAATTCCATTTAAGAATGATGGAGGCCACTGTGTTCTTGGGGACCTTCAATGCTGCAGATATTTTTTGGTACCCTTCCCCAGATCTGTGCCTCGAGACAATCCTGTCTCAGAGCTCTACGGACAATTCCTTCGACCTCATGGCTTGGTTTTTGCTCTGACATGGACTGTCAACTGTGGGACCTTATATAGACAGGTGTGTGCCTTTCCAAATCATGTCCAATCAATTGAATTTACCACAGGGGGACTCCAATCAAGTTGTAGAGACATCTCAAGGATGATCAATGGAAACAGGATGCACCTGAGCTCAATTTTGAGTCCCATAACAAAAGGTCTGAATATTTATGTAAATAAGGTATTTTATTTTTATTTTTTATAATACATTTGCAAAAATGTCTAAAAACCTGTTTTCGCTTTGTCATTATGGGTTATTGTGTGTAGATTTGTGAGGAAAAAAAATAATTTAATCAATTTTAGAATAAGGCTGTAGTGACGTAACAAAATGTGGAAAAATGGAAGTGGTCTGAATGCACTGTATATAGATTCCTGCAGCCGCATGCAATAATAATATATATAATATGCCATTTAGCAGACGCTTTTATCCAAAGCGACTTACAGTCATGTGCGCATACATTTTTTTTGTGTATGGGTGGTCCCGGGGATCGAACCCACTACCTTGGCGTTACAAGCGCCGTGCTCTACCAGCTGAGCTACAGAGGACCACAATAGAGTGTACGCTCCACCATCTAAATACTGTCTCTATTTAAAAGGGGGCATGTCAGTTAAAAAATAAAGTTGAAAAAGTTTCTGTACAGGATCCATTTTGAAATGACAGAACAGTATAAATTCCTTTGATTTAATCTCTTAACTGGAACAGAGAAAATAAAGTAAGTACAGTATTTCAGATTAAAGGGATACTTCGGGATTTTGGCAATGAGGCCCTTCATCTACTTCCCCAGAGTCAGATGTACTCTTTGATACCATTTTTATCTCTCTGACCAGTATGAAGGATGTTAGAGGTAGTTTCGCAATCCAATCCTAACTAGCATTAGCGCAATTACTGGAAGTCTGTGCATCTACTAGCAGAGAGAGTGAATACTTGGAGTTATCAATGTTGAAGTAAGTACTGCTACTTCAGCTTAGTTACTCAGTCTTACGTTTTTTCAAAGAGGAGGTGAATCAGTTGGTCTAGGTTATCAGTAAAATGGCTAATAGTTGAATAGCAAAGACAAAACAGGATTTCTGTCCATGTTTGTTTTTATTTGATGGGTATTTGTTTGCTCAAGGTAATATGTGTCATTCCTTTCTGTTTGTGTCTGATCCAGACATTGTGTCTCTGTAGTCTTTACAGTATGTGTTTTGATGTGTGTGTATCACTCTCCATTGTGTGTTTTATACTGTAGGTCTGATGAGAGAGAGAGGAGGGGGGTACATGACCTTAATCCCATAGGAAATCTGTGGAGGGAGCTGAATGTTCGAGTTGCCAAATGTCAGCCTCAAAACCTTAATGACTTGGAGAAGATCTGCAAAGAGGAGTGGAACAAAATCCCTCAGGAGATGTGTGCATATCTGGTGGCCAACTACAAGAAATGTATGACCTCTGTGATTGCCAACTATACACACAAAGAACCATCCATCGATATGTATTTTTGTTGTTATTCTCTCAATGTTCAAATAAACCTACCATTAAAATTATAGACTGATCATGTCTTTGTCAGTGGGCAAACGTACAAAATCAGCAGGTGATCAAATACTTTTTTCCCTCACTGTATTTACAGTTGAAGTCGGAAGTTTTCATACACTTAGTTGACTGTGCCTATAAACAGCTTGGAAAATTCCAGAAAATGATGTCATGGCTTTAGAAGCTTCTGATAGGCTAATTGACATCATTTGAGTCAATCGGAGGTGTACCTGTGGATGTATTTCAAGGCCTACCTTCAAACTCAGTGCCTCTTTGCTTGACATCATGTGAAAATCAAAAGAAATCAGCCAAGACCTCAGAAAAAGAATTGTAGACCTCCACAAGTCTGGTTAATCCTTGGGAGCAATTTCCAAACGCCTGAAGGTACCACGTTCATCTGTACAAACAATAGTATGCAAGTATAAACACCATAAGACCACGCAGCCGTCATACCACTCAGGAAGGAGACGCGTTCTGTGTCCTAGAGATTAACGTACTTTGGTGCGAAAAGTGCAAATCAATCCCAGAACAACAGTAAAGGACCTTGTGAAGATGCTGGAGGAAACAGGTACAAAGGTATCTATATCCACAGTAAAACGAGTCCTATATTGACATAACCTGAAAGGCCACTCAGCAAGGAAGAAGCCACTGCTCCAAAACCGCCATAAAAAAGCCAGACTACGGTTTGCAACTGCACATGGGGACAAAGATCGTACTTTTTGGAGAAATGTCCTCTGGTCTGATGAAACAAAAATACACTGCTCAAAAAAACACTAAAATAACACATCCTAGATCAGAATGAATGAAATAATCTTATTAAATACTTTTTTCTTTACATAGTTGAATGTGCAGACAACAAAATCACACAAAAATTATCAATGGAAATCAAATGTATCAACCCATGGAGGTCTGGATTTGGAGTCACCCTCAAAATTAAAGTGGAAAACCACACTACAGGCTGATCCAACTTTGATGTAATGTCCTTAAAACAAGTCAAAATGAGGCTCAGTAGTGTGTGTGGCCTCCACGTGCCTGTATGACCTCCCTACAACGCCTGGGCATGCTCCTGATGAGGTGGCAGATGGTCTCCTGAGGGATCTCCTCCCAGACCTGGACTAAAGCATCCGCCAACTCCTGGACAGTCTGTGGTGCAATGTGGCGTTGGTGGATGGAGCGAGACGTGATGTCCCAGATGTGCTCAATTGGATTCAGGTCTGGGGAACGGGCGGGCCAGTCCATAGCATCAATGCCTTCCTCTTGCAGGAACTGCTGACACACTCCAGCCACATGAGGTCTAGCATTGTCTTGCATTAGGAGGAACCCAGGGCCAACCGCACCAGCATATGGTCTCACAAGGGGTCTGAGGATCTCATCTCGGTACCTAATGGCAGTCAGGCTACCTCTGGCGAGCACATGGAGGGCTGTGCGGCCCCCAAATAAATGCCACCCCACACCATGACTGACCCACCGCCAAACCGGTCATGCTGGAGGATGTTGCAGGCAGCAGAACGTTCTCCACGGCATCTCCAGACTCTGTCACGTCTGTCACATGTGCTCAGTGTGAACCTGCTTTCATCTGTGAAGAGCACAGGGCGCCAGTGGCGAATTTGCCAATCTTGGTGTTCTCTGGCAAATGCCAAACGTCCTTCACAGTGTTGGGCTGTAAGCACAACCCCCACCTGTGGACCTCGGGCCCTCATACCACCCTCATGGAGTCTGTTTCTGACCGTTTGAGCAGACACATAAGCATTTGTGGCCTGCTGGAGGTCATTTTGCAGGGCTCTGGCAGTGCTCCTCCTGCTCCTCCTTGCACAAAGGCGGAGGTAGCGGTCCTGCTGCTGGGTTGTTGCCCTCCTACGGCCTCCTCCACGTCTCCTGATGTACTGGCCTGTCTCCTGGTAGCGCCTCCACGCTCTGGACACTACGCTGACAGACACAGCAAACCTTCTTGCCACAGCTCGCATTGATGTGCCATCCTGGATGAGCTGCACTATCTGAGCCACTTGTGTGGGTTGTAGACTCCGTCTCATGCTACCACTATAGTGAAAGCACCGCCAGCATTCAAAAGTGACCAAAACATCAGCCAGGAAGCATAGGAACTGAGAAGTGGTCTGTGGTCACCACCTGCAAAACCAGTCCTTTATTGGGGGGTGTCTTGCTAATTGCCTATAATTTCCACCTGTTGTCTATTCCATTTGCACAACAGCATGGGACATTTATTGTCAATCAGTGTTGCTTCCTAAGTGGACAGTTTGATTTCACAGAAGTGTGATTGACTTGGAGTTACATTGTGTTGTTTAAGTGTTCCCTTAATTTTTTTGAGCAGTGTAGAACTGTTTGGCCATAATGACCAATGTTATGTTTGGAGGAAAAAGGGGGTCCTTGCAAGCCGAAGAACACCATCCCAACCGTGAAGCACGGGGGTGGCAGCATCATGCTGTGGCGGTGCTTTGCTGCAGGAGGGACTGGTGTACTTCACAAAATAGATGGCATCATGAGGAAGGAAAATTATGTGGATATATTGAAGCAACATCTCAAGACATCAGTCAGGAAGTTAAAGCTTGGTCGCAAATTGGTCTTCCAAATGGACAATGACTCCAAGCATACTTCCAAAGTTGTGGCAAAATGGCTTAAGGACAACAAAGTCAAGGTATTAGAGTGGCCATCACAAAGCCCTAACCTCAATCCTAAAGAACATTTGTGGGCAGAACTGAAAAAGCGTGTGCGAGCAAGGAGGCCTACAAACCTGACTCAGTTACACCAGCTCTGTCAGGAGGAATGGGCCAAAATTCACCCAACTTATTGTGGGAAGCTTGTGGAAGGCTACCCGAACCGTTTGACCCAAGTTAAACAATTTAAAGACAATGCTACCAAATACTAATTGAGTGTATGTAAACTTCTGACCCACTGGGAATGTGATGAATGAAATAAAAGCTGAAATAAATCATTCTCTCTCCTATTATTCTAACATTTCACATTCTTAATATAAAGTGGTGATCCTAACTGACCTAAGACATGGAATTTGTACTAGGATTAAATGTCAGTAATTGTGAAAAACTGAGTTTAAATGTATTTGGCTAAGGTGTATGTAAACTTCCGACTTCAACTGTATGTACCACTGAAAAGTTGACATGTTATACTTCTGATTGAAAAATGAGGAGTTTTGTGCTTTTGTCAGGATTAAACAGCAGAGACCAGCCTCTCCTGTACCCAGCTGTGTGTCCATGAAGAGTGACCAATCTATGGATCCACCTATCATGTTCAGAGAAGGAGATGTTTCCATTGAACAAAGGTTTGTTTTATTAATAGAACATACAGTAGATAGAGAATGAACATGATATATTCTATTTCATACTGATTCTCCCCTTTCTTGATGTTTCCTGCCAACCAGATGAGTCTCTGAGTACTTCAAACTGACTGGTTTCTTTGTGCTTTTGTCAGGATCAAACAGCAGAGACCAGTCTCTCCTGTACCCAGCTGTGTATCCATGAAGAGTGACCAATCTATGGATCCACCTATCATGTTCAGAGAAGGAGATGTTTCCATTGAACAAAGGTTTGTTTTATTAATAGAACATACAGTAGATAGAGAATGAACATGACATTATCTATTTCATACTGATTCTCCCTTTTCTTGATGTTTCCTGCCAACCAGATGAGTCTCTGTGAGTACTTCAAACTGACTGGTTTCTTTGTGCTATTGTCAGGATCAAACAGCAGAGACCAGCCTCTCCTGTACCCAGCTGTGCATCCATGAAGAGTGACCAATCTATGGATCCACCTATCATGTTCAGAGAAGGAGATGTTTCCATTGAACAAAGGTGTGTTTTATTAATAGAACATACAGTAGATAGAGAATGAACATGACATTTTCTATTTCATTCTGATTCTCCCTTTTTCTTGATGTGTAACAAAATATATCTCAGTATTTGTTACACAGTGAGGGAAAAAAGTATTTGATCCCCTGCTGATTTTGTACATTTGCCCACTGACAAAGAAATGATCAGTCTATAATTTTAATGGGAGGTTTATTTGAACAGTGAGAGACAGAATAACAACACATAAATCCAGAAAAACACATGTCAAAACTGTTATAAATTCATTTGCATTTTAATGAGGGAAATAAGTATTTGACCCCCTCTCAATCAGAAAGATTTCTGGCTCCCAAGTGTCTTTTATACAGGTAACGAGCTGAGATTAGGAGCACACTCTTAAAGGGAGTGCTCAAGAAAGCACATATACAGGGCCGTCTGAAGTTTGCCAATAAACATCTGAATGATTCAGAGGAGAACTGGGTGAAAGTGTTGTGGTCAGATGACCAAAATCGAGCTCTTTGGCATCAACTCAACTCGCCGTGTTTGGAGGAGGAGGAATGCTGCCTATGACCCCAAGAACACCATCCCCACCGTCAAACATGGAGGTGGAAACATTATGCTTTGGGGGTGTTTTTCTGCTAAGGGACAGGACAACTTCACCGCATCAAAGGGACGATGGACGGGGCCATGTACTGTGAAATCTTGGGTGAGAACCTCCTTCCCTCAGCCAGGGCATTGAAAATGGGTCATGGATGGGTATTCCAGCATGACAATGACCCAAAACACATGGCCAAGGCAACAAAGGAGTGGCTCAAGAAGAAGCACATTAAGGTCCTGGAGTGGCCTAGCCAGTCTCCAGTCCTTAATCCCATAGGAAATCTGTGGAGGGGAGCTGAAGGTTCGAGTTGCCAAACGTCAGCCTCAAAACCTTAATGACTTGGAGAAGATCTGCAAAGAGGAGTGGAACAAAATCCCTCCGGAGATGTGTGCAAATCTGGTGGCCAACTACAAGAAATGTATGACCTCTGTGATTGCCAACTATACACACAAAGAACCATCCATCAATATGTATTTTTGTTGTTATTCTCTCAATGTTCAAATAAACCTACCATTAAAATTATAGACTGATCATGTCTTTGTCAGTGGGCAAACGTACAAAATCAGCAGGTGATCAAATACTTTTTTCCCTCACTGTATTTACAGTTGAAGTCGGAAGTTTTCATACACTTAGTTGACTGTGCCTATAAACAGCTTGGAAAATTCCAGAAAATGATGTCATGGCTTTAGAAGCTTCTGATAGGCTAATTGACATCATTTGGGTCAATCGGAGGTGTACCTGTGGATGTATTTCAAGGCCTACCTTCAAACTCAGTGCCTCTTTGCTTGACATCATGTGAAAATCAAAAGAAATCAGCCAAGACCTCAGAAAAAGAATTGTAGACCTCCACAAGTCTGGTTAATCCTTGGGAGCAATTTCCAAACGCCTGAAGGTACCACGTTCATCTGTACAAACAATAGTACGCAAGTATAAACACCATAAGACCACGCAGCCGTCATACCACTCAGGAAGGAGACGCGTTCTGTGTCCTAGAGATTAACGTACTTTGGTGCGAAAAGTGCAAATCAATCCCAGAACAACAGTAAAGGACCTTGTGAAGATGCTGGAGGAAACAGGTACAAAGGTATCTATATCCACAGTAAAATGAGTCCTATATTGACATAACCTGAAAGGCCACTCAGCAAGGAAGAAGCCACTGCTCCAAAACCGCCATAAAAAAAGCCAGACTACGGTTTGCAACTGCACATGGGGACAAAGATCGTACTTTTTGGAGAAATGTCCTCTGGTCTGATTAAACAAAAATACACTGCTCAAAAAAATAAAGGGAACACTAAAATAACACATCCTAGATCTGAATGAATGAAATAATCTTATTAAATACTTTTTTCTTTACATAGTTGAATGTGCTGACAACAAAATCACACAAAAATTATCAATGGAAATCAAATGTATCAACCCATGGAGGTCTGGATTTGGAGTCACCCTCAAAATTAAAGTGGAAAACCACACTACAGGCTGATCCAACTTTGATGTAATGTCCTTAAAACAAGTCAAAATGAGGCTCAGTAGTGTGTGTGGCCTCCACGTGCCTGTATGACCTCCCTACAACGCCTGGGCATGCTCCTGATGAGGTGGCAGATGGTCTCCTGAGGGATCTCCTCCCAGACCTGGACTAAAGCATCCGCCAACTCCTGGACAGTCTGTGGTGCAATGTGGCGTTGGTGGATGGAGCGAGACGTGATGTCCCAGATGTGCTCAATTGGATTCAGGTCTGGGGAACGGGCGGGCCAGTCCATAGCATCAATGCCTTCCTCTTGCAGGAACTGCTGACACACTCCAGCCACATGAGGTCTAGCATTGTCTTGCATTAGGAGGAACCCAGGGCCAACCGCACCAGCATATGGTCTCACAAGGGGTCTGAGGATCTCATCTCGGGTACCTAATGGCAGTCAGGCTACCTCTGGCGAGCACATGGAGGGCTGTGCGGCCCCCCAAATAAATGCCACCCCACACCATGACTGACCCACCGCCAAACCGGTCATGCTGGAGGATGTTGCAGGCAGCAGAACGCTCTCCACGGCGTCTCCAGACTCTGTCACGTCTGTCACATGTGCTCAGTGTGAACCTGCTTTCATCTGTGAAGAGCACAGGGCGCCAGTGGCGAATTTGCCAATCTTGGTGTTCTCTGGCAAATGCCAAACGTCCTGCACAGTGTTGGGCTGTAAGCACAACCCCCACCTGTGGACGTCGGGCCCTCATACCACCCTCATGGAGTCTGTTTCTGACCGTTTGAGCAGACACATGCACATTTGTGGCCTGCTGGAGGTCATTTTGCAGGGCTCTGGCAGTGCTCCTCCTGCTCCTCCTTGCACAAAGGCGGAGGTAGCGGTCCTGCTGCTGGGTTGTTGCCCTCCTACGGCCTCCTCCACGTCTCCTGATTTACTGGCCTGTCTCCTGGTAGCGCCTCCACGCTCTGGACACTACGCTGACAGACACAGCAAACCTTCTTGCCACAGCTCGCATTGATGTGCCATCCTGGATGAGCTGCACTACCTGAGCCACTTGTGTGGGTTGTAGACTCCGTCTCATGCTACCACTATAGTGAAAGCACCGCCAGCATTCAAAAGTGACCAAAACATCAGCCAGGAAGCATAGGAACTGAGAAGTGGTCTGTGGTCACCACCTGCAAAACCAGTCCTTTATTGGGGGTGTCTTGCTAATTGCCTATAATTTCCACCTGTTGTCTATTCCATTTGCACAACAGCATGTGACATTTATTGTCAATCAGTGTTGCTTCCTAAGTGGACAGTTTGATTTCACAGAAGTGTGATTGACTTGGAGTTACATTGTGTTGTTTAAGTGTTCCCTTAATTTTTTTGAGCAGTGTAGAACTGTTTGGCCATAATGACCATTGTTATGTTTGGAGGAAAAAAGGGGTCCTTGCAAGCCGAAGAACACAATCCCAACCGTGAAGCACGGGGGTGGCAGCATCATGCTGTGGCGGTACTTTGCTGCAGGAGGGACTGGTGCACTTCACAAAATAGATGGCATCATGAGGAAGGAAAATTATGTGGATATATTGAAGCAACATCTCAAGACATCAGTCAGGAAGTTAAAGCTTGGTCGCAAATTGGTCTTCCAAATGGACAATGACCCCCAAGCATACTTCCAAAGTTGTGGCAAAATGGCTTAAGGACAACAAAGTCAAGGTATTAGAGTGGCCATCACAAAGCCCTGACCTCAATCCTAAAGAACATTTGTGGGCAGAACTGAAAAAGCGTGTGCGAGCAAGGAGGCCTACAAACCTGACTCAGTTACACCAGCTCTGTCAGGAGGAATGGGCCAAAATTCACCCAACTTATTGTGGGAAGCTTGTGGAAGGCTACCCGAACCGTTTGACCCAAGTTAAACAATTTAAAGACAATGCTACCAAATACTAATTGAGTGTATGTAAACTTCTGACCCACTGGGAATGTGATGAATGAAATAAAAGCTGAAATAAATCATTCTCTCTCCTATTATTCTAACATTTCACATTCTTAATATAAAGTGGTGATCCTAACTGACCTAAGACATGGAATTTGTACTAGGATTAAATGTCAGTAATTGTGAAAAACTGAGTTTAAATGTATTTGGCTAAGGTGTATGTAAACTTCCGACTTCAACTGTATGTACCACTGAAAAGTTGACATGTTATACTTCTGATTGAAAAATGAGGAGTTTTGTGCTTTTGTCAGGATTAAACAGCAGAGACCAGCCTCTCCTGTACCCAGCTGTGTGTCCATGAAGAGTGACCAATCTATGGATCCACCTATCATGTTCAGAGAAGGAGATGTTTCCATTGAACAAAGGTTTGTTTTATTAATAGAACATACAGTAGATAGAGAATGAACATGACATTTTCTATTTCATACTGATTCTCCCTTTTCTTGATGTTTCCTGCCAACCAGATGAGTCTCTGTGAGTACTTCAAACTGACTGGTTTCTTTGTGCTATTGTCAGGATCAAACAGCAGAGACCAGCCTCTCCTGTACCCAGCTGTGTATCCATGAAGAGTGACCAATCTATGGATCCACCTATCATGTTCAGAGAAGGAGATGTTTCCATTGAACAAAGGTGTGTTTTATTAATAGAACATACAGTAGATAGAGAATGAACATGACATTTTCTATTTCATTCTGATTCTCCCTTTTTCTTGATGTGTAACAAAATATATCTCAGTATTTGTTACACAGTGAGGGAAAAAAAGTATTTGATCCCCTGCTGATTTTGTACATTTGCCCACTGACAAAGAAATGATCAGTCTATAATTTTAATGGGAGGTTTATTTGAACAGTGAGAGACAGAATAACAACACATAAATCCAGAAAAACACATGTCAAAACTGTTATAAATTCATTTGCATTTTAATGAGGGAAATAAGTATTTGACCCCCTCTCAATCAGAAAGATTTCTGGCTCCCAAGTGTCTTTTATACAGGTAACGAGCTGAGATTAGGAGCACACTCTTAAAGGGAGTGCTCAAGAAAGCACATATACAGGGCCGTCTGAAGTTTGCCAATAAACATCTGAATGATTCAGAGGAGAACTGGGTGAAAGTGTTGTGGTCAGATGACCAAAATCGAGCTCTTTGGCATCAACTCAACTCGCCGTGTTTGGAGGAGGAGGAATGCTGCCTATGACCCCAAGAACACCATCCCCACCGTCAAACATGGAGGTGGAAACATTATGCTTTGGGGGTGTTTTTCTGCTAAGGGGACAGGACAACTTCACCGCATCAAAGGGACGATGGACGGGGCCATGTACTGTGAAATCTTGGGTGAGAACCTCCTTCCCTCAGCCAGGGCATTGAAATGGGTCATGGATGGGTATTCCAGCATGACAATGACCCAAAACACATGGCCAAGGCAACAAAGGAGTGGCTCAAGAAGAAGCACATTAAGGTCCTGGAGTGGCCTAGCCAGTCTCCAGTCCTTAATCCCATAGGAAATCTGTGGAGGGAGCTGAAGGTTCGAGTTGCCAAACGTCAGCCTCAAAACCTTAATGACTTGGAGAAGATCTGCAAAGAGGAGTGGAACAAAATCCCTCCGGAGATGTGTGCAAATCTGGTGGCCAACTACAAGAAATGTATGACCTCTGTGATTGCCAACTATACACACAAAGAACCATCCATCAATATGTATTTTTGTTGTTATTCTCTCAATGTTCAAATAAACCTACCATTAAAATTATAGACTGATCATGTCTTTGTCAGTGGGCAAACGTACAAAATCAGCAGGTGATCAAATACTTTTTTCCCTCACTGTATTTACAGTTGAAGTCGGAAGTTTTCATACACTTAGTTGACTGTGCCTATAAACAGCTTGGAAAATTCCAGAAAATGATGTCATGGCTTTAGAAGCTTCTGATAGGCTAATTGACATCATTTGGGTCAATCGGAGGTGTACCTGTGGATGTATTTCAAGGCCTACCTTCAAACTCAGTGCCTCTTTGCTTGACATCATGTGAAAATCAAAAGAAATCAGCCAAGACCTCAGAAAAAGAATTGTAGACCTCCACAAGTCTGGTTAATCCTTGGGAGCAATTTCCAAACGCCTGAAGGTACCACGTTCATCTGTACAAACAATAGTACGCAAGTATAAACACCATAAGACCACGCAGCCGTCATACCACTCAGGAAGGAGACGCGCTCTGTGTCCTAGAGATTAACGTACTTTGGTGCGAAAAGTGCAAATCAATCCCAGAACAACAGTAAAGGACCTTGTGAAGATGCTGGAGGAAACAGGTACAAAGGTATCTATATCCACAGTAAAATGAGTCCTATATTGACATAACCTGAAAGGCCACTCAGCAAGGAAGAAGCCACTGCTCCAAAACCGCCATAAAAAAGCCAGACTACGGTTTGCAACTGCACATGGGGACAAAGATCGTACTTTTGGAGAAATGTCCTCTGGTCTGATTAAACAAAAATACACTGCTCAAAAAAATAAAGGGAACACTAAAATAACACATCCTAGATCTGAATGAATGAAATAATCTTATTAAATACTTTTTTCTTTACATAGTTGAATGTGCTGACAACAAAATCACACAAAAATTATCAATGGAAATCAAATGTATCAACCCATGGAGGTCTGGATTTGGAGTCACCCTCAAAATTAAAGTGGAAAACCACACTACAGGCTGATCCAACTTTGATGTAATGTCCTTAAAACAAGTCAAAATGAGGCTCAGTAGTGTGTGTGGCCTCCACGTGCCTGTATGACCTCCCTACAACGCCTGGGCATGCTCCTGATGAGGTGGCAGATGGTCTCCTGAGGGATCTCCTCCCAGACCTGGACTAAAGCATCCGCCAACTCCTGGACAGTCTGTGGTGCAATGTGGCGTTGGTGGATGGAGCGAGACGTGATGTCCCAGATGTGCTCAATTGGATTCAGGTCTGGGGAACGGGCGGGCCAGTCCATAGCATCAATGCCTTCCTCTTGCAGGAACTGCTGACACACTCCAGCCACATGAGGTCTAGCATTGCAACCAGACTGTCCAGCAACGCCACATTGCACCACAAGCCAGGAGTTGGCTACACAACTAGGGGGTTTTAGGCTGGGTTTCTGTACAGCACTTCGAGATATTAGCTGATGTAAGAAGGGCTATATAAAATAAAATTGATTGATTGATTGTCTTGCATTAGGAGGAACCCAGGGCCAACAGCACCAGCATATGGTCTCACAAGGGGTCTGAGGATCTCATCTCGGGTACCTAATGGCAGTCAGGCTACCTCTGGCGAGCACATGGAGGGCTGTGCGGCCCCCCAAATAAATGCCACCCCACACCATGACTGACCCACCGCCAAACCGGTCATGCTGGAGGATGTTGCAGGCAGCAGAACGTTCTCCACGGCGTCTCCAGACTCTGTCACGTCTGTCACATGTGCTCAGTGTGAACCTGCTTTCATCTGTGAAGAGCACAGGGCGCCAGTGGCGAATTTGCCAATCTTGGTGTTCTCTGGCAAATGCCAAACGTCCTGCACAGTGTTGGGCTGTAAGCACAACCCCCACCTGTGGACGTCGGGCCCTCATACCACCCTCATGGAGTCTGTTTCTGACCGTTTGAGCAGACACATGCACATTTGTGGCCTGCTGGAGGTCATTTTGCAGGGCTCTGGCAGTGCTCCTCCTGCTCCTCCTTGCACAAAGGCGGAGGTAGCGGTCCTGCTGCTGGGTTGTTGCCCTCCTACGGCCTCCTCCACGTCTCCTGATTTACTGGCCTGTCTCCTGGTAGCGCCTCCACGCTCTGGACACTACGCTGACAGACACAGCAAACCTTCTTGCCACAGCTCGCATTGATGTGCCATCCTGGATGAGCTGCACTACCTGAGCCACTTGTGTGGGTTGTAGACTCCGTCTCATGCTACCACTAGAGTGAAAGCACCGCCAGCATTCAAAAGTGACCAAAACATCAGCCAGGAAGCATAGGAACTGAGAAGTGGTCTGTGGTCACCACCTGCAAAACCAGTCCTTTATTGGGGGTGTCTTGCTAATTGCCTATAATTTCCACCTGTTGTCTATTCCATTTGCACAACAGCATGTGACATTTATTGTCAATCAGTGTTGCTTCCTAAGTGGACAGTTTGATTTCACAGAAGTGTGATTGACTTGGAGTTACATTGTGTTGTTTAAGTGTTCCCTTAATTTTTTTGAGCAGTGTAGAACTGTTTGGCCATAATGACCATTGTTATGTTTGGAGGAAAAAGGGGGTCCTTGCAAGCCGAAGAACACAATCCCAACCGTGAAGCACGGGGGTGGCAGCATCATGCTGTGGCGGTGCTTTGCTGCAGGAGGGACTGGTGCACTTCACAAAATAGATGGCATCATGAGGAAGGAAAATTATGTGGATATATTGAAGCAACATCTCAAGACATCAGTCAGGAAGTTAAAGCTTGGTCGCAAATTGGTCTTCCAAATGGACAATGACCCCAAGCATACTTCCAAAGTTGTGGCAAAATGGCTTAAGGACAACAAAGTCAAGGTATTAGAGTGGCCATCACAAAGCCCTGACCTCAATCCTAAAGAACATTTGTGGGCAGAACTGAAAAAGCGTGTGCGAGCAAGGAGGCCTACAAACCTGACTCAGTTACACCAGCTCTGTCAGGAGGAATGGGCCAAAATTCACCCAACTTATTGTGGGAAGCTTGTGGAAGGCTACCCGAACCGTTTGACCCAAGTTAAACAATTTAAAGACAATGCTACCAAATACTAATTGAGTGTATGTAAACTTCTGACCCACTGGGAATGTGATGAATGAAATAAAAGCTGAAATAAATCATTCTCTCTCCTATTATTCTAACATTTCACATTCTTAATATAAAGTGGTGATCCTAACTGACCTAAGACATGGAATTTGTACTAGGATTAAATGTCAGTAATTGTGAAAAACTGAGTTTAAATGTATTTGGCTAAGGTGTATGTAAACTTCCGACTTCAACTGTATGTACCACTGAAAAGTTGACATGTTATACTTCTGATTGAAAAATGAGGAGTTTTGTGCTTTTGTCAGGATTAAACAGCAGAGACCAGCCTCTCCTGTACCCAGCTGTGTGTCCATGAAGAGTGACCAATCTATGGATCCACCTATCATGTTCAGAGAAGGAGATGTTTCCATTGAACAAAGGTTTGTTTTATTAATAGAACATACAGTAGATAGAGAATGAACATGACATTTTCTATTTCATACTGATTCTCCCTTTTCTTGATGTTTCCTGCCAACCAGATGAGTCTCTGTGAGTACTTCAAACTGACTGGTTTCTTTGTGCTATTGTCAGGATCAAACAGCAGAGACCAGCCTCTCCTGTACCCAGCTGTGTATCCATGAAGAGTGACCAATCTATGGATCCACCTATCATGTTCAGAGAAGGAGATGTTTCCATTGAACAAAGGTGTGTTTTATTAATAGAACATACAGTAGATAGAGAATGAACATGACATTTTCTATTTCATTCTTATTCTCCCTTTTTCTTGATGTGTAACAAAATATATCTCAGTATTTGTTACACAGTGAGGGAAAAAAAGTATTTGATCCCCTGCTGATTTTGTACATTTGCCCACTGACAAAGAAATGATCAGTCTATAATTTTAATGGGAGGTTTATTTGAACAGTGAGAGACAGAATAACAACACATAAATCCAGAAAAACACATGTCAAAACTGTTATAAATTCATTTGCATTTTAATGAGGGAAATAAGTATTTGACCCCCTCTCAATCAGAAAGATTTCTGGCTCCCAAGTGTCTTTTATACAGGTAACGAGCTGAGATTAGGAGCACACTCTTAAAGGGAGTGCTCAAGAAAGCACATATACAGGGCCGTCTGAAGTTTGCCAATAAACATCTGAATGATTCAGAGGAGAACTGGGTGAAAGTGTTGTGGTCAGATGACCAAAATCGAGCTCTTTGGCATCAACTCAACTCGCCGTGTTTGGAGGAGGAGGAATGCTGCCTATGACCCCAAGAACACCATCCCCACCGTCAAACATGGAGGTGGAAACATTATGCTTTGGGGGTGTTTTTCTGCTAAGGGGACAGGACAACTTCACCGCATCAAAGGGACGATGGACGGGGCCATGTACTGTGAAATCTTGGGTGAGAACCTCCTTCCCTCAGCCAGGGCATTGAAAATGGGTCATGGATGGGTATTCCAGCATGACAATGACCCAAAACACATGGCCAAGGCAACAAAGGAGTGGCTCAAGAAGAAGCACATTAAGGTCCTGGAGTGGCCTAGCCAGTCTCCAGTCCTTAATCCCATAGGAAATCTGTGGAGGGAGCTGAAGGTTCGAGTTGCCAAACGTCAGCCTCAAAACCTTAATGACTTGGAGAAGATCTGCAAAGAGGAGTGGAACAAAATCCCTCCGGAGATGTGTGCAAATCTGGTGGCCAACTACAAGAAATGTATGACCTCTGTGATTGCCAACTATACACACAAAGAACCATCCATCAATATGTATTTTTGTTGTTATTCTCTCAATGTTCAAATAAACCTACCATTAAAATTATAGACTGATCATGTCTTTGTCAGTGGGCAAACGTACAAAATCAGCAGGTGATCAAATACTTTTTTCCCTCACTGTATTTACAGTTGAAGTCGGAAGTTTTCATACACTTAGTTGACTGTGCCTATAAACAGCTTGGAAAATTCCAGAAAATGATGTCATGGCTTTAGAAGCTTCTGATAGGCTAATTGACATCATTTGGGTCAATCGGAGGTGTACCTGTGGATGTATTTCAAGGCCTACCTTCAAACTCAGTGCCTCTTTGCTTGACATCATGTGAAAATCAAAAGAAATCAGCCAAGACCTCAGAAAAAGAATTGTAGACCTCCACAAGTCTGGTTAATCCTTGGGAGCAATTTCCAAACGCCTGAAGGTACCACGTTCATCTGTACAAACAATAGTACGCAAGTATAAACACCATAAGACCACGCAGCCGTCATACCACTCAGGAAGGAGACGCGTTCTGTGTCCTAGAGATTAACGTGACTTTGGTGCGAAAAGTGCAAATCAATCCCAGAACAACAGTAAAGGACCTTGTGAAGATGCTGGAGGAAACAGGTACAAAGGTATCTATATCCACAGTAAAATGAGTCCTATATTGACATAACCTGAAAGGCCACTCAGCAAGGAAGAAGCCACTGCTCCAAAACCGCCATAAAAAAGCCAGACTACGGTTTGCAACTGCACATGGGGACAAAGATCGTACTTTTTGGAGAAATGTCCTCTGGTCTGATTAAACAAAAATACACTGCTCAAAAAAATAAAGGGAACACTAAAATAACACATCCTAGATCTGAATGAATGAAATAATCTTATTAAATACTTTTTTCTTTACATAGTTGAATGTGCTGACAACAAAATCACACAAAAATTATCAATGGAAATCAAATGTATCAACCCATGGAGGTCTGGATTTGGAGTCACCCTCAAAATTAAAGTGGAAAACCACACTACAGGCTGATCCAACTTTGATGTAATGTCCTTAAAACAAGTCAAAATGAGGCTCAGTAGTGTGTGTGGCCTCCACGTGCCTGTATGACCTCCCTACAACGCCTGGGCATGCTCCTGATGAGGTGGCAGATGGTCTCCTGAGGGATCTCCTCCCAGACCTGGACTAAAGCATCCGCCAACTCCTGGACAGTCTGTGGTGCAATGTGGCGTTGGTGGATGGAGCGAGACGTGATGTCCCAGATGTGCTCAATTGGATTCAGGTCTGGGGAACGGGCGGGCCAGTCCATAGCATCAATGCCTTCCTCTTGCAGGAACTGCTGACACACTCCAGCCACATGAGGTCTAGCATTGTCTTGCATTAGGAGGAACCCAGGGCCAACCGCACCAGCATATGGTCTCACAAGGGGTCTGAGGATCTCATCTCGGGTACCTAATGGCAGTCAGGCTACCTCTGGCGAGCACATGGAGGGCTGTGCGGCCCCCAAATAAATGCCACCCCACACCATGACTGACCCACCGCCAAACCGGTCATGCTGGAGGATGTTGCAGGCAGCAGAACGTTCTCCACGGGCGTCTCCAGACTCTGTCACGTCTGTCACATGTGCTCAGTGTGAACCTGCTTTCATCTGTGAAGAGCACAGGGCGCCAGTGGCGAATTTGCCAATCTTGGTGTTCTCTGGCAAATGCCAAACGTCCTGCACAGTGTTGGGCTGTAAGCACAACCCCCACCTGTGGACGTCGGGCCCTCATACCACCCTCATGGAGTCTGTTTCTGACCGTTTGAGCAGACACATGCACATTTGTGGCCTGCTGGAGGTCATTTTGCAGGGCTCTGGCAGTGCTCCTCCTGCTCCTCCTTGCACAAAGGCGGAGGTAGCGGTCCTGCTGCTGGGTTGTTGCCCTCCTACGGCCTCCTCCACGTCTCCTGATTTACTGGCCTGTCTCCTGGTAGCGCCTCCACGCTCTGGACACTACGCTGACAGACACAGCAAACCTTCTTGCCACAGCTCGCATTGATGTGCCATCCTGGATGAGCTGCACTACCTGAGCCACTTGTGTGGGTTGTAGACTCCGTCTCATGCTACCACTAGAGTGAAAGCACCGCCAGCATTCAAAAGTGACCAAAACATCAGCCAGGAAGCATAGGAACTGAGAAGTGGTCTGTGGTCACCACCTGCAAAACCAGTCCTTTATTGGGGGTGTCTTGCTAATTGCCTATAATTTCCACCTGTTGTCTATTCCATTTGCACAACAGCATGTGACATTTATTGTCAATCAGTGTTGCTTCCTAAGTGGACAGTTTGATTTCACAGAAGTGTGATTGACTTGGAGTTACATTGTGTTGTTTAAGTGTTCCCTTAATTTTTTTGAGCAGTGTAGAACTGTTTGGCCATAATGACCATTGTTATGTTTGGAGGAAAAAGGGGGTCCTTGCAAGCCGAAGAACACAATCCCAACCGTGAAGCACGGGGGTGGCAGCATCATGCTGTGGCGGTGCTTTGCTGCAGGAGGGACTGGTGCACTTCACAAAATAGATGGCATCATGAGGAAGGAAAATTATGTGGATATATTGAAGCAACATCTCAAGACATCAGTCAGGAAGTTAAAGCTTGGTCGCAAATTGGTCTTCCAAATGGACAATGACCCCAAGCATACTTCCAAAGTTGTGGCAAAATGGCTTAAGGACAACAAAGTCAAGGTATTAGAGTGGCCATCACAAAGCCCTGACCTCAATCCTAAAGAACATTTGTGGGCAGAACTGAAAAAGCGTGTGCGAGCAAGGAGGCCTACAAACCTGACTCAGTTACACCAGCTCTGTCAGGAGGAATGGGCCAAAATTCACCCAACTTATTGTGGGAAGCTTGTGGAAGGCTACCCGAACCGTTTGACCCAAGTTAAACAATTTAAAGACAATGCTACCAAATACTAATTGAGTGTATGTAAACTTCTGACCCACTGGGAATGTGATGAATGAAATAAAAGCTGAAATAAATCATTCTCTCTCCTATTATTCTAACATTTCACATTCTTAATATAAAGTGGTGATCCTAACTGACCTAAGACATGGAATTTGTACTAGGATTAAATGTCAGTAATTGTGAAAAACTGAGTTTAAATGTATTTGGCTAAGGTGTATGTAAACTTCCGACTTCAACTGTATGTACCACTGAAAAGTTGACATGTTATACTTCTGATTGAAAAATGAGGAGTTTTGTGCTTTTGTCAGGATTAAACAGCAGAGACCAGCCTCTCCTGTACCCAGCTGTGTGTCCATGAAGAGTGACCAATCTATGGATCCACCTATCATGTTCAGAGAAGGAGATGTTTCCATTGAACAAAGGTTTGTTTTATTAATAGAACATACAGTAGATAGAGAATGAACATGACATTTTCTATTTCATACTGATTCTCCCTTTTCTTGATGTTTCCTGCCAACCAGATGAGTCTCTGTGAGTACTTCAAACTGACTGGTTTCTTTGTGCTATTGTCAGGATCAAACAGCAGAGACCAGCCTCTCCTGTACCCAGCTGTGTATCCATGAAGAGTGACCAATCTATGGATCCACCTATCATGTTCAGAGAAGGAGATGTTTCCATTGAACAAAGGTGTGTTTTATTAATAGAACATACAGTAGATAGAGAATGAACATGACATTTTCTATTTCATTCTGATTCTCCCTTTTCTTGATGTGTAACAAAATATATCTCAGTATTTGTTACACAGTGAGGGAAAAAAGTATTTGATCCCCTGCTGATTTTGTACATTTGCCCACTGACAAAGAAATGATCAGTCTATAATTTTAATGGGAGGTTTATTTGAACAGTGAGAGACAGAATAACAACACATAAATCCAGAAAAACACATGTCAAAACTGTTATAAATTCATTTGCATTTTAATGAGGGAAATAAGTATTTGACCCCCTCTCAATCAGAAAGATTTCTGGCTCCCAAGTGTCTTTTATACAGGTAACGAGCTGAGATTAGGAGCACACTCTTAAAGGGAGTGCTCAAGAAAGCACATATACAGGGCCGTCTGAAGTTTGCCAATAAACATCTGAATGATTCAGAGGAGAACTGGGTGAAAGTGTTGTGGTCAGATGACCAAAATCGAGCTCTTTGGCATCAACTCAACTCGCCGTGTTTGGAGGAGGAGGAATGCTGCCTATGACCCCAAGAACACCATCCCCACCGTCAAACATGGAGGTGGAAACATTATGCTTTGGGGGGTGTTTTTCTGCTAAGGGGACAGGACAACTTCACCGCATCAAAGGGACGATGGACGGGGCCATGTACTGTGAAATCTTGGGTGAGAACCTCCTTCCCTCAGCCAGGGCATTGAAAATGGGTCATGGATGGGTATTCCAGCATGACAATGACCCAAAACACATGGCCAAGGCAACAAAGGAGTGGCTCAAGAAGAAGCACATTAAGGTCCTGGAGTGGCCTAGCCAGTCTCCAGTCCTTAATCCCATAGGAAATCTGTGGAGGGAGCTGAAGGTTCGAGTTGCCAAACGTCAGCCTCAAAACCTTAATGACTTGGAGAAGATCTGCAAAGAGGAGTGGAACAAAATCCCTCTGGAGATGTGTGCAAATCTGGTGGCCAACTACAAGAAATGTATGACCTCTGTGATTGCCAACTATACACACAAAGAACCATCCATCAATATGTATTTTTGTTGTTATTCACCTAGGTTAATTCATTTAACCAATAACACTTAAACCTAGGCCTAAACAAATGTTTCCACAACTACAAGGAAAATGAGCTGTATCACCCATCCTAACCCTAATAACAGTCTTTTCCTCTAAAGTTGGTGCTAGAGCTATTGGCTCCCTTGTAATCAAATGTGATATATTTATAGCTTTAATAACTGTCAATGTTGAAATAGTTAAATTGCTTCTCACTGTTGTTATAATATACTAAAGTGTTGATGTCATTGTCGATTCATCCATTTTCCCCTAAGCTTTGAACTCTTTACTTGTACTTCCATCTATCACCACTAGTGTCACTACATTCACTCTCAGTCCTAACTCTAATCCCTCACTTTCAAACTTTTCATTATAAAAAATACACTTACAATTACCTTGATCTTCCTGCTGGGAATTGTAAATATAGATACTCAATCACCCTCAATCTTCTCTTATCATTCAGCAACGCATACTTTTTCAATGCAACTGCTCCTAACAGATCTAAACTCCTACCATATCTATCTTCTCACTAAACTCTACATTTTCCTTCACCACTGTTCTCTCTCTCTTACTACTAACTAACATTGAAGCTTAGCTTACTGTCCTAGAGTTCCTTCAACCCTAGTTTTCTTAACTTTTTTAATCTGACTTTTTCTCCTAACTTTTAAAAACCATTTTCAAAAACCATTTCACTGATTTATTCACAAAATCCCTTACCTCTAATTTTAAAATATGTGATCGGGAAGTCCCCACCTGCTTATGATTTCTTTACACACAGACTTGGCAAACGATTGAGCATCTTTTAGCCTAGTTTGAAATCTTATTCACCTCTTGGTGTAGGAATGTAACCAAGAATAACAGTCACCCTTTTAACATTATTTTTCAAACAGATTGTGCTCCTTCCTATGATATAATATTTTCAAGCAAATATGATTCCCAAAAACCCTACTCTTTTAAAATCTTCTACCAGACAGCCGTCTGGTGTACATCTTATTGTACAGTTCAACTTACACAATGCATCTCTTCCCAACAATGCAATAGGTATATGTTCTGATACCAGTATGGGTATTTAAATTTTCTCTGATTTTTATAGCAGATCTCAATTGGTTCCTTAAGAGTAATCAACTGTTTTACTCTCTCGAATCCCTATCCTAATTAGTTAATTTTACATAGTGAGATGTGTAACCTCTTCAGGCTGAACACAGATAAAAGCTTTTCCACTATCCACCATCACTTCTCATAGTCCTTTGTTTTCACTTCAATTGTTGGATATTTTTCCCTAATTGGTGCTAACAGCTGACACCCCCCTTCGGATCTTCTAGGCACTCCTAGAATCCTTGCTCCTTTAAGGGTTCACCTGTCCTCCAGATGATCTTCACTTGCTCCTGTATCTTCCTCTGAAATTCCCTCTTTCCAGAAACTATCTATGGATATGAACCAACTTGTACCACTAGTTGTGGCTGGTACAATTGCATTTGACCTTGTTCAGTTGAAGCTATGGCAGTGATTGTTGATTTGGTGCACACTGATTCTTCATAACCAAAGCTTTTCTTCTCCTTCTTCTTCTCCTCCAGTTGTATTTCATCAAGTTTTCTGAGAGTTTCTTGGTCCTGTTCTTTCTTGTTGTTGACATATCGGTATTCTTCAAAAGCTTATATTCTAAGTTCTGTCCTCGAATGATCACCTTCCATCATCTTCTTACTTGTGCTCTCTTTCCTTTCCTCAATGTATTCTTCTTCAATTCTTGGGATCCTTTTCTCAGCAGTTTTTTCTTCTCTTTTGTATCTTCAGCTTCTTGAGTTGTTGTTCCAGTTCTCGTTGTCTCTTCTAAATTATTCCCCTTATCCAGGCATAATACAATTCAGTCTATATCTCTTTCTATTTCTTCTTTGCTAATCATTGTTGGATAAAATCCTCTTGAATATGAAGCACCTTTAATCTCCAAGTCTTCATCTTTGTCTTCATCTTTCCGAACCTCATTCTTCTCTTTGTTTCCAGACATCTCGGTTTTCTTACTTCTGGAGTTTTGGATTCATCTTTCTGGTCGTCTCTGCTTCTCCTCTCTCTATTATTCAATCACTTTCATCATGTTGATGACGTCAGGGTTAAGATTCCCTCTACTAGCTATGGTTGTTCAATGTCAGGCCAACTTTTATTCCCTTTTCCAGATAACCTTTAGTTAATGGTATTGCAATGTTTACCATTTTCAACTATATCAACAGGTGTAATTACTTTCATAGTTCTTATGTCCCTTTTCCCCCCTTGTAACAACTATTTTATATTCCTTTATCGTAAATTATTTCTATTTTAGACTATGTGTCACGATCGTCAGGGAGAGACCAATGCGCAGCGTGATGAACAAACATACTTTAATTAGTTAACGTGTAAACAAGATACAAAACAAGAAACGACTCGTGAAGTCCACGTGACAATGACCGAACACGGAACAAAAACCCACAAACACAAAGGGAAAACAGACAGTTTAAATATGGCTCCCAATCAGAGACAACCAGCCAACAGCTGACACTCGTTGCCTCTGATTGGGAGTCACTCAGGCAAAACATAGAAATAGACGAACTAGAACCCCCAACATAGAAACACACCACATAAAACAAACACACCCTGGCTCAACAACTAGAGTCCCATAGCCAGGGTGTGACAGTACTTCCAAAGGCGCGGACTGCGACCGCGCCTCAAAAAAGAGCAAAACAGGGGAGGGCTGGGTGGGCATACCTCCTCGGCGGCGGTTCTGGCTCCGGGCTTGCCCACCACCCTCCAACAAACCCCCCATAGCGCCCCTGGTCCGGTCTGGCCCCGCTGGCTAGAGCTGGACTGGACGTAGCAGGAGCGGTTAGCTTCAACTCCGTAGTGGAGCCGTTGACCGGTACCTGGTTAGGCACCGGTGACCCAGGCACGGGTTGTGCCGGACAGACGACGCGCACCCCTGGCTTGGTGCGTGAGGCAGGAAAGGACCGGACCTGGCTGACGATACGCACCCCTGGCTTGGTGCGTGGAGCAGCAACGGCCTCACTGGACTGACGACTCGCACCCCTGGCTTGGTGCGAGTGGCCGAACGGGCTGGACCAGGCTGACGACTCGCACCCCTGGCTTGGTGCGAGTGGCAGGAACGGGCTGGACCAGGCTGACGACTCGCACCCCTGGCTTGGTGCGAGTGGCAGGCACGGGCTGGACCAGGCTGACGACTCGCACCCCTGGCTTGGTGCGAGTAGCAGGAACGGGCTGGACCAGGCTGACGACTCGCACCGTAGACTTGGTGCGAGTGGCAGGAACAGGCCGGGCCGGGCTGGCGACGCGCACCGTAGGCTTGGTGCGTGGAGCAGCAACGGGCCTTACCGGGCTGGCGATGCGCACCGTAGGCTTGGTGCGAGGGGCAGGAACAGGCCGGTGTCATGTGAATTTTTATCTCTAATTCACCCTAAGCTTGAATCATTACCAGAGGTTGTAAGGCTCTGGTTTTAATCATCAATGATTCAAGGTCCACAACTCACAAGTCTTATCTGTATTTTTATTCATGGCGAGAGCTCTGGCCAAAAACACAAACATACTGTTTTTATACCCCTTGACAAACAAAGGCACTATGCTCCTCCCACCTTTAGGTGGCTTTTTTAAACAGTTCCCGCCTCCTCCTTTACCCTTGAATGTTTAGTACCCCATATGTTAGTGGGTTGACACTACATGATAATTCTAACATTTACACTGTATTTGGGGTAAAATCCTTTAGTCATTATTCTTAAAATCCAAATTAATCTAACAATCCACCCCTTTGACTAAATATTCCCACATTCAGGATAAATGTATTTTACAAGCATGATTCATCTCAGAGATCACATCAGAACTATTAAACATTTCATCCAATTGCGGTCTTTCAGGGTCCAAATCCTCGTCATCCACCAAGCCTGGAGGATCATTTTTCACATTCCCCTGGTCAGAGTCCGGAGTCAGTCCATCTCTCATCATTGTTTAGATACCGCATTTCACCAACGCCTGACTCACCAATCCTCGGACACAGGGAACAAGACAACAACCACATAATACAAGAATACCCATACAAACACTGATCGCTCCTAAGATGGTGGCTGCTAGGGTTTTCCATTTACCAAATATTTCATCAAACCACCCTATCCACAATGTACTAACTTCTGAGTTCAGTTCATCCTTCACTTAGTGCAGTTAATTCTGTAAGAGCTCTGGTGACTGTCCCATCCAGTGTGGTGTTGTTACGGATAAATATGCAACAATGGCTTATCTTTCTATAGACACCGGCCCTTTCTGCCTGATCTAGAACCAACCTCTACTAAGTTATGAGCGGGATGGCGGATAATCGCTCAGAGATCCCCTTTACTGCATCTCTAGTCTTGTCAATAAATCGTTGTTGGTTGTAATAGATATAATTTATCCAATCCATATTTATTTTTTTGTCACCCACCAGAAAAATGTTGTAGTAAAACTCTCCCATATTTGATTTATAGCTTTGTATTTGTCTGGAACACCCCTGGGGATGCCTATACCATCTATCCAAATTGGGCTATTTCCTTCCTGACTTATTTATTTTTCTCCTAATTATTCTTCCTGTCACTGGTCTTTGATGACCAATTCTTACAGGTTGGACCAACAATACTGGTGCACAAGTACCCACCCATCCCTCTGGTAATGTCTGCCGAATGCTCCCTTTTTTAGTGCATGCCCACCACACATCAGTCAAAGGGATGGTTAGGTTCCTAATTTTTTTTCCCTTCCTTCCTTATCTAAATCAGTCACATTAATTAATTAATCTCCTTACAGCCATCAAAATCACCCAAGCTACGGGTGCCATTTCTATGTCTGTAACACTGGTATTCGCCAGGAGTTAAAGTGAATCTAGGTGGGCTGGCCGAGTATGTCAATTTTGCCAGCCCAATCCCTGTGCAATTGGGCTCTTTTTGATTGGACCCCAGGTCTAATACACAGGGAAACATTGCCTTTGGCATTGGGGCGGTCAACATTGCTGGTCACCCAATGGAGCATGCATAACAATTTGTCTCCCCCAAGGCCCTAGCGGTGTATTTCATCCACTTTAACCAGAGATTCTCATCAGGGACCCCCTCCACTTCCCCATTGTTCCATTCCTGGAGGAGAAAATCTTTCATAGTGGACGAGTTAGTCAAATTGACTCCGTCATCCCTTGACTGATTTACTCGGTCTATTGTCATCAATGGATTAATGCCAGTACCTGCTCCCTCTATCTCTTTTGACTCCATTAAATATAATCTTAGACAAGTATCCCGTCCGTATACGTCCGCGCAAGCCCAGTAAATTCTTTTCATGTCCTCTTTAGTGACCTTTACTATTGTTACTACCATCTCCGTGGGGATGTCGTTATACCTTCTTATCCTCCATCTGGACGTCCAGCCCCCCCCCCGTCTCATATCTCCTTCCCCCAGTATGTCTAAATACCTGAGCCCAGGAACAATCCGCTGAGGGGGCTGAACATAAATACAACGGGATCTTATAATCCCATGTTGCTTGCTTATCCGCTCTGATAAGATCCCTAATCATAATTTTGAATCTTACTCCCCACCCTTCTCTGACTCCTATTTTGTAGATCACTCGCCCTTGATGGTCAGTATGTCGGGTCGCTTTCCCTTTATTTCTTAATAATGGTAAGGCCATAGCGTAATTGGTGCGAGGTGGTGGTGGATTTTAACCTACCACGACTATTGCCGAGACTATGATGCAGCTCAGGGTCACCCATATTCTCAAAAACCCCCAACCCTCTCCTGTCTTGAGTCCTTCTGCTCGGTACCACCCCATACTCACACCCTAGGAACACACTACAGTGATGATAGGTCTGGGTAGGAGATCTTCGTTGACAGAGATGACCCCCGCACCCTGTGGCGCAGTTCCGCTCGTCAACTCTGCGTGTGCTAAGCGGTGCTTGTATGTGGTCTTACCTTCTTGCAGTGGGTAACATGGACCCAGGTTCCTCTCTCTGCTATTCTAATGGCCAAGGTGGTTACCAACATAACCTGATAGGGCCCTTCCCAACAGGCCCGCTTCCAGTTTTCCTTCTAGTGACTGGATGCTCACCAGTCACCTGGTTAGATAGTGGGTCACCTTCTCCTTTAGTTCACCTGTGGGGCACAAAACCTCTGACATACGGGTGTGGTTAATAAACTATCTTCACACATGTTCAGATTAATGTAACAATTTCTGACTGCATTCTCTTTTTAGACTATCAAAAAAATTTTTTTTCAAAAAGTATTTTGTCCTCTCCTTCGTATATTATCTAATACAATTAGCCTCTTCCCCCCTCTTGACACATAGTTCTGCTTGTGTCAATTTTTTCCACCTTCCTAAACATTCCCTTAGGTTATTTATCAACCAATTGCCATGCCTTTCATTTTTGAGATTATTTTTTGCTTCTTTATTGCTCCTCCCACTTCCTTTGTCTTTATGGCGGCTAAATTCGACTTTCATTCAGTTCAGAATCAATTAGTAATCCAATCAAACAATCTCTTATCTTGTAAAAACACTTATGTTTAGTTCAACCTCTGTTCTACCCCGGCTCTCCCGGGCTTGACCTGAAGACTGATTGTTGGACATGACAAGTCTATTTTTTAAGTCATTTAAGTCTTCTGTCTAGCAACATAGAATAAAAATCTCTATGTTCATGATTAACCCAGTTATATCTAATAGCCCACCAAAAAACTTCATCATCTTTAAATCACTACCAATGTCATATCCCTCGTTACTCTCTACCATTTGGATAACATCCCTGATGTATGTATGCCTCCTTAGAGTTCCAAATTACTTTACCATGGGCTACCATTGCCTTCTCATAGATAAGATCACTTAATTTACCCGTATGCAGTACATAATGGAGTACGCAAACTTTACAGCACTTTATCATTACCAATAAGCTCATCATTTGTTTTTTGTTTTAACGGTTTTGGCGCTTCAAATATAGCAGTTTTCCTGGATGAGTTTAACATTCACCCCTCCTGGGTTATAGTGTGTCCTAGGTAAATGACCTCTACCAAAGTTGAAGTTTCTTTTTGCTCACTTTGTGTCCCTGTTCTGCCAGGAAGGTTAACAATTGGATTGTATCCCTCTTACATCCCTCCTGGATAGGATTAGCCAATAGAATATCATTTACATAAACTAACATTTGCGTCCTTCCCTATGTTCAAACTTTCCCAAATTCCTAGTTATAGCCTGGTCTAAGATTGTAAGACTTTCCGAGTAGCCTTGAGGCATCCTAGCCTAAGTCCATTTCCTTCCCTGAAAAGTAAAGCCAAACCACCCCTGACTATCCGGATGAACTTGGATACTAAAGAAAGCATTAGCTAAATCTATCACTGTAAAATAGGAGTTCTCTGGTTTCAATTGGTTCAGCAATGTATTTCAGCAATGATATTTCTATTAACCCCCTGCAAGTCCATGACCATCCTCCAGTCGGCGCTAGGTGCCTCCTTTCTAACAGGAAAAATTGGAGAGTTTCATTGTACCTCATCTCCAGGAATTATCACCTCTCCCTTAAGTAAATGCTCAAATGTAGGTGTTATCGCTTTTATTGCTTCTGGTTTCATAGTATATTGCTTTTGGTATGGTCTATTATCGAATCGAGGAATCACTTGTACTGGAGCTACCCCCTTAATTAGTCCTACATCTGCTGTCCTTGTGACCATAATTTGAACGGAATTGCTTCTAACTCAGCCTCCTGTTCCTGAGTTAAGAAAATCTATTCCTGTCATCCGTTAAAACTTATCTCCAGATGGACTCTGGGCTGGGGTTTTTTTGCTCTCCAATTTAACTTTCTTCTATATCTCCCAGTGGAGTGGCCATACTGATCCCCATTTGGTGTATTCTGCCAGTCAGTAATGTTTTCCCCCTGTTTTATCCATTTACCTAGTGATAACCATTCCTCTGAATGTCCTTTCACTAGGGCAACATGGGGGCTCCACCTTTCTCTGTACAGCCTCTGGCTCTGTGAACCCATTTTAACCCAATTCGAAAAAACAACAATCACAAATAGCCAGGCCTCACTCAATTTGATAGCTTACTTTTATGACCTAAATACTGCCTAACTGAGATGAGCTAATCTCTTTCTCCTAGTTATAATCTAAAGATGGTAGTACACACAAAACATGATAGATATTCCCAGTCTTAACCCATCAATAATTGTTTGTATCATTCTAATTCCTCCTAACTAATCCATTAAACCACTCAAAATTCCTCGAGTATACAATGATTATTTAATTGATTACCCTAACTCTGCTACATGTGATCTCATCTCAAATGATCCATTATCAATTATTTGATCCACCCCCTAGTAAATCTCTCTCCTCTTCTGTCCTGGAGTTCTACCGATCCCAGCTATTTCCCCTAGTGGCCATTAAATACTCTGCTCTCATCTGTTCCTTTTCTTACTCTGTTAGTCTCTGCTTTTCAAGCTCCAGAAACTGTTATCTCTGTCTCTCAGCCTTTTATTCTCTCCCTCTCTAACTTCCTCTGTCTCTCTAAGTCTGTCTCTGCCTCTCCTTTTTCCCGCCAACCAGAGCCACAAATCATTCTCCTTGTCCTCAACTCTCAACCCTCTCAGCTCTATCGCTACTTCCCTCCTATCATTACTGAATCAATGATAATACATTTACATTCTAGTCACCCAGCAGACGCTCCCATCCAGAGCAACCTAGTGAATACATTTTTATTATTTTAATCTTTTTTTTTTTTTTACTGGCCTCCCCCCGTGGGAATCGAACCCATAACCCTGGCGTTGCAAACACCATGCTCTATCAACTGAGCTCCATCCTTGCCGGCCATTTTCCCCCCTACCCTGGACGACGCTGGGCCAATTGTGCACCGCCCATGAGTCTCCCGGTTGCTGTCGGCTGCGACAGAACCTGGATCCGAACCAGGATCTCTAGTGGCACAGTTAGCCCTGCGATGCAGTGCCTTAGACCACTGCGCCACTCAGGATAATAATAACTGCAATATGTAACGATCCCGGCAGTCTGAGTCGGGTCCTGTCTGTGGACTAGTTGTTCTGCTCGTGATCTCCAGTTTCCCGAGGGTTCTGGAACGCTCCGGGGAGCTCTCTTGATTTCCGCACCTGTATCCCATCAGCAATCTGCACACCTGGTCCTGATCATCACCCTTCTTAGGCTCTGGCCTAACATCCATTCCCTGCCGGATCGTTAGCCATGAACAGTAGGTTTACCAGAGTATCAGTCTTAGAGCTTCTAGCGTTAGTTTTGTTGTTTTGCACCTTGTTGGTTTGTTGTTTACTTACCTCCGTTTTGTTCCATCTGCAGTCACCCGTCCGGAACCTTCATCCAACCTCTGCCTGGTGGTCGGCGGCTGCCGAGCCATGATCGGATCAACCACTGCACCCCCAACAACTAATCAACGCCGCCCGCTCTGTTCCCTGGATTACTCAGCATCACTCTTGAATTTGTAAATAAACACTCACCTTCGTTTCAACTTACCTTGTCCTGGTCTGCTTCTGGGTTCTGGCTTTGTAACTCGTGACAGAACGATCCGGCCAGTAATGAACCCAGCGGACCTGGACTCTGTTCGCCATGCCATTACCCATCAGGAGAAGATGTTGGGCCATCATAGCACGGAGCTACAGGAGATCGCGTTGGCAGTTCGGAACCTTTCTACCGGTCTGACGGAGGTCCAGAACCAGCGCCAGTTTCCGGTGGAGGATCCACTACCGGTTTCACCCATCTCGCCTGCCGCGTCTGGAGCGGTGTCCTTCCGTGAGCCCAAGGTTCCGACGCCGGATAAATATGAGGGGGAGCTGGGAAGATGCCGTTCTTTCCTTATGCAGTGTGGGTTAGTGTTCGATCTACAGCCCTACTCTTATGCCACAGACAAGGCTAGGATAGCCTTTGTGATTGAGTTGCTGCGTGGTCGAGCGCTGGAGTGGGCTTCAGCCGTTTGGGAACGACAAGACCCCTGCATGGCTTCATACCAGGGGTTCACGGCCGAGCTGAGGAAGCTTTTCGACCATTCCGTCCGAGGGAGGGACGCAGCTAGGCGCCTGTTTTCGCTTCACCAAGGAACTCGCAGCGTGGCCGACTTCGTGATCGAGTTCAAGACGTTGGCTGTGGAGAGTGGGTGGAATGAGGAGTCTCTGCAAGCGGCCTTTTACCAGGGTCTGTCGGAGCAGCTCAAGGATGAGTTGATCTCCTATCCGGAGCCTAGTGACCTGGACAGCTTGGTAGCCTTGTCTATTCGGGTGGATAATCGAGTCCGAGAGCGAAGGAGGGAGAAGCAATGGGGTCCGTCCAATCGATCAGCTTCTCAGTTCCCAGTCGGGTCGGGTGGTGGACCAGAACACGTCGATCATTCTCCACCACAAAGGATTAGTGGAGAGGTCCTCTCTCCCGATTCTGAACCCATGCAAGTGGGGCGGCACGGGTTAACCAAGGAGGAGCGTCAACATAGACGTAAGACCAACTGCTGCCTCTACTGTGGTAGCTCGGGACATTACATCTCCACTTGTTCCCGGCGGTCGTCAAACTGCCCGGCTCGCTAAAGTTGGGAGGACTTTTAGCGAGCCAGTTTCAACCTCTCAGTACCTCTGTCAGACCCCGTTTCCCGGCTACCCTTGTGAACAGGAATCAGAGCTTAGCGATTAACGCTTTTATCGATTCAGGTGCCGATGGAAGCTTTCTTGATGCCGAGTTGGTGGAACAGCTGGGGCTTTCCAAGGAGCAATTGCCGGAAGCCATTGAAGCGACCACTCTGAACGGCAGTAGTCTGGCACGTATCACGATGAGGACTGAACCGGTTAAGATGCTGTTGTCGGGGAATCATTCGGAGATGATTTCATTCTTCATTCTGCCGTCTTCCCATGTTCCTCTGGTCCTTGGATACCCCTGGCTGAAGGAACACAATCCCACGTTCGATTGGGTGACGGGCAAGGTAACGAGTTGGAGCCTTGATTGTCATGCTAACTGTCTCAAGACTGCCTGTCCCCATTCGGTTCCCAGTCAGGTGATTGAGGCTAAACCCCCAGATTTGTCCCTGGTTCCCGAGACATATCACGATTTGGGGGAAGTGTTCAGTAAGCAGAAGGCTCTGTCACTCCCTCCCCACCGACCATATGATTGTGCCATCAACCTGTTCCCTGGAGCTGTCTACCCCAAGGGAAGGTTATACAGTATCTCCCGCCCTGAACGTGAGGCTTTGGAGACCTACATCAAGGAGTCCCTAGCTGCTGGTCTCGTTCGTCCCTCGTCATCACCCCTGGGGGCAGGATTCTTCTTTGTGGGTAAGAAGGATGGCTCTCTTCGACCGTGTATTGATTATCGGGGGTTGAATGACATCACGGTCAAGAACAAGTATCCCCTGCCCTTGATGAGTTCTGCCTTCGACTCCTTACAGGGTGCTACGGTGTTCACCAAGCTAGACCTACGCAATGCGTATCACATGGTCCGGATCAGAGAGGGAGACGAGTGGTTGACGGGTTTCAATACACCGATGGGTCACTTCGAGTATCAGGTGATGCCGTTTGGACTGACCAATGCTCCAGCGGTATTCCAGAGTATGGTGAACGACGTCCTGAGAGATATGATCGGTCTCTTTGTGTTTGTTTACCTGGATGACATTCTGATCTTCTCGAAGGAACCTTCCGACCACGTCCAGCATGTCCGGCAGGTTCTGCAGCGATTGTTGGAGAATCGCCTGTTCGTGAAGGCCGAGAAGTGCGAGTTTCACGCCCACACGACATCCTTTCTCGGGTACATCATCTCCAGGGGAGAGATTAGGATGGACCAGGAGAAGGTTAGAGCGGTTCTGTAATGGGCCCAGCCCGGTACGAGATTGCAGCTCCAGAGATTTTTGGGGTTTGCGAATTTCTACCGCAGATTCATCCGGGATTACAGCCGTGTGGCCGCTCCGTTAACGGCCTTGACTTCCAGTATCAGGAGCTTCAAGTGGAATCCGGAGGCGGATCGAGCGTTTCTGGATTTGAAGAGGCGATTCACCAACGCACCGATTCTCTCTCAACCGGACACGGCCCGTCAGTTCATCGTTGAAGTGGACGCGTCTGATGTGGGAGTTGGCGCCATCCTGTCGCAGCGATGCTCCACGGACAGTAAACTCCATCCCTGCGCCTACTACTCTCGTCGCCTTTCGCCTGCGGAGAGGAATTACGATGTGGGTAACCGGGAGCTTCTCGCGGTGAAACTTGCCTTGGAGGAGTGGCGCCACTGGTTGGAGGGGGCGGAGCAGCCGTTTATTGTCTGGACTGACCACAAGAATCTTGCTTACGTGCAATCGGCTAGACGTCTCAACTCCCGTCAGGCCAGGTGGTCGTTGTTTTTCGGACGATTCAATTTTTCCCTGACGTTCCGACCTGGATCTAAGAACGGCAAGGCGGACGCCTTGTCTCGGATGTTCTCCAAGACGGAGGAGAGTGGGTCCAAGACCGAGACAATTCTCCCCCGGAACTGCGTCGTGGGAGCTGTTAGGTGGAAGATTGAGGAGGAGGTGATGGCGGCTCTTCGGACGCAGCCCGGTCCCGGTAACGGTCCACCCGGTCGGTTGTTTGTGCCTGAGTCGGTTCGTCCTGCGGTCCTCAAATGGTCCCACGCCAGCAAGATGGCTTGTCACCCTGGCGTGGCTCGGACGATGGCGTTTCTTCGCAGACGCTTTTTGGTGGCCTGCCATGGCCGAGGATACTCGGGGTTATGTTGCTGCCTGTCCAGTGTGTGCGCAGAATAAGAGTACCAATCGGCCCAGCTCTGGACTACTTCACCCCCTTCCTATTCCCCGGCGACCATGGTCGCATCTGGCCCTGGACTTTGTCACTGGGTTGCCCGCTTCTGAGGGGAACACGGTCGTTCTGACTATCGTGGACAGATTCAGCAAGTTCGCCCACTTTGTGCCAATTGCCAAGCTTCCCTCTGCCTCGGAGACGTCCGAGATCCTGGTTAGGGAGGTTTTCAGGGTCCACGGGTTGCCCAGTGATATCGTTTCCGACCGTGGCCCTCAGTTTACCTCTGCTGTCTGGAAGTCCTTCTGTTTGGCCATTGGAGCTACAGTCAGTCTCACATCTGGTTTTCACCCCCAATCTAATGGTCAGGCGGAGAGAGCCAACCAGAAGATGGAATCCACGCTTCGCTGCCTGGCCTCTTCCAACCCCACCTCCTGGGTCTCTCAGTTGCCTTGGGTTGAGTATGCCCACAATACTCTCCCTACATCTGCCACTGGGATGTCTCCCTTCCAGTGCCTGTATGGCTACCAACCGCCCTTGTTCCCTTCTCAGGAGAGGGAGCTCTCAGTGCCTTCTGTTCAGGCCCATATTCGTCGTTGCCACCGGACCTGGCATCGGGCCAGAAAGGCACTCCTTAGAGTTTCGGACCGGTATCAGCTCCAGGCGAATCGTCGCCGGATCCCCGCTCCCACCTACACCATCGGAGATAGGGTCTGGTTGGCCACACGGGATCTTCCTTTACGGACTGAGTCTAGGAAGTTGTTACCGAAGTTCATTGGTCCGTTTGTGGTGGAGAAGGTGATCAATCCGGTGGCAGTTCGACTCAAACTCCCGAGGACGCTCAGAGTCCATCCCACCTTTCATGTCTCCTGCCTCAAGCCTGTTTTCCTCAGTCCTCTGTTGCCTCCTCCGCCTCCTCCTCCTCCTCCTCGGATGATCGGAGGTGGTCCTGCCTACACGGTGCGACGCATCATGGATTCCAGACGGCGGGGCCGGGGTTTCCAGTATCTCGTGGACTGGGAGGGGTATGGTCCTGAAGAGAGGAGTTGGATTCCGCGGCGACAGATCCTAGATGCTGACCTCATCCGTGACTTCTACCGCCTCCATCCTGGCGCTCCGGGAGTCCGCCCGGTGGCGTTCGTCGGAGGGGGGGTACTGTAACGATCCCGGCAGTCTGAGTCGGGTCCTGTCTGTGGACTAGTTGTTCTGCTCGTGATCTCCAGTTTCCCGAGGGTTCTGGAACGCTCCGGGGAGCTCTCTTGATTTCCGCACCTGTATCCCATCAGCAATCTGCACACCTGGTCCTGATCATCACCCTTCTTAGGCTCTGGCCTAACATCCATTCCCTGCCGGATCGTTAGCCATGAACAGTAGGTTTACCAGAGTATTTGTCTTAGAGCTTCTAGCGTTAGTTTTGTTGTTTTGCACCTTGTTGGTTTGTTGTTTACTTACCTCCGTTTTGTTCCATCTGCAGTCACCCGTCCGGAACCTTCATCCAACCTCTGCCTGGTGGTCGGCGGCTGCCGAGCCATGATCGGATCAACCACTGCACCCCCAACAACTAATCAACGCCGCCCGCTCTGTTCCCTGGATTACTCAGCATCACTCTTGAATTTGTAAATAAACACTCACCTTCGTTTCAACTTACCTTGTCCTGGTCTGCTTCTGGGTTCTGGCTTTGTAACTCGTGACACAATAACTATCAATAATAATTATAATAACTATTACGAATTATATTGTCCTTTTTCTGATGTTCAAATTGTAGTCTATTCATTTTAGTTTAAAATATAAAGTTATTTATAACAAATCCAGAACACACCACAGGCTGGCGCTATTCCCCCAGCACAACAGCCAATGCCACTTGCATCCTAACCAAAATTATCGTTTTTAAAATCGTCCAATTATTCTGTATTTTCCCGCTAACCCATTTCAGTTCGCTATTCAATTTATTTAACTGTTCTCTCTGATTAGGCCCTAATTAATAAAACAAATACTTGCTATCGTTTATCAGCATACGTTTAATGATGTTCCTACCATCTGAACTATACTGTCTCTCACCCTCCCCTTGCTCCTTCGGGGAGAGCGCATGGTAACCTTATAACATGTTTTCATAGACTTTTCTAGAATACTTCTATTTAAGCTATCTTATGCAACTTTTAATACACGTAAAAACTCTCTCTCCATCCATTCTCTATTGAATAAGTGCGTCTTCCTAGTTACCCCATAACCACGCCTCAAATCTTTTATTTAGCATTTAACCAACCAAATACTAAGTAGTATCCGGTTATCATTCATACCCGCCGTTGAATTTCCTCATACACACATATTTCACCTTCTGCCATTCAAATGCCCAACACAACAGAATAGTTCCATGCAAACCTCTATTGGCTCTTCAAGTCGCTCCGGATTAGAGCGTCTGCCAACTGACCAAAAATGCAAATATTCTCTACTTTCCCACTCATAACGTACGTCTACGTTTGAGTGCGAAAGCTCATACACACGCATAATAATATGTCATTTAGCAGACGCTTCCATCCAAAGCGACTTACAGTCATGCGTGCATACATTTTTTTTAAAATTATTTTTTATTTTTTTATTAGTGGTCCCGGTGATCGAACCCACTACCTTGGCGTTACAAGCGCTGTGCTCTACTAGCTGAGCTACAGAGGACCACATCGTTGGACTTTATAGGTACCTCTCAAATAATCGCTTTGTGGTGTTTTTAGCCAATTCTATTCTTAACCTGACTACCTCCTGTTGTAAAACTTCCCCCTCTTTGTTCTCTTCACTGGCCTCTTTACTCTGTCCCCCCTCTTCCCGCCCTTCCAACATTCCGGCTTGGCCGTCATATGGTGGGGGAAGGACGGGGATCACCCCTAATCTTCTTTTACACATGACAACGGTGTCATCTGGGCTTTCTTTCCAAGCTTGCTCTACCAACTCTGGATATGACCTCTCTGCTCTTTGCTGTGGGGGAGGTCCTGAAACTTCCTTTTTCTGTATATCCCTTTCTCTCTCCTTCGCGCTTCAAAAAGCCATACCCTCGCTGTCTCTAGCCCTCCGCTCGCTGTTTTTTCATCTAATTTTATATGCATCTGCCTACTAACTTTTTTACTTCGAGATGCCCAATAAATTCATACCTCTTCTCCCAAATGGATCCCTAAAACATATTTCTTTCATCTCCCGTTAATTCTCAGACTTTTTTAGAAGATGTCTTTCCCATCGTGGAACAATAAGAAATCCCTCCCCCCCTTTTTGTTTTTTAAATAATTCACTCCCGAATTATTTCCGTAGGAGCCAATCTCTTAGTGCGCCTCTTGCTTTTGTAATTAACCCTTTAAAATTATTTAACCCCTAACCCAGAGTTTCTATTTAAAACTCCGGTTTCAGGAAAAGAGTAAGTTACCCAATTTTCCTCACGCGACTTATTTTTTCCCCCACCCCTGAAATAATAATCCCGTCTCCCGAGGGATTCAGTCTCACACACATATGACCTTATCATCTGTTAAACTTGTTTGCACAGTTCTAGCAAATGCCCAGTCGCATATATGAACTCCCGACATATCCCTCTCATACGATGATAATTATTTCCCTGTTTATACTGAACATTGCAATTCGTACAATGACAATATTAACTTAGTTTACATTTGTGATTGCAATTCACTACCATGTCATTTCGGACTAGTTTTTTTTGTTGTAATAGCTATTTACCTCTAGGATCAATTGCGGACCCTCCCAGTCGTAATAATTATTACCTTCTTTGACTTTGGTAACTAAGTTCAACTCATTTTACCAAAATCCATGAATAAAAATTACTGACCTTTTCCTTGCAGTCTGGATTAAAATGCTTTTTCAAACTTGTTAACGTCTTTATCGTTCATAAAGAGTAATCACCGGCCTGTTTATTAACCTTAACGTGGAAGGCCAGGACTCTCTAACGGATGCTATCACCCGCCCGTGCACTGATTTCGGTGTCTCTAGAACGATAAAGATGTATTAAGCTCCGCTTCGAAGGACCAATCTGTCATGTGAATTTTTATCTCTAATTCACCCTAAGCTTGAATCATTACCAGAGGTTGTAAGGCTCTGGTTTTAATCATCAATGATTCAAGGTCCACAACTCACAAGTCTTATCTGTATTTTTATTCATGGCGAGAGCTCTGGCCAAAAACACAAACATACTGTTTTTATACCCCTTGACAAACAAAGGCACTATGCTCCTCCCACCTTTAGGTGGCTTTTTTAAACAGTTCCCGCCTCCTCCTTTACCCTTGAATGTTTAGTACCCCCTATGTTAGTGGGTTGACACTACATGATAATTCTAACATTTATACTGTATTTGGGGTAAAATCCTTTAGTCATTATTCTTAAAATCCAAATTAATCTAACAGCTGGGCCGGGCTGGCGACGCACACCGTAGGCTTGGTGCGGGGAGCAGGCACGGGCCGTGCCGGACTGACGAAGCGCACCACTGACTTGGTGCGGGGAGCAGGAACGGGCCGGACCGGGCTGGCGACGCGCACCACAGGCTCGATGCGAGGAACAGGAACAGACCGGACCGCACTGGGGACACACACCCCTGGCCCTACGCGGGGATCAGGAACGGGCCGGACCGGACTGGTAACACACCCCAGTACCTCTCGCCGTGCCTCCACACTTTCCTTCCCCTTAGTGACCAGTGGCCCCCTTAACATGGCGGCCTCCTCTGCCAACCCGCTGGACCGCTCTATCGCGGCCTCCTGCTGCCCCGACGTCGTGAGCCCCCCCCTAAAAATTTCTGGGGGTCTCTCCTCCCCGTGGGCCAGGCCTCTATAGTTTTCGCCCAACTCTCGCTCTTCTGCCTCCAACTCCAGCCATTCTGCTCTTCATTAGGCTTGACCCAGTCGAGACTCTTCCTCCACTGTTCCCAAGTCCACCCTCTCTGCTCTTCACTCGGCTTAGCCCAGTCGAGACCCCTACTCCATCGATCCCAAGTCCTTCCTCTCTCCTCTTCACGCTGCTTGGTCCAGTTTTGGTGGGTTTTTCTGTCACGATCGTCAGGGAGAGACCAATGCGCAGCGTGATGAACAAACATACTTTAATTAGTTAACGTGTAAACAAGATACAAAACAAGAAACGACTCGTGAAGTCCACGGTGACAATGACCGAACACGGAACAAAAACCCACAAACACAAAGGGAAAACAGACAGTTTAAATATGGCTCCCAATCAGAGACAACCAGCCAACAGCTGACACTCGTTGCCTCTGATTGGGAGTCACTCAGGCAAAACATAGAAATAGACGAACTAGAACCCCCAACATAGAAACACACCACATAAAACAAACACACCCTGGCTCAACAACTAGAGTCCCATAGCCAGGGTGTGACACTATGTAGCCTATAGTTTCCTCCCTATTTTTTCTCTCTTTCTATTTTTTTTCTTCTTCCCCAAATTAATTAATTAATCAATTAATTTATTCATCAATTTATTTATTCATTTTATTTTATTTTACCAAATTATTGATTAGTGGCAATCTTACCACATCCAATCGGGAAATTAAATGAAAGTAGTCAACTTCAGAGCAATCCAAAAAATAAAGACTTCTAATCCTACAACACTACAATACTCATAAACCCATTGCTTAATAAGCACCCAATTATCCTCAATTTTACAGAATAATGTCAGTACTCGATTCCCCCACACAACTCTAATCAAACCCACTCATGCACAAAAACTCCAAAATGCAATTTTTATTTTCATCAATTGATCAGTCTTTTGCCAAGTCCTTGTCAAATTGTCATAACATCAATTAAGCTAGGCACACAACATATCCTTTATGGGAAGGTAGGTTTTTGTAAACAAAACAGTACTAGCCTTGATTTTTGACTTGATCCTGTCGCAGCAGACTCTGTCGCGTCACACCCTGTCACATGATGTACACGTCAGCACTTCCGCTCTCTCTCTCTCCTCGTTCCTCTTATGTCTCTCATATGACAGAATAACAAAGAAACAGACAATAATTTAGTAGTTTATGCAGTCACTGAGTTATTACAACCATTCAATATTCCTCTAGTCACATTCGCGCTAAGAATTAACTCAGGAATAATATAAATAGCTCAATAACATTTTTTATTTTATTTATTTATTTAATTATTTTTATTTTTAATCCGTCAACATCTCTCTCTCATTTATCAATTCAATAGGTCACAAGAAAACAGTTTCATCGTCAAACAGCCGATGTAACAACCAGAATACACTATTAGCCTCTAAATGTTCCCTTCTCTTTGTTCCTTCGTTCGTCTGCGTCTCCCCGCAGCACAGTGTAGCAGAGGAGTGGCATATTTACCCCTACGTCACTCTAGTGTCGTAAAATCACACGCATGCGCAGTACATTCATCACTGCGATTTCACAGTGGAAGGAGCTCTCTCCCAGCTCTCTCCACGCTAGGCAACAGAAAGTTAACAGTCCCGCTGTATTTCCTCTCTTTTACCCCTCATAGACAAACAATAACACTTAACAGAGCTCACAAAACATAGGGCACAAAACCCACGCTAACTAAACACAGTTTTGGAGACTCGACCCATTCCAATGGACCCCCAAGGAAAAAATATTGAACGTAAGCATGCATCAAATTTGGCATGTAACATGAATAAATTAGCATTAGCATGTAACATTAGCATGTAGCATGAAGCATTATTAGCAGGCCACGTTTAGCATTTCTCCCTCCGCCGTGTCGTAAAATTCATTTGTTTGCTAAATTTCTGCTACCACGAGGTCCTGCCGGAAATTTAATGAGCGGTCACATCAAACAAATGATTCGTCTACCACAAGCTGAGCGGTAACATACAATCAAATATATACCACAGCCTCAAGCCCCCTGGACTTACCTAACTACACCTAACGCGTTATTAGGATTTTTGGCCCATCATAATGATCACCTCCTTTAAGAGGGTTTCCGTAGATTCACAGCGGTTCTAAGTTACACACATATGCCTAGGCCTTATTCCTCTCAATCTATTCTTCTTGAATTCTTATTCAAGCAAAATATCTCTATAGACACTCCCCCCTTTTTGCGTTGTTTACCAGCGCAAACAAATTTAGAACGGACTCCTATCCCACAGCACATCAGCAACGCACACACGCAAGCTCTTTAACGGTGCATTCTTTCAACGCACACACACAGACACACGAACTGACCAGAGCCCAAAGTTGAGAGCAAACTCACCCTTGTCTGCCTCTGGAGCTAGAGTCAGCTCGGCGCCCATGAATGAAACGCTGAGGAAAAACGCAATACCTTCCAAATCCTCGCCGCCATTTTGTAGTGTCGAGTTAACGTTGCTAATTATGCTGTGCGACAAGGAGGACCCGCTGACGCTTTATTTTCATCATAAGGTTTATTCATAACAAAGGGTTACAGCGTCGATTTACAGATACCTGCAGATACCCGGAGAATAATCGCCCCATCTCTAATATGATTATTCTGTCTTCCTTTGTCCCAACTGTGGTATATACAGTGGGGAAAAAAAGTATTTAGTCAGCCACCAATTGTGCAAGTTCTCCCACTTAAAAAGATGAGAGAGGCCTGTAATTTTCATCATAGGTGCACGTCAACTATGACAGACAAATTGAGGAAAAAAAATCCAGAAAATCACATTGTAGGATTTTTAATGAATTTATTTGCAAATTATGGTGGAAAATAAGTATTTGGTCACCTACAAACAAGCAAGATTTCTAGCTCTCACAGACCTGTAACTTCTTCTTTAAGAGGCTCCTCTGTCCTCCACTGGTTACCTTTATTAATGGCACCTGTTTGAACTTGTTATCAGTATAAAAGACACCTGTCCACAACCTCAAACAGTCACACTCCAAACTCCACTATGGCCAAGACCAAAGAGCTGTCAAAGGACACCAGAAACAAAATTGTAGACCTGCACCAGGCTGGGAAGACTGAATCTGCAATAGGTAAGCATCTTGGTTTGAAGAAATCAACTGTGGGAGCAATTAGTAGGAAATGGAAGACATACAAGACCACTGATAATCTCCCTCGATCTGGGGCTCCACGCAAGATCTCACCCCGTGGGGTCAAAATGATCACAAGAATGGTGAGCAAAAATCCCAGAACCACACGGGGGACCTAGTGAATGACCTGCAGAGAGCTGGGACCAAAGTAACAAAGCCTACCATCAGTAACACACTACGCCGCCAGGGACTCAAATCCTGCAGTGCTAGACGTGTCCCCCTGCTTAAGCCAGTACATGTCCAGGCCTGTCTGAAGTTTGCTAGAGTGCATTTGGATGATCCAGAAGAGGATTGGGAGAATGTCATATGGTCAGATGAAACCAAAATAGGACTTTTTGGTAAAAACTCAACTTGTCGTGTTTGGAGGACAAAGAATGCTGAGTTGCATCCAAAGAACACCATACCTACTATGAAGCATGGGGGTGGAAGCATCATGCTTTGGGGCTGTTTTTCTGCAAATGGACCAGGACGACTGATCCGTGTAAAGGAAAGAATGAATGGGGCCATGTGTCGTGAGATTTCGAGTGAAAACCTCCTTCCATCAGTAAGGGCATTGAAGATGAAACGTGGCTGGGTTTTTCAGCATGACAATGATCCCAAACACACCGCCCGGGCAACAAAGGAGTGGCTTCGTAAGAAGCATTTCAAGGTCCTGGAGTGGCCTAGCCAGTCTCCAGATCTCAACCCCATAGAAAATCTTTGGCGGGAGTTGAAAGTCTGTGTTGCCCAGCGACAGCCCCAAAACATCACTGCTCTAGAGGAGATCTGCATGGAGGAATGGGCCAAAATACCAGCAACAGTGTGTGAAAACCTTGTGAAGACTTACAGAAAACGTTTGACCTGTGTCATTGCCAACAAAGGGTATATAACAAAGTATTGAGAAACTTTTGTTATTGACCAAATACTTATTTTCCACCATCATTTGCAAATAAATTCATTAAAAATCCTTCAATGTGATTTTCTGGAATTTTTTTTCTCATTTTGTCTGTCATAGTTGACGTGTACCTATGAGGAAAATTACAGGCCTCTCTCATCTTTTTAAGTGGGAGAACTTGCACAATTGGTGGCTGACTAAATACTTTTTTTCCCCACTGTATGCTATGTAATCTGATATGGGTGTTCCCCTACAGACCAATCCCAGGAGGACACCTAACAGACTTCCTCTGTTCTATGGTGTGTCACCACAAAACTACTCCCTCTAACACTGAATAAACATCCTCTCAGGTTCCACTTGAAAACATTAGCAAAGTCATAATTCATCATACACTACACTACCAAATACTAATTGAGTGTATGTAAACTTCTGACCCACTGGGAATGTGATGAATGAAATAAAAGCTGAAATAAATCATTCTCTCTCCTATTATTCTAACATTTCACATTCTTAATATAAAGTGGTGATCCTAACTGACCTAAGACATGGCATTTGTACTAGGATTAAATGTAAGTAATTGTGAAAAACTGAGTTTAAATGTATTTGGCTAAGGTGTATGTAAACTTCCGACTTCAACTGTATGTACCACTGAAAAGTTGACATGTTATACTTCTGATTGAAAAATGAGGAGTTTTGTGCTTTTGTCAGGATTAAACAGCAGAGACCAGCCTCTCCTGTACCCAGCTGTGTGTCCATGAAGAGTGACCAATCTATGGATCCACCTATCATGTTCAGAGAAGGAGATGTTTCCATTGAACAAAGGTGTGTTTTATTAATAGAACATACAGTAGATAGAGAATGAACATTAAATTTTCTATTTCATTCTGATTTTCCCTTTTCTTGATGTTTACTGACACTCTCCAGCCAACCAGATGAGTCTCTGTGAGTACAACAAACTGACTGTTTTCTTTGTGCTTTTGACAGGATCAAACAGCAGAGACTAGACTCACCTGTACCCAGCTGCGTGTCCATGAAGAGTGACCTAACTATAGAACCACCTCTCACATTTAAAGAGGAAAACATTTCTACTGTAAAAAGGTAAGAACCCATACGACTTGGTTAATGTCAATTTGGTCAAAATGTTAACTTTGTCATTGTGTTAACAACACTACTGATTTATTGTTTCCTATTGAAGTATTTCGCTACAGCTACTACTACCAAAGGTTTACTGTATTAAAGTTGCTCTGGTCTCTTTGTATTTTTGTCAGGGTCCACCAAGAGAGACCAGCCATCACTGCACCCAACTGTGTGTCCATGAAGAGTGACCAGTCTATGGATCCACCTCTTAGGTTCAGAGATGGAGACGTTTCCATTGAACAAATTTGAGAAATCATTGTTTTACAGATTAATGTGATGCTCACAGTACGAGGCTTGATCACATCACATCATACAAATTATTTAACGCATACCCTCTTGTGTATTATTGCTTCTGTGTGCATGCTGAATGTACAGATGTAATCTCATGTTTTGTCCACAGAGACCAACAGGAGATATCAGAGTCAGAGATTCTCAGTGGTCAGTCTACCCAGACTCATCAAACAGACCTGTCCTCCAGTGCTAGAGAAGGGTCTCTGAAGATTACACTGCACGTCCTGAGGAACATGAACCAGAAGGAGCTCGCTGACACACTGGAGAAAAGTAAGAGCTGTCTGGATTTACTGTTGAATGCTCCATTATGAGGGACATAGAAAGCTGTAAATAGCATTATAACTCAATTATGTGTTATGTTCATTAATTTAACTTATAATGAAAACATTCATGCATTTATACAGGCAGTTAAGAGGAGATATTATTATATTTGACTAATTTCTAACATAATCCTATGTAGACCCGTCATTTCTGCTAAGTTGACTTGGCAGGTGAAAGAGGAGACTCGAGGCCATGCTGGGTCGAAGTAACACATGCATTAACATTCAATATGCAAGATACAAGAGCAAGTTACATCTTAGATGCAAGGGCATAGTAGAAAATGCATAGTACAAAAGGATGTTTCTTCACTCAAGTTTATATAGACATTTTCAATTATGTATGCATCGTTACAAATGCTGATTGATATGAAGCAGATACAACTTTCAGTTGAACAATGAGAACAGTGAGACTTATTGGGAGTTCTGGTACTTCTATCTCCATGGTGTCCGGACACAGAGTTTGAGCCAGTTTTTCACGAGTTCCTGAGACCTCTGAGAACTATGTCCTGTGTGATCTGAAGCACAGAGTGATGGAAAAGACTTGTATACTTCAGACCTTTTGATGTTAGATATGTGTAAGAATTAAGCAGGTTACTCATGTTATGAATGTAAGCAAAGATACAGTACAATACGTGAGTGATTCCTCACGGACCGTGATTATTTGGATGGTCATGAAAAATAATCCAAGAATGGTCCTTTGGAGGAAGGATTGTTGACATATATTTGAAATTTGTATTTAAAAGCATATTTGAGAAATAATTAATCAAAGTTGGCATATTTATTACATTTTGGCCTTACCCAGGAGCATTGCAAGACCCCATAACTGTTGATCTATGTGTGGCACAAAATGAAACCTCATTGTGTGCTCTAAAATGAGTAATACATTTCATTATGCAAGATGTAAATGTACATTTATTATATCATTTTGGAAAGTATGAAAATTCATATCACATATACCCCCTTTAATTCTTCTCATATTTTAATATGTTGTTCTATGGACTGTGTTTTACTGACACAGGAAGTTACAGAGTGGGATCTCTGGGATTTTTTTGTTATGACCAAAGATATGCATGTTTAACTCCATTCTTCCGATTTTGAGTGTCTCTTCTGTGCTTCTTGCTTATTCAGGTGAGCTTGCTGTGATTTGCCAACAGGAACTCAAATCTAATCTAAAGACAAAATATCAATGTGTATTTGAGGGTATTGCTAAGCAAGGGAACCCAACACTTCTCAATAAGATCTACACAGAGCTCTATATCATAAAGGGTGGAAATGGAGATGTCAATAATGAACATGAGGTTAGACAAATAGAGACAACAACGAGAAAACAAGCAAGACCAGAGATGGCAATCAAATGTAATGACATCTTCAAACCCTTACCTGGACAAGACAAACCTATCAGAAGTGTGCTGACAAAGGGAGTCGCCGGCATTGGAAAAACAGTCTCTGTGCAGAAGTTCATTCTGGACTGGGCTGAAGGAAAAGCAAATCAGGATGTCCAATTCGTATTTTCACTCCCTTTTCGGGAGCTGAATTTGATGAAAGGGGAAAAACACAGTTTGATTGAACTTCTCAATCACTTCTCAATGGAAACAAAAGAATCAAGAATCTCCAACTATAACAAGTACAAAGTTCTGTTCATCCTTGATGGTCTGGATGAGTGCCGACTGCCCCTAGACTTCAAGAAGAACAAGAGATGTTGTGATGTCACAGAGTCGACCTCAGTGGATATGCTGCTGACAAACCTCATCAAGGGAAATCTGCTGCCCTCTGCTCTTCTCTGGATAACTACTCGACCTGCAGCAGCCAATCAGATCCCTTCAGGATGTGTTGACCAGGTTACAGAGGTGCAAGGGTTTAATGATCCACAAAAAGAGGAGTACTTTAGGAAGAGATTTAGTGATGAGAACCTGGCCAGTAGAATCATCTCACACATGAAGTCATCAAGGAGCCTCTACATCATGTGCCACATACCAGTCTTCTGTTGGATCTCTGCCACAGTTCTGGAGAAAATGGGTGAAGAAGGGAGAGAGATGCCCCAGACTCTAACTGAGATGTGCACACACTTTCTGGTATTTCAGACCAAATGGACAAATGAAAAGTATCTTGCAAAAGAAGAGACAGGTCCACACTGGAATAAAACGAGCATTCTGTCACTGGGAAAACTTGCTTTTCAACAGCTTGTGAAAGGCAATCTAATTTTCTATGAAGAAGACCTGAAAGAGTGTGGCATTGATCTCAGGGAAGCCTCAGTGTACTCAGGAGTGTGCACACAGATCTTCAGAGAGGAGTGTGGGCTGTACCAGGTCAAGATGTTCTGCTTTGTGCATCTGAGCATTCAGGAGTTTCTGGCTGCTGTGTATGTGTTTCTCAGATTCAACAATGACAATGAGAATCTAATAGCTAAACCACAGTTCATTTTCAAAACACTTCTGTTCAGAAACATAGCTGCAATTGACTTCCACAAGAGAGCCGTGGATAAAGCCTTGGAGAGTGAGGGTGGACACCTTGATCTTTTCCTACGCTTCCTTCTGGGCCTCTCACTGGAGTCAAATCATAAGCACTTACGAGGTCTACTGACAAAGACAAGAAGCAGCCCACAGAGCCATGAAGAGACAGTCACATACATCAAGGAGAAGATCAGGGAGAATCCCTCTCCTGAGAGGTGCATCAATCTGTTCCACTGTCTGAAAGAACTGAATGACCATTCTCTAGTGAAGGAGATCCAAAGCTACCTGAGCTCAGGAAATGTCTCCAGTGAAAAACTCTCACCTGCACTGTGGTCAGCTCTGGTCTTTGTATTGATGACTTCAGAAGAGGAGCTAGATGTGTTTGACCTGAAGAAATACTCCAGATCAGAGGAAGGTCTTCTGAGACTGCTGCCAGTGGTCAAAGCCTCCAGAGCAGCTCTGTGAGTACATATTGTAGAATTACATTTAAGTACTAATCATCAAATATTCCATTTAGAAAATAATATGCATTATTGAACGACATATGGAATAATACATTGATGTTTGTATCAGTATAACTATATGACCATACAATTATAGGAAACGGAAGATGAATCTATGTCGAGAGAATAAACCAAATGCCATTCTACTTCTACACTACTCATGTTAAATTAACAATGTCTTTGTGAAATCATGATGATCTCTCTGTCAGGCTGTCAGACTGTGGAGTCACAGAGGAAGGTTGTGCTTCTCTGGCCTCAGCTCTGAAGTCAAACTCCTCACACCTGAGAGAGCTGGATCTGAGGAACAATGACCTGAATGATTCAGGAGTGAAGCTGCTCTCTGCTGGACTGCAGAATCCACAATGTAAACTGGAGACTCTGAGGTCAGTATTCCTATATTTAGTCAACATGTGATAACTGTTCACTAGATCAACATGTGTTTATCAGGCTTAAATGTTTAATTTGTTTCTATGTTCCAGCATTTTGCATTTGCGATATTAGGCAACAGTACAGAATGAAACTTTTTATTTTAGGGGCATTTCATACATATCTGTTTGACCATTTAGAAATAAAAGCAATTTATTATGTATCTCCCCCCATTTGAAGATGTCATAAGTATTTGGACAAATTAACTTTTGGTATATTAAAGTAGTCAAAAGTTTAGTATTTGGTCCCATATATTCCTTGCACACATATTACATCAAGCTTGTGACTACAAACTTGTTGGCTGCGTTTGTTTTGGTTGTGTTTTGGATTATGTTTTGCCTAATAGAAACTGAATGGTGAATATTGTCTTGTGTCTTGAGTCACTTTTGTTGTAATTAAGAATATAAGATGTTTCTGAACACTTCTACATTAATGTGGATGCTACCATGATTATGGATAAACATGAATGAATAATGAATAATGATGTTCGACAAAGTTACAGAGGCACAAAGGTCTGAGGTTAGCATGTTTTGTTTCAGCCTCTAACTTCTCACTCATTTTTATTTATGATTTTTCTAAATCATGGTATTATCTGGAATAATTTAGTAGTGTTAAAAAACATGTTATCAACTAACTTAGAAATAAATGTACTCCAGTCACCATTCACCATTCAGTTAATATTTGGTAAAACATAACCCAAAACACAACCAAAACAAACTGCAAATGCATCCAATGAATTTGTATAGTCACAAGCTAAACTTTTGACTACTTTAATACATACTATAAGTTAATTTGTCCAATACTTACAGTATGACTTCTTCAAATGGGGGGACTAGATACATAAAGTGCTTTCATTGCCAAATGGTAAAACAGATATGTATGAAAATACCGTCAAATAAAAGGTGACATTCTGTACTGTCGCCTCGTATTAAACATTTGATCTCAAATCCAAAATTCACTGTCCAAATCCATATGGTGTGGACTGTTTACTCAATACAATCTAAATCTGATAACTCCCTTCTTTCTTTTGACTGATACTGCTTTTTAAACTGGTCTGGTCAGTCTACTCAAATATTTGTAATATAAATGTTTCTCTCTACAAGCAATACTTCAATTATTTTTCATTTTTAATAATGATACATCCGTTTATTAATTTAAATTGATGGTTTCAGGACAGTGATATATCTGAAAATGTTCAAAACAGTATACTGACACTTCACCACCAAAAAATACCAATGTGATTTTGAAATGATTTTAAACTATTTGCAGGCTGTCAGGCTGTCTAGTCACAGAGGAAGGCTGTGCTTCTCTGGTCTCAGCTCTGAGGTTAAACCCCTCACACCTGAGAGAGCTTGACCTGAGCTACAATCACCCAGGAGACTTAGGAGTCAGACTGCTCTCTGCTCGACTGGAGGATCCACATTGCAGACTGGAGAGACTCAAGTATGTAGAGGATTTATGTCAATTCATGTTCATATCAGACATGTTTGAGTTATCAGGCTAGTTATCATAATTTACTGTAAGCCAAAGATTCTTACCACCACTCGGAAGCAGTTATATGTTGACCGTGTGTGTGTGTGTGTGTTATATGTTGACCGTGTGTGTGTGTGTGTGTGTGTGTGTGTGTGTGTGTGTGTGTGTGTGTGTGTGTGTGTGTGTGTATACGCATGAGTGTGTGCGTGTGTGCACATGTATCACTCAATTACTGTCTTTTCTTCTGCTCACTGCTACAGTGTGGAACATGGTGGAGAGCACACAATGAAACCTGGGCTTAGAAAATGTGAGTGTTGGCTGCTGTAAAAAATATGCCTAAGAATAAGTCTTAGTTTTTTTATTGCTTTGGTGCAATTTTCATAAGTATGTGGTACATTTTCACAACTCTTAGTGTAAAACTCAAAACAGATCATCAAGAAGGAAGGTGTTTCAAAACTCTAAGCACATTTCAATTGACTAAGTACAACACAAAATCAGTCACTTTTACACCGAACTTAATAAGTGTTTTATCTAGAAATACATGTTTCACATTGCAATACATGTTCATATAAAGTAATTGCCTTTCACAATTAACTGCGCACATTACTTTTAATATGATTCTCTTCTCAGAGTCATTGAGAGTGAGAAAAATGTGTTTGTGTAACATTAGAAATGTGTGTGTGTGTGCTCATGTGTGCAAACATGTTTGAGTGTGTTTTACATTACCATACAGTATAACATATGATCATTCAACAAGTTTCAAGTTACCTTGACCGTGGCTTTTTAATACCTAGAAACATCTACATTAAATGTATGAATAAGTGAAAAGTGAGTTAACATTCTAATGTAAATGATGATCATTTGTTATATTGTTTCTTGTTCCCATCCCTCAGATGTGTGTGAGCTCACACTGGACCCAAACACAGCACACAGAAACCTCTCTCTGTCTGAGGTGAATAGAAAGGTGACATGTGGGAGTGGGAATCAGCCGTATCCTGATCACCCAGAGAGATTTCAGGACCATCCACAGGTGCTGTGTAGAGAGGGTCTGTCTGGGCGCTGTTACTGGGAGGTAGAGTGGAGTGGGAAATGGGCTATGATAGGAGTGGCATATAAAGGAATCAGCAGGAGAGGACAACATAATGACTGTGTGCTTGGAGCCAATGACAAGTCCTGGTGCCTGTTCTGCTCTGACAACCGTTATACTGCCAGACACAATAATAAGAGAACTGTCACCTCCTCCGGCTCCCACAGAGTAGGAGTATATCTGGACTGGGTGGCCGGCACTCTGTCCTTCTACATGTACAGTATCTCCTCTGACACACTGATCCACCTGCACACATTCCACACCACATTCACTGATCCCCTCTATCCAGGGTTTGGGGTCAGTTGGTCTAACTCCTCAGTTTCCCTGTGTTAGATAGCCTCCTGTGTCTCAGAGAAGTCACACTCCTGTTGAAACACAACTGGGTGACATGATGGGTTATGCTTCACTCTAATATAAAAAATAAATACATTTTTTACTAATATTGGACATAAGGCTGATATGCCAAGAAAGTGTTGCCGTTTTTAAGGACTATAATCTCAATCGTCATTTTTCAAGCAAGCATACTTAACTACGCTAGCAATCTGTCCTCTCAGGAAAAGGCAAGGAAGGCCTCAAAACTTGCCACAAACTTAAAAGCCCAACAAAATACGTTTACTAAATGGTGCTCTACTCAAGACTCCGTAACTAAGGTAAGCTACGTAGTGGCACATAAAATCGCAAAGCATAGCAAGCCTTTTGCTGAAGGGGAGTTTGTGAAAGAGTATATGGTGGAGACTGCTGGTATACTTTGTCCTGAGAGTAAAAGCCAATTCGAGAAAATTAGCTTATCATGCAGAACCATCACCAGGCACGTGGAAGTGATAAGTGAGGAGCTAATCTCAGAGTTGAAGAAAAAAGCAGAAGGCTTCGATCTTTTTTCTATAGCACTGGATGAGAGTACTGACATCAGAGACACCGCTCAACTTTGAATTTTTGTCAGAGGAATAAATGAGAACTTTTAAATAACAGAGGAATTTCTTGCGATGGAATCAATGATGGGAACAACCAGGGGCTCTGACTTATATGACAGGTTGTCTGCCTGCGTGGAAAAAATGAATCTACAGTGGAGCAAACTGACAAACGTCACAACAGATGAATCACCAAATCTAACCGGTAAAAACATTGGCCTACTAAAAAGATTACAAGACAAAATAAAAGAAGAAAGCCCTAACTCGGAGGAATTTATATTTCTTCACTGTATTATTCATCAGGAAGCCCTATGTAAAAGTGTGTTAAAGCTGGACAATGTTGTAAAACTTGTCAACTTTATACGGGCAAGGGTGCTTAACCATCGTCAGTTCATTCAGCTGCTCAATGACACAGAGACAGAGCATCAGGACTTGTTGTACCATTCAAATGTGCACTGGCTAAGCCTGGGAAAAGTATTTTGCCATTACATTTTACATTTTAGTCATTTAGCAGACGCTCTTATCCATAGCAACTTACAGTTAGTGAGTGCATACATTTTTCATACTGGCCCCCCATGGGAATCAAACCTACAACCCTGCCGTTGCAAGCGCCATGCTCTACCAACTGAGCTACAGGAGGCTATGTGTGGGAACTGAGAGGGGAGATGGGTATGTTCCTTGATACGGTTGGTAAAGCTGACGACTTCTCCGAGTTGAAAGACACAGACTGGCTGGGCGACTTTGCTTTCGGTGTGGACATATTGGGGCATCTGAACGATCTAAATGTGAAACTGCAGGGAAATTGTGTTTTTGTGCATGAACTGTATTCCAACGTGAAAGCGTTCAAGGCCAAACTTATGTTGTTCTCCTGACAAATTAGCAGCCAGTCGCTCACTCATTTTCTGACACTGGCAGCACTGAACGCGCCCATATTGCAGTGCCGCACTGAGACATACAGTAGCACTTTAATCGACCTGCATGCTGAGTTTTCCCGTCGCTTCTCAGACTGAGCTGGAGCTTGTATCATGCCCCCTGTCTTTCGACACTGAGAAAGCACCACCAGACACACAATTGGAGCTAATCGACATCCAATGTGACAGTGCTTTGAAGGAGAAGTACAAAACAGCAACAATAGACCAGTTCTATGGCTCACTGAATAAACAAAGTTTCCAAACATTAAAAAGCATGCCCAAAGGACGCTTGTTTTATTCGGGTCCACATATGTGTGTGAACAAACGTTCTCAGTTATGAATTACAACAAATCCCGTCACAGGTCAAATTTAACAAATGACCACTTGTCAGCTGTTCTGAAAATCTCTACATCAAAGATGACACCAGACTTGGATGCCCTTGCCAAGAGAGGTGACCAAACCAATTGTTCACATTAAGTCTCTAATAACCGTGACTGGGGTAGGCAAGGATTATGCTTTTTCATGGTGATGGTTATGCAGTAATAATTATCCGGCAATGCACTTGGATACAGGTAATAACTAATCAGTCAGATTTGGGCTGAAGTGATTGGATAACTGTAAATATGGCTCACAATGGAGATGAGAATTGTTCCTTAATATGCTTTCCAAAACAGACCATTCCAAATGAAACGGATGCTCTTACCATATGTTTCACTCAAATTTGAGAATTGTTTTTTTATACACATCTGCTGTTACATTTTGTATGTCTCCAGTCATATAATACAGTGAGGGAAAAAAGTAGTTGATCCCCTGCTGATTTTGTACGTTTGCCCACTGACAAAGACATGATCAGTCTATAATTTTAATGTTAGGTTTATTTGAACAGTGAGAGACAGAATAACAACAAAAAAATCCAGAAAAACGCATGTCAAAAATGTTATAAATTGATTTGCATTTTAATGAGGGAAATAAGTATTTGACCCCTCTGCAAAACATGACTTAGTACTTGGTGGCAAAACCCTTGTTGGCAATCACAGAGGTCAGACGTTTCTTGTAGTTGGCCACCAGGTTTGCACACATCTCAGGAGGGATTTTGTCCCACTCCTCTTTGCAGATCTTCTCCAAGTCATTAAGGTTTCGAGCCTGACGTTTGGCAACTCGAACCTTCAGCTCCCTCCACAGATTTTCTATGGGATTAAGGTCTGGAGACTGGCTAGGCCACTCCAGGACCTTAATGTGCTTCCTCTTGAGCCATTCCTTTGTTGCCTTGGCCGTGTGTTTGGGGTCATTGTCATGCTGGAATACCCATCCACGACCCATTTTCAATGCCCTGGCTGAGGGAAGGAGGGACTCACCCAAGATTTGACAGTACATGGCGCTGTCCATCGTCTCTTTGATGCGGTGAAGTTGTCCTGTCCCCTTAGCAGAAAAACACCCCCAAAGCATAATGTTTCCACCTCCATGTTTGACGGTGGGGATGGTGTTCTTGGGGTCATAGGCAGCATTCCTCCTCCTCCAAACACGGCGAGTTGAGTTGATGCCAAAGAGCTCGAATTTGGTCTCATCTGACCACAACACTTTCACCCAGTTCTCCTCTGAATCATTCAGATGTTCATTGGCAAACTTCAGACGGGCCTGTATATGTGCTTTCTTGAGCAGGGGGACCTTGAGGGCGCTGCAGGATTTCAGTCCTTCACGGCGTAGTGTGTTACCAATTGTTTTCTTGGTGACTATGGTCCCAGCTGCCTTGAGATCATTGACAAGATCCTCCTGTGTAGTTCTGGGCTGATTCCTCACCGTTCTCATGATCATTGCAACTCCACGAGGTGAGATCTTGCATGGAGCCCCAGGCCGAGGGAGATTGACAGTTATTTTGTGTTTCTTCCATTTGTGAATAATCGTACCAACTGTTGTCACCTTCTCACCAAGCTGCTTGGCGATGGTCTTGTAGCCCATTCCAGCCTTGTGTAGGTCTACAATCTTGTCCCTGACATCCTTGGAGAGCTCTTTGGTCTTGGCCATTGTGGAGAGTTTGGAATCTGATTGATTGATTGCTTCTGTGGACAGGTGTCTTTTATACAGGTAACAAACTGAGAGTAGGAGCACTCCCTTTAAGAGTGTGCTCCTAATCTCAGCTCGTTACCTGTATAAAAGACACCTGGGAGCCAGAAATCTTTCTGATTGAGAGGGGGTCAAATACTTATTTCCCTCATTAAAATGCAAACCAATTTATAACATTTTTGACATGCATTTTTCTGGATTTCTTTGTTGTTATTCTGTCTCTCACTGTTCAATTAAACCTACCATTCAAATTATAGACTGATCATTTCTTTGTCAGTGGGCAAACGTACAAAATCAGCAGGGGATCAAATACTTTTTTCTCTCACTGTATATATATATTGCAATTCATACAATATGTTACGAATTTGTTGTGCTTACGATCCTGGACTGCATCTTTAACAGATGATTATTAGATATGCAAACAGATGACAGACCTTGTAAACTAGAGTCATTAATATAATTAATCACCAGACTGTGTTGTAAAAGCTTTGTTCATTTAGAAATCATTGATGTTGTTGTTATTGCTTTTCATTGGTGTTTGTTGTCCGTAGCATGTTTGTAAAATTGTTGACGCAACAATCCTGCTTCTGTATGAACTCAATTACACTGAATGTAATGTAATTGTCAGAGACTTTGACTAATGAGGTTAATAAAACAGATGAAAGAAGAGATGTTCTAAATGTTTTTTTTAATAAGAATATGCATTTAAATTAATGGAGTGGTGTAACTAGGTGCTGAGGAGTATTTCTTGTGGGGGGAAAATACATTCTGATTGGCTGGACCTGCCTCTCCAGTGGGTGGGCCTGGACCCAAGTGGGTGGCCCTATGCCCACCCATGGCTGCACCCATGCCCAATCATGTGAAATCCATAGATTAAGGCCTAATTTATTATTTCAATTGACTGATTTTCTTATATGAACTGTAACTCAGTAAAATTTTAGAAACTGTTGCATGATGTGTTTATATTTTTGTTCATACATGGATGTAAAATGTATATCACAATATATGTTAAATGCATCAGAAAATGTAGTATAGAATATATTTTCACAGGTAATGATCTATATATTTGGTAAATATATTTTTGAATGTATTATGAAATGTTTTGTAAAATATTTGTAAGAAATATATTTTACAATTTAAATGTATAAAAAAAACAAAAAACAAATCATATTGTTACAAAATGATGACTGTCTTAACAATTAAACTTCAGTAGACTCTTTGGTATCACATGCACTTATGTCAGTCTCATTAAGACTGCAGAACTGGCAGTGTACAAGCTTTTGCATGGACAATGTACAACAAAAAAGTTTCAGAATATGAGAAGTGATGCGTTGCACCAGATTTGGCTGACAGCTCATTTACATCTGCAGGTGAACATATAAACAGGAAAACATGATGTACAAACAAACATTTAAAACCTGAGATCAGGACATACAGTGGCTTTTTTCCTATTTTGTTGCCTTACAACCTGGAATTAAATTGGATTTTTGGGGGGTTTGTATCATTTGCTTTACACAACATGCCTACCACTTATTACAAATATTTTTTATTATGAAACAAACAAGAAATAAGACAAAAAAACAGAAAACTTGAGCGTGCATAACTATTCACCCCCCCCAAAGTCAATACTTTGTAGAGCCACCTTTAGCAGCAATTACAGCTACAAGTCTCTTGGGGTATGTCTCTACAAGCTTGGCACATCTAGCCATTGGGATTTTTGCCCATTCTTCAAGGAAAAACTGCTCCAGCTCCATCAAGTTGGATGGGTTCCGCTGGTGTACAGCAATCTTTAAGTCATAACACAGATTTTCAATTGGATTGAGGTCTGGGCTTTGACTAGGCCATTCCAAGACATTTAAATGTTTCCCCTTAAACCACTTGAGTGTTGCTTTAGCAGTATGCTTAGGGTCATTGTCCTGCTGGAAGGTGAACCTCCATCCCAGTCTCAAATCTCTGGAAGACTGAAACAGGTTTCCCTCAAGAATTTCCCTGTATTTAGCGCCATCCATCATTCCTTCAATTCTGACCAGTTTCCCAGTCCCTGCTGGTGTTCTCGGGGTGATGAGAGGTGTTCGGTTTGCGCCAGACATAGCGTTTTCCTTGATGGCCAAAAAGCTCAGATTTAGTCTCATCTGACCAGAGTACCTTCTTCCATATGTTAGGGGTGTCTCCCACATGCCTTTTGGTGAACACCAAACGTGTTTGCTTATTTTATTCTTTAAGCAATGGCTTTTTACTGGCCACTCCTCCGTAAAGCTCAGCTCTGTGGAGTGTACGGCTTAAAGTGGTCCTATGGACAGATACTCCTATCTCCGCTGTGGAGCTTTGCAGCTCCTTCAGGGTTATCTTTGGTCTCTTTGTTGCCTCTCTGATTAATGCCCTCCTTGCCTGGTCCGTGAGTTTTGGTGGGCGGCCCTCTCTTGGCAGGTTTGTTGTGGTGCCATATTCTTTCCATTTTTTAATAATGGATTTAATGGTGCTCCGTGGGATGTTCAAAGTTTCTGATATTTTTTTATAACCCAACCCTGATCTGTACTTCTCCATAACTTTGTCCCTGACCTGTTTGGAGAGCTCCTTGGTCTTCATGGTGCCGCTTGCTTGGTGGTGCCCCTTGCTTAGTGGTGTTGCAGACTCTGGGGCCTTTCAGAACAAGTGTATGTATACTGAGATCATGTGACACTTAGATTGCACACAGGTGAACTTTATTTAACTAATTATGTGACTTCTGAAGGTAATTGGTTGCACCAGATCTTATTTAGGGGCTTCATAGTAAAGGGGGTGAATACATATGCACGCACCACTTTTCCGTATTATTGTTTTAGAATTTTTTTAACAAGTTATTTTTTAAATTTCACTTCACCAATTTGGACTATTTTGTGTATGTCCATTACATGAAATCCAAATAAAAATCAATTTAAATTACAGCTTGTAATGCAACAAAATAGGAAAAACGCCAAGGGATGAATACTTTTGCAAGGCACTGTATGTGAAAACTGAAATGGTCTATTCATTCCTTTTAGTAGATGCTCTTATCCAGAGCAATTTACAGTAGCGAGTGCATACATTTTCATACTGGTCCCCCGTGGGATTCGAACCCAAAGCCCTAGCATTGCAAGCAACATGCTCTACCAATTGAGCCACATCATCACATCACATCACTTCATCACAAACCACTTGATGTCTCAATGTACTCAATTACTGTGTTGTGCATTGTTTTTCTTCATGGTGATGGAAAGTCTACAGGTACAAACCTCGATGACCAGCCTATGTACAATACAGTAATGTACATTTACATTAAGTGGTTTTTAAGGATGGTAAAAGGTCACCCCCAAGGTCAAATAACATAATGGGACAGATTAAATGTAAAATACAATAATGAAACAGATGAATGTACAATAATGGAACAGATTAAATGTAAAATACAATAATGGAACAGATTCAATGTAAAATACAATAAGGGAACAGAGTAAATGTAAAATACAATAATGGAACAGATTTAAATGTAAAATACAATAATGGAACAGATTAAATGTAAAATACAATAACGGAACAGATTAAATGAAATACAATAATGAAACAGATTAATGTACAATAATGGAACAGATTAAATGTTCAATGGAACATAATGAGTTGCCTATAAACAGATCACACTGGAGAAATAAAATGTGAAAATATAATGTCTGAGTGCCTTTGCAGGGATATGATAAACATGTACACTAGTAAATTAACTTTGCTGGCCACTTAATATGCTTTTAATGCATCTTTCAATTAGATTCAAGACTAAAGTGTGTAAGTTTATCTACAGTAGAGTTTCCCACATAGTGGGTCAGAACCCACATTGTGAGTTGTAGCTAGTTTCTACAGGATAGATGTGGCTGGGATATGTGTGACTGTCTAGGTTCCAACCTGGGTCTCCTGTGTGCCACAAGACTGTGTGAGCATGTTGAGCTAAAGCCAAGGCATTTGATTGGGGAGCTAACACAAATCTTAAGGTCTCAAGTAAGATAACTCACGGAACCACTTCCCATTACATATGGCACACACACAAGATTGAAATTGGTCTAGGCTAGGTCTCCTCTTCAGACTGTTCTTCAGACTCATCTTCCTCCTCCTCAGTCTTCCTTGCTCCTCTCTCTCTTGCTCCTCTCTGCTCCATAAAGTTTGGCCTTCTGGACCGGACGCTGGCTTGATGTCACAGCTGAGTGGCTGGGGTGGGGTCAAAATCTTCTATGGAAGGAAGAACAGTCAGAAGATCTGACCGCATGTCAGACTTCAGGCCTGACCTCCAGTCTCTCTTCTCTTGCTTCATGAGGTTTAAGCCACGCTCACAGTCCACTGTGGAGGCTGGCAGGGTCAGGATGAGATCTACCAGCTGAAGAACAGATATAGCCCCTGGTTCACCCCAGACTTGACTGCCCTTGACCAGCACAAAAACATCCTGTGGCGTACTGCATTAGCATCGAACAGCCCCCGCGATATGCAATTTTTCAGGGAAGTCAGGAACCAATATACACAATCAGTTAGGAAAGCAAAGGCTAGCTTTTTCAAACAGAAATTTGCATCCTGTAGCATTAACTCCAAAAAGTTTTGGGACACTGTAAAGCCATGGAGAATAAGAGCACCTCATCCCAGCTACCCACTGCACTGAGGCTAGGAAACACTGTCACCACCGATAAATCTACGATAATCGAGAATTTCAATAAGCATTTTGCTACGACTGGCCATGCTTTCTACCTGGCTACCCCTACCCCGGCCACCAGCTCTGCACCCTCCGCTGCAAATCGCCCATGCCCCCCCCCCCGCTTCTCCTTCACCCAAATTCAGATAGCTGATGTCCTGAAAGAGCTGCTAAATCTGGACCCCTACAAATCAGCTGGGCTAGACAATCTGGACCCTTTCTTTCTAAAATTAGCAGCCGAAATTGTCGCAACCCCTATTACTAGCCTGTTCAACCTCTCTTTCATATCGTCTAATCCCCAGAGATTGGAAAGCTGCCGCGGTCATCCCCCTCTTCAAAGGGGGTGACACTCTAGATCCAAACTGTTACAGACCTATATCCATCCTGCCCTGCCTTTCGAAAGTATTTGAAAGCCTAGTTAACAAACAGATCACCGACCATTTCGAATCCCACCGTACCTTCTCCGCTATGCAATCTGGTTTCCGAGCTGGTCATGGGTGCACCTCAGCCACGCTCAAGGTCCTAAACGATATAATAACCGCGATCGATAAAAGACAGTACTGTGCAGCCGTCTTCATCGACCTGGCCAAGGCTTTTGACTCTGTCAATCACCGCATTCATATTGGCAGACTAAATAGCCTTGGTTTCTCAAATGACTGCCTCGCCTGGTTCACCAACTACTTCTCAGATAGAGTTCAATGTGTCAAATCGGAGGGCCTGTTGACTGGACCTCTGGCAGTCTCTATGGGGGTGCCACAGGGTTAAATTCTCGGGCCAACTCTATTCTCTGTGTATATCAATGATGTCGCTCTTGCTGCTGGTGACTCTCAGATCCACCTCTACGCAGACGACACCATTTTGTATACATCTGGCCCTTCATTGGACACTGTGTTAACAAACCTCCAAACGAGCTTCAATGCCATACAACACTCTTTCCGTGGCCTCCAACTGCTCTTAAATGCTAGTAAAACTAAATGCATGCTCTTCAATCGAACGCTGCTTGCACCCGCCCACCCGACTAGAATCACTACTCTCGGCGGGTCTGACATAGAATATGTGGACAACTACAAATACCTAGGTGTCTGGTTAGACCGTAAACTCTCCTTCCAGACTCACATTAAGCATCTCCAATCCAAAGTTAAATCTAGAATCGGCTTCCTATTTTGCAACAAAGCCTCCTTCACTCATGCTGCTAAACATGCCCTCGTAAAACGGACTATCCTACCGATCCTTGACTTCGGCGATGTAATTTACAAAATAGCTTCCAACACTCTACTCAGCAAATTGGATGTAGTCTATCACAGTGCCATCCGTTTTGTCACCAAAGCCCCATATACTACCCACCATTGTGACCTGTACACTCTCGTTGGCTGGCCCTCACTACATATTCGTCGCCAAACCCACTGGCTCCAGGTCATCTATAAATCACTTCTAGGCAAATCCCCGCCTTATCTTAGATCATTGGTCACCATAGCAACACCCACCCGTAGTATGCGCTCCAGCAGGTATATCTCACTGGTCATCCCCAAAGCCAACACCTCCTTTGGCCGCCATACCTTCCAGTTCTCTGCTGCAAATGACTGGAACGAACTGCAAAAATCTCTGAAGCTGGAGACACTTATCTCCCTCACTAACTTTAAGCATCAGTTGTCAGAGTAGCTTACCGATCATTGCACCTGTACACAGCCCATCTGTAATTAGCCCACCCAACTACCTCATCCCCATATTGTTATTTACATTGTTATTTATTTTGCTAATTTGCACCCCAGTATCTCTATTTGCACATCATCTTCTGCACATCTATAACTCCAGTGTTAATACTAAATTGTAATTATTTTGCACTATGGCCTATTTATTGCCTTACCTCCATAACTTACTACATTTGCACACACTGTATATAGATTTTCTATTGTGTTATTGACTGTACGTTTTGTTTTTGTTTATTCCATATGTAACTCTGTGTTGTTGTTATTTTTATCGCACTGCCTTGCTTGATCTTGGCCAGGTCACAGTTGTAAATGAGAACTTGTTCTCAACTTGCTTACCTGGTTAAATAAAGGTAAAAAAAAAAAAAGGTCAGCCCACAGGTGTTTGAGGATCCTGTGGACCTCGGCCAGGACGTCTTCTTCAAGCCGCTCTTCGGGTCCTGGTAGAGCCTGACCTTCAGGATGGTGCACTGATCTGGGATTCAATCCACATCAGCCCAAGAGTACTGTCTCAAAGTTCCTTGTTAGATCATCAACATCTGAATCTCCGAAATCTGAAAAGACACACACGATAAGTAAAATAATATTTTGTTAAATGCTTTTACAGGTTGTTAACAAGTGTGGGTTGTTAGTAAGAGTGTTATTGTAAGATGCTAACATTCAGCGTTTTCTGCATCAGGCCAATTTTGCAGATCGACCAGTTTTGTGGCATACAGGATCCCAGAGCTGACATAACCCAAATCTCTTGTCCATGCATTGGCACAGCTGGTCAATGAGTTTGGACATGGATGATGTCACACGAGCCAGGGTGCTGTCATCCGTGGGTGTCAGACTGACACCCTCTTAAGTGTCTGTGTTGGCCAGACAAGCCTTCAGCTTGGGTCCAGGTCTGTATTTTTACATTTACATTTAAGTCATTTAGCAGACGCTCTTATCCACAGCGACTTACAATGGCAGAGAATACAACAGAGTGTAACAAAGTTTTTGTTTTCAGAGTAAACAACTTTTAGAAGTGCATGTATGAATAACATTTGTATGAACTACTAATTTAAAAAATATTCATACTACCCACCAAAACACACCTGCTCTTGTGTTTGTACAACACTGCCTGGGTGGTGGTCAGGTAGCTGTGGACCTCAGTCACTGTCATGGAGGTTCTCTGCAGCATCAAAGACAGGTTGCTGAGGTGCATGAGGAAGTCCTGCATGAAGCAGCTGGTTCGTACTACAACCACATATGTGACTAGTTTCAGGAAACTAGGCGTATGTCGCGCGTCACTACTTCACAGGAGAGCCATTTGAACGTTAAAAAAAAATTAAATAAAAAAATGCCTTCTGGAACATGTCAACTTTCATGTGCCTTAATAACAAACTTGTATGCCATCTGTAAATACGAATACAATTGTTAAATTACGAGCCTAGTCGGTATAGTCACAGAAAAAGACAGCAACCTTCCTAGCCATGATTGGCTGAGATAATGAGTGGGCTGGACATGCCGAGAGATCGAGTTTTGAAATCAGTGGAATTAGAGTATGATAGCTAAGGAGATGGAGAAAACACCTGTCTCCAAATTTTGCTACTTAAGACCGAATCGAGCCGGTCTGTAACACGTATTTTCACATGACCCTCCCCTTGTACTGTAAAATAAATTGAACACCCTCCCCCTCATAGAATTAACTCTTGTTTAAGACGACAAATAACAATAACTGTAGCGACCCTGTGTTTGCAAACATGGATATCAACTTTGCCACTTCAGCATGCTTTTTTGGCACAGTCGATACCACGCAGGGCTACGGGCCAGAAGGTTGAGGGTTCTCCGACCACCACAAACGAGCTCACTCTCCCTCCCTGTTTCATTACTTCACGATCAGAGCCGGTTGCAGACAATGATCAGCTAGGTGGAATCAGATTTTCAACATTTTGTTGTCATTTTTATAAATATATAAAATATATGCAACACATTTTCCACCAACAGGTTTCTGTGCCAATGCACCACACAACCAATAAACAACAAATACCGACTTCGGGGCACTTCAATATCATGGTTTGCATTTTCAACACCACAATAAGTAGATTATGTCAATCTCGACAAACAGAAAATACATCCCTCCCTACTGTAGGCTTAACCAGTATTGAAGGCTTGGCTTGACAGTCTTTCAATGTCATTAAACTTGTTGGTGTTTTGCAACAGATAGCTCTTTCCATTCATCAAATTGCCACTGCACAGTTTGGATTGATTGATTGATTTTATTTGTCAGTAAAGAAAATACATACAGTGGGGAGAACAAGTATTTGATACACTGCCGATTTTGCAGGTTTTCCTACTTACAAAGCATGTAGAGGTCTGTAATTTTTATCATAGGTACACTTCAACTGTGAGAGATGGAATCTAAAACAGAAATCCAGAAAATCACATTGTATGATTTTTAAGTAATTAATTTGCATTTTATTGCATGACATAAGTATTTGATCACCTACCAACCAGTAAGAATTCCAGCTTACCTGTTAGTTTTTCTTTAAGAAGCCCTCCTGTTCTCCACTCATTACCTGTATTAACTGCACCTGTTTGAACTCGTTACCTGTATAAAAGACACCTGTCCACACACTCAATCAAACAGACTCCAACCTCTCCACAATGGCCAAGACCAGAGAGCTGTGTAAGGACATCAGCGATAAAATTGTAGACCTGCACAAGGCTGGGATGGGCTACAGGACAATAGGCAAGCAGCTTGGTGAGAAGGCAACAACTGTTGGCGCAATTATTAGTAAAATGGAAGAAGTTCAAGATGACGGTCAATCACCCTCGGTCTGGGGCTCTATGCAAGATCTCACCTCGTGGGGCATCAATGATCATGAGGAAGGTGAGGGATCAGCCCAGAACTACACGGCAGGACCTGGTCAATGACCTGAAGAGAGCTGGGACCACAGTCTCAAAGAAAAGCATTAGTAACACACTACGCCGTCATGGATTAAAATCCTGCAGCGCACGCAAGGTCCCCCTGCTCAAGCCAGCGCATGTCCAGGCCCGTCTGAAGTTTGCCAATGACCATCTGGATGATCCAGAGGGAGGAATGGGAGAAGGTCATGTGGTCTGATGAGACAAAAATAGAGCTTTTGGTCTAAACTCCACTCGCCGTGTTTGGAGGAAGAAGAAGGATGAGTACAACCCCAAGAACACCATCCCAACCGTGAAGCATGGAGGTGGAAACATCATTCTTTGGGGATGCTTTTCTGCAAAGGGGACAGGACGACTGCACCGTATTGAGGGGAGGATGGATGGGGCCATGTATCGCGAGATCTTGGCCAACAACCTCCTTCCCTCAGTAAGAGCATTGAAGATGGGTCGTGGCTGGGTCTTCCAGCATGACAACGACCCGAAACACACAGCCTGGGCAACTAAGGAGTGGCTCCGTAAGGAGTGATCTCTGTAGTTGCAAACAAATGTTTCTGTACCAAATATTAAGTTCTGCTTTTCTGATGTATCAAATACTTATGTCATGCAATAAAATGCAAATTAATTACTTAAAAATCATACAATGTGATTTTCTGGATTTTTGTTTTAGATTCCGTCTCTCACAGTTGAAGTGTACCTATGATACAAATTACAGACCTCTACATGCTTTGTAAGTAGGAAAACCTGCAAAATCGGCAGTGTATCAAATACTTGTTCTCCCCACTGTATATACACAAATCATTTAAAAAAGTGACCAGGATTGCACAATAAAGTCAGGGACTTATTTCCATTGTGGTCCCTACATTTGCTGCAGCATATGTTACAGTAATATAAGGACTAAATGTGGTCTAATTCACACATCTCTATCTGGCTTTCAGGGGTCACCTTATTTTTTTTATTGTAAAGATGATTTATTTATTTATTTGAGCTGTAGAGTTTTAAAACAGCATATCACTTGAATATTCTAACTTATAGCCTCTGTCTCTTGCGTAATACGCACCATGCGCTCTGCTGGCCTCTCTCCTTAAAATACGCTCCTTAGCTCTTGGAGTCCCAGGAAACGGTAGATTAGAATAGCTTGCTGGAAGAATGTATTTTTAGCATTGCTTATACTAATAGACTATTGGAAGAGTGATGCAAGCTCTTGTTTTCTGAATGTTAAATACAGCAGCCAATAGAACTCATGGCCACGGCTGGGGTGTTTGAAAGAAGAGAGAACGCGGGATGGCAGTAGGCTACGGCAGTTATTTGTTCAGACCCCTAACCATTCAATCTTCATGAAGAGAAAAGAAAGTCATCTGCATCTTATTCTAGTTCTATATTATTCAAGCATGTCATTACAATGATTAAGATCAGGACAACAAAACATTTTATTTAACTGTTGAAAATAAGGAAGGCATAAAGCAACAATAGAGAAAGAGAAGGTAGGCTAATACGCACAATGCACAACATTAGGGGAAATATTATGAAAGGTATGCATGCGTCAGCCTACTAATTATACAAATGTAAAATAGGTCTTATTATATTTCAAAATGTAAATCAAATCCGCTAGCCTAAAATTGTAACTTTGTAGGCCGCATGTCCTGCACCAGCATCACATGTTCTTTCCCAGGTTCAAGGTTTGAAAGAGGTGCGTAATTCCAGTCCATATAATATAGTATATTTCAATACAGTAATACAGTCCACACTCAAAAAGATTAGCTTACTGGAGCTTGTTTCATTTACTTACCCAAGAGAGCATAGCTACATCTATGGGCTTTATGTTTTTCTGTCAGGGGTAATGTGTATCATAGGCTATGTATTAGTAAAAAAATATATAATTCACTACATGACAAAAAGCCTGCTCGTCGAACATCTCATTCCAAAATCATGGGCATTAATATGGAGTTCGTCTTTGCTGCTATAACAGCCTCCACTCTTCTGGGAAGGCTTTCCACTAGATGTTGGAACATTGCTGCAGGGACTTCCATTCAGCCACAAGAGCATTAGTGAGGTCGGGCACTGATGTTGGGCGATTAGGTCTGGCTCAAAGTTGACGTTCCAATTCATCCCGAAGGTGTTCGATGAGGTTGAGGTCAAGGCTCTGTGCAGGCCAGATCTTCAGTTTCTTGGCAATTTCTCGCATAGAATAGCCTTCATTTCTCAGAACAAGAATAGACTGACGAGTTTCAGAAGAAAGTTATTTGTTTCTGGCCAATTTGAGCCTGTTATCGAACCCACAATTGCTGATGCTCCAGATACTCAACTAGTCTCAAGAAGGCCAGTTTTATTGCTTCCCTAATCAGCACAACAGTTTTCAGCTGTGCTAACATAATTGCAAAAGGGTTTTCTAATGATCAATTAGCCTTTTAAAATGATAAACGTGGATTAGCAAACACAACGTGCCATTGGAACACAGGACTGATGGTTGCTGTTAATGGGCCTCTGGACGCCTATGGATATATTCCATTAAAAATCCGCTCTTTCTAGCTACAATAGCCATTTACAACATTAACAATGTCTACACTGTATTTCTGTTCAATATGATGTTATTTTAATGGACAAAAGAAATGCTTTTCTTTCGAAAACAAGGACATTTCTAAGTGACCCCAAACTTTTGAACAGTAGTGTATATAGCCTATATAAAGGAAGAGAAGCTTAGGCCTATCCCCAGAGGGATAGACATGCCGGCAGCGTGCTATGACACTGAAATGAATTTTTTCATGTCAGATGGCTACTGCGTCTGCTATACAAATATAGACTTACAGGAGGTTAATTAGTCAATTTTCAATCAGAATATTTTGTATAAAGATAAGCATTATATTGTTAGATTATAGGCCTGAAACATTCTTCCTCACCTCAAGTTCAATTGTTGGAATCAGTTGGAGTGATGGTGTGCACTGCCTTCATATCATAGGCTTGCAGTAGCTAAAGCTTAATAATAGCCACACCACACCTCACCAAACATTCACAAAAGTTTCTCAACTTTATTAGGGTAATATCAAAAGTAAGTCAAGCCATTGTTTATATGGGAAATATAGGAGCAGGCTATTATATTACAGCATTACAGTTGGAACTTCATTTGGCCAAGGAAAATGGCTCAACAGAATGAAATATGGTTTAAAACTTCACAAAAGTTCAGGCTATATTTCAGCAATTACCAACAAAGGCAAGTGCCTACCTGTAACGATCCCGGCAGTCTGAGTCGGGTCCTGTCTGTGGACTAGTTTTTCTGCTCGTGATCTCCAGTTTCCCGAGGGTTCTGGAACGCTCCGGGGAGCTCTCTTGATTTCCGCACCTGCATCCCATCAGCAATCTGCACACCTGGTCCTGATCATCACCCTTCTTAGGCTCTGGCCTAACATCCATTCCCTGCCGGATCGTTAGCCATGAACATCACTCGTCCGGAACCTTCATCCAACCTCTGCCTGGTGGTCGGCGGCTGCCGAGCCACGATTGGATCAACCACTGCACCCCAACAACTAATCAACGCCGCCCGCTCTGTTCCCTGGATTATTCAGCATCACTCTTGAACTTGTAAATAAACACTCACCTTCGTTTCAACTTACCTTGTCCTGGTCTGCTTCTGGGTTCTGGCTTTGTAACTCGTGACACTACCTCACCCAACAAATGACAGAAATAGGCTAATGTTATTTATTTTACAACAGACCTAATTATAACCCACCTTAAACTAAATAGGGAGCACACAATTAAAAAGGCAGATCGAATTTAATTTAGCCAATGAAAATGTCTCATAAGAATTAAACAAAACCGGTTTTGCATATTTAAAAATCTGGGTTCGATTAATAAATAGGATTACAATAATAACAATGATATACAATAATAATAATGATAAAACGAATTATTATAAATAAATATAAGTTCCATATTTGCATCCTACCTGAATAGGGAGTTGCACAGTAGCCTGCATATGGCCATGCCAACGTTCTTCTCATCTTCCACTACAATATTAAAACATATTAAATTCCCCTTGTAAGATATAGGCATACTCTTTTTCCTCTAACTTTTGTTTCACTTCAATGAAAAAGGCTTCCATCTTCACAATCAACAGTGGCCTAGGCCAAGCCTGCTCTCTCGCTCGCTCTCTCCTAAGCAGCAGGCTCACGTCCGCGCAAGGCATGAGAGAATGTTGCTGAAGCGGGAATTCGTGTCACGTAACTGATGTGGATGCAGTGGTGGAGTCAAGCGCAGGACAAGGAGGCTAAGTCCAAAATGACTTTACTGATAATGCACAAAGACAAAACAAACGGCCTCAAAACAAAGGAGGCGAACGATTACGCACACACGCGTAAAACACTAAACGAGACACCAATCGGACAGGCGTACAATTACACACAACTGCAAACAAACCAAAAGGGAAACTTATAGGTGACATAATCAATACTCAATACGAAACAGGTGCACACACAAGACCAGACCAAACAAACATTGAGAACATCCAGCGGTAGTAGCTAGTACTCCGGGGACGACGAACGCCGAAGCCTGCCCGAGCAAGGAGGAGGAGCAGTCTCGGCAGAATCCGTGACATTACCCCCCCTTGACACGCTGCTCCAGCCATGCGCCGACCCCGGCCTCGGGGACGACCAGGAGGACGCGGAGCAGGGCGCGTGGGATGACTACGGTGGAACTCAGTCAGGAGGGATGGATCTAAAATGTCCCTCCTAGGCACCCAGCACCGTTCCTCCGGGCCGTACCCCTCCCACTCCACGAGATATTGTAGACCCCCCATCCGACGTCTCGAATCCACGATGGACCGGACTGAGTACGCCGGAGCCCCCTCGATGTCCAGGGGGGGCGGAGGAGTCTCTCTTATCTCACTGTCCTGGAGTGGACCAGCTACCACCGGCCTGAGGAGTTACACATGGAACGAGGGGTTAATGTGGTAATCAATAGGCAGTTGTAACTTGTAACAAACCTCGTTCAATCTCCTCAGGACTTTAAATGGCCCCACAAACCGCCGACCCAGCTTCCGGCAGGGCAGGCGAAGGGGCAGGTTTCGAGTCGAGAGCCAGACTCGATCTCCAGGTGCGTACACCGGACCCTCACTGCGGTGGAGATCGGCGCTCGCCTTCTGTCTACGGATGGCCCGCTGCAGATGGACGTGTGCAGCGTTCCACGTCTCCTCCGAGCGCCGAAACCACTCATCCACCGCAGGAGCCTCGATCTGGCTCTGATGCCATGGTGCCAGAACCGGCTGATACCCTAACACACACTGGAAAGGGGTTAGGTTAGTAGAGGAGTGGCGAAGAGAGTTCTGGGCCATCTCTGCCCAGGGGATATACCCCGACCACTCCTCCTGCCGGCCCTGGCAATAGGATCTCAGAAACCTACCCACATCCTGGTTCACTCTTTCCACCTGCCCATTACTCTCCGGGTGGTAACCCGAGGTAAGGCTCACCGAGACCCCCAAGCGTTCCATGAACGCCCTCCAGACTCTAGAGGTGAACTGGGGACCCCGATCAGACACTATGTCCTCGGGCACACCGTAGTGCCGGAAGACGTGGGTAAACAAAGCCTCAGCGGTCTGTAGGGCAGTAGGGAGACCCAGCATTGGGATGAGACGACAGGCCTTAGAGAACCGATCCACAACGACCAGAATAGTGGTATTCCCCTGAGAGGGGGGAAGGTCCGTGACAAAGTCCACAGAGAGGTGGGACCACGGCCGTTGTGGAACGGGCAGGGGTTGTAACTTCCCCCTGGGCAGGTGTCTAGGCGCCTTACACTGAGCGCACACCGAGCAGGAGGAGACATAAAACCTCACATCCTTAGCTAAAGTTGGCCACCAGTACTTAGCGCTAAGGCAGTGCACTGTCCGGCCGATACCTGGATGTCCAGAGGAGGGTGACGTATGAGCCCAATAAATGAGACGATCACGGACCTCGAGCGGCACGTACGTCCGACCCACTGGACACTCTGGGGGAGTAGGGTCGGTACGTAACGCCCGCTCAATTTCCGTATCGACCTCCCACACCACCGGTGCCACCAGACAAGACTCTGGCAGTATGGGAGTGGGCTCAATGGACCTCTCCTCTGTGTCATACCGCCGGGACAGGGCGTCTGCCTTACCGTTCTGGGACCCTGGGATGTACGTTATCTTAAACACGAACTGGGTCAGAAACATGTTCCATCTAGCCTGACGAGGGTTCAATCTCCTAGCTGCCCGGATGTACTCCAGGTTACGGTGGTCAGTCAGAATGAGAAAAGAGTGTTGAGCCCCCTCAAGCCAATGCCTCCACACCTTTAGGGCTTGAACTACGGCTAACAGCTCCCTGTCCCCTACGTCATAATTCCGCTCCGCCGGGCTGAGCTTCTTAGAATAGAAAGCACAGGGGCGGAGTTTAGGTGGCGTGCCTGACCGTTGCGACAGCACTGCCCCAACACCGGCCTCTGACGCGTCCACCTCTACATGGAACGGTAAAGCGGGGTCCGGGTGCGCCAGCACCGGAGCCGAAGTGAACAGGTCCTTCAGTTTACCAAACGCCCTGTCCGCCTCAGCTGACCACTGCAAACGCACCGGGCCCCCCTTCAGAAGGGAAGTAATGGGAGCTGCAACCTGTCCAAAACCCCGGATAAACCTCCGGTAGTAATTGGCAAAACCCAAAAACTGCTGCACCTCTTTAACAGTGGTTGGGGTTTGCCAATTACGCATGGCTGACACACAGTCAACCTCCATCTTCACCCCTGACGCGGACAACCGATGATCCAAGAAGGAGATGGACTCCTGGAAAAACAGACATTTCTCTGCCTTGACATACAAGTCATGCTCCAACAGCCTACCCAACACTCGGCGCACCAGTGCTACATGCTCGGCCCGTGTAGCAGAGTACACTAGGATGTCGTCAATGTACACTACTACACCCTGCCCATGCATGTCCCGGAAGATCTCGTCCACAAAGGATTGGAAGACCGAAGGAGCATTCATTAACCCGTATGGCATGACGAGATACTCATAATGACCCGAGGTGGTACTAAATGCTGTCTTCCATTCATCTCCCTCCCTAATGCGCACCAAGTTGTAGGCGCTCCTGAGATCCAGTTTTGTGAAGAAACGCGCTCCGCGTAATGATTCCGTCATACTCGCAATCAGAGGAAGAGGATAACTGTATTTAACAGTGATCTGATTGAGACTACGGTAATCAATACACGGGCGCAACCCTCCATCTTTCTTCTTCACAAAAAAGAAACTTGAGGACGCAGGGGAAGTGGAGGTCCGTATGTATCCTTGTCTCAGGGACTCGGCTATGTATGTCTCCATAGCCGCCGTCTCCTCTTGAGACAGAGGATACACATGGCTCCGCGGGAGTGCTGCCCCTGTCTGGAGGTCTATCGCACAATCTCCCTGTCTATGAGGTGGCAACCGCGTCGCCCTAGTCTTGCTGAACATGAGTGCCAAATCCTCATACTCAGGGGGAATGTGCATTGCGGGCACTTGGTTCGGACTCTCCACCATGGTCGCCCCTATGGAAACACCTAGACATCGCCCAACACACTGGGCAGACCACTCCTTGAGAGCCCTCTGTTGCCACGAAATGGTGGGATCATAGGCGATTAACCAAGGAAGCCCCAGCACCACGGGATACGCAGGAGAGTCGATCAGATATAACTGAATGATCTCCTCATGACCCCCCTGCGTATTCATCTTTAGTGGTGCTGTGACCTCTCTAATCAACCCAGATCCCAACGGCCGGCTATCTAGGGCATGGACAGGGAAGGGAGCATCAACGGGCAGGAGGGTAACTTAACACAACATTTTCCGATCAATAAAATTCCCAGCTGCGCCTGAATCGACTAGCGCCTTATGCTGGGAATGAGATGCAACCTGGGGAAATATTACAGGTATACACAAGTGAACAACAGAGAGCTCTGGGTAAGTGGGGCGCCTACTCACCTGGAATGACTCCCCAGTGCGTGACCTGTTGCCCCGACTCCCTGGAGACCCTCCCCAGCACCTAGCCGCAGTGTGTCCTCTACGACCACAGTTGGTGCAGGGGACGGCCTCCCTCGGGCTCTCTCTCCTCCTCTCTCTAGCGCCAGCACCCCCGAGCTCCATAGGGCTCGGCTCGGAGGTGCTGGAGGATGGAATGGACGGCCCCAACTCGGGACGTCCGCGGGTGGCCAGCAGGGTATCTAGACGGATGGACATGTCCACCAACTGGTTGAAGGATAGATTGGTGTCCCTGCAGGCCAGCTCTCGACGAACGTCCTCACGCAGGCTACACCGATAGTGGTCAATGAGGGCCCTCTCATTCCACCCCGCATCCGCCGCTAGAGTCCGGAAATCTAGGGCGAACTCTTGTGCGCTCCTCTTCCCCTGTCGGAGGTGTGACAGACGCTCCCCCGCCGCTTTACCCTCAGGTGGATGATCGAAAACCGCCTTGAAGCGGCGGGAGAACTCCGCGTAGGTGATGGTGGCGGCGTCTATTCCCCTCCATTCGGCGTTGGCCCACTCCAACGCCTTGCCGGAGAGACAGGAGATGAGGGCGGAAACGCTCTCATATCCCAAGGGCGCCGGGTGTATGGTAGCCAGGTAGAGTTCTACCTGCAGGAGGAACCCCTGACACCCGGCTGCGGTGCCATCATACGCCCTCGGGAGCGAGAGCCGAATCCCACTGGATTCCGGTGCTGGTATGGGAGGACTGGCCGATGGTGGTGGTAAGGTAGGAGGAGGTGTGGGCACGCCTCCTCTCTCCCATCGGCGCAGGGTTTTCATCACCTCTTGCATGGCGGACCCGAGTTGCTGGATCCTGGCGTCCTGGCAGCTGACCCGATCCTCCAGCGACTCGGGCGCCGCCGCTGCTCCTGCTGACTCCATATAAAGGTGTGTAATTCTGTCACGTAACTGATGTGGATGCAGTGGTGGAGTCAAGCGCAGGACAAGGAGGCTAAGTCCAAAATGACTTTACTGATAATGCACAAAGACAAAACAAACGGCCTCAAAACAAAGGAGGCAAACGATTACGCACACACGCGTAAAACACTAAACATCAAACGAGACACCAATCGGACAGGCGTACAATTACACACAACTGCAAACAAACCAAAAGGGAAACTTATAGGTGACATAATCAATACGAAACAGGTGCACACACAAGACCAGACCAAACAAACATCGAGAACATCCAGCGGTAGTAGCTAGTACTCCGGGGACGACGAACGCCGAAGCCTGCCCGAGTAAGGAGGAGGAGCAGTCTCGGCAGAATCCGTGACAATTCGGGGTGTTGGCTATGATAGACAGTCTCTGCTGGACAAATTGGCTTGCTACAATTTTATTTATTGGCTTTTATTTTTTTATTGGCCAAAAGCCGCAATTAGCCTACCGGCTAACGGAAACCCTTGTGCATTTTCCCATCAGAGTTGTGTTTCCATCAAATTGACTTGTTGCAGATAAAAGTAGGCTATGTGTGTAAATACGTAGTGCACATAAAAATAACGTTTGAGGTTAAATCCCCATGTACCGATTAAAAAATACAAGTTAAATGGGTTTCCATGCCATTTTCAACTGTAGGCCTACTGATGATTTTTCACAAAAATGTTGTGTAGGTATAGCGAATGTGCCCACTCCGTTGTTGGCACGTGCTCTCTAGCCAACAGTTTGCAGATACAGTGCAGGTATAACCTACTACATGATGAGATTATTATGGACAAAAGCGCGAGACAATTTTTGTATATGTCAAATGGCAGCCAAGCATCGATCATCATGTCACAAGAATAAGACCCTCCATATTTATTGAAAGGAGCATCAACCTCATCACTGTGCACTTTCACCACCCTGTGAAGTTCATCATAATTATTATTATTATTATTATAATTTATTTAATCTGTAGCCCAATAAACTGCATGCTTTCCCATGATGTCGTTACATTTCTTATCCGACATGTAGGCTACTTTACTGCATAGAAAGGTTGGATGGAAACCTGGTTATTGTCAAGCCATTTTGAGGATGCTATATTTTGGATGAACGTGCGCATGCCTACATGAGACTTTTGAAGTAGCCTAATCATATTAAAACATTGTGACTGGTTGTGTTTATGCCACATATAAAAAGGTAATACATTTTAAAAGTTTAATGATAAAAATGTAGGCTATATTGAAGCGTTAGGTTCTCCCTCGGATTGGAGACGAGGCAGAGCGCGTGTTAAGCAGTAAGGGTTGGTGTGAGGTGTGACCCAGGTGCGGTGCAGGATAGACAGTACGCAGAGATGGTGAAACAAAGATCTTTACTGGTGGTCCCAAAACCAGGATACAAAATAACGGAGGAGCAAATTGGTCTCCAAAAACAGGCTGACAGCAAACATACGAAATACTAACTATGACTGAAAACAACAATGAAACAGGGAGAACACTTCTCAAGTGCCTGTACATACGTCTCACGATCAGACACTGATTAGTACTGTTTGGCATCGAGAACTAGCAAGGAACGAAAACAGAGCAAGGGAACACAGGGAAGTGAGGGCATAAATACACAGGTGAACAGGTAGACACAGGTGACACCAATAAGATTATGATTAGTCCAGACTGTGAGTGAGGAGGTGCCTAAGGTTGGACTCTCTCTCCTCTGCTCTTGTCCTTCTAGACCTGTCTGCTGCCTTTGATACTGTGAACCATCAGATCCTCCTCTCCACCCTCTCCGAGCTGGGCATCTCCGGCGCGGCTCACTCTTGGATTGCGTCCTACCTGACCGGTCGCTCCTACCAAGTGGCGTGGCGAGAAGCTGTCTCCGCACCACGTGCTCTCACCACTGGTGTCCCCCAGGGCTCAGTTCTAGGCCCTCTCCTATTCTCGCTATACACCAAGTCACTTGGCTCTGTCATATCCTCACATGGCCTCTCCTATCATTGCTACGCTGACGATACACAACTAATCTTCTCCTTTCCCCCTTCTGATAACCCGGGGCCTGTTGCACAAAACTAGGATAAGGGATTAAGCCAGGATATCTTGGTGATCCTGGCTCAATTGATCCGTAATCCGGTTGCACTAAAGATGGATAGGGGGCAGGAGGATATGTTATGGTATAAATTACCATGGAGATTTATTCTGTGGAGCTAGCCTGCTCCAGACCAGGCTAAATTCCAGGATCTATTTAATCTCATCCCTAATGTCAGTCAGCAGTCACCACAAATGGAAACCAATAGTTATTTCACTGCTCACTATACATTGTTATCACATATAACTAGACCCACTGTCATTATTTAAACGTTTGTGATCATTAATTTCAATGATTTTGGATAAAAAATGATTTTTAGATGATGCTATCATTAGATAATTTACAGTTTCCCATAGACTATAAGGCTATATATAAAATGATAGAATATTAGGGCCACAGAGGGGAAAAAAACACAAGTCATAATATTGTAACCAGTTGTTTTAAAGGAGGACAGTTGTTAAAATGACAGATGTGGGGCATTTCGTGAAATTGTACTTCAGTATGGTTTCATAAACAAAGACATGCTGATGTGCCAGAATATTAAGTATCACATTGTCATAAGTATCAAAACTGTAAAAACAATATGTAGCTTTTCTGCAGAAAGAACCAGCCTCATAAATTTATGACTTTATCCTTTTTCTTCAGTGTGGCCCTAGTACTCTGTCATATAAACAAATACACATTCCATATGAATATAAAAACACAATGTGTAACATTATGTTCCTTTATTGAATAAGGACAAAACAAAGCAGGTAAACCATCAGCTCCTTTCGAAACTGAAGTCACAGTGACTCTACAAGATGGAAAGCACAGAATCCAAGCATATTATACAAAATGATACATACACATTCAAAGGTCTGTATATAACACACCCTGCATGTCTGCACACTAAAATAAATGCAGGACAAATCCATACACATCAACTGAACAGACAAATGAATGGATGCAGTAGCCTCCCTGCAGCCTTGTATTACACACAGTATACCGCACAAACATCATAAGAGGCCAAATTCGTAAAAAAACAAACCCAAAAAACCCAAATTCCTCTGCCACCGCAGGTACATATTTAACCAAAATTGAAAGCACACATACTAACTAAAATAATTCAACACATATTGGTCCCTCAGCAGCCGACCACTGTCGTCATCAGGGAAGATTGCCGGATTGTCCCAGTCCATGGCTGGTGGCACTCTGGGGGCCCTCTCCTTCCTCAGGCAGGCCACATTGTGGAGGACAGCACAAGCCACAGTAATATCACATGCCCTAACAGGGCTGACCCTTAATTTGTGAAGGCAGTGAAAGCGTGCCTTCAGGAGGCCAAAGGTCATTTCAACTCTGGCCCTGGTCCTGGCATGGGCATGGTTGTAGGCCTGCTGTGCTTCCTGGGGGTCTGTGAAAGGTGTCAGGAGAAAAGGCTGGCAGCCATACCCCCTGTCTCCCAGCAACACACCAGAGAATTCACCTGTCAACACAAAATCTCATCATTACTACCTCATAAACACAGTGATATTCTTGACACAGCCATGATGGTTATAAATAGGGGTTGTGTGGCTTACCTTGTGATAGGCACTGATAGATTTCAGAGGCCCGAAAGATTCTGGAGTCATGGACTGAGCCAGGCCATTTTGCCACAACATTGCTGATCACACAGTCAGCATTGCAGACCATCTGAAATCATAAGATGAGGAATATTACACCAATCAATGCACATCACTGGCAATGCAGAGTGTTCGTCAATGGACAATATCAAAAAGTTATGTTCACCTGAACATTAATGCTGTGAAAGGATTTCCTATTCACAAAATCGGCCTCATGGGCACCTGAGGGGGCTTTTATCCTTATGTGTGTGCAGTCCACTGCACCAATGACATTGGGGAAACCTGTCACACAAAGTAATGAGTATCCTACTATGTGTGAACAGTTGTCCTGTAATTTGTAGATCCTCTTACCTGCAATCCTATAGAACTCCTCTTTGATGTCACAGAGTCTTCTGTGGCCAGGGAAGGAGATGAAGACATCTGCTAATGCTTTGATAGCCAGACACACACTCCTTATTGTGCGGCAAATTGTGGCCTTGTTCAGCTGTTCTGCATCCCCCACTGAGTACAGGAAGGCTCCACTAGCAAAAAGCGCAAGGCCACACAAACCATTTGCTCCACACTCAGTGCATGGCTCCGTGCAGTGCGGTGCTTAATCCTGGGACCCAGTAGTCTGCATAGATACCTGATGCCATCTGCAGAAAACCTGTATCTTTCATATAGATGGTCATCAGGGAAGGCCAGTGGGTCCAACCGGTCCCTGAAGACCCTTTCTCGCCTGAAGGCTCTCCTCAGCACAAGTGCTTCTTCATCCACCACATCTCGCACGAATGGGCATGCCATTGTCAGAGCAGAAAGGAACACACAATTTTGGGCCTTCATATAGGCTAGTGGCCACACCTGGTGCTGGGGGTGGGCAAAAGAGGGCGATGCCTTATAACGATGACTTGGTTGTACTGATTGCTGGGAAAATAAAAAAAAACTTAGAAAGATGCCACCGTCCTGTGTGCTCACAATAAGAGCTCATATGTCATGGCTCACTTGACTTTACGAGAATATACCTAATTTTTATTTTGAGCTGTGTCATCTTCTTGGAGCTGGGGGAGGAAAGAAAAATAATGATTAATACATTTGTGTTACAGTTAGCATACAGTGTACATTGAAGGCATATCTGTCACGATCGTCTAAAGGAGGAGACCAAAGCGCAGCGTGTTGAGCGAACATCGTAGACTTTATTATAAAGAAACCACGATCAAAACAACAAACCAAATATGACGAAAGTGAAGTTCAATACTGATAATGACTAACAGCAACAAGGAAACAAAAACCCACAAAACCAAGGTGAAACCACACAGTATAAATATGGCTCCCAATCAGAGATAACGAGCCGACAGCTGACACTCGTTACCTCCGATTGGGAGTCATATGACTAAATCAACATCAAAACCAAACATAGAAATGAAACAACTAGATCCCACATAGAACTACACCCAAATGAAAATGACAACCCTGGCTCACTACTAAGAGTCCCGGAGCCAGAACGTCACAGTACCCCCTAAAGGCGCGGACTGCGACCGCGCCTCACAACCCCACAATAGGGGAGGGCTGGGTGGGTGTTGCTCCCGGAGGCGGTTCCGGCTCGGGCTTGACCACCACCCCACTATAGTTACTACCCGCTTTCTTTACCTCCTCCCCATGACCACCCTCCACTTAAACCCACCTGGATTAAGGGGCAGCACCGGACTAAGAGGCAGCACCAGGCTGAGGGACAGCACCGGACTAAGGGGCAGCACTGGACTAAGGGGCAGCACTGGACTAAGGGGCAGCACCTGACTAAATGGCGGATCCTGGCTGGCTGGCTCTGGCGGATCCTGGCTGGACGGCTCTGGCGGATCCTGGCTGGACGGCTCTGGCGGATCCTGGCTGGACGGCTCATGGCTGGCTGACGGATCTGGCTGCTCATGGCTGGCTGACGGATCTGGCTGCTCATGGCTGGCTGACGGATCTGGCTGCTCATGGCTGGCGGAAGGCTCTGGCTGATCCCGTCTGGCGGAAGGCTCTGGCTGCTCCTGGCTGGCGGAAGGCTCTGGCTGATCCGGTCTGACGGAAGGCTCTGGCTGCTCCTGTCTGGCGGAAGGCTCTGGCTGATCCTGTCTGGCGGAAGGCTCTGGCTGATCCTGTCTGGCGGAGAGCTCTAGCGGCTCCGGTCTGGCGGATGGCTCTGAAGGCTCATGGCAGACGGGCGGCTTTGCAGGCTCAGTACAGACGGGCAGTTCAGACGGCGTTGGGCAGACGGACAGTTCAGACGGCGTTGGGCAGACGGGCAGTTCAGGCGCCGTTGGGCAGACGGGCAGTTCAGGCGCCGTTGGGCAGACGGGCAGTTCAGACGGCGTTGGGCAGACGGACAGTTCAGACGGCGTTGGGCAGACGGGCAGTTCAGACGGCGTTGGGCAGACGGACAGTTCAGGCCCCGTTGGGCAGACGGCAGACTCTGGCCGTCTGAGGCGCACCGTAGGCCTGGTGCGTGGTGCCGGAACTGGAGGTACCGGGCTGAGGACACGCATCTCAGGGCTAGTGCGGGGAGAAGCAACAGGGCATGCTTGGCCCTGGGGACGCACCATAGGCCTGATGCGTGGTGCCGGAACTGGAGGTACCGGGCTGAGGACACGCATCTCAGGGCTAGTGCGGGGAGAAGCAACAGGGCATGCTTGGCCCTGGGGACGCACCGTAGGCCTGATGCGTGGTGCCGGAACTGGAGGTACCGGGCTGAGGACACGCATCTCAGGGCTAGTGCGGGAAGCAGCAACAGGGCATGCTTGGCCCTGGGGGACGCACATAAGGCCTAGTGCGGAGAGCAGCAACAGGGCATGCTGGACCCTGGGGACGCACATAAGGCCTAGTGCGGAGAGCAGGAACAGGCCGGGCTGGGCTGGCGACGCGCACCGTATCTCTGGTGCGAGAGGCCGGAACAGGCCGGGCCGGGCTGGCGAAGCGCACCGTATCCCTGGTGCGTGGAGTAGGAACAGGCCGGGCTGGGCTGGCGACGCGCACCGTATCCCTGGTGCGAGTGGCTGGAACAGGCCGGGCCGGGCTGGCGAAGCGCACCGTATCCCTGGTGCGTGGAGTAGGAACAGGCCGGGCTGAGCTGGCGACGCGCACCGTATCCCTGGTGCGAGTGGCCGGAACAGGCCGGGCCGGGCTGGCGAAGCGCACCCTATCCCTGGTGCGTGGAGCAGGAACAGGCCGGGCTGGGCTGGCGACGCGCACCGCATCCCTGGTGCGAGTGGCCGGAACAGGCCGGGCCGGGCTGGCGTAGCACACCTTGGACCTGGTGCTTGGAGTAGGAACAGGCCGGTCCGTACTGGGAACACACACCACTGGCCTCAACCGAGGATCAGGAACGGGCCGGACCGGACTGGCAACACACATCAGTCTTTCACGCCGTGCCCACACACTTCCCTCCCTCTACTCGCCAATGGCTCCCGTACTCCGTTAGCCTTCTCTCCTTTTCTCCCTGTGGCAGCCTCCTGCTGCCCAGCCGCCCAAGCCATGTGCCCCCCCAAAAAATTTTTTGGGGTTGCCTCCCGTCCTTCCGACGATGGCCCTGCCGATGCCGTTGCTCCTCTCGCCGTCGCCTCTCCACCGTCTCGTTCCATGGTCGGCGATCCATACCATCCAGGATCTCCTCCCAAGTCCAGGACCCTTTACCGTCCAACAGTTCCTCCCATGTCCAGACCCTTTGCTCCTGGACGCGCTGCTTGGTCCTTTTATGGTGGGTTTTTCTGTCACGATCGTCTAAAGGAGGAGACCAAAGCGCAGCGTGTTGAGCGAACATCGTAGACTTTATTATAAAGAAACCACGATCAAAACAACAAACCAAATATGACGAAAGTGAAGTTCAATACTGATAATGACTAACAGCAACAAGGAAACAAAAACCCACAAAACCAAGGTGAAACCACACAGTATAAATATGGCTCCCAATCAGAGATAACGAGCCGACAGCTGACACTCGTTACCTCCGATTGGGAGTCATATGACTAAATCAACATCAAAACCAAACATAGAAATGAAACAACTAGATCCCACATAGAACTACACCCAAATGAAAATGACAACCCTGGCTCACTACTAAGAGTCCCGGAGCCAGAACGTCACAATATCTCACCTCCCTCTCAAGTTTTTTTATTTCAAGGTCCAGTTTCCTAATTGTCCTCTTTTTTATTTCGGACTCCAGTGCAAGATTTTCCATCTTTTTCTTCTTGTACTGAATGTCTATGTCTGCCAGTTCTATTTGGCGCCGGAGGTGGTTGCCATACAACTTTCTGATAGCTTGTGAGCTCTGTGAACACAATACAATTAGCGCAGCTGGAATTTGGCAGGATGTGGTGTCCTTTTATTAATACGCACTATGTTGCCAGGCTGGTTTTCCCACTGTATAGCATCTGGGTCCTGTAAAAGAAATTAGATTTTTTGATTTTGATGAGGACTCCTCACCATTGTAGAGTAAATAGTACTTTCACAGTCTTAACATGATACCTCATGCCTTCTGGAATCCAGAGAGATGGTCTCCTCCTCATCATCGTCTCCATCATGTGCTGTTGCTGCTGCACTGGGGCCTTCACCCTATCACATTTAATCGGATTCATATTGAAGCTAGTAGACAAGACATGCCAGGCCTACAGTATGCCTTTGATGGAGTACTCACTGGATCAGCATCGTCTGGTGCTTGTGCTGGTGGCTCTAACAGGAACACAGTGCTGCCAGACACTGCAAGGCAATAGGTAAACCAAAGTCAGACAGTCCAAATTGATTCAATATGAATGTGGTTGTATCCCATGTAGAGATGGAAGGACATACCTTGAATGAAGCGGGTGGGATCTTGGGAGGAACCTATGCTCGTCTCTTTCCCCCCAGGGATCCCCTCTAAGACGGGCCTGCCTTTATTTAGCTCCAAGGCCATGTCCTCTGCTGGGGTAAGGTCAGCCTTTGGTGACCCACCACCCGTGCCTTGTCTGTGGGTATTCTTTTTCACTGCTAAAACAGTACAGACAATGTGTGAGCAGGCACCTTCTGGGTACAATATATGCTTGTGCTTTGTTAAATATTAGTCAGGGACCATACCATTCTGCAGAATGTTCTTGTATTTGATTTTGACCTGCTGCCATGTCCGTTTTGGCCCGTTCATGTTTAATCTACACACACACACACACACACACACATTTAATGGAGTCACACTGCAAAAAATTACTTGGTATTTTTGTCTTGTTTTCAGTAAAAATATCAAAAAATTTATCATAGCTTTATACAGTGTGATGGAGTTACTTTACACAATTTCACTCATATCTGCAGTGCATTTCAATTAAAAATTTAACCGTTTCATAATTACAGTACAACTGCATTTTTGGAGATGTGAATTAAATATTTGAATTGTAATTGTGATGTTTCAGCGGAGCGGTGAGTGTGTAATTGTGCACTACTTACGCATTCAGGCGGTCTGCAATACTTTGCCACGCTTTTTCTCTTTGCTTTATCACTGTGGCGGTGTTGCCTTTCTTCTTAATTATATATTTTACCTCCTCGTATGCCTCCATGAGGATTTGTGCTTCCGACGGGGGAAAAGTACGCGGCTCTAGTTGCCATGGTAAATCAGTTAATCTGTGATCTGTGGCGGGGTCTATTTGAGTGAGCCGTGAGCGCGCACCTATCCAGGATTGGTTTCACCTGGCTTAATGAATCCGTGTCTGCTCATCCTGGCTTGGTCTTTGTGCAACCAATTAAGCCTGGACGCACATGTTTTGGCTTCATTGAGCTCAGCTGAGTCATTTATCCCGGATGTCTTAATTCTACTTTTGTGCAACAGGCCCCCGGTGGCGAATCGCATCTCTGCATGTCTGGCAGACATATCAGTATGGATGACGGATCACCACCTCAAGCTGAACCTTGGCAAGACGGAGCTGCTCTTCCTCCCGGGGAAGGACTGCCCGTTCCATGATCTCGCCATCACGGTTGACAACTCCGTTGTGTCCTCCTCCCAGAGTGCGAAGAGCCTTGGCGTGACCCTGGACAACACCCTGTCGTTCTCCGCTAACATCAAGGCGGTGACCCGATCCTGCAGGTTCATGCTCTACAACATTCGGAGAGTACAACCCTGCCTTACACAGGAAGCGGCACAGGTCCTAATCCAGGCACTTGTCATCTCCCGTCTGGATTACTGCAACTCGCTGTTGGCTGGGCTCCCTGCCTGTGCCATTAAACCCCTACAACTCATCCAGAATGCCGCAGCCCGTCTGGTGTTCAACCTTCCCAAGTTCTCTCACGTCACCCCGCTCCTCCGCACACTCCACTGGCTTCCAGTTGAAGCTCGCATCTGTTACAAGACCATGGTGCTTGCCTATGGAGATGTGAGGGGAACGGCACCTCCTTACCTTCAGGCTCTGATCAGTCCCTACACCCAAACGAGGGCATTGCGTTCATCCACCTCTGGCCTGCTGGCTCCCCTTCCTCTGCGGAAGCATAGTTCCCGCTCAGCCCAGTCAAAACTGTTCGCTGCTCTGGCACCCCAATGGTGGAACAAGCTCCCTCACGACGCCAGGACAGCGGAGTCACTCACCACCTTCCGGAGACATTTGAAACCCCACCTCTTTAAGGAATACCTGGGATAGGATAAAGTAATCCTTCTACCCCCTAAAAAAAAAAAAAAAAAAAAAAAAATTGTAAAGTGGTTATCCCACTGGCTATAGGGTGAATGCACCAATTTGTAAGTCGCTCTGGATAAGAGCGTCTGCTAAATGACGTAAATGTAAATGTAAATGTTGGAGGATGACACCTAGTGGGTCACTCCGGAACTGCGTCCCCCTCCTGTAACATTAAGCTTTCCTGAATAACTGGGCCTGCCGGGAGGGAACATATGTGGCCACATTATTCTAGGATGACTTGGAAGAATGATGATCTGCAACAGACAGCGCATTCAGTATAAGAAGTAAAAATACAGCCAGACTGGCTTGCTACTGTGCCTTTCTAGACCTTATAAACTGTCAAGAGTAGACTCACAACGGATCCAAAGCGAATGAAACATTCAAATCACAGGGCTTTTGCGCTGTTATTCAAATGACATTTTCACTGCAGCCTAGAGTAGAAATTTGTACTCACTTGAAAACAATAATGCAATTATTCATTGCATTGTGGTGTTGTAGGCTACTATATAGTCTAGGTAGGATAATTGTATTGTCCCTAAACAAGATCAATAGGGGAGCTTTCTGAGCTGTGTGTTTCATGTCGTCATTGTTCTTTTATGCGCAATGATGCAACTGGCCTGTCCGCTGCCTATCAGCTATTCCTATTTGTTCTTGTCGATTAATATTGAAAATGTATGCAGCTTTGAATGTGGTATGATTGCTAGTTAGCCTATTGCAGATCTGGACAAATGATCCACCTACCACTATTGTCATTATGAATGGTGGATAGACTGTTAGACTGGTAGACTATACTGACCTGTGGTATAGTAAAAGTTAGCACATGGAAAAGCTTAGTGCATAAGGGAAGTACCAAGGCACCTTGAAAAGGGGAGGCGCATGCTAGCAGATATGGACATTTGGCTAGTGGTCCCGTGCAGCTCAGTTGGTAGAGCATGGCGCTTGCAACGCCAGGGTTGTGGGTTCGATTCCCACGGGGGACCAGTATGAAAAAATTTATGCACTCACTAACTGTAAGTCGCTCTGGATAGTGTGTCTGCTAAAATGCATAATTTGCAAATAAATTCATTAAAAATCCTACAATGTGATTTTGTGGATTTTATTTTCTCAATTTGTCTGTCATAGTTGACGTGTACCTATGATGAAAATTACAGGCCTCTCTCATCTTTTTAAGTGGGAGAACATGCACAATTGGTGGCTGACTAAATACTTTTTTCCCCCACTGTATGTAGAATGTGAACAATCTTGCCTGTTGGTGGTTTCTGTAAGAGTTTCCAACCGACAGACCCTTCTGTTCATCCACCCTAAAACATAGTTAGAATGAGAATTGTAAGTTTCCTCAATTGCACCTCCCTCACACACTTTGGAGACACTTTCATATGTAGCTAGCTAAATAGCTTTCATATTTTGTTGATCTGTTTAGCTAGCTTGCTATATAACATTAATGAGCTACAAGTCCAGTCAAGTCTAGCTACAAGCCAATATAATTTAGCCATGTTTTATTGGCCTTAAAAGAGTTATACAACTTTTAACTACTTACTCGCACATCCAAACATAGTCAGTGAATGGTCTCCCCTTTTTCCCAATCACATGGACATTTCTGAAGAGGATTTTCATCCTTTCCAACTGGGCTGATTGCATGGATGAGATGGCCATGTTTTCCTCTGGGGGACTAGTCTTGGCCAGTTCTGTTGCATGACATGGCAGGTTGCACTTCGATGACTCGTGGTCTTTGATGGTTTCAAGCTTCAGGTTTTTGGTACCCATAATAAATTAATTGGTCTGACATTTGTCAGATGAATGCAGATGGCAGTGCGATCAGTACATTTGCTCTTCTTTGGCGTCATACACAAGCAGAGTGTGAATTACACAGTGACAGATTTTTTACCAGCCAAATTTTTTTTTTATGTTGCCATAATTACACCCCAAAAAATCAAAATAAATGGATGAGCATGCTTTCTAATGTTTTTAAAACAAGAAATGTATTACTAGTAAGAAGTCATGGGGTATATTGATTAATTTCATTTTATTTTTGTTACCTGTGTGTTTTAACCAATGTATGTTTAAAAAAGATATTTTTAGATACAATAGTAAAAACAAATGAACATCAAGAATCAACAAAGTGCCTACCCTACTACAAAATGATGAGTGATAAGGCTTATTTATTATTATACAGTAGTTCAGGGCTCTACTATGACATTTTTTTACAAGGAGTAGGCTACATGATGTGCTCCTAAGTTGAAACGTAAAAGCACACAAATCTAGGAGAACAATTAAAGTTGAGTGTGTTAATGATGTGTCTAAAAGAGTTTGAGTGTGATCAATGCTCAATCAAGCACAATCATTAGGTGAGACAAACATTTTCAGCTGCCCCTTTAAGGCATGGGCCGTTACCGTGGTAACTTGGGCACTCGCTTGTCTGTGATGAAAAAAATCCTAGCAGCAGACAGTTGCATCAAACTCAAACTAACATTGAAAAACAACCTAGCATGTGAACAAAACGATGTAACCAGCCAAGAAACACAAGGACAAAGTCACACTTTATTAGCCTTTGTCAATTTGACCAACTTCTACATGTGGGCTTTAAAAACTAAAAATAAATCCCAAATGCTCAGTGTGACCACCTGCCAATGTGGCTGGTGAAATGGGCATTCTTACCCGCCAATGACAAAATCTGCCCGCATTTGGAGGTTGGCTGGTGTTAATTTCCAACCCTGAACACAACCAGTCATAATGCTTTCATCAGATTGTCAAACAAATCACTACAAAAAGTAGGCTACCTGTGCATGTTCTTCCACTCCAAAATAATCCAAACAGTGCAATACTCACACCATTTGATGAATGGAAATAGACATATGTTTTGTTTACAAAACACCAACAGGTGTGGCTAATGACTTTCTGCGATTGCCATTGATTAGGCCTACATTAATTGATGTGTCCTACTGACAAATTTACATTTAACCTTACAAAAAGTAATGTTGTTGTTGAAAACTTCCTGCAAGTGTTTGTGGCAAATTTGCTGCAAACTAAATAGTGTGCCACAAAATGTTGCCAGAAGTTTGCAAACGTTTGCCTAGTGGCAAACAGTTTGCCAGAGGTTTTTTTCTGGTATACAATTCTCTCAAGATTCTATTTGAATCTGTGGCAAACCAGTGGCAGTAACATCTATTGCCACTACTGGCAAACAGTTTGCCAGAAGCCATTTCTGGTGAACACATTAGTTCCAAGACCAGTAACTGTTGACCAATCAAGGGGATTAGAAATATCTGTTGGAAAATGGAAACCAAGCTATCTAGCTAGCTACATTACCTACCAAATTTGTCAGATGAGTGTCTAACATATTAATTAAACTTCCTAATAAACTTTAACATTTTAGTTGCTAAATGATGCCTAGTTGGCAATGTCATGTTTTATGGGATAGAGTGAAACACATTTTTGTTGATACCAGTTTCAATCTGTCAGCGCCACTGACTGACTGGCTAGAGTTTAGCTAACATTAGCTATCATATTTTTGCACAATTCATTTGATAGGTAGCTAGCTAACTAATGATTTGCCTAAACACATTTTTAGGTGAATATGTTGCTGTCTTTTAATACCAATATGCATGTCAATATGCTAGTGTCCCGGTTCAGTAGCATGTGAGCTAGCACAACAGCTAAGGTAGGTAGCTAGCTAGCAACAATATAAATGTATTTGACATCAAAACAAAACTTCACTTTTGCAGATGGATACCATTCCCCTTCCCGTGGTGTTGGAAGAGGCTATATTGGAAGGAGGATGCATCATCACCCTGGAAATACTGTATGTTTGTGGTGCACTCACTCATAACACTTTTTTGAGTGATAAATGAGTGTATCGTCTTCAAGATTGATAAGGTAAGTAAATGCATGTATTATTCTCACAAATGTGACCCATACATTCATTCTTTGTAACAATTAGATATTTCATTGTTTTAAACTAGTAGCTAGTTCATCTTGATCATGTGTTGTTTCTTCTCTCTTTATAGAAGCAATCAGTTACAAGGCAAAAATACAGATTAAGGCCTTCAATCAAATGGAGGACAGAGAAATAAATAAATGTTGGGTTGTTTGGATGATCCAATTGCTGGGTTGCAAGAATTGGGTCAATAGTTGGGTTGCTTTCTGTAAATACAGCAAGGATGGGTTGTTGGTGCTGGGTTATTAAGGTTGGGCTATGGATATTTGACCCAGCCAGTGGGTTAATTATCCCGCAACCAGCATGTGAAGTCCACCAGAATACTTCCAAGTATTCTAATCTAGTTCTAGTGCGACGGAATGACTGGCGAGTGGAAAACGGCTAACGTTATTTTGACATACTAAGGGTGTTTTGGCTGACTGAGATGCGTGAAAAGGTAAGTTACAAATGTTACTTATTATGAATTTGATGGTAATTCAGGTTAAATAGGTTGTCCTATCATAATTAGGTAGCTAGCTAATGTTAGCTTGTGCGTTAGCTAGCCATTTTCGGTGCTAATATCTCTGGCTGTGGTTAGTTACCTAGCTAAGGTACCGTTAGCCTCACGACAATGGTTGTGACGCTAGTGTAACCGGTGCTGTACTTTACCGCTGTAGCTCTGCATTGTGTGTGATTGATTAAGACTAAAGACGTGGACTTTGGAGATCAGATTGTTTTAATGTATCAGAGTTCACTCTCCTGCATCCATAAGAAAATACAAAAAAATTGTAGAGCACAAATATGTTCTGCCAACCGTCGCCTCTCTCTATGACATAGACACACAATACACAAGACTGGGATCAGTGGAGGAGCTAGCCATCACACATACAATATCTTAGCTAGCTAGTTACCACATGTTGAATTCAGAATGTTAATATCATCCTAACAAGTACAATTACAATAGTATCTTGACAATACCATCCACTTATGAGTCAACTCTAAATATACAACATTATTCATGAACACAACGCTGTGTCATGACTTTGTACTTCAAGGAATCTAACTTTCCTGAAGACGACAGAAAAAGTGTGCCTACCTCTCCTAGCGCATCAAAATTATTTGAGCACAAGCACGCAGGGCAAAACGTAAGTAAGTGCCCCCTATTCCCCAGGATGCAGGCATAATAACAAATCAACATGCTATATTAATATATGAACCTGGTGAAATTCACAAAGTATTTTAACAACTGTTACACTAACTTACTGAAGTGTTGTCTTGGAATATAACTACATTTATGTTTTTTTGTCGACATTTGACTAGCTAGCTAGTTAGCTACAGTAACTATGTCAATCTGTAACGGTAGCTAGCTAAAGTTAGCTAGCTAGCTACCTTAGCTAGCTAAGTGTGACACTTCTTCTGGACTGGACTGTCTCGGACACTGTTTCACTCGTTAGCTAATGTTAGGTAAGTTAGCTAAGTTACCATAGCTAGATTTGACTTATTCTCCATCTGGTTTAATTTAACCAAGCTATTTGACAGGCTTATATCATGCTTGCATGGTGATTGATTGAGTTAGCTAGCATTACTATACTGCTTTTCAATGTTTCCTGACAGTGGCAGCTTTAGTCGGACTTGTGAAGTTGAGGAGGATGGATGCAAATTCTGTTAGTTAGCTAACGTTAGTTTACCTTAAATTACCTTCTTTATTTCTGTACTTGAATTCAGAGGTCAAGGCCAATGAATGGACAACTTTGTAAAGATATGCTGAATGAGTGGAACTTGATTCCAAAAAGTTTGAAGATAAGTGAAGCTGAGAAATTCATTTTTGAGAGTGGGGACAGAGCTTTAGGGGGTGGCACTTATTTTCATTGACCCTGTGTAAAACAGCATCTACATCTTCCACAATGCCATCGATAACCAATAGTACAACCTTAATGGAAACTTGAAAGACTTAACTTCACCAGAGCCTCTTAGAACCATGCAGCCTCTTTGGGACTACTGTAGATACATTACATGCACAGCTACCATAGATAGTCTGGCTTTATTGGTCATTTGCACAGATATTCTGTCACAGTGACCAACCTGCCACACAACAGCTCGGCCTGCCTTTCTAACCTTGAAGCTACTACGTCCCCTATTCATTTTTCTCCTTCCTCACTCCCTTGCCTTTGTTCAACCATTTGACCTAGATTATCAGAGACGGACCAGGAAACACTTGTTTTTGGACGACTCGACTATAGCCTGAAGTTAAAGAAGAACACAAAAGCCTTACACACAGTGAGTATTCTGTAAATGCCACCTTTTTTATACACAACGGGAGGTCCTTGGGACACACACATGAATACATAGGACTGTGGACACCAAGCGACACACCAAGCTTGAGCAGTAGCCGGGTCTTGCCAGGTACATGTTAATTGAGCTGACGTTAACAAAAGTAGCTAACGTCATGTTAGCCTTAAGTTTATTTATTTATTTATTTATGTATTTATTTCACCTTTATTTAACCAAGTAAGCCAGTTGAGAACAAGTTCTCATTTACAACTGCGACCTGGCCAAGATAAAGCAAAGCAGTGCGATAAGAAACAACACAGTTACATATGGGGTAAACAAAACATAAAGTCAAAAATACAACAGAAAAAAAAAATTATATATATAGTGTGTGCAAATGTAGCAAGTTATGGAGGTAAGGCAATAAATAGGCCATAGTGCAAAATATTTACAATTTAGTATTAACACTGGAATGATAGATGTGCAAATAGAGATACTGGGGTGCAAATGAGCAAAATAAATAACAATATGGGGATGAGGTAGTTGGGTGGGCTAATTTCAGATGGGCTGTGTACAGGTGCAGTGATCGGTAAGCTGCTCTGACAACTGATGATTAAAGTTAGTGAGGGAGATAAGAGTCTCCAGCTTCAGAGATTTTTGCAGTTCGTTCCAGTCATTGGCAGCAGAGAACTGGAAGGAATGGCGGCCAAAGGAGGTGTTGGCTTTGGGGATGACCAGTGAGATATACCTGCTGGAGCGCATACTAGGGGTGGGTGTCGCTATGGTGACCAATGAGCTAGAATAAGGCGGGGATTTGCCTAGCAGTGATTTATAGATGACCTGGAGCCAGTGGGTTTGGTGACGAATATGTAGTGAGGACCAGCCAACAAGAGCGTACAGGTCACAGTGGTGGGTAGTATATGGGGCTTTGGTGACAAAACGGATGGCACTGTGATAGACTACATCCAATTTGCTGAGTAGAGTGTTGGAGGCTATTTTGTAAATGACATCGCCGAAGTCAAGGATCGGTAGGATAGTCAGTTTAACGAGGGCATGTTTGGCAGCATGAGTGAAGGAGGCTTTGTTGCGAAATCGGAAGCCGATTCTAGATTTAACTTTGGATTGGAGATGCTTAATGTGAGTCTGGAAGGATAGTTTACAGTCTAACCAGACACCTAGGTATTTGTAGTTGTCCACATACTCTAGGTCAGACCCGCCGAGAGTAGTGATTCTAGTCGGGTGGGTGGGTGCCAGCAGCGTTCGATTGAAGAGCATGCATTTAGTTTTACTAGTGTTTAAGAGCAGTTGGAGGCTACGGAAGGAGTGTTGTATGGCATTGAATCTCGTTTGGAGGTTTGTTAACACAGTGTCCAATGAAGGGCCAGATGTATACAAAATGGTGTCGTCTGCGTAGAGGTGGATCTGAGAGTCACCAGCAGCAAGAGCGACATCATTGATATACACAGAGAATAGAGTCGGCCCGAGAATTGAACCCTGTGGCACCCCCATAGAGACTGCCATAGATCCAGACAACAGGCCCTCCGATTTGACACATTGAACTCTATCTGAGAAGTAGTTGGTGAACCAGGCGAGGCAGTCATTTGAGAAACCAAGGCTATTTAGTCTGCCAATATGAATGCAGTGGTTGACAGAGTCAACAGGAAAACGCTCATCCAGATGCAGCGCTCCTAGTGGCCGGGGACTTTAATGCAGGGAAACTTAAATCCGTTCTACCTCATTTCTACCAGCATGTTAAATGTGCAACCAGAGGGGAAAAAACTCTAGACCACCTTTACTCCACACACAGAGACGCATACAAAGCTCTCCCTCGCCCTCCATTTGGCAAATCTGACCATAACTCTATCCTCCTGATTCCTGCTTATAAGCAAAAACTGAAGCAGGAAGCACCAGTGATTCGGCTAATAAAAAAGTGGTCAGATGACGCAGATGCTAAGCTACAGGACTGTTTTGCTAGCACAGACTGGAACATGTTCCGGGATTCTTCAGACAGCATTGAGGAGTACACCACATCAGTCACTGGCTTCATCAATAAGTGCATCGATGATGTCGTCCCCACAGTGACCGTACGTACATACCCAAACCAGAAGCCATGGATTACAGGAAACATCCGCACTGAGCTAAAGGGTAGAGCTGCCGCTTTCAAGGAACGGGACTCTAACCCGGACGCTTATAAGAAATCCCGCTATGACCTCCGACGAACCATCAAACAGGCAAAGAGTCAATACAGGTCTAAGATTGAATCATACTACACTGGCTCTGACGCTCGTCGGATGTGGCAGGGCTTGAAAACTATTACAGACTACAAAGGGAAGCACAGCCGCGAGCTGCCCAGTGACACAAGCCTACCAGACAGAGCTAAACCACTTCTATGCTCGCTCGAGGCAAGCAACACTGAAGCATGCATGAGAGCACCAGCTGTTCCGGATGACTATGTGATCACGCTCTCCGTAGCCGATGTGAGTAAGACTTTTAAGCAGGTCAACATTCACAAGGCCGCAGGGCCAGACGGATTACCAGGACGTGTACTCCGAGCATGTGCTGACCAACTGGCAAGTGTCTTCACTGACATTTTCAACATGTCCCTGACTGAGTCTGTAATACCAGCATGTTTCAAGCAGACCACCATAGTCCCCCGTGCCCAAGAACTCTAAGATAACCTGCCTAAATGACTACCGACCCGTAGCACTGACGTCTGTAGCCATGAAGTGCTTTGAAAGACTGGTCATGGCTCACATCAACAGCATAATCCCAGAAACCCTAGACCCACTCCAATTTGCATACCGCCCCAACAGATCCACAGATGATGCAATCTCTATCGCACTCCACACTGCCCTTTCCCACCTGGACAAGAGGAACACCTACGTGAGAATGCTATTCATTGACTACAGCTCAGCATTCAACACCATAGTGCCCTCAAAGCTCATCACTAAGCTAAGGATCCTGGGACTAAACACCTCCCTCTGCAACTGGATCCTGGACTTCCTGACGGGCCGCCCCCAGGTGGTAAGGGTAGGTAACAACACATCTGCCACACTGATCCTCAACACGGGGGGCCCCTCAGGGGTGCGTGCTCAGTCCCCTCCTGTACTCTCTGTTCACCCATGACTGCATGGCCAGGCACGACTCCAACACCATCATTAAGTTTGCCGACGACACAACAGTGGTAGGCCTGATCACCGACAACGATGAGACAGCCTATAGGGAGGAGGTCAGAGATCTGGCCGTGTGGTGCCAGGACAACAACCTCTCCCTCAACGTGACCAAGACAAAGGGAGATGATTGTGGACTACAGGAAAAAAAAGAGGACTGAGCACGCCCCCATTCTCATCGACGGGGCTGTAGTGGAACAGGTTGAGAGCTTCAAGTTCCTTGGTGTCCACATCACCAACGAACTATCATGGTCCAAACACACCATGACAGTCGTGAAGAGGGCACGACAAAGCCTATTCCCCCTCAGGAGACTAAAAAGATTTGGCATGGGTCCTCAGATCCTCAAAAAATTCTACAGCTGCACCATCGAGAGCATCCTGACTGGTTGCATCACCGCCTGGTATGGCAACTGCTTGGCCTCTGACCGCAAGGCACTACAGAGGGTAGTGCGTACGGCCCAGTACATCACTGGGGCAAAGCTCCCTGCCATCCAGGACCTCTATACCAGGCGGTGTCAGAGGAAGGCCCTCAAAATTGTCAAAGACTCCAGCCACCCTAGTCATAGACTGTTCTCTCTGCTACCGCACGGCAAGCGGTACCGGAGTGCCAAGTCTAGGTCCAAAAGACTTCTCAACAGCTTCTACCCCCAAGCCATAAGACTCCTGAACAGCTAATCATGGCTACCCGGACTATTTGCACTGCCCCCCACCCCATCCTTTTTTACGCTGCTGCTACTCTGTTAAGTATTTATGCATAGTCACTTTAACTCTACCCACATGTACATATTACCTCAACTACCTCAACTAGCCGGTGCCCCCGCACATTGACTATGCAACGGTACCCCCCTGTGTATATATAGCCTCCCAACTGTCACTTTATTCTATTGTATATATAGCCTCCCTACTGTCACTTTATTTTACTTCTGCTCTTTTTTTTCTCAACACTTTTTTGTTGTTGTTTTATTCTTACTTTTTTGTTTAAAATAAATGCACTGTTGGTTAAGGGCTGTAAGTAAGCATTTCACTGTAATGTCTGCACCTGTTGTATTCGGCGCATGTGACCAATAAAATTTGATTTGATTTGAAAAGCCTTGGCCAGGTCGATGAAGACGGCTGCACAGTACTGTCTATTATCGATCGCGGTTATAATATTGTTTAGGACCTTGAGCGTGGCTGAGGTGCACCCATGACCAGCTCGGAAACCGGATTGCATAGCGGAGAAGGTACGGTGTGATTCGAAATGGTCGGTGATCTGTTTGTTAACTAGGCTTTCAAATACTTTCGAAAGGCAGGGCAGGATGGATATAGGTCTGTAACAGTTTGGATCTAGAGTGTCACCCCCTTTGAAGAGGGGGATGACCGCGGCAGCTTTCCAATCTCTGGGGATCTCAGACGTTACGAAAGAGAGGTTGAACAGGCTAGTAATAGGGGTTGCGACAATTTCGGCTGCTAATTTTAGAAAGGGTCCAGATTGTCTAGCCCAGATGATTTGTAGGGGTCCAGATTTTGCAGCTCTTTCAGAACATCAGCTGTCTGAATTTGCATGGGCAAGTTGCAGCGGAGGGTGCAGAGCTGGTGGCCGGGGTAGTGGTAGCCAGGTGGAAAGCATGGCCAGTCGTAGCAAAACGCTTTTTGAAATTCTTGATTATTGTAGATTTATCGGTGGTGATAGTGTTTCCTAGCCTCAGTGCAGTGGGCAGCTGGGAGGAGGTGCTCTTATTCTCCATGGACTTTACAGTGTCCCAAAACTTTTTGGAGTTAGTGTTACAGGATGCACATTTCTGTTTGAAAAAGCTATCCTTTGCTTTCCTAACTGCTTGTGTATATTGGTTCCTAACTTCCCTGAAAAGTTGCATATCGCGGGGGCTATTCAATGCTAATGCAGTACGCCACAGGATGTTTTTGTGCTGGTCAAGGGCAGTCAAGTCTGAGTAGAACCAGGGGCTATATCTGTTCTTAGTTCTGAATTTTTTTAATGGGGCATGCTTATTTAAGATTGAGAGGAAAGCACTTTTAAAGAACAACCAGGCATCCTGTACTGACGGAATGAGATCGATATCCATCCAGGATACCTGGGCCAGGTCAATTAGGAAGGCCTGCTCGCTAAAGTGTTTTAGGGAGCGTTTGACAGTGATGAGGGTTGGTCTTTTGACCATGGACCCATTACGGATGCAGGCAATAAGGCAGTGATCGCTCAGATCCTGGTTGAAGACAGCGGAGGAGTATTTAGAGGGTAAGTTAGTCAGGATGATATCTATGAGGGTGCCCATGTTTACAGATTTTGGGTTGTACCTGGTAGGTTCCTTGATAATTTGTGTGAGATTGAGGGCATCTAGTTTGGATTGTAGGATGGCCGGGGTGTTAAGCATATCCCAGTTTAGGTCACCAAGCAGTACGAACTCTGAGGATAGATGGGGGGCAATCAATTCACATATGGTGTCCAGGGCACAGCTGGGGGCTGAGGGGGGTCTGTAGCAAGCGGCAACAGTGAGAGACTTATTTCTGGAAAGGTGGATTTTTAGAAGTAGGAGCTCGAACTGTTTGGGCACAGATCTGGATAGTATGATAGAGCTATGCAGGCTAACTCCACCCCCTTTGGCAGTTCTATCTAGATGGCAAATGTTGTAGTTGGGGATGGACATTTCTGCATTTTTGGTGGCCTTCCTAAGCCAGGATTCAGGCACTGCTAGAACATCAGGGTTGGCGGAGTGTGCTAATGCAGTGAATAACTCAAACTTAGGAAGGAGGCTTCTGATATTAACGTGCAGAAAACCAAGGCTTTTACGGTTACAGAAGTCAACAAATGATAGCTCCTGGGGAGTAGGAGTGATACTGGGGGCTGCAGGGCCTGGGTTAACCTTTACATCACCAGAGGAACAGAGGAGGACTAGAATAAGGATATGGCTAAAGGCTTTAAGAACTGGTCTTCTAGTGCATTGGGTACAGAGAATAAAGGGGGCAGTTCTCCGGGCGTTGTAGAATAGTACTTGTACCAATGTGATCTATACAATTTCTCCAGGTAAGAGTCTCTAAACTAAACTATCAATGCATTTTCTATCTTCTGACTGGGTCAGAAGGAGGAGGCCATGAACAGTATGACATCCTCTCACTTTCTTCAACAGTGCCATCGAGGGTCAGTTTGGAGGGATTTGGGACAGAGGCTCCTTGGTGGCCATCATCCCATGGGACAGAGAAAAGTAAGACCACATGAACTTGACTGTCCTCTGAAATTCAACATGAGAACAGAGCATGACATGATGGAGGAGTCTTTGGCTAATGGCAAACAATAGCTGTGTTCGAATACCCATAGTAACATACTGTATACTACATACTTAATGAGTATATACTAGATACTATAAGTTCATTTTAGTTAAGTGATAATGCCTGAGAAGCCAGTGTTTGGAGGATATATTGGCACAGGTGTTGTTAGTGTTGCAAACTGTGCCAATATATCGTCCAAACACCGGCGTCGAGGGTATTGTCACTTTTATACAATGGGTTACCAAATAACTATTGACATATTTTCATTAAAAACTTTATTTTGATGAATTTATTCATACTATTTCATCTTTCCACAAGATATAGTCCCGACACAACCTGGCTGGTCGTTCTTTCTATCGGTTGGTTGCCAGAGACGCGACCCAGTCGTTTAGTCTTTTTGTTCTGTATCTATGGATGCGACCCAGTCGTTCGTTCTAAATGTTCCATTGCCATACTGGCTGTCAACATTCTTATCCCTTGCTTGCTAGCTAGCCAACTACGGCTAACTTACAGTCACGTCAAACAGTGCAGCCAGAATAACAACAGTAGTTGTATTTGCATTTGTTTAAGCTGTTTTCTAGTGACATTTATTTGAACACATCCATAACAATGAGCTAATGAGGTGCGATTTCACCTGACATAGACAATGTGTTCTCTCGTCAGGATACTGTTGTTCAGAGGAGCTAGCCAACAACACCGCTAACACAATCTGAAGCTGGAAAGACTGCAAACTAGTTTCGTTTTACCTTTGTATATATTCATAAAAATAATGCCAGCTGATTCATGATTTCAACTGGCTGAAAAATGCTGCCTGTCTGTCTTGTCCGGACACGTTCAGACAGCTGGAGATCGAATTTGAATATTGAAACAATGTTGCAAATGTCGGAGAGACAGACAGAAATGTTTATACAAATCTCTGCTGTTGAAAACGAATGATGCTTTTTATAGTGGAGATGAAGTTTATAAATGACCTGGCTGGGCTGATGAGACAGTGGATTGCACAGTCAGATGGAACAGAGTAAATAGGCATTTTAACGTCATAGATTTAGCCGGTGGTAACTTGTGGAATAGACACCGGCTGGAATGCGGTTTGAACCAATCAGCATTCAGGATTAGAACCACCCGTTGTATAATATACTATAAACGAACGGTATCCTTTCAGTTGAGTGTACTAGTGCTTCACCCGTCTACCGGAAGTTGATGCTGTTGCTATGGTTGTTAGCACAACAAATTACTAGCTAGACATCTTACAACTTCATTAACAATGTCCATCGAGAACGCACAACGACTATACCACTTAGCTAAGCTAAGAATGACGTGAATAATCAAGTCAATAAATGTTTTCCTCCATCTGTATGAAGTTTCATTATTTGTGTCCATTCCTATGTTAAACCCTCCCTATATGGTTCAACTTGGCATGCAATGCACTGTATGCGGCTCGAGACAGACATACCACACACAACTATGTAGTAGTTAATATACTTGCAAATTCGATGTGTTAGTAGCCAATTAATGTTAGGTAACTAACTAATATACCGGTACATACAAGCAACTGCTGTAATGATATGCTATGCAGTTCAAGGCTAGTAGCGTGGCTAACAAATTGTCAGCCAACATAATGTGTAACGTAACTTATTTGAAAAGTCATTACTTTTTTATTACATTGCTCAACATTTTCTTAACATTTGTCATAATTAGTTAAAGCAATTAATATTTACTTTTTGTACTTACATTTGTATCCGCTCTCGTTGGACTTCGGCTTCTTCGGTATAATGGCGTTCGCAACAATTTGATGTGCATTCCGCCACCTACTGTGCGGGTGAATAATAAGGATCCAAAAAAAGGAAATAATGTGGGTAAAAATAAATCTAATATCATACAAACTGTTACGTTCTCCCCTCGGGTGTAGTTCATCTGAGGAGGAGACGTAAATGCCTGGGCCTGCGCACACAAGGTAAACTAGATGAAGGTGGGAGAAATGTGGGGTGTAATGAACTAAAATAACCAGACAACAACCAGATCTCAAGGTTAGCCCTCGGGGGACGTTTAGTAATGTACTTAAACAAAATAAACAACACCCATAAAGAAACAACAAATCAATCAAATAAACCAGGGAAGGTAAGAGAAGGGAATATTTGGGAACGGGGTCCAATTAATGAAAATAAACAAAAAGGGGGTGACACCCGCCCGGCTAACCTAGTGTATAAAACAATGGGTTATCTACGTGTGAATGTACACCCATGGGCAGATCTACCTTTCCCTTCTCCAGGACCTAGGTAGGGTGGAGTACATCAGGAGGACAGGCTGGAACACAAACAAAGATACATTAACACAACCAATACCCAAACAACAAGTGTCCTCTCCCCCCTCTCTTCGAGCTCACACGGCAAACAGGTATACTCTCATCAATCAGCTACAGCTGCCAGGACTGCGGACCGAAGCCACGCCCACCATCGTCAGCCGCAACTCAGCACACCTGTAATGCCCAGAACACACTACAAAGGGAAATGGGGAGAAAGAAAAATACGTCACACGTAACACAAACTAACAAAAAAAAGAAATTTTACTAAACAAAATCAACCTGCTTTTCTGTAAAAAACTAATTATAATCAGGTCCCTACACACGCTCGAAAGACTCCTGTGAGGGCAGGACATTTCCTAGCAACAATAGTCCTTGCAGTGCTTCTGTTGTGAAGTCTTGGAGCCCAAAAAACTTCTCGGCTGCAGATATAATGATGTCCAGCTTCTTGGACTTCTTAGACACTTGTGCTGTACAATTAATCACTGTGGCTATAAATACCACAAAATACACTTTCTTCACAATGAGTGTATCCAGATCACTCAATTGACTTAAAACACTAGCAACTGGTTGCAATGCATCCACCGCCATATCTTCAACACTGTTGCCTCTTGCCCCTTCGACTCTCTTCACCACCTCCACATAGGAGATCTGCTGCACAGCCCTGATCCTTGACACCTCAACCTCCTTCACCCTAACAGGGCACTCTGTTACGCGGAGTGGAACAGGGGAACCCAAGAGCAGACTCAGACGAGGAGACTGGGATGAAGTAACCAAGGTATTTATTGAAACACAGGGGGGAGATGGAGTGCAGATCAGGGGAAACTGCTGGAAACCAGGAGCGGCGACTGCGGCTGGAGCGATGGAGGTTGAGACAGGGTGAGCAGGTCCGGAGGGGAATCCAAGGGAGTAGTAGAGTGGGGAATCCAGGACAGAGTAGCAGGATGACAAGACATGGGACTGGAGACAGGAGTCAGAGTGGGCGGAACTGTAGCGGAGAGGAAAACAGGCACAACAGGATCTGAATGGTAACAAACGGCTAGAAGCGTAGACTGACTGAGCAGTTTTTACGATCTGGCAGTGTGGAAGTGGCAGGACTGAGTATTTGTAGAGGTCTTGATTATGGAACAGGTTGCAGCTGGTTGGGATCTGCTCTGACTCCAGCACACCTGTCTCTGCCCACACAATCACACAGAGAGAGAGAGAGAGGGAGAGGGAGAGAGTACTGGGGGAGTGGCGGCAGGTCAAGGAGACACAGGATGAGCAGTAGAGGGCGTTGCAGGAGCAGATGTGACACACTCAAGGAAGTCCGGAGCATGATCCCCACAACAGTTGCAACATTTTCTATTGACAGATTCTTCAATACTATACTTCTCCCGTCTGCAAACATTTGACATGTGACCATATCCTTTACAATTCCCACACTGTAATGGTTTGGACACAAATGCTCTCATACCTCACATAGCCAAGCTTAACATATTCAGGTAGAGTCTCCTCAAACAACAATATCGATAGTCTTTTCTCCTTTCTTCCATTTACCATACGGGTCAGGTGACGTGCACTGACCACTCCTGGGATTGTCTGACTAAGGTACTCGTCATCTATATCCAACGAGACTCCAGCTATAACTCCTTTGGCAGGCGCCCTGCTCCGAAGATCAATACATGTTACTTCTGACATGGACAATTTTGCCAGATCCAGTGCACGCTTAGTTATTCATCAACACAATTAACCAAAACAAGGCCGCTTCTAGTCATCTTGATTGAATCCACCTTTCCCACTGCTTTCTTCAAAGTCCTCAATATTACAAATGGATTTCTCAAATGAATCTCCTTGTCCAAAAAACGCAGTCCAATAAGAAATTCATTATTGGACCGGTCATTGTCTTCTAATACAACTTTTGCTCGTTTTGTTCCATTCTTTGATTTCACTATTTTCCATTCCAAGTGTCACACACTTCAATTGCCGCACTTTCAGATTCAAGCACAGTCGCCATTTCCTCCCAATCACCATTGTCTTCCTCCTACCTGCTAACTCTTCCTCCTCGGACTTCGGCTGCATATTTTCCGCCATTTTCTTCAAATCTGAAAATGTATTGAAGCCACACCCATTTTCTGAAAGATGATGGACCCTAAAAGCACGGAAATAGTGCTTTGGCATGCTAACTATATCCATACTATGACCAATAAGCATACTACATACTCAATTTATGTCACAAATAGTACGATTAGTGAGGTTAGTATGAGTATTCGAACACAGCTTATGTCTCTTTTGTATCTAACAGGTATGCTGCTCTGATCAAATCATTAATGGACAAGGACTGCCGATACCTAGTGGACATTTTGCTCTACAACCCAGAATTATACTAAGGTAACAACTTTTCCCGAGCTAGCATTGTTAGTGTTAATATGCTATTTGTATTAGACAGCAGAATAGTTGCATGTCACATTATGCCCCAAAAAATTGTGCCCGATGAGCAAGTGCAAAGTCTATTTGGTGAGTTATTTTCTGGCGGAGATATTAAACAATTATTTATGTGATTGTAATTATGTCAGTATTGGATTTTTCAGATTAAACTAAATGATACGTGCAGTGCCTTCAGATAATATTCACACCCATTGACTTTTTCTACATTTGTTTCTGTTACAAAGTGGGATTAATATGGATTGAATTGTCATTTTCTGTCAACGATCTACACAAAATACTCTGTCAAGGTGGAAGAAAAATTCGGACATTTGTAAAAAAATTAATATGAAAAATGAAACGCTAATATATCTTGATTAGAAAAGTATTCAACCCCCTGAGTCAATCCATGTTAGAATCACCTTTGGCAGCGATTACAGTTGTGAGTCTTTCTGGGTAAGCCTCTAAGAGCTTTCCACACCTCAATTGTGCAACATTTAACCATTCTGTCAAATTGGTTCTTCATCATTGCTAGACAACTATTTTCAGCTCTTGCCATAGATTTTCAAGCAGATTTAAGTCAAAACTAACTTGGCCATTCAGGATCATTCACTGTCTTGGTAAGCAACTCCAGTGTAGATTTGGCCTTGTTTAAGGTGATTGTCCTGCTGAAAGGTGAATTAATCTCCCAGTGTCTGGTGAAAAGCAGACTAATCCAGGATTTCCTCTAGGATTTTGCCTGTGCGTAGCTCCATTATGCTTGAAAATATGAAGAGTGGTAGTCAGTAATGTGTTGTATTGGATTTGCCCCAAACATAACACTTTGTAATCAGGACAAAAAGTGAATTGCTTTGCCATATTTTTTGCAGTATTACTTTACTGCCTTGTTGCAAACAGGATGCATGTTTTGGATTATATTTACTCTGTACAGGGCTCCTTCTTTTCACTCTGTCATTTAGATGAGTATCGTGGAGTAACTACAATGTTGTTGATCCATCCTCAGTTTTCTCCTATCACAGCCATTCAACTCTGTAACTGGTTTAAAGGGACCATTGGCCTCATGGTGAAATCCCTGAGCGGTTTCCTTTCTCTCCGGCAACTGAGTTAGGAAGGAAGCTTGTATCTTTGTACTGACTGAGTGTATTGATACAGTGTAATTAATAACTTCACCATGCTCAAAGGGATATTCAGTGTCTGCTTTTTATATTTTTACCAATAGGTGTCCTTCTTTGTGGTGACTGGGTGTATTGATACAGTGTAATTAATAACTTCACCATGCTCAAAGGGATATTCAGTGTCTGCTTTTTATATTTTTACCAATAGGTGCCCTTCTTTGCAAGGCATTGGAAAACCTCCCTGGTCTTTGTGGTTGAATCTGTTTGAAATTCACTGCTCAACTGAGAGATCTTACAGATACAGTGCATTCGGATAGTATTCAGACCCCTTGACTTTTTCCACATTTTGTAGAATAATAGTGAAGACATCAAAACTATGAAATAACACATATGGAATCATGAAGTAACCAAAAAAGTGTTAAACAAATCAAAATATATTTTCTTCAAAGTAGCCACACTTTGCCTTGATGACAGCTTTGCACACTTGGCATTATCTCAACCAGCATATACTGAGCACCTGTTGGCTGCTTTTCCTTCACTCTGCGGTCCAACTGATCCCAAACCATCTCAATTGGGTTAAGGTCGGGTGATTGTGGAGGCCAGGTCATCTGATGCAGCACTCCATCACAGAAGGACAACCATCTCTACAGCTCTCCACCAATCAGGCCTTTATGGTAGAGTGGCCAGACGGAAGCCACTCCTCAATAAAAGGCACATGACAGCCCGCTTGGAGTTTGCTAAAAGGCACCTAAAGGACTCTCAGACCATGAGAAGCAAGATTCTCTGGTCTGATGAAACGAAGATTGAACTCTTTGGCCTGAATGCCAAGCGTCACGTCTGGAGGAAACCTGGCACCATCCCTATGGTGGAGCATGGTGGTGGCAGCATCATGCTGTGTGGATGTTTTTCAGCGGCAGGGACTGGGAGACTAGTCAGGATTGAGGGAAAGATGAACAGAGAAAAGTACAGAGATATCCTTGATGAAAACCTGCTCCAGAGCGCTCAGGACCTCAGACTGGGGTGAAGGTTCACCTTCCAACAGAACAACGACCCTAAGCACACAGCCATGACAATGTAGGAGTGGCTTCGGGACAAGTCTCTTAATGTCCTTGAGTGGCCTAGCCAGAGCCCGGACTTGAACCTGATCTAACATCTCTGGAGAGACCTGAAAATAGCTGTGCAGTGACGCTCCCCATCCAACCTGACAGCTTGAGAGGATGTGCAGAGAAGAATGGGAGAAACTCCCCAAATACAGGTGCGCCAAGTTTGTAGCGTTATACCCAAGAAGACTTAAGGCTGTAATCGCTGCCAAAGGTGCTTCAACAAAGTACTGAGTAAAGGGTCTGAATACTTATGTAAATGTGATATTTCAGTTTTTGCTTTGTCGTTACGAGTGGCGCAGTGGTCTAAGGCACTGCCACTAGAGATCCTGGTTCGAATCCAGGCTCTGTCGTAGCTGGCCGTGACCGGGGGACCCATGGGGCGGCGCATAATTGGCCCTGCGTTGTCCAGGGTAGGGGAGGGAATGGCCGGCAGGGATGTAGCTCAGTTGGTAGAGCATGGCGTTTGCAACGCCAGGGTTGTGGGTTCAATTCCCACGGGGGGCCAGTATGAAAAATTAAATAATAAAATAAATAATGTATGCACTCACTAACTTTAAGTCGCTCTGGATAAGAGCGTCTGCTAAATGACACACAAAAAAATAAAATAAATACAATTGTATTGATGAGAATATTTTTTAAAAATATATATTTTAGAATAAGGCGGTAATGTAACAAAATGTGGAAAAAGTCAAATACTTTCCGAATGCACTGTAATTATATGTGTGGGGTACATAGATGAGGTAGTCATTAAAAAATTATGTTAAACATTATTATTGCACACAGAGTGAGTCCATGCAACTTATTAAGTGACTTGTTAAGCAAATGTTTCCTCCTGAACTTATTTAGACTTGTCATAACAAAGGTGTTGAATACTTCATTTTTAATTAATTTGTAAAAATGTCAAAAAACGTAATTCCACTTTGACATTATGGGGTATTGTGTTTAGGCCAGTGACAAAAAAACATCTCTATTTAATTAATTTTAAATACAGGCTGTAACACAACCAAATGAGGAAACAGTCAATGGGTGTGAATACTTTCTGAAGGCACTGTACGTTTTTGGCCATTTAGGTGAGATGAGGTTCTTGTGTAATTGTGTTTTTAATTCCAGGAAAGACCTGTGATATAGAGTTGCTGCAGTCCATGGGCGTCCTGACATGGAGAGAAGGCTCATCACTGCAAAGACCAATTAAGGAATATTTCATCAACCAATTATGACTCTTATTTCGGTTTCACATTTTGCAATTGGTTGAGATGGTTCTATAGGGGAGGATTAGTGTCATGCTGTAACTTGAACTGGGTGATTCATTTTTCTCATGCTGGAATAGAGAAATACATTTTTTTAAATTAATAAACTCATGTTCTTTACTCATCAGTAAACTTAGTATTTTAAAAGTCACACATTTCCAGTCTTAATTAATATATCTGATCCAGGATTTAGTTTTTGATTAGGGGAAAAAGTAATTGTAAAAACTGTTTATAAATATGTTTACCTAAATTGATCAGTAGTACAATATACTGTAGTAAAGAGTGACTAGACATGTTTTATTGCCCCTGTCTGGGGATCAATAGTTCATGAATAATGAACAGGATTGCTGAAACTGCAGGTTCAGAAAATTTCCCTCTGGAAAAATCATGTTTCAATACAGGTGTAGAGGCACATTCATTTTTATTTATTCACCCTCCCCCCCCTCCTCCCTCTCTGTGGATGACTTCGTCAACCATTTTGAAAAGAAGGTTGACGACATCCGATCCTCGTTTGTTAAGTCAAATGACACTGCTGGTCCTGCTCACACTGCCCTACCCTATGCTTTGACTTCTTTCTCCCCTCTCTCTCCAGATAAAACCTTGCTACTTGTGACGGCCGGCCGCCCAACAACCTGCCCGCTTGACCCTTTCCTCTCTTCTCCAGACCATCTCCGGTGACCTTCTCCCTTACCTCACCTCGCTCATCAACTCATCCTTGACCGCTGGCTATGTCCCTTCCGTCTTCAAGAGAGTGAGAGTTGCACCCCTTCTCAAAAAACCAACACTCGATCCCTCTGATGTCAACAACTACAGACCAGTATCCCTTCTTTCTTTTCTCTCCAAAACTCTTGAGCGTGCCGTCTTTAGCCAACTCTCTTGCTATCTCTCTCAGAATGACCTTCTTGATCCAAACCAGTCAGGTTTCAAGACTGGTCATTCAACTGAGACTGCTCTTCTCTGTGTCACGGAGGCTCTCTGCACTGCTAAAGCTAACTCTCTCTCCTCTGCTCTTGTCCTTCTAGACCTGTCTGCTGCCTTTGATACTGTGAACCATCAGATCCTCCTCTCCACCCTCTCCGAGCTGGGCATCTCCGGCGCGGCTCACTCTTGGATTGCGTCCTATCTGACCGGTCGCTCCTACCAAGTGGCGTGGCGAGAATCTGTCTCCGCACCACGTGCTCTCACCACTGGTGTCCCCCAGGGCTCAGTTCTAGGCCCTCTCCTATTCTCGCTATACACCAAGTCACTTGGCTCTGTCATATCCTCACATGGCCTCTCCTATCATTGCTACGCAGACGACACACAACTAATCTTCTCCTTTACCCCTTCTGATAACCAGGTGGCGAATCGCATCTCTGCATGTTTGGCAGACATATCAGTGTGGATGACGGATCACCACCTCAAGCTGAACCTCGGCAAGACGGAGCTGCTCTTCCTCCCGGGGAAGGACTGCCCGTTCCATGATCTCGCCATCACGGTTGACAACTCCGTTGTGTCCTCCTCCCAGAGTGCGAAGAGCCTTGGCGTGACCCTGGACAACACCCTGTAGGTTCATGCTCTACAACATTCGGAGAGTACGACCCTGCCTTACACAGGAAGCGGCACAGGTCCTAATCCAGGCACTTGTCATCTCCCGTCTGGATTACTGCAACTCGCTGTTGGCTGGGCTCCCTGCCTGTGCCATTAAACCCCTACAACTCATCCAGAATGCCTCAGCCCATCTGGTGTTCAACCTTCCCAAGTTCTCTCACGTCACCCCGCTCCTCCGCACACTCCACTGGCTTCCAGTTGAAGCTCGCATCTGCTACAAGACCATGGTGCTTGCCTACGGAGCTGTGAGGGGAACGGCACCTCCGTACCTTCAGGCTCTAATCAGTCCCTACACCCAAACGAGGGCATTGCGTTCATCCGCCTCTGGCCTGCTGGCCCCCCTACCTCTGCGGAAGCACAGTTCCCGCTCAGCCCAGTCAAAACTGTTCGCTGCTCTGGCACCCCAATGGTGGAACAAGCTCCCTCACGACGCCAGGACAGCGGATTCACTCACCACCTTCCGGAGACACTTCAAACCCCACCTCTTTAAGGAATACCTGGGATAGGATAAAGTAATCCTTCTACCCCCCTACCCCACCCCCAAAAAAAAAAAGTGGTCTGGCTATAAGGTGAATGCACAAATTTGTAAGTCGTATACAGCTATTCCTGTCTTATGTCAATGGTACTATCATCCAGCTTCACACATGCAAAATGTGTTGAGTCACTATGAATGGATAAATAATATTGTATGGCTTAATGGCCTCTGGATGACTCATTCTTTGTTTGTAGCTGCCTGTAGTATGTGTTTGTATAGTGTAGCCTATCAGCAGTAAAGTTTCCGTTCAGTTAGGCAGTGTGATTGGGTCAGGTATTCCATCCATCTGTTATTCTCTTGATGTCTGGCAGGTGGAAGGTATTACAGAATGGAAGCTCAGGCTGATAGTGAGGAATGGGAGCAAGGTTGGAAGGAGGGAGAGATTGGGTTTCACCAGTACCCCGTGCACAAGTAAATACATTATTGTATACTACTGAATCTCTCAAGGAGTTCTCAAGGAATTACAGACTGTGATTTTAAAAGATGTCAAATTAGGGAGATGCCTTTCCCTTCCTTTTTCAGTGGTACAACATTGCTCCTTTTTCTTATTTAGGGCGTTCGTAAATTCAGAGCATTTTCAGATTGTCCGTTTGTAAATTCAGAGCGTTTCGTCTCTCGGAGCGTTCAGAGCGCACACTGGACGCTCTAGCCGAGGAGTAGGGTTGTTCCGAGCATTCTGCCCTCACAACGGCAGTCAAGCACCCAAGCTAACTGGCTAAAGCTGGCTAGCTTGCTAGCTACTTCCAGACAAATGAGAGAACACCTCACTCTGACCATTTTACTTGCCCTAGCAGAGCTGGTTAGGCTGTATGTTTTTTTTGCCGACGTTTACTGACACCGGTCATATTCAACTGGTGTTGCGCATTCGTAAATCCATCAGTTATTCTGCGCTCTGGCACACTCAGACGAGAGTGCTCTGAAATCGGAGTAGATAGCCAGAGTGAATTTACGAACGCACACCTAATAGGATGTTGGAGAGCTACAGTGGGGAGAACAAGTATTTGATACACTGCCGATTTTGCAGGTTTTCCTACTTACAAAGCATGTAGAGGTCCATAATTTTTATGATAGGTACACTTCAACTGTGAGAGACGGAATCTAAAACAAAAATCCAGAAAATCACATTGTATGATTTTTAAGTAATTAATTTGCATTTTATTGCATGACATAAGTATTTGATACATCAGAAAAGCAGAACTTAATATTTGGTACAGAAACCTTTGTTTGCAATTACAGAGATCATACGTTTCCTGTAGGTCTTGACCAGGTTTGCACACACTGCAGCAGGGATTTTGGCCCACTCCTCCATTCAGACCTTCTCCAGATCCTTCAGGTTTCGGGGCTGTCGCTGGGCAATACGGACTTTCAGCTCCTTCCAAAGATGTTCTATTGGGTTCAGGTCTGGAGACTGGCTAGGCCACTCCAGGACCTTGAGATGCTTCTTACGGAGCCACTCCTTAGTTGCCCTGGCTGTGTGTTTCGGGTCGTTGTCATGCTGGAAGACCCAGCCACGACCCATCTTCAATGCTCTTACTGAGGGAAGGAGGTTGTTGGCCAAGATCTCGCGATACATGGCCCCATCCATCCTCCCCTCAATAAGGTGCAGTCGTCCTGTCCCCCTTTGCAGAAAAGCATCCCCAAAGAATGATGTTTCCCACCTCCATGCTTCACGGTTGGGATGGTGTTCTTGGGGTTGTACTCATCCTTCTTCTTCCTCCAAACACGGCGAGTGGAGTTTAGACCAAAAAGCTCTATTTTTGTCTCATCAGACCACATTACCTTCTCCCATTCCTCCTCTGGATCATCCAGATGGTCATTGGCAAACTTCAGACGGGCCTGGACATGCGCTGGCTTTAGCAGGGGGACCTTGCGTGCGCTGCAGGATTTTAATCCATGACGGCGTAATGTGTTACTAATGGTTTTCTTTGAGACTGTGGTCCCAGCTCTCTTCAGGTCATTGACCAGGTCCTGCCGTGTAGTTCTGGGCTGATCCCTCACCTTCCTCATGATCATTGATGCCCCACGAGGTGAGAACTTGCATGGAACCCCAGGCCGAGGGTGATTGACCATCATCTTGAACTTCTTCCATTTTCTAATAATTGCGCCAACAGTTGTTGCCTTCTCACCAAGCTGCTTGCCTATTGTCCTGTAGCCCATCCCAGCCTTGTGCAGGTCTACAATTTTATCCCTGATGTCCTTACACAGCTCTCTGGTCTTGGTCATTGTGGAGAGGTTTGAGTCTGTTTGATTGAGTGTGTGGACAGGTGTCTTTTATACAGGTAACGAGTTCAAACAGGTGCAGTTAATACAGGTAATGAGTGGAGAACAGGAGGGCTTCTTAAAGAAAAACTAACAGGTCTGTGAGAGCCGGAATCTTACTGGTTGGTAGGTGATCAAATACTTATTTCATGCAATAAAATGCAAATTAATTACTTAAAAATCATACAATGTGATTTTCTGGATTTTTGTTTTAGATTCCGTCTCTCACAGTTGAAGTGTACCTATCATACAAATTACAGACCTCTACATGCTTTGTAAGTAGGAAAACCTGCAAAATCGGCAGTGTATCAAATACTTGTTCTCCCCACTGTATATTGACAAGGTTCTGTGTGGACAGAAGGGAGTCCGGTTTTTCTTCCCTCTGTGGGAAAGCTGTTGATATGAAATGGTAGGTGGGTGAAATTCAACAAGAAAACATAATATTACACTTCTATTACCGTATATAAAAAAAACTTTTATTTTTTTATTTAGCAAACACTTGTACATGACTGAATTCTCTTCTCCTACATGTTGATACATAGGCTTGCAGACATGGGACAATTAGTTGTTGGATATAGCTGAGATGGGTATCAGGCAGTTCTTTGAAGATCAGAAGTTGACCTACAGTGAAGAAGGGGTCCCAGCTATACCTAGTACCAAGGTTTACAAGATATGAGGAAGATGATGCTCTTCAGTTGACATCCTGAGGACCAATCTATTTTGAGTCTCCTTCCATGTAATCACTTCATATTGATTATTCCTTCACTGAAAATGTGCCTTTTTTTCACAGAGCTCAGATGGAAATATATCCTTGTACCAGTGTGACCTTTTCAAATTCTCTAGGTAAAGATCATTTGAACAGTAACCCATTTCCCCACATTTCTAATGTTAAAGAGTAGCATTAAAGTTTTCTCAAACGATGAATGTTTGTTTTTTAACAGTGCAATTTAGGGTCAGTTTGGAGGGATTTTGGACAGAGGCTCCTTGGTCGCCATCAACCCATGAGACAGAGAAAAGTATGACCACATGAACTGGACTTCTGTTTGAGATTCAACAAAAAAGCATAGATTGTTTTGACACATAATAAGTTCTGTCTGTTGTTCACTGTATGCAACAGGTATGCAACACTGATCATGTTGTTAATGGACCAAGAGGACTGCCGATACCTCTTGGACACTTTTTTATACAATCCTGAATTGTTCAAAGGTACGATATTCCCTGAAATAACAGCTGAAATTCTATTTGTCTTCCATTTGTTCTAGATGCATGCGAGTAACATATTGTTTCAAACATACAGTATAGTATGCATGTATGTAATTAACCTTCCATGATCATTCTTTAACACCTCTCTATAGGTTCTCCATTTGATGTGCCTGATGAGGAGGTAAACAGACTTTTCAGTGAGTTTTATTAACATTTACATAATTTAGCAGACGCTCTTATCCAGAGCGACTTACAAATTGGTGCATTCAATTTAATTTGTCATTGATAATACCTTTATTACTATTACTGCCTTTTTTATATCTGTCATTGAACTGTATTTGATATTTCACATAAAAACCAATTGAATGGAATATAAGAAGATGTTGTACGAGAGAATCGTGGTAAGATAGTTTTATGGTATTTTCTTTTATATGTATTCCAGGGAGTTGTGCTATTAAGTTTATACAGTCTTCAGATGCTCTCCCAGACGTGAAGGATAAGGAATGGGGCTTGGACGTCTTCATAGAGAGAGTTTATCTCACCCCAAAGGCCTCATAAACATGATTTCATGGGCTTCTCTGAGACTACAGGAAGATATATCTGAGAGAAATAGTGCATTGAAAATTATTGTCAGGATATTTGGTGTTCTGTGAATGTTAAATATTGTTATTAGCTTTGTTGACAGTTTGGAAATGACCTAATGTCGAAATATGCCAAGTCAATTCTTTCATATGGGAAATTAACTGAATTTACAGTGATTTTGAAATGTCTGGCATTTTAAGAAAACATTTTTATACCAGTGTGCCTTTGCTTTTTATTGTTTGTTTATATAATTGTTGTATCATAGATATTTTGTCCTATTGAAAACATGTCTCTATATTGAAAGCAAGGAACTTTGAGATACTTTAGATACATTAGATACATTAGTTACTCCATAGCAATTGTTATAATGATTCTGACCTGTCTTGAAATGCATAGGCTACCTCATTGCAAACTACTGCATTGGATTCTGCGCTTCTCTCTTTTCACGACCCGATTGGCTGTTGCCTAGATACTAGGCCTACATTTTTAGTAAACACATCGAGGGTATCAGGGACGAAGATAAGCGTAATTTTATAAAGGAGACAAATGCCGAAGCCACAAAAGGAAACGGTAAGTTTGTTAAATGAGACAAGGTTGGCACAATGTTGCCATTTAGTTTTTGCGAATGTTACAATGTAGCAATTGAAGGACGTGCTACAAAAAGAACAAACAGACACACATGAAGCAGCTGCCTGAGAGGGCTCGAGTGCATCATTTTAACAAGTGTGCACCTGTTGCTGCAATAATGATGCTCGATCGTGAACGGGTCAATGATTCATTTTAAAGTAATGACAATGGTTATTTAATATGACAGATCAGCATACCTCCACCTGGGCGATGGAACTGGAATGATGAAACCCAAGCCCTTGAGTTTACCAGGTAATGGGAAGCTATAGCAGTAGCAAATGTTACAATATTTTCTGGACCTATTTTTGTGCAAATGTTTCTGCACTATTATTTGGGGGTGTAAACGAATGTATTTGATTATCTAATTAACTTACCAATGAGTATGCAAATGTTGATAAGTATTTAACTATTTCTCTTCCTTTTATTTTCAGTTTTAATACATCTGTGGAGGTCAAAGAAAAGAGAAAAAATAGTAAACCTGTCAATTTTCAAGATCTTGCCATCAAGCATCCAGAGAGGTAGCTATTGAGCCTAAGCCAACAGCACTTTTCCTATCCATACTATTCAACTCATTTTTAGGTTACTGGTTGATCAATGATGTTAATAGATAGAGCATTCATTATATTACAAGTGATATTCTTCCTTGATTGACACATAATTAAGTGCATTACTGTGTTCTGAACTCTTTCAACAAATACTTTTCTGCCTATTATTGTAGGCAAACGCAGTCATCGGTCAAGAGGGGGGGACAAAGCAGCAGGAAGACTGTGGGTCCTGCTCAACTCAATGCCTACAAGTCCTCATTAAAACGGGGTCAGAGGGACTATGTGACCATTGAGGATGTGAAACGTAGGTGTTGGTCGGTCAAACATAATACGGATCTCTGTTATAGAACACATCCTATATAGCAGATTAGTTGAATATATAGTATTTCTCTGTCTTTCTGTATTTATGTACCTTCAGTGTCACGATCGTCGTATCGAGTAGACCAAGGCGCAGCGTGTTGAGCGAACATACTTTATTTAATTAAAGTGCACACACGAAACACAAAACAACAAACGATACCGTGACGTCCTAAGTCTAAACACAACCAACTGGAACAAGATCCCACAAACACTAAGGGAAAACCGACAGTTTAAATATGGCTCCCAATCAGAGACAACCAGCCAAGCTGACACTCGTTGCCTCTGATTGAGAGTCACTCAGGCCAACATAGAAATAAACAAACTAGAACTCCCAACATAGAAACAGAACACATAGAATGAACACACCCTGGCTCAACATATAGAGTCCCAGAGCCAGGGTGTGACAATACCCCCCCCTAAAGGCGCGGACTGCGACCGCGCCTCAACCAGAGCAAAACGGGAGGGCTGGGTGGGCATTCCTCCTCGGCGGCGGTTCTGGCTCCGGGCTTGCCCACCACCCTCCAATAATCCCCCCATAGCGCCCCTGGTCCGGTCTGGCCCCGCTGGCTGAAGCTGAACTGGACGTAGCAGGAGCGGTTAGCTTCAGCTCCGTTGTGGAGCAGTTGACCGGTGCCTGATTAGGCACCGGTGACCCAGGCACGGGTTGTGCCGGACTGACGACACGCACCCCTGGCTTGGTGCGTGAGGCAGGAACGGACCGGACCGGGCTGACGATGCGCACCCCTGGCTTGGTGCGTGGAGCAGCAACGGGCCGGACCGGGCTGACGATACGCACCCCTGGCTTGGTGCGTGGAGCAGGAACGGACCGGACCGGGCTGACGATACGCACCCCTGGCTTGGTGCGTAGAGCAGGAACGGGCCTTACCAGGCTGACGACTCGCACCCCTGGCTTGGTGCGTGGAGCAGCAACGGGCCGGACCGGGCTGACGATGCGCACCCCTGGCTTGGTGCGTGGAGCCGGAACGGGCCTCACCGGACTGACGAAACGCACCCCTGGCTTGGTGCGTGGAGCAGCAACGGGCTTTACCAGGCTGACGACTCGCACCCTTGGCTTGGTGCGAGTGGCAGGAACAGGCCGGGCTGGCGACGCACACCGTAGGCTTGGTGCGAGTGGCAGAAACAGGCCGGGCCGGGCTGGCGACGCGCACCGTAGGCTTGGTGCGAGTGGCAGGAACAGGCCGGGCCGGGCTGGCGACGCACACCGTAGGCTTGGTGCGAGTGGCAGGAACAGGCCGGGCCGGGCTGGCGACGCACACCGTAGGCTTGGTGCGAGGGGCAGGAACAGGCCGGGCCGGGCTGGCGATGCACACCGTAGGCTTGGTGCAAGGGGCAGGAACAGGCCGGGCCGGGCTGGCGATGCGCACCGTAGGCTTGGTGCGAGGGGCAGGAACAGGCCGGGCCGGGCTGGCGACGCACACCGTAGGCTTGGTGCGAGGAGCAGGAACAGGCCGGACCGGGCTGTGGAGACGGACAGGAGACCTGGAGTGAAGAGCGGCCACAACCCGTCCTGGCTGAATGCCTACCTTCACACACTCGGTGTGAGGCATCCGCACAGGACGCACAGGGCTGTGTACCCGTACTGGCATAACAGCACGTGACACTGGCGCAGGATATCCGGGACCGCGGAGAGGCATTGGAGACCACGAGCGTTGAGCCGGCACACTCCGTCCTGGCTGCATACCCACCTTCGCACGACACGTGCGGGGTGCTCGCACAGGACGTACCGGACTATGCCGGACCACTCGTGGCACAGTACGCCGCTCCGCATACCGCGGAACCTGCCCCGTCCCATGCTGCCATGCCTGAGTACGGGAAGTTGGTTCCGCTCTCCATCCAGGCTCCGCCAACCTGCCTTCTGGCCCCCCAAACCCGGTGGCCTCCTCTCCAAATCGCCCTGTGGCAGCCTCCTGCTGCCCAGTCGCCCATGCCGTGTGCCCCCCCCTAAAATTTTTTTGGGGTTGCCTCTCGTCTGTCCGACGACGACACTGTTGACGCCGTTGCTCCTCTCTCGCCAGGGCCTTAATCCTAGCCCATGGCCCTTTGCCCCCGAGCATGTCCTCCCAGGACCACGATTTGCCCACCTGGGCCATCGCCAACCTCTCCATCTCCTTACCCGGCGCTTCCTCCCATGTCCAGTCTGCCTGCTCCTGGACATGCTGCTTGGTCCTTGTATGGTGGGATCTTCTGTCATGCTCGTCAGGAACAGAGGAGGACCAAGGCGCAGCGTGTTGAGCGAACATACTTTATTTAATTAAAGTGCACACACGAAACACAAAACAACAAACGATACCGTGACGTCCTAAGTCTAAACACAACCAACTGGAACAAGATCCCACAAACACTAAGGGAAAACCGACAGTTTAAATATGGCTCCCAATCAGAGACAACCAGCCAAGCTGACACTCGTTGCCTCTGATTGGGAGTCACTCAGGCCAACATAGAAATAAACAAACTAGAACTCCCAACATAGAAACAGAACACATAGAATGAACACACCCTGGCTCAACATATAGAGTCCCAGAGCCAGGGTGTGACATTCAGAAAGTATTCATAGCTCTTGACTTACTCCACATTTTTTTTCTCACCCACCTACACACAGTACTCCATAATGACAAGGAATTTAGAAATGTTGAATTTAGAAATGTAACTCCGTTGCCGGAGAGGAAGGAAACCGCTCAGGGATTTCACCATGAGGTCAATGGTGACTTTAAAACAGTTTCAGAGTTGAATGGCTGTGATAGGAGAAAACTGAGGATGGATCAACAACATTGTAGTTACTCCACAATACTAAACTAATTGACAGAGTGAAAAGAGGGAAGCTTGTACAGAATAAATATTCCAAACATGTATCCTTTTTGCAACAAGGCACTAAAGTAATACTGCAAAAAATGTGGCAAAGCAATTAACTTTTTGTCCTGAATACAAAGTGGTATGTTTGGGGCAAATCCATTACAACAAATTACTGACTACCACTCTCCATATTTTCAAGCATAGTGTTGGCTGCATCCTGTTAGGAATTCATCTTTGAGCAAGACAATAACCTAAAACATAAGGCCAAATCTACAGCTGTAATTACTGCCAAAGGTGCTTCTATAAAGTATTGACTCCAGGGTGTGAATACTGTGAAATAGTTATTTCTGTATTTCATTTTCAATACATTTGCAGACATTTCTAAAATTCTGTTTTCACTTAGTCATTATGGAATAAGTCAAGGGGTATGAATACTTTCTGAAGGCACTGTATGTCTGTGTTGCAGAGGTGGCACTCAGTTTGCTGCAGGAGAACGATGCACTCCCCATTCCACTTTGCTTCCTGTCTGTGTTGAAGTAAGGAAGCACCCACTGCACAGTATGTCTGCCTTCTCTCTCTTGTCTGTCTGTCTGTCTGTCTGTCTGTCTGTCTGTCTGTCTGTCTGTCTGTCTGTCTGTCTGTCTCTCTCTCTCTCTCTCTCTCTCTCTCTCGCTCTCTCTCTCGCTCTTTATGATTGCTCTTAGACATTGCCCTGTGTGTGTGTTTAGGAGCAGAGAGCTGGATGAGTTCCTGGCTGCCCTCCTGCTCTACCTGTCCTGTTACTTTGAGAGGAAGTATCTGGAGAAGAAGCCCAAGCCCCTCATGGCGTCAGTACCATACTCATTGTGCCGTGTGTTTGTGTGTATGTGTGTGTGTTTACATTAATTACCATTTTATATAGACTTAAGACTCTTGATTCTTATAAATTGATGTTGCTCATGACTTTGTCTCTCTATAATGTATTGATTTGTGTCAGTGAGCAGAGTATCACAGAGAAGCAGGTGATGGCGGAGACCCTTGCTAAAGTGGAGCTGGCCCAGAAGCAGCTGGCCTTCTGCTACTCCAGCCTGGTCCTGGGCCTGGGCTTGTCCCAGCAGCACCACATGGCCTGTGGCAGGTCAGTCACCTCACCGCCATTTTGGCTCTGCAGGGCAAGGAGGGGAAGTGACAAGTGTCAAGGGAATAGATATTAAGCAGATGCTTAGATCCAATGCGATTGACAGTTGAAGCCTATATTCAGAATAATCTACATAGATTATACACAACATCTAATACATCCAGAAATTGTGAGTAGTGGCCAAACCTTCTCCATGCACAAAACATTTCACTTACTGCGTTAAACTATCACTTTAAGTGCTTTATTTCTACAGGAGCCGTGTGTCATTGACCTACAAAGACAGGCAATTGTATGAGGTTAGTACCAAACACCACAGAGCGGTGATTTGACATTTGCGAATGTATATTCCAGAGGATATGTTGACTCAACCGAGGCTACTGCTTTGACAGGCAGTACTGTTTAACCAGAGGTTTTGGTATAGTGTATCAGGGTTATTATAGGGTTACTCAGCACCCTGTGTGTCTGCATCTAGTACCAGAATAGCTCTTATGACCTTTGTAAATGTATTTTTTTTTTTAAATATGATGATGTGACAGAGACCCAGACCCAGTTTTACTAGCACCTTAAATTAATTACTGGCTGGTTTGCTGAGTGGCTGACTGGCTGAATGGCTGGATGAATAAATGAATGAATAAACAAATGAATTAATGAACAGGCCTAAACATTATTATTATTACCTCCAGAGGATGAGCCATCAGCATTAGATATAAACAAACAAACTACATCAATGCAACTGTAGTATCTAATCTCTGTAATCTGTCCTGTCTACACCAGTGTCTGTACAGCTTCTTCTGCTACGTGGCGTGGGTGACGTTCAGTAGGAAGGACCTGAAGGGCATCCAGGAGGAGGTGGGGCGCCTGCTGCGTTCGGACACCTTCAACCCCTCCCTCAGGACCAGGGTAGAGGCCACAGAGGACACCCTGGCCCAGGACTCCTCCACCAAAGAGGGACAGACTGAGCCCAAAGAGCACACACAGAGCCACAACGCCTCAGAGCAAAGGTGTGTGGGGAGTGGGGGAGGGCTCGGGTGGTGTGTGTGCGTGGCTATCTATCAGCTCCCATTTTGAGTCGTTTAAAAAAATGTTTTTATGGACAATAGTTTCTACTAGCCTAAGTGACTGACTGACATGATATGTTGCAGTAAAGAACCAAATGGTTGGGTCTCCTGAGTGGCACAGCGGTCTAAGGCACTGCATCGCAGTGCTAGAGGCATCACTACAGACCCAGGTTCGATCCCGGGCTGTATCACAACCGGCCATGATCGGGAGTCTCATAGGGCGGTGCACAATTGGCCCAGTGTCGTCTGAGTTAGGGGAGGGTTTGGCCGGGGGGCTTTACTTGGCTCATCGCGCTCTAGCGACTTCTTGTGACGGGCCGGGCGCCTGCAGGCTGACCTCGGTCATCAGGTGAACAGTGTTTCCTCCGAGACATTGGTGCGGCTGGCTTCCGGGTTAAGTGGGCGGGTGTTAAGAAGCGTGGTTTGGTTGGTCATGTTTCGGAGGATGCATGACTCAACCTTCGCCTCCCGAGCCCGTTGGGGAGTTGCAATGATGAGACAATATCAAAATTGGGGAGAAAAAGGGGGTAGAATACACAAAATAAATATAACCAAATGGTTTAGGCTAGAAAACCATCTCTGCTTGAATGATCTCTATCTACCTCCCAGACTATAGGATTGACTGAGACAGATTCATGACTTGTCAGATAAGAGTGACAGGCCGTTTTATGTCAGCTCCCAACATCTGACAGATGACTGACAGTTCTGTAAGTGGTTTCAGGTCTATTGCTCTTATGCTGTCAGGGCCATGCCAAGTTGGTCTTGAAGTCTGCACTCCATAAGTAGAACCAAATTAATTATATGTGGGGAGTTTCTCTTGTTGATATCTTCACAGCTGTTGTCTACATATTTGATGATAAATAATACAGCTGTATATATTTTATAATATTTGGTATTAGAATGACATGCTCTGTTATTTTAATTTCATTTATTTTCCTGCCGGCTTAAGGAAATTCTACCGTATGACTTTTGAGATGTTGTCCTCCCACTGTAGGATTGCCCCCACTGACCCCTCACTCTTATGCCCAAATCTAAATCAATATATATCTAGTGCCAAGGCCCTAGGGAATAGGCGGCAGTTTGGAATTGGTCCTCATTCTTCTGCTTCTCGTCCTCTGACCTTTAACCTTTGACCCCAGGAAGTCCCAGCGTCGTCCGGCACTGAGTAAGATTGTGACCCAGCGCTCCCCGGTCATGGTGTCCCTGCTGCCATATCCGCGGGAGGAGGCTCCTCAGCTGTTCCGCCGCTACAGACCCAGGAAGCATAGCCAGGCCAAGCTGTGTAACCCAGAGACCCTGATGGAGGAGCTCAAAGAGCAGCTGGCCTCTGTCAGGTAGCTAACAGTCACAGCACAGGGAGGGAATAGCCCCTTCCCAGATCTGTATGTGCTGTCTTGCCAACTCCTATGGTCATTGTCACGCCAACTGTTGGCAAGGTCTGGGACCAGGCTAGGGAAGGAATATGTTTTCTATATACATTTTACATTTACATTTTAGTCATTTAGCAGACACTCTTATCCAGAGCGACTTACAGTTAGTGCATTCTTAAAATAGCTATTATTTAAGATAAGATAAGATATTGAAGATCTTTGAAGAGGTATGGTTTAAGGTGCTTTCGGAAGATGGGCAGGGACTGTCCTAGCTTTAGGGGGAAGGTGTCCAGAAGGGGGATGACAAGTGCCTGGATTAGGACCTGCAACTCTTCCTGTGTGAGGTACGGTCGTACTCTACAGATGTTATAGAGCATGAACCTGCAGGAGCGAGTCACTGCTTTGATATTTGCAGAGAACGACAGGGTGTTGTCCAGGGTCACGCCAAGGTTCTTTGCATTCTGGGAGGGCGACACTGTGGAGTTGTCAACCGTGATGGAGAGGTCTTTGAGCGGGCAGGCCTTCCCCCGGGAGGAAGAGCAGCTCCGTCTTGTCGAGGTTGAGCTTGAGGTGGTGTGCCGACATCCAAGCTGAGATATCTGCCAGGCACGCAGAGATGCGTGTCGCCACCTGGGTGTCAGAAGGGGGGAAGGAGAAAGGTAGTTTAGTGTCATCTGCATAGCAATGATTGGAGAGACCATGTGAGATATGACGTAGCCGAGTGACTTGGTGTTTAGAGAGAAGAGGAGGGGGCCAAGAACCGAGGAGGATTAAGGAGGGAGGAGAAGGTGGAAAAGAGTTTCATAGGGTTAGAAGCAGAAGCTTGACAGTTTGAGTGATAGAACGTGTATCAGAAGGTTGAATGAAAAGAACAAACTAGATGTGTAAGAGACTGATAATATACACTACAAACATTCTATTGAACTTGCATTGTCCCTCAAAAATAGATGAATATCTCTTGTACATGAAGTTAACGTTCACAGCACTGTATTTCCACACCCCTGAACTTATGTCTGCTACACTCTTAGAAAAAAGGGTAAGCAAAAAAAGGGTTATTTGGCTGTCCCCATAGGGAAACCCTTTTTGATTCCAGGTAGAACCCTTTTTGGTTCCAGGTAGAACTCTTTTGGATTCCATGTAGAACCATGTGTGTAAAGGGTTCTACATGGAACTCAAGAGGGTTCTACCTGGAACCAAAAGGGTTCTACCTGAAACCAAAAAGGGTTCTTCAAAGGGTTCTCCTATGGGGACAGCCGAAGAACCCTTTTAGATTCTAGATAGCACCTTATTTTCTAAGAGTGTATGTTTGAACTTTGAAATCTGTTTTTCTAGCTTTGGGATTCTGGGGAAGCCTCTGAGCCAGTTCAGCTGCACCACCCTTATGCCCCAGGGAGCCAACAACGAAGACGAGGAGGAGGAAGATGATGACGATGATGATGAAGACCTTGGCATCCATGTTCGAAGCAGTATGAACACCTTCTTGGCTCAGAGACCTGGCGCATCAGCACTGGACCAACGCGGCAGCCTCAGCCGCACCAATACAGTCACCTCACGGGCCACCACAGAGGGAGTGTCCTCAGACACAGAGTGAGAGTATGTCTGCCAGGCTTCCCCCAAAATTTGACCAATAAGAAAACAAAAACATATAAAATAATTGATCTTTAGTCTCTCTGTGTTTCATAATTGTCCTTCAATTGCATGTGGCTGAATGTATCTCACCAGAGAAAGCATCCGATCGAGCGAAACAGCGCCCCTCTGTCTCAGTATGTGTAGCCCATCTATCTGATGCTGTCTGGCCAAAAAGAGTATGCCATTGTTGCCACCCGTAGCATTGAATTTAATAGCAAGGGAAGCCAGCAAGCATTTGGCCTCCCTTGATAATGTTTAAATACAAGAATAACCAATCAGCATTGAGCTCAACTGTGAATGGTCCTGGCGCACCAAAAAAAGTGTCAAGGGAAGCTAGATTGGGTTTGGCTTCACACCAATCACATTGCATCAAAAGCATTGTGTCGTTGTCCTCCGGTGGCTAGCTAAAATCGGCCCTTTTATAAATTAGCAATGGATGGAGATAGGGATTTGGACTTGGTGTACCGCCCAATGATTATAACAGTGATTCTGATCCAACCATAAATTCATACATTGTGCCCTTGGCCTGAGAGGCTGGAAGTTCAATATGTAGCTAGATGTAGTAGGCTAACGTTAACTAGCTGGCTCATCATTGCCCTTGAAATTAAGTTAGGCTAGCTGGCAAACCTTTTAGCCAGGTAGCCTAGTCTAGGACAACAAAAACTAAAAATGTGTAGGCTACTGTATGACAGAGAGGAGGATTGCATTGGCGTTCCTCTACAAGTAAGGTGAATCATTATGTTATTTCTACTTGCACACACACACACACACACACACACACACACACACACAATCAGTCCCATGGACAGCCACATGTTATTTAGCTTATGTTGATTGGATTAAATTGTTTTTGGCATCTTTAAGTTGCTACTCTATTAGACTAAGCATTGGTGATTAGATGATATTGAAGTTGAAATGGTGGTGGAATTACGTTAGCAGAGGCCTCTCCTGTTTTTTTTGTGATAACTCTGTGGTTCTAAATCAATAATTGTTTAGTAGTCAGACATTTTTGGAAACATTAACTTGCTTGACCATGCTGTATGCCCCCCCCCCCCCACCTTGCAAGCAAAACATCAAGTTTTAAAGTTAATTTCCTGCAGTTCTACACATTTTACCATGGGGCGTAGAGAAAATGTTGCAGTTTTAAAGCAAGTTTGCTGCAGTTCAACACATCTTGCCATGGGTCGAAGAAAATATTTTGCAATTTTATAACAAATTTCATGCAATTCTTTTAATTTTTCCATGGGGTGTAGAGAAGAATTTGCAGTTTACATCACATTTTCTGAAATTCTACACATTTTGCCATAGGTTGGAGAGTAATGTTTGCAGTTTTTAAAATGTCATATTTTTTTGTGAAAATGACTAATTAAATCAGTGGGGGCCCCCCAGTTGGTAATGCTTTCTACAGGTTTAGAAAGCTGGACATTAGACTAACAAAAAATGTTTGTTACATGCAATATGCACCGGACAGATATGGCTCTCTGGTTTTGTGATGAAACAAACATGTGGTTGAATTTATTCTGTCCAGTGGTGTAAAGTACTTATCTGTCCGGTGAAGTCCACAAAGCATATTGCATGTAACAAACAGTTATATGACCTACAGCAGGGATGGGCAACTGGCGGCCCGCGGATCAATAAATACAGTGGGGAAAAAAAGTATTTAGTCAGCCACCAATTGTGCAAGTTCTCCCACTTAAAAAGATGAGAGAGGCCTGTAATTTTCATCATAGGTACACGTCAACTATGACAGACAAATTGAGAAAAAAAATCCAGAAAATCACATTGTAGGATTTTCAATGAATTTATTTGTAAATTATGGTGGAAAATAAGTATTTGGTCACCTACAAACAAGCAAGATTTCTGGCTCTCACAGACCTGTAACTTCTTCTTTAAGAGGCTCCTCTGTCCTCCACTCGTTACCTGTATTAATGGCACCTGTTTGAACTTGTTATCAGTATAAAAGACACCTGTCCACAACCTCAAACAGTCACACTCCAAACTCCACTATGGCCAAGACCAAAGAGCTGTCAAAGGACACCAGAAACAAAATTGTAGACCTGCACCAGGCTGGGAAGACTGAATCTGCAATAGGTAAGCAGCTTGGTTTGAAGAAATCAACTGTGGGAGCAATTATTAGGGAAATGGAAGACATACAAGACCACTGATAATCTCCCTCGATCCGGGGCTCCACGCAAGATCTCACCCCGTGGGGTCAAAATGATAACAAGAACGGTGAGCAAAAATCCCAGAACCACACGGGGGGACCTAGTGAATGACCTGCAGAGAGCTGGGACCAAAGTAACAAAGCCTACCATCAGTAACACACCATGCCGCCAGGGACTCAAATCCTGCAGTGCCAGACGTGTCCCCCTGCTTAAGCCAGTACATGTCCAGGCCCGTCTGAGGTTTGCTAGAGTGCATTTGGATGATCCAGAAGAGGATTGGGAGAATGTAATATGGTCAGATGAAACCAAAATATAACTTTTTGGTAAAAACTCAACTCGTCGTGTTTGGAGGACAAAGAATGCTGAGTTGAACACCATACCTACTGTGAAGCATGGGGGTGGAAACATCATGCTTTGGGGCTGTTTTTCTGCAAAGTGACCAGGACGACTGATCCGTGTAAAGGAAAGAATGAATGGGGCCATGTATCGTGAGATTTTGAGTGAAAACCTCCTTCCATCAGCAAGGGCATTGAAGATGAAACGTGGCTGGGTCTTTCAGCATGACAATGATCCCAAACACACCGCCCGGGCAACGAAGGAGTGGCTTCGTAAGAAGCATTTCAAGGTCCTGGAGTGGCCTAGCCAGTCTCCAGATCTCAACCCCATAGAAAATCTTTGGAGGGAGTTGAAAGTCCGTGTTGCCCAGCGAGAGCCCCAAAACATCACTGCTCTAGAGTAGATCTGCATGGAGGAATGGGCCAAAATACCAGCAACAGTGTGTGAAAACCTTGTGAAGACTTACAGAAAACGTTTGACCTGTGTCATTGCCAACAAAGGGTATATAACAAAGTATTGAGAAACTTTTGTTATTGACCAAATACTTATTTTCCACCATAATTTGCAAATAAATTCATAAAAAATCCTAAAATGTCATAGTTGACGTGTACCTATGATGAAAATTACAGGCCTCTCTCGTCTTTTTAAGTGGGAGAACTTGCACAATTGGTGGCTGACTAAATACTTTTTTCCCCACTGTAAAGTACAGTGAGGGAAAAAAGTATTTGATCCCCTGCTGATTTTGTACGTTTGCCCACTGAAAAAGAAATTATCAGTCTATAATTTTAATGGTAGGTTTATTTGAACAGTGAGAGACAGAATAACAACAAAAAAATCCAGAAAAACGCATGTAAAAATTTTTATAAATTGATTTGCATTTTCATGAGGGAAATAAGTATTTGACCCCTCTGCAAAACATGACTTAGTACTTGGTGGCAAAACCCTTGTTGGCAATCACAGAGGTCAGACGTTTCTTGTAGTTGGCCACCAGGTTTGCACACATCGCAGGAGGGATTTTGTTCCACTCCTCTTTGCAGATCTTCTCCAAGTCATTAAGGTTTTGAGGCTGACGTTTGGCAACTCTAACCTTCAGCTCCCTCCACAGATTTTCTATGGGATTAAGGTCTGGAGACTGGCTAGGCCACTCCAGGACCTTAATGTGCTTCTTCTTGAGCCACTCCTTTGTTGCCTTGGCCGTGTGTTTTGGGTCATTGTCATGCTGGAATACCCATCCACGACCCATTTTCAATGCCCTGGCTGAGGGAAGGAGGTTCTCACCGAAGATTTGACGGTACATGGCCCCGTCCATCGTCCCTTTGATGCGGTGAAGTTGTCCTGTCCCCTTAGCAGAAAAACACCCCCAAAGCAAAATGTTTCCACCTCCATGTTTGACGGTGGGGATGGTGTTCTTCGGGTCATAGGCAGCATTCCTCCTCCTCCATACACGGTGAGTTGAGTTGATGCCAAAGAGCTCGATTTGTGGCCTCATCTGACCACAACACTTTCACCCAGTTCTCTGAATCATTCAGATGTTCATTGGCAAACTTCAGACGGCCCTGTATATGTGCTTTCTTGAGCAGGGGGACCTTGCGGGCGCTGCAGGATTTCAGTCCTTCACGGCGTAGTGTGTTACCAATTGTTTTCTTTGTGACTATGGTCCCAGCTGCCTTGAGATCATTGACAAGATCCTCCTGTGTAGTTCTGGGCTGATTCCTCACCGTGATCATGATCATTGCAACTCCACGAGGTGAGATCTTGCATGGAGCCCCAGGCCGAGGGAGATTGACTGTTATTTTGTGTTTCTTCCATTTGCGAATAATCGCACCAACTGTTGTCACCTTCTCACCAAGCTGCTTGGCGATGGTCTTGTAGCCCATTCCAGCCTTGTGTAGGTCTACAATCTTGTCCCTGAGATCCTTGGAGAGCTCTTTGGTCTTGGCCATGGTGGAGAGTTTGGAATCTGATTGATTGATTGCTTCTGTGGACAGGTGTCTTTTATACAGGTAACAAACTGAGATTAGGAGCACTCCCTTTAAGAGTGTGCTCCTAATTTCAGCTCGTTACCTGTATAAAAGACACCTGGGAGCCAGAAATCTTTCTGATTGAGAGGGGGTCAAATACTTATTTCCCTCATTAAAATGCAAATCAATTTATAACATTTTTGAAATGCGTTTTTCTGGATTTCTTTGTTGTTATTCTGTCTCTCACTGTTCAAATAAACCTACCATTCAAATTATAGACTGATCATTTCTTTGTCAGTGGGCAAACGTACAAAATCAGCAGGGGATCAAATACTTTTTTCCCTCACTGTACTACTTAAGTAATTTTTTGGTGTATCTGCACTGTACCATTTATATTTTTGACAACTTTTACTTTTACTTTACTACAATCCTAAAGAAAATTATGTACTTTTTATTCCATACATTTTCCCTGACACCCAAAAGTACTCGTTACATTTTGAATGCTTTAAGCAGGACAGGAAAATTGTCAAATTCACACACTTATCAAGAGAGCAACCCTGGTCATCCCTACTGTCTCTGATCTGGCGGACTCACTGAACACAAATGCTTAGTTTGCACATTATGTCCGAGTGTTGGTGCCCCTTGCTAGCGATAAATAAAAAAGCTAACAAGAATATTGGGCCGTCTGGTTTGCTTAATATAAGGAATTAGAAATTATTTATACTTTTACTTTTGATACTTAAGTATATTTCAAAACAAATACTTTTAGACTTTTACTCAAGTAGTATTTTACTGGGTGACTTTCACTTTTACTTGAGTTGTTTTCTATTAAGGTATCTACTTTTACTCAAGTATGAAAATTGGGTACTTTTTCCATCACTGATTCTGCCCACTGTGTGACTATTGACTTCTCGTTGTCTCGGCCTTATACACTGAGTGTACATAACATTAGGAACACCTTTCTAATATTTAGTTTTACCCCTTTTTTCCCTCAAAACAGCCTCAATTCATCGGTGCATGGACTCTACAAGGTGTCGAAAGCAATCCACAGGGATGCTGGCCCATGTTGACTCCAATTAATGGCACGCATACACAATCCATGTCTCAATGGTCTCAAGGCTTAAAAATTATTATTTAACCTGTCTCCTCCCCTTCATCTACACTGATTGAAGTGGATTTAACAGGTTACATCAATAAGGGATCATAGCTTTCAACTGGATTCACCTGGTCAGTCTGTCATGGAAAGAGAAGGTGTTCCTAATGTTTTGTTCACAATGTACAGTACCAGTCAAAAGTTTGGACACACCTACCTGCCAAGAGTGTGCAAAGATGTCATCAAGGCAAAGGGTGGCTATTTGAAGAATCTCAAATATATTTTGATTTGTTAACACTTTGTTGGTTACTACATTTACATTTTAGTCATTTAGCAGACGCTCTTATCCAGAGCGACTTACAGTTAGTGAGTGCATACATTATTTTTTTCATACTGGCCCCCCATGGGAATCGAACCCACAACCCTGGCGTTGCAAACGCCATGCTCTACCAACTGAGCTACATCCCTGCCGGCCATTCCCTCCCCTACCCTGGACGACGCTGGGCTAATTGTGCGCCGCCCCATGGGTCTCCCGGTCGCGGCCGGCTACGACAGAGCCTGGATTCGAACCAGGATCTCTAGTGGCACAGCTAGCACTGCGATGCAGTGCCTTAGACCACTGCGCCACTCGGGAGTGACTACATGATTCCATATGTGTTATTTCATCGTTTTGATGTCTTCAGTATTATTCTACAATGTAAAAAATTGTGAAAATAAAGAAAAACCCTTGAATGAGTAGGTGTGTCCAAACATTTGACTGGTAGTGTATATCACGGTGGGGAATGAACTAACAGGTTTATAGAGCAAAAAACACAATTATCAGAACACATAGGTTGTAATATGGCTTTTTTCATGGCTTGGCTTCCCCAGTGATTTTACCCACACACTGTGTGTGTGTGTCTGTGTGTCTGTGTGTCTGTCTGACATCTGCCTCTGGGCTACCATTTGAAACATCATTTGGATAACCTGTGTTTTCAGTTTCCCACAGTAGACTGTCTAAATATGTTTGGATCTTCTGAACTATTATTATTTGTCACCAGGTGGTGCTGTTGTATGAGGTATAATGAAATGGGATTTCCTCATACAGACGGTACAATCAATCCATCATCACTGTATACTGTTCAGTTTCAATGCAATGCTTTTCAAACATGGGAAAATATATAATAATCACAGAATACCATGGTATGTATTCAATGCATCACTATCATTCATAACATTTGCCACTACTAAGTAAATCTCATGCTACAGTATGCAGTGGCGACCCGTCATTCAGGGCAGGTGGGGCAGAGCCCCACCTGTTTTGAGCCCCACATTGTTAGCAAAATGTGAGGCTGCCTGTTGTAGGGGAGTTGCCTGTTTTGCATGTTATTTTGGCATTAATACGTGTCACATATCAGCTTGCAAACAATGTAAAAAAATTAAAATAATAATAATTGAGTTAAAAAAGCCTCCATACAAACATGGTCTCTTTTTTGCTTTCTTGAGTAAGGCAGCTCCAAAATGGGTGTATGGAGTAAAAAGTACATAATTTTCTTTAGGAATGTAGTGAAGTAAAAGTAAAAGTTGTCAAAAATATAAATGGTACAGTGCAGATACCCCAAAAAACGACTTAAGTAGTACTTTAAGTCATTTTACTTAAGTACTTTACACCACTGGACAGAATAAATTCAACCACATGTTTGTTTCATCACAAAACCAGTGAGCCACATCTGTCCGGTGAAGTCCACAATACATATTGCATGCAACAAAGAGTTACATGACCTACAGCAGGGATGGGCAACTGGCGGCCCGTGGATCAATACATACAAAATGTACGAGTTAGAATAGTAGAATACACAAGGTGCAATTTTGAAAATGTAGTTGTGCATAAGCAGTTTTTCTCTTGTTATGTCAGTCACTGACAGTCACTCAATTAGCCCATGTCAGCTAACATTTTCTGTTAGTCTAATGTCCAGCTTTCAAAACTTGCAGAAATCATTACCAACTGGGTGGCACCCATTGATTTATTTAATCACTCTCACAAAACATATGAAATATTAAAAACTGCAAACATTACTCTCCAACCTATGGCAAAATGTGTAGAATTTCAGAAAATGTGATGTAAAACTGCAAATTCTTCTCTACACCCCATGGGAAAATTAAAAGAATTGCATGAAATTTGTTATAAAATTGCAAGATATTTTCTTCGGCCCATGGCAAGATGTGTAGAATTGCAGCAAACTTGCTTTAAAACTGCAACATTTTCTCTACGCCCCATGGTTAAATGTGTAGAACTGCAGCATGGTCAAGCAAGTTAATGTTTCCAAAAATGTCTGACTACTAAACAATTATTGATTTAGAACCACAGAGTTATCACAAGTCGCACAAAAAACAGGAGAGGCCTCTGCTAACGTAATTCCACCACCATTTCAACTTCAATATCAACAAATCACCAATGCTTAGTCTAATAGAGTAGCAACTTAAAGATGCCAAAAACAATTTAATCCAATCAACATAAGCTAAATAACATGTGGCTGTCCATGGGACTGATTGTGTTGGTGTGTGGTGTGTGTGTGTGTGTGTGTGTGGTGTGTGTGTGTGGTTTGTGTATGTGTGTGTGTGTGTGCAAGTAGAAAAAACATAATGATTCACCTTGTAGAGGAAGAAGTAGCCACCTTCCTGTTCAAGTGAGCACAGCACAAGGTGAGTCCAAAAATGTATTGTATGCTGCTGCATAAATGATGCAATATGCCAGGGAGATATGTATACTGTAGCTAAGAAAGTAATACTAAGTGTATGTTGTGTAGTAAGCTGTTAGTAGCTCATGTGCCTCACCCTAATAATTTTGTCTATTTTCCCCTCTTAATTTCACCTACTGTTCTGACTTGGTGGTGCACATGTAGCCTATAACCTGTTTTAGAGAAATGTAATAATGTAATATTGTAAGAGCTTTCATTGTCTGCTTATATGCCCCCTTTATTTATCCTAAGGTTCTGACTTGGTGTACAGGGAGAACCCTGTAAGAACGGCCCATGTTCTGAATTCTGTCGCTGTACATTTCAAAAGTGCTGAACAAATAGTTATATTGACTACGTCCATCCTAGCTCGCTCATTAATGTCTTAATTGAAATGATGGATTGCCTCTTATCCGCTTGTCATCCCCTTATGCCATAGTTTGTACATCTCAATTGTCAGTAGAAACCACATTTGTTTAAGCAAGTCAGCCATGTCAGCTATGTTTTTTTTTAAGGCAGTAAATGAGGCTGAATGAACTGTTTCGCTGCCAGACAAGGCTCCGCTGATAGCCAGGTGTAGCAGTGGTAAGGTGTTGGGACTGCTGTTGGAACTCTGTTGTTGGGACAGCTTTATGTAGGCCCTAATAGTTTGTAGGCACCGTTTGTCACCGTTATAGTGCAATTAATGTATTGTTTAGTGGCTTTGCTGGCATGCATCCCCCAAAAATGTTTTTTGTTTGCCCCACCAAGATTTACATGCTAAAATCGCCACTGAAGGTATGTAAATCCTGTGTCATCTTTCACACTGACATATACGGTACATGGCAGGAGTCAAACCCCCCTAAAGATGTCATTCCACCAGCCTTGGCAGTGGCTAGGTTACGCTGCGTTCCAGACCCTGAAGACAAAAGATTCCCTTAATAAGAAGTAAGCATGGGGAAGGAGATTGGCACAGTTGGCAGAGTGACAGAGGGTCACACTTTATATTAAGTTACACAGATACTGTGGAACAGGGACCTTTATTTTTTTTACAATTCAGTCATTGTGTCAAGCCCGTCTGCAGATACCACGTATAGCTAAGTAATGACATAGTGGTTATCAAATATTCAGAGTTATACTGAGATAGTAGTAAAGAAAAATGACACACGGTATAGGTAATAAGTATAGAGTGTAGCGATTCAATTTTTAGGCCAAATAGTTGCATGGCCATATGCAAAGTTATCAAACAAAAAGAGAAACCTAAGTTGGTAAATTTGCGTAATCATTATGTGTTCAATATACTAACTCTGTTGCTGTAGTTAACCTTTCATCTTAGAAGATCTTTGTCCTGAACCAATACATCATCTTTGTTTTGCTATAAAAAGCACAACCACATTTAAGAACAACACCCCCAACTTGATCTATTTTCACTAAATGTTTCTGACTTATAGTTCAATAAGTTCCCACAAAGCCTCAAGTCTCCTCTATTCTCCATGCATCAGGCCCCTGCCCTGCTCTTTAGAACGTTGCGGTCCTAAAATCTATGCCCTCTTAAATAGCTTGCAGTTGAAGCATGTCACCTCTTGTAAAGAAGTAGTCATGCCTGTAATTACAATCTATATTCAACAATGACAGGGGATGTTAGGGGATTTCTGTTTAAGGCAGACAACCAATAGCAGAGCACCCTGCTTGTGATTATAGGAAAGTGGCTAGGCAAACTGTGTTTCATAAAGTTAAAGGTTATACAGTGCTGGCTGTTAAAGGGTATAGGTCTATTGCACTCCTTATTTAAAGAGTGTTATGAAAAACTCCTCAGAAGTTTGCGAGTGTCCTTTCTCAGCTGATAGTGAGACTGAGGTGAGAGAAAAGTCTGGAAGCAAGGTGACAAGGCATCTGTTGTCCCAGTCGGGAATCCCAACATGTTTCAAGCTGACCACCATTGTCCCTGTTCCCAAGAACTCCAAGGTAACCTGCCTAAATGACTATCGCCCTGTAGTACTCACATCTGCAATTATTAAAGTGTTTTCAAAGGCTGGTCATGACACACATAAACACCATCATCCCAGACACCCTGGATACACTCCAATTCGCATACCACCCCAACAGATCCACAGATGACGCAATCTCAATTGCTCTTCATACTGCCCTCTCCCACCTGGACAAGAGGAGAAATAACTATGTGAGAATGTTGTTCATAGACTACCGCTCAGCGTTTCGGTGTATGTGACAATGATTTTTTTTTCTCCAAGCTCATCACCAAGCTTGGGAACCTGGGACTGAACACCTCCCTCTGCAATTGGATCCTGGACTTCTTGACGGGCCGGCCCCAGGTGGTGAGGGTATGCAACAACACCTCCGCTACACTGACCCTCAACACGGGGGCCCCTCGGGATGTGTGCTTAGTCATATTCTGTACTCCCTGCTCACCCACGACTGCGTGGCCATACACGACTCCAACACCATCATCAAGTTTGCTGACAACATGACGGTGGTAGGCCTGATCACCAATGGCGATGAGACAGCCTACAGGGAGGAGGTCAGAGATGTCCACATCACTAAGGACTTAACATGGTCCACACACACCCACACAGTTGTGAAGAGGGCACAACAGTGCCTCTTCCCCTCAGGAGGCTGCAAAGATTTGGCATGGGCCCTCGGATCCTCAAAAAGTTATGCAGTTGCACCATCGAGAGCATCTTGACTTGGTATGGCAAATGCATCGTCCTTGACCGCAAAGCACTACATAGGGTGGTTGGACAGCCCAGTACATCACCAAGGCCGAGCTTCCTGCCATCCAGGACCTCTATATCAGGCGGTGAGGAAGGCCTGAAAAATTGCCGAAGACTTCAGCCACCCAAGCTGGCTCTCGGACCAACAGACTCCGAGACAGCTTCTACCCCCAAGCCATAAGACTGCTAAATAGTTAATTAAATGGTTACATAGACTATCTGCATTGACCCTATCATGCACTGACTCTATGCACACTAACAAGACTATATACAGTACTTTCTGAAAGTATTCACACCCTTTGACTTTTTCCACATTTTGTTGTGTTACAAAGTGGGATTAAAATGGATTTAAATTGATTTATTTGTCAAAGATCTACACAAAATACTCTAATGTCAAAGTGGAAGAAAAATATGAAAAATAAAACACTTATCTTGATTAGATAAGTATTCAACCCCTTGAGTCAATACATGTTAGAATCACCTTTGGCAGCGATTACAGCTGTGAGTCTTTCTGGGTAAGTCTCTAAGAGCTTTGCACACCTGGATTGTGCAATATTTGCCTATTATTCTTTTGAAAGATTTTCAAGCTCTGACAAATTGGTTGTTGATCATTACTAGACAATCACTGGGTGTATTGATACACCATCCAAAGTGTAATCAATAACTTCACCATGCTATAAGGGATATTCAATGTCTGCTTTTTTATTTGTACCCATCTACCAATAGGTGCCCTTCTTTGCGAGGCATTGGAAAACCTTTGTGTCTTTGTAGTTGAATCTGTGTTTGAAATTCACTGCTCGACTGAGGTACTTACAGATAATTGTATGTGTGGGGTACAGAGATGAGGAAGTCATTAAAAAATCATGTTAAACACTATTGCACACAGAGTGAGTCCATGCAACTTATTATGTGACTTGTTAAGCAAATGTTACTCCTGAACTTACAGTATTTAGGCATGCCATAACAAAGGGGTTGAATACTTATTGACTCAAGACATTTCAGCTTTTCATTTTTAATTAATTTGTAAATTAAAACATAATTCCACTTTGACATTATGGGGTATTGTGTGTAGGCCAGTGACACAAAATCTATATTGTAATTTTGTAAGGAGTGTGAATACTTTCTGAAGGCACTGTATCTACCTCAAATACCTCTTATCCCTGCATATTGATCTGATACTTGTACTCCCTGTATATACCTTAATTCTTGTGTATTTTATTCCTCTTGTGTTGCTGTTATTATTATTATTTTTAAACTCTGCATTGCTGTGAAGGGGTCGTAAAGCAAGCATTTCATGGTAGTCTACAGCCGTTGTATTTGGCGCATGTGAGAAATAAAATGTGATTTGAATTGAGCGAGGAAGGCAATATACAAGCATATCACCTGATACCAAGTATGAATGCATGGTTACTTGTAAGTTATAAACAATGTTTGCCATTCACAGTATGAGAATGTCACACAATTTAAACTTATTGCTCATTCAAGATTCAAAATGTAATTTACTGACATTCTATGTGTGATATGATTCTTTGATTCATACAGTAGGCCTACTGTAGCTCAGCTGGTAGAGCACGGTGCTTGTAACGCCAAGGTAGTGGGTTCGATCCCCCGGACCACCCATACACAAAAAATTTATGCATGCATCACTGTAAGTCGCTTTGGATAAAAGCGTCTGCCAAATGGCATATTATATTATTATTATTACTAACACTGGATCCCATATAATATCACTCTACAATTTAGGAGTGAGTTATACCAGTAGGGGGAGACTTTGCATTGAAATGAACAATAGAAATGGACTGACTGGAAAATTCCTTGAAATAATCCTCTGCGGCAGGGTTTCCCAAACTCGGTCCTGGCCCGTTTTGCTAGGGCAAAAAAGTTTAGGTTTTTGCCCTAGCATTACACAGCTGATTCAAATAACCAACTCATTATCAAGCTTTGATTATTTGATTCAGCTGTGTAGTGCTAAGGCAAAAAACAAAATGTGCACACAGGGGGGGTGGCAGGACCGAGTTTGAGAAACCCTGCTCTATTGGGATATAGAGGCCCTCAGGAAAAACAGTTAGTAGCACAATTATAATTTCAAGCTGTCACAGTCATTTCAGTAAAGTACTACTTTGTTACAGGGAAATAATAATATCTGATGATATGTCTGCAGTGATTTAATGGTTATTTATGCCTCTCCATTGGACAGAAGATGCAGATAATTATAACCCACAAATTAAGATCTGTCGTAGCCGGCCGCGACCGGGAGACCCATGGGGCGTCGCACAATTGGCTCAGCGTCGTCCAGGGTAGGGGAGGGAATGGCCGGCAGGGATGTAGCTCAGTTGGTAGAGCATGGCGTTTGCAACGCCAGGGTTGTGGGTTTGATTCCCACGTGGGGCCAGTATGAAAAATACAAAAAATAATGTATGCACTCATTAACTGTAAGTCGCTCTGGATAAGAGCATCTGCTAAAATGTAAATGTTTTATTATTATGTAGGCTATTAAAAGGTATATCATGTCAGTAAAGTTTATGACTCAAAATAAATGTAGATGCAAGAAATAAGACACTTGATTTGATGGCAATTCATTTGATGGCAGCCCGTTGATACTGTCTGGTGTACAGATAGGCAAAGCTCTTGGCTTGAACAATGCACCCATATGGTCAGAGTTACTGTCAATCATTGCACGAGCTCTCCCTCATGACCTGTATTTCCCGACTCTCTTTGCATATAGCAATGCCGTTGAGTTTCTGTGACATGGCCGAATCTAAGCGCGTTATAACAGAACATCTAACTTGCGTTTCTACTATGCTTCAAGTGCATACAGGCTATTATTAAATTTGGATTCAACTGTGAAACATCCAAGTCAAGTGTCCTACGCAGCAATTTGACTCAAACTATACATTTTTGTAGGAAAAAGTGCTTGGAGGAATAACAAAAAGCAACACGTATCCGGTGGGATTCCATTCTAGAGTACAGAAACGCGAGGACTTGGAGCGAGGGTGCAAGGGGAGAGGGGGATAGTCACAAACAGAAGAGGAAGGGGAGAGAAGGAGAAAGATTTGGTATTTTGCCGTATCTACACATTTTATTAAAGGAATAATGAGGAACATTTGGATAATTTTGACCCTCGGCATAACAGCCTTTCTCTCGGGGGAAAGGGTAAGTTTTAAAAGCGAACAATGTCGATTTGCTTGGGGGAGGTAGCTGGGGGAGCAAACAACTTCTAATCTGGGACCACTCACTCTTTCTTATTTGTTATATTGTAACGTTAGCGTACTCGGAGCAATTGTGACTGTAGTGTATTCCTGTTCTGAATTTGACACATTGTAGCCTATCATATTATAACTTAAGAGCAATGTCAATTCAGTTTCGGCCAGAGGTATTTCTTTAACTGTAGTCAATATAAAATAAATAAAAAATGTCTTGGTCTTGGAAACATACTGTACTTGCCCGTCAAGTTTGTTGATGTTGACAATGTTTCAACTTTCAGATTTTGCTTTGAACAGATACATATTATTTTTAGAGGTTGTCTAGTTTAATTTCAGTATTTTAACATCTCCAAAACTCAAATGTCGATGTATGTGGCAGGTTGCTGGTCAAAAATAGAGGAAACGCTTTCTGGATGGAAATGTCAACGAACATCATTTTACAAATCACTGCTTATTATAAGCTATCTGTTATCAGTTTCCCTTTGGGGGTAATAAAACCCAGTCTGGTTCCATTTATGAGGCTTTGTCGTTCAGAATTAATGGCCAATTCATAGGTTAACATTGTGAAATGCAAATAAACGCTTTTGCTGCATGTAGCCTATCCAAACTTGCCTAGCCTATTCTTAGCCGCTGGAAGTAGGGGTGTGGAGGGTTCTGCAGCACCCACTGAAAAAAAATATATATACAAAAAATATGTATTTTGGGGGGGCAAACATTGCTCGGAGAGCAGCTGCCAGCCTGTGCACCTTTTCTGTCACTTTTAGAAAGCAGAGGGCAGAGACAGTGCCATTTGCTCTGCCTGTCAGCTGTTTAGGCATTGCGCCGATTGCTTTGAATTTGATGTTATCATTTGAACTTGGCCTTGTAAGCCTTGTTGTAATCTGATAGCCAGGGGTTCATTTAATTGGGAATTGGGAGGTGGGGAGCCCTCTTTTTTGGTGACCATTAAAAACCAAAAGCTGTTTTATTGCTATTAAAATATAGGTTGTGGTAGCTGTAAGCCTAATTGTTATTTTCATTTATTCGCCCAGTAGGCTAGTGCAATTTTCATTTAATGTAGGGCTATTGGTATGAAAATAAACAACTTGCTATTTAGAGCATTTCCCCAAAATACATGTCTTATTTTTGGCATCAAAGATAATAACAATTGTAGGCTATAACAAATGTGCATTGTCATGCATTGACAGAATGATAATTGAGCACGCAAATAATTAATGATTACCTAGTTGGGCTAACTTTTTTAACTTCTTAATGTAGGCCTACATCATCATCCTCTGCCTGCATCCCTACCTGTAGCCTACCTGCCTCTGGTATAATGCATTTCCACCTCTCACTATATCAGTCTTGCTTGTCCATCTTCCTGAATAAAAAATTAGATATTCTAACAGATCAATCTTGCTGGCACACATCATAAAATATTCCAAAGTTATTTAGCTATAGTGTGGATATATGGCAGTTTTTTTTTGTTTATATAATGAGCACCCAGATGCTGCGTAGGCAACACAATGATATCAGACAGAGACAAGCTGGCCCAGTGAAACATTTCCATGGGCCGCCTCCGCGTTGGCTACTAGGTTGCAATATTAATATTCTCTGAGCAGTCTTGTTAATACAAAATGTTTCAATATTCTCAGAGCAGCCTCGTTCATTGATACAATGTTTCAATATTCTCAGAAACACCTTGTTCATACAATGCTTCAATATTCGCAGAATGTTTCCCTTCCCTGGTGAATAATGCAGAGGCAAGTACAAAAATGAGCTGGGCGCACATATTATAAGGAACATCTCTGAATGCAGAGCAACAATTTTGGTGGGAAGCGCATGAGACAATGACACTGTCATAGTACACTGTATGCACCATTCTACAAGGGTGACTTCATATAGCCTATAGAACAGGGTCTGCAACCTTTTTCATATGAGTGACAATTTACAGTTGATCCTACAATTTCTAAAGATCTGCGTGCCAGTTATGATTTTCATATAAGCATTGAAGGCTACTCAACTGTGCCCAGAAAATGTCTAACTGCCCACAAACAGAATAGCCTAATTCTTGCTGGCTATTAGACAGAGACTCTGTCCATTCAACCAAACGCCACGGAGCTCCACGATGCCTACCTGTACTGAGGCGCTGTCCATTCAGCGGTGCTGAATCACGGGTGTGGCCTTAATGTGTAGATTTTTCTTCATTCCTTGGTCGAGTTTGTTTGTCTTTATGCGTCCTTGTCGATTGTAGGCCTAAGTAATTCCTTCGATGTATGCTTTTTATTTAAATGCGTGTGTAGTTTTCGTAGTTTGCGTTCGTAGTCAACTGTTTTATGCTCTGATTACTTTCACATTGATGTCGGTATTTGAAGTGGGCCTTGATAGCATGTATTATGCATCTATTTCATGTTGCACTGTATGCACTGTGCCACAAGTAGGCTATATTAGTAAATGTAGCCTATGCATGATGAGGTCGAGTAGTACATTGTAGACGCCATTCCACAGACCTTTAAACCTAATACAAACCTAATATTGTGGTCTGGGGGACATTTTGTTTGTTTTTGCTGTTCTCCATATAGCATTTTAGAGTTTTAAAATTGTGTAGAAGTACAGTAAATGAGCTTCAACTGGTGGGTGTATTTCTACACACCCCACTTTGCCATACCATAGGTTTAGCTGAACTGACCCCACTGCCCTCTCCCACCTCCAAACTATGCAGCACCCCCAAACTACTGACCCGCGGCTATGAACCTATTCATAAACTAAACCAGGAAAGTAACCTAGCTATAGGCTTATCCCTATGCTACGTTATGTTGTGTTGCTCAGCTCAGTTTACTGTTTTGGTTATCAGAATCAGACACAACTCCAGACAACCCAACAAGATACTGTAATGTTTACATGCATTTTAGTGAGGGCTAAATAAGTTGTTTATGACGCATTTCCATACAGGATTTACCCCAGTGTATTCTCTAAAAGGCTCAGACTTTTCTGTTTCCTTCTACACGGGCCTCACCCGAGTCTCACTGGGCCATGGCTCTGGTGGACCTGCTCTCACTTGTGGCCAAAGCCAGGCCACTGGTACTTTTCAGCTTGCATTTACATACAAATGGCTAATTCTGAACTTGAACACCTTCTCAGAAAGCAACTGTTTTGATTATGCAGAGGTTGTTGATTCTGCCCTTCACAATTGCTCACTCTCACCCCTAGCTATGAAAACAATTTCCCTAGTATAAGGGTATAATAATAATAATAATAATAATTATAATAATAATAATAATATGCCATTTAGCAGACGCTTTTATCCAAAGCGACTTACAGTCATGCGTGCATACATTTTTACGTATGGGTGGTCCCGGGGATCGAACCCACTACCTTGGCGTTACAAGCGCCGTGCTCTACCAGCTGAGCTACACGCTTGAGCTACACTAGTGTCTGGTGTCTGGTGTTACAGTCGAAAAGCAGCATTAACATATTAGAAACATGTATGGTATGTTTTAAATGATAGAAGTCCAAACTTACTATTATGTGATTGTTGTTTCTATATCATCATGTTTGGAAAAATATCAGTGAGCATTTGTGTCTTTCATGAATTTGGTGCTGTAACTGAACTCTTATTCCAAGTGCCCGCTGTTTTCTCTGTGGCTTACAGACTTGTCACTTGGCTCCACTCCTCTCTGAACGGTTGTCCAATTAGCTGATTCAAACATCAGTGTTTTAATGAGTCATAGGTTTGCATGAGGTCACCCCCAGACTGCACGTTTTTAATAGATGAGCCTCAAAACCAGAAGCCCTTATGTCTGCTTGACTCAAGGTTTCCCTTGGATATGATTGGGGAGAAGTCTCACACCATTGGATACGATTGGGGAGAAACTAAAAGCTCACAAAAACACAAAAGTGGCCATGTTACTGTGCATTTATATTGTTTTGAAGAACGTTGTGATCAGGCAATTGTGAAGAGAGCCTCCCAACCTGTCATTTTCTTTGACCCTTTGGGTTGCATGTAGCCTACCCAGTTATGATCCATGGTTATGTGGGCATGACAACTACAGGCCCAACTGCTCACACATTAATTTCTACAGAACCATGAATGGTTGACTATCATAACCCCCCTCCTCCTCCCTCCCCCTATCAATCTATCGCTTCTCTATCTGTATGTACCCTGCAACAGTGAGAGGCGTATATATCCGCCTCAATGAAACTCGTCATGTGGCATTGATTCTCAATGTTGGCACCCCTGTTGACATGGCAATCAAGTGGTTTGGCTGATAAACACCAGGCAAATCTATGTGTTAATTAGCAGGTTGACGTTTATTGTCATGAATCTGGCCCTGGAGGTAGAACTGAGCGATTTCCGCTAGATGGGCCAGCTGCAAAGTCAAAATTGGCTATATGTGACCGACCGGCTCGATTTTGAAATGGTATATTGGATAAAAGTAGAGACTCAGAGCTAGAAAATGGTATATAATACACTACAGTTGAGGAACATTGGGAAAGTAATTCTGCTTTGAAAGTTGATAAACTTGTAGCCCCACTTTTAAGAAAATGGCCCTTTAATGTTTTCGTACACCTACTGGAGAGCTCTTTGTCTACACCCATTCAGCATCATTCACACCCTCTTAAGCCTTAGCCCCACCCATCTCTTTAAGGATTCACATGTGAGGACATGTGCTAAACTGAGTGAGTACGGTAGTGTACTAAACAACCAAAGATTTCAAGACTAAAGGCTGGTTTATACTACGTCTATTGACATGTCTGTAGACAGGTGTCACAGTGACATCATGAACATTCTATTCTCGTCCGACATCAAACTTGTCGTTGTCGTTATGAAAAAGTATAAACACAAAAATGACAGGCTGCAGGACATCAGCAGCCTGGTGGTCCAAAATAGCATAACTGGTATATTTTAACACCAATAAACCCATCCGTTTAAAAATGAATTTAGTATATGACAATCTAGCAAACCAGGCAACTAAAAGCAACTTTCTAAACAATGTTTTTATTTATTTTTTTAGCTTGTTAGCTAGCTAGCTAACGTTAAGTTAGCTGGCTAGCCAGTTCAAATAATGACCATATCATATAGCTGATAATGTCTTAACTTTAGCTAATTTGTATTCATTATTATAGGAAAATAAACTCACAACTAGATCATTATATACAAGTTAATGGCGAGCTAATTACAGAAAATAGATAACTGTTGTGAGTGTAATTAAATAAAAGCAGGGTATTCTACCGGATAATTTCAGAACTTGGCCACTGTCTCGTTGGCCTAACGTTATATCGTAATTTGACTTTGGTGCAGGTCATGTTGTTCTTCACATTACCATCTCTGGTAAACACGCTATATCAAATAAACGTTTTTTTTTTAAACATGCACAGGATACAGAAGGTGTAAACGGTACAGTGAAATGGTTACTTGCATAGTGGAGTCTTTTGTTTAGACATGTAGCTAGCTAGCTAGCAAAACAATTAACCATAATCCCAACTCATAATGCATGAATCTGCAGGTAGCTAAAGCTTACCAACTAGGTTCAATGTTAGCTAGCTAGCAAACATTAGGCTATACAGTTGAAGTCGGAAGTTTACATGCACCTTAGCCAAATACATTTAAACTCAGTTTTTCACAATTCCTGACATTTAATCCTAGTAAAAATTCCCTGTCTTAGGTCAGTTAGGATCACCACTTTATTTTAAGAATGTGAAATGTCAGAATAATAGTAGAGAGATTTATTTCAGCTTTTATTTCTTTCATCACATTCCCAGTGGGTCAGAAGTGTACATACACTCAATTAGTATTTGGTAGCATTGTCTTTAAATTGTTTAACTTGGGTCAAACGTTTCGGGTAGCCTTCCACAAGCTTCCCACAATAAATTGGGTGAATTTTGGCCCATTCCTCCTGACAGAGCTGGTGTAACTGAGTCAGGTTTGTAGGCCTCCTTGCTTGCACACGCTTTTTCAGTTCTGCCCACAAATGTTCTATAGGATTGAGGTCAGGGCTTTGTGATGGCCACTCCAATACCTTGACTTTGTTGTCCTTAAGCCATTTTGCCACAACTTTCGAAGTATGCTTGGGGTCATTGTCCATTTGGAAGACCCATTTGCGACCAAGCTTTAACTTTTTGACTGATGTCTTGAGATGTTGCTTCAATATATCCACATAATTTTCCTTCCTCATGATGCCATCTATTTTGTGAAGTGCACCAGTCCCTCCTGCAGCAAAGCACCCCCACAGCATGATGCTGCCACCCCTGTGCTTCACGGTTGGGATGGTGTTTTTCGGCTTGCAAGCAACCCCCTTTTTCCTCCAAACATAACAATGGTCATTATGGCCAAACAGTTTTATTTTTGTTTCATCAGACCAGAGGACATTTCTCCAAAAAGTACGATCTTTGTCCCCATGTGCAGTTGCAAACCGTAGTCTGGCTTTTTTATGGCGGTTTTGGAGCAGTGGCTTCTTCCTTGCTGAGCGGCCTTTCAGGTTATGTCGATATAGGACTCGTTTTACTGTGGATATACAGTGAGGGAAAAAAGTATTTGATCCCCTGCTGATTTTGTACGTTTGCCCACTGACAAAGAAATGATCAGTCTATAGTTTTAATGGTAGGTTTATTTGAACAGTGAGAGACAAAAAAATCCAGAAAAAATTATAAATTGATTTGCATTTTAATGAGGGAAATAAGTATTTGACCTCCTCTCAATCAGAAAGATTTCTGGCTCCCAGGTGTCTTTTATATAGGTAACGAGCTGAGATTAGGAGCACACTCTTAAAGAGAGTGCTCCTAATCTCAGTTTATTACCTGTATAAAAGACACCTGTCCACAGAAGCAATCAATCAATCAGATTCCAAACTCTCCACCATGGCCAAGACCAAAGAGCTCTCCAAGGATGTCAGGTACAAGATTGTAGACCTACACAAGGCTGAAATGGGCTACAAGACCATCGCCAAGCAGCTTGGTGAAAAGGTGACAACAGTTGGTGCGATTATTCGCAAATGGAAGAAACACAAAAGAACTGTCAATCTCCCTCGGCCTGGGGCTTCATGCAATATCTCACCTCGTGGAGTTGCAATGATCATGAGAACGGTGAGGAATCAGCCCAGAACTACACGGGAGGATCTTGTCAATGATCTCAAGGCAGCTGGGACCATAGTCACCAAGAAAACAATTGGTAACACACTACGCCGTGAAGGACTGAAATCCTGCAGCGCCTGCAAGGTCCCCCTGCTCAAGAAAGCACATAGACAGGGATGTCTGAAGTTTGCCAATGAACATCTGAATGATTCAGAGGAGAACTGGGTGAAAGTGTTGTGGTCAGATGAGACCAAAATTGAGCTCTTTGGCATCAACTCAACTCGCCGTGTTTGGAGGAGTAGGAATGCTGCCTATGACCCCAAGAACACCATCCCCACCGTCAAACATGGAGGTGGAAACATTATGCTTTGGGGGTGTTTTTCTGCTAAGGGGACAACTTCACCGCATCAAAGGGACGATGGACGGAGCCATGTACCGTCAAATCTTGGGTGAGAACCTTCATCCCTCAGCCAGGGCATTGAAAATGGGTCGTGGATGGGTATTCCAGCATGACAATGACCCAAAACACACGTCCAAGGCAACAAAGGAGTGGCTCAAGAAGAAGCACATTAAGGTCCTGGAGTGGCCTAGCCAGTCTCCAGACCTTAATCCCATAGAAAATATGTGGAGGGAGCTGAAGGTTCGAGTTGCCAAAGGTCAGGCTCGAAACCTTAATGACTTGGGTAAGATCTGCAAAGAGGAGTGGGACAAAATCCCTCCTGAGATGTGTGCAAACCTGGTGGCCAACGACAAGAAACGTCTGACCTCTGTGATTGCCAACAAGGGTTTTGCCACCAAGTACTAAGTCATGTTTTGCAGAGGGGTCAAATACTTATTTCCCTCATTAAAATGCAAATCAATTTATAACATTTTTGACATGCGTTTTTTTCTGGATTTTTTTGTTGTTATTTTGTCTCTCACTGTTCAAATAAACCTACCATTAAAATTATAGACTGATCATTTCTTTGTCAGTGGGCAAATGTACAAAATCAGCAGGGGATCAAATACCTTTTTCCCTCACTGTAGATACTTTTGTACCTGTTTCCTCCAGCATCTTCAAATCAAATCAAATTGTATTTGTCACATACACGTGTTTAGCAGATGTTATTGTGGGTGTAGCGAAATGCTTGTTCTTCTAGCTCCGACAGTGCAGTAATATCTAACATTTTCACAACATATACCCAATACACACAAATCTAGTAAGGAATGGAATTTAAGAATATATACATATATGTACAAGCAATGACAGAGTGGCATAGACTAAGATACAGTAGAATATTATAGAATAGAATACAGTATATACAAATTAGATGAGTAGTGCAAGATATGTAAACATTATTAAAGTGACTAGTGTTCCATTTCTTAAAGTGGCCAGTGATTTCAATAGGCATCAGCAGCCTCTAATGTGCTAGTGATGGCTATTTAACAGTCTGATGGCCTTGAGATAGAAGCTGTTTTTCATTCTCTCGGTCCCAGCTTTGTTGCACCTGTACTGACCTCACCTTCTGGAGGATAGCGGGGTGAACAGGCAGTGGCTCGGGTGGTTGATGTCCTTGATGATATTTTTGGCCTTCCTGTGACATCGGGAGCTGTAGGTGTCTTGGAGGGCGGGTAGTTTGCCCCCGGTAATGCGTTCGGCAGACCGCACCACCCTCTGGAGAACCCTGCGGTTGTGGGTGGTGCAGTTGCCGTACCAGGCGGTGATACAGCCCGACAGGATGCTCTCAATTGTGCATCTGTAAAAGTTTGTGAGGTAGAAGAGGCTCTGTTGCGCCTATTTCACCACACAGTCTGTGTGGGTGGACCATTTCAGTTTGTCAGTGATGTGTACGCCAAGGAACTTGAAGCTTTCCACCTTCTCCACTGCGGTCCTGTCAATGTGGATAGGAGGGGTGCACCCTCTTCTGTTTCCTGAAGTCCACGATCATCTCCTTTGTTTTGTTGACGTTGAGTGAGAGGTTATTTTCCTGGCACCACACTCCCAGAGCCCTCACCTCCTCCCTGTAGGTGGTCTCGTCATTGTTGGTAATCAAGCCTACTACTGTTGTGTCGTCTGCAAACTTGATGATTGAGTTGGAGGTGTGCTTGGCCATGCAGTCATGGGTGAACAGGGAGTACAGGAGGGGGCTGAGCACACCCTTGTGGGGCCCCAGTGTTGAGAATTAGCGAAGTGGAGATGTTTCCTACCTTCACCACCTGGGGGCGGCCTGTCAGGACATCCATGATCCAGCTTAATGATGAGCTTAGAGGGTACTATGGTGTTGAATGCTGAGCTATAGTCAATGAACAGCATTCTTACATAGGTATTCCTCTTGTCCAGATGGGATAGGGCAGTGTGCAGTGTGATGGCGATTGCATCGTCTGTGGATATATTGGGGCGGTAAGCAAATTGAAGTGGGTCTAGGGTGACAGGTAAGGTAGAGGTGATATGATCCTTGACTAGTCTCTCAAAGCACTTCATGATGACAGAGGTGAGTGCTACGGGGCGATAGTCATTTAGTTCAGTTATGTTTGCTTTCTTGGGTACAGGAACAATTACATTTACATTTACGTAATTTAGCAGACGCTCTTATCCAGAGCGACTTACAAATAGGTGCATTCACCTTATAGCCAGTGGGATAACCACTTTACAATTTTTGTATTTTTTATTGAAAATATAATAAAAAAATAAAAAAATGGTGGGTTGGGGTAAGGGGGGGGTAGGGTTGGGGTAAGGGGGGGGGGGGGTAGAATGATTACTTTATCCTATCCCAGCTATTCCTTAAAGAGGTGGGGTTTCAAATGTCTCCGGAAGGTGGTGAGTGACTCCGCTGTCCTGGCGTCGTGAGGGAGCTTGTTCCACCATTGGGGTGCCAGAGCAGCGAACAGTTTTGACTGGGTTGAGCGGTGGTGGCCATCTTGAAGCATGTGGGAACAGCAGACTGGGAAAGGGAGAGTTTGAATATGTCTGTAAACACACCAGCCAGCTGGTCTGCGCATTCTCTGAGGACGCAGCTAGGGATGCCGTCTGGGCCGGCAGCCTTGCGGGGATTAACATGCTTAAATGTCTTACTCACGTCGGACACAGAGAAGGAGAGACCACAGTCCTTGGTAGTGGGCCTTGTCGGTGGCACTGTGTTATCCTCAAAGCGGGCGAAGAAGGTGTTTAGCTTGTCTGGACGCTGGTTTTCCTTTTGTAGTCTGTGATTGTCTGTAGACCCTGCCACATACGTCTTGTGTCTGAGCTGTTGAATTGCGACTCCACTTTGTCTCTACACTGATGTTTTGCCAGTTTAATTGCCTTGTGGAGTGAGTAGCTACACTGTTGTATTCTGCCATATTTCCAGTCACCTTGCCATGGTTAATGTGGCGGTTCGCGCTTTCAGTTTTGCGCGAATGCTGCCATCTATCCACGGTTTCTGGTTAGGGTAGGTTTTAATAGTCACAGTGGGCACAACATCACCTATACACTTCCTGATAAACTCAGTCACCGTTTCAGTGTATTCGTCTAAATTATTTTCGCAAGCTACCCGGAACATATCCCAGTCCGTGTGATCAAAACAATCTTGAAGCGTGGATTCCGATTGGTCAGACCAGCGTTGAATAGTCCTTAGCATGGGTACTTCCTGTTTTATTTTCTGACTATAGGAAGGGAGGAGCAAAATGGAGTCGTGGTCAGATTTGACGAAAGGAGGGCGGGGGAGGGACTTATAACCATCCCAGAAGTTCGAATAGCAATGGTCGAGGATTGTAGCAGTGCGTGTACAACAGTTGATATGTTGATAGAACTTCGGCAGCCTAGTCCTCAAATTTGCTTTGTTAAAAATCCCCGGCTACAATAAATGCAGCCTCAGGATATGTGGTTTCCAGTTGACATAAAGTCCAGTGAAGTTCTTTGAGGGCCGTCGTGGTATCGGCTTGAGGGGGGATATACACGGCCGGGACTATAACCGAAGAAAATTATCTTGGGAGATAATACGGTCGGTATTTGATTGTGAGGTATTCTAGGTCGGGTGAACAAAAGGACTTGAGTTCCTGTGTGTTACTGCAATTACACCATGAGTCATTAATCATGAAACCCACCCCTCCGCCTTTCTGCTTCCCGGAGAGATATTTATTCCTGTCTTCGCGATGAACAGAGAACCCATCTGGCTGGACCGATTTCAACAGAATATCCCAAGAGAGCCATGTTTCTGTGAAACAAAGTATGTTACAGGCCTTGATGTCTCTCTGGAAAGAAATCCTTGCCCGGAGCTCGTCGAGCTTGTTAACCAGAGACTGAACATTAGCGTGTAGTATACTTGGAAGCGGTGGGTGGTGTGCGCGCCTCCTAAGTCGAACCAGCATGCCGTTCTGAGTTTCTCTCCTCCGCCGGCAATGTTTTGGGTCAGCCACTGGAATCAGTTCAATTGCAAACAAAGGATCTGCTTCAGGAAAGTCGTATTCCTGGTCGTAATGCTGGTGAGTTACCGCCGCTCTGAAATCCAATAGTTTTTCCCGGCTGTATGTAATGATACAAAATACTTTCTGAGCTAATAACGTAAAAAATAATACATAAAAACAAAATACCGCAACGTTTCCTAAGAGCTAGTCGCGAGGCCGCCATCTTCGTCGGCGCCAGGATATGAGTCTATCGCTTACAAGGTCCTTTGCTGTTGTTCTGGGATTGATTTGCACTTTTCGCACCAAATACGTTCATCTCTAGGAGACAGAACGCATCTCCTTCCTGAGCGGTATGACGGCTGCGTGGTCCCATGGTGTTTATACTTGCGTACTATTGTTTGTACATATGAACGTGGTACCTTCAGGCGTTTTGTCAAGCAAAGAGGCACTGAGTTTGAAGGTAGGCCTTGAAAGACATCCACAGGTACACCTCCAATTGACTCAAATGATGTCAGTTAGCCCATCAGAAGCTTCTAAAGCCTGGAATTTTCCAAGCTGTTTGACGGCACAGTCACAGCCTGGAATTGTGATACAGTGAATTATAAGTGAAATAATCTGTCTGTAAACAATTGTTGGAAAAATTACTTGTGTCATGCACAAAGTAGATGTCCTAACCGACTTGCCAAAACTATAGTTTGTTAACAAGAAATTTGTGGAGTGGTTGAAAAACAAGTTTTAATGACTCTGTGATGAGGTGGTGTTGAAGGAGTCAGGCGCAGGAGGGTAAATCACAGAATAACAGGCTTTAATCCGCAAAATACAGGTTTACGCAGAAATGCGTCAAACATACTCCAGGGCACAAAACAGGCGCACTGGAAAATACAAGGCACACGGGAAAATACTCCCATCGATACAAAATACACGAGCTCCACCGAGCTTCACTAACCACCACAATAAACAATCACCCACACAGACAAGGAAGCAGAGGGAACACTTATACAATGACTAATGAGGGAATAAGGACCAGGTGTGTGTAATTGAAGACAAGACAAATGGAGTGATGATAAATGGATCGGCAGTAGCTAGTAAGCCGGTGACGCCGAACGCCGAAACCTGCCCAAACAAGGAGGGGAGGCAGCCTCGGCGGAAGTCATGACAGTACCCCCGACGTATGGCTCCAGCAGCGCGCCGACCCCGGCCTCTGGGACAGCCAGGAGGACGCGGAGCAGGGCGAGCCGGATGGCGACGGTGGAAATCCCGTAATATGGAGGGATTGAGGATATCCCTCACCGGGACCCAGCACCGTTCCTCCGGACCGTCTCCCACTCCACGAGATACTGAAGGCCCCCCACCCGATGCCTCGAATCCAGGATGGAACGGACAGAGTACGCCGGGGCCCCCTCGATGTCCAGAGGAGGTTGAGGGACCTCCCGCACCTCAGACTCCTGGAGCGGACCAGCTACCACCGGCCTGAGGAGAGACCCATGAAACGAGGGGTTAATATGGTAATCAGGGGGGAGTAATAACCTATAAGTGACCTCGTTGACTCTCCTCAGGACTTTGAACGGCCCCACAAACCGCGGGCTCAGCTTCCGGCAGGGCAGGTGGAGGGGCAGATTCCGGGTCGAGTGCCAGACCCGATCCCCAGTACAAAGACGGGGGCCTCACTGCGGTGGCGGTCAGCGTTGGCCTTCTGACGACGCACGGCACGTTGGAGGTGAACGTGGGCAGCATCCCACGTCTCCTCCGCGCGCCAAATCCAGTCATCCACCGCAGGAGCCTCGGTCTGGCTCTGGTGCCACGGTGCCAGAACCGGTTGGTAACCTAGAACACACTGGAAAGGCGTTAGGTTAGTGGAGAGAGTTCTGGGCATATTCTGCCCACGGCCACTCCCCCGGCCGGTCCTGGCAGTAGGACCGCAGGAACCTACCCACGTCCTGATTTACCCGTTCCACCTGCCCATTACTCTCGGGGTGGAACCCAGAGGTCAGGCTGACCGAGACCCCCAGACGTTCCATGAAGCCTTCCAGATCTTGGACGTGAACTGGGGACCTCGGTCAAACACTATATCCTCTGGTACCCCGTAGTGCCGGAAGACGTGTGTAAACAGGGCCTCCGCAGTTTGCAGAGCCGTGGGGAGACCGGGCAGAGGAAGGAGGCGGCAGGCTTTAGTAAAGCGGTCCACAACGACCACAATAAACAATCACCCACACAGACAAGGAAGCAGAGGGAACACTTATACAATGACTAATGAGGGAATAAGGACCAGGTGTGTGTGATTGAAGACAAGACAAATGGAGTGATGATAAATGGATCGGCAGTAGCTAGTAAGCCGGTGACGCCGAACGCCGAAACCTGCCCGAACAAGGAGGGGATGCAGCCTCGGCGGAAGTCGTGACATTCTCCAACCTCCAAGTGTATGTAAACTTCCGACTTCAACTATAACTAGCAATGCAAATGGCTCTGATATGCTAATAATATTACTACACAGATCATACACGTAAAGTTAGTTAACAAACCAGCCAGCTAACATTAGCTAGCTAGCTAACAGTACTCTTTAACTTGCAATGATAATGACTTTCTGACAAAATTAGAAACTTATAATATCTGAAAATGTAGCTAGTTAGACTCTCTTACCCGTATACATGGATGAACGCTTCTCCCTCTCTGTCACGGATGCCATAGTTGCCCTTAGTTTGAAGATGTATTCCGAAGACAGGTGTTTTATACAACATCCTTCTGTGTATTCTCTTTACGACTCCCTCAGCATATTTACAATCAAATACCAGAATTTTCTCCATCTCCTTAGCTATCATACTCTGCTTCCACTGGACATTCCACTGATTTCAAAACTCGCTCCTCCAGAAAGTGGAGAGCATTAGCAACACAGTTCTTCGTGATATCTTTCAAAAAAGCTGTGTTAGAAAGGATTACCTACACATACTGAGCAGCTCATGTTATAGAAAGAAGCGTGCTACATGGCAGACCAATCTGAACTTATCTCTCAGCTTGTCCAGCCCATCCATTTTCTCAGCCAATCATGGCTAGCGGGAAGATTTCTGTCTTTTTCCGTGGCTAAACCAACTAGGCTCATCATTTGACAATTGTATTCGTATTTACAGATGGCATACAAGTTTGTTATTAAGGCACATGAAAGTTCACATGTTCCAGAAGGCATTTCTGCCCCAAAACGCATTTTGATAAATAATTTACATTCAAATGCCTCTCCTGTGAAGTAGTGACGTGCGACATACACCTAGTTTCGTGAAACTAGTCACATATCGTAAAAAATCATGAAAACTAAAATGAGGTTTTTGGTCTAAATTTAAGGTCAGGGTTAGGCATTAGGGTTAGCGTGTGGTTAAGGTTAGGGCTAGGGTTAGGTTTAAAATAAGTTTTTATGACTTTATGACTGTGCCAACTAGTGACCACTCAGTAGAGCTGCCTCCAGGGCAAGATTCATGACAATAAATGCCAACCTGCTGTCAATTACCATATGCCATCAAGCACAGTCGGTACTGTACCCATTAGATAAGACATGTCAGCTACATGGACTATACAAGGTGTCAAGCGTTCGACAGGTCTGCTGGCCCATGTTGACTCCAATGCTTCCCACAGTTCTGTCAAGTTGGCTGGATGTCCTTTGGGTGGTGGACCATTCTTGATACACACGGGAAACTGTTGAGAGTGAAAAACCTAGCAGCGTTGCAGATCTTGACACAAATCGGTGCACCTGGCACCTACTACCATACCCCGTTCAAAGGCACTTACATCTTTTGTCTTGCCTATTCACCCTCTGAATGGCACACATACACAATCCATGTCTCAATTGTCTCAAGGCTTAAAAATTATTCTTTAACCTGTCTCCTCCCCTTCATCTACACTGATTGAAGTGGATTTAACAAGTGACATCAATTAGGGATTATAGGTTTCACCTGGATTCTCCTGGTCAGTCTATGTCATGGAAAGAGCAGGTGTTCTTAATGTTTTGTACACTCAGTTTATATAGGGAATAGGGTGCCAATTGGTACACAGCCATAGTCGAGGGTGATCTATAATGCCCTGACCAGTCCCCATCTGTGATTTTATTTCAGTGACTTTTTACGTTTTTAAGTGGTTATTTCCTGGAACCCGGATGCAAGACAGTTGGGCCCTAGCTATGTTTTGGTGTCCACTAGTTGCCAGATATAGGAACCTGTAATTTGTGTCATGTATTGGTGGGAACCGTGGGTGTTCACCTCCTTTCAAATGGGTGATTAATGTCAGGCTAATGCTGTCTCAGTGTCTGAAGCAGGACCTCACAGGAATGACTCCGAAAGGGCCTTGGCCATGTAATCTTGGGACACTCAAGGACAATGAGTGGGGAAAACCTCAAAAGTGGAGTGGAATTTCAGTGTTATCTATACACTTAGAGGGACTTTGTATCTAACAAAATAGGTGATTGTTTACAATCTGTATATCATAAAGCATTACACATCTATAAGCACACCATCAAAGCATGAATACTTAAATTAAGTTGTAATAATGCTATGTAGCTATAAAGCAATGTTTATGATGTGCTTATGAATTGTATTGTATGCTTTATGATCCCGTGCCATTAAATAACACTGGCACGAAATCAAGGGGGTCAGGGGAGATGTATCCATGGATAGAACTAAACAGCACATCAGAGCTTCATTTGTTGTTCATTTGTTTTGTGTTCACTGATTAAGTAATGTTGTGCCCGAGTAGCACAGGCTGCTAGCTGACCGCTGGATCACCCCAAACTCCTGCCAGCTCCTCACCTGAGGCGCTTTGGCTTCGGCATTAAAGAAGACAGTAACAACAAACTGCATTAACTAGCAGGCCCAGAACCACAGATGCCAGGCCTTTTTTATTTCCTAGTTATACCATTTTCAACCAACTTTATTGAAATTCCTGTAGATTCTTACGACTTTTCTGAATATTTTGACTGGAATATTTGTACACTTTTATAAAAGTAAACTATTTAAGAAGTGCATCATCTCTAATTTAAGGCATGATGAATAAATAAAATGTGTGTCTGCAGTGGACAAAATATTATATTTCCTTAGGATGGGATGGAACATTCTAGTCTTTATCTGGGAGCAGCCTTTTAGGTACATACAGACACATAGAAACCGAGGCTAAGTTTGTTGGCTGCGTTTTTACAAACCTACCACACATCAAATCAACGTCTATTGGTCGCGTACACAGTTTAGCAGATGTTATAGCGGGTGCAGCTAAATGCTTATGTTACTAGCTCCTAACAATGCAGTAAAATGTCAACAAGTACACAAATGTATACAGTACCTGTCAAAGGTTTGGACACACCTACTCATTCAAGGGTTTTTCTTTATTTTTACTATTTTTTACATTGTAGAATAATAGTGAAGACATCAAAACTATGAAATAACACATGGAATCATGTAGTAACCCAAAAAGTGTTAAACAAATAAAAATATATTTTATATTTGAGATTCTTCAAATAGCCACCCTTTGCCTTGATGACAGCTTTGCACACTATTGGCATTCTCTCAACCAGCTTCATGAGGTAGTCACCTGGAATGCATTTCAATTAACAGGTGTGCCGTCTTAAAAATTCATTTGTGGAATTTCTTTCCTTCTTAATGCATTTGTGCCAATCAGTTGTGTTGTGACAAGGTAGAGGTGGTATACAGAATATAGCCCTATTTGGTAAAAGACCAAGTCCATATTATGGCACGAACAGCTCAAATAAGGTTTGTACAGCAGTAGTTATATAGGATGAGCTATGACTAGAATACACTATATACCTGTGAAGTGGGTAAAAAAGTATGTAAACTTTATTAAAGTGACCAGTGGGAATAGTCATGTCTTGCTGTGTGCAGAATCTACCTCAAGCCCTTTCCTGGGTTGTATTCATTTGCTCCCTATCTGCCAAACATTATGTAATCTCTAATGGATTCTACAGGCTGAGGCTCCTTGGGCCTCTGAAGGAAGGCGTCCTTCCCCTGTGCTCGTGTTTTGTCATCAGCCACGCAGCCCTGCTTTGTAGACCCAACCCCAAAGCTAAGACTCGTTACCGCTCTGTCTTGAGTTGCTGTGAGAACAGTTGCATTATTATTCCCTTTAAGACAGCTGAAAAGAATGAAGGCTAAAGTTTTTTTAAGAAGAGAGAGATGCAGCACCACGCTCTGCTTTGCAGACACTCAAGAAGCGAGTGTTTGTGTCAGCCTCGCGAACATCTGCAGGACGTATGTGTGTTTGTTTGAAAGGAACAGCTTTTCCTCCCTCTCTCCTCTCGACTAGTTGGAAGGGATTCTTTCATGAGGCTGAGGTTGTGTGTGTGTGTGTTTCTAAAAGACAGTCAGTCCAGCCTTCTAGTTATGGGGAAAACACATTGGGGAGAGGCAGCACATGGACAGTGGTTTAACTTTGGCCCCTTCCACCATGCATGTGGCAGGTGCAGTAAGGAGCCACAATTTGACAAACTAGTGACCCCTCACCTTTCTTAACATGGATGTCAAGTTTTTGTTGAAAACAGTAACTCACAGCAGCTTTCATTTAAAAAGCAGCCTCTCTCTCTCTCTCTCTCTCTCTCTCTCTCTCTTGATTAGCATAGCAAATGGAAAGTTCCTTCAGTGGATTGCGGTGAAGGTTCTGTGGTTGTGAGAAAGAGAAGAGGGGAAAACCCTGTGTTTTCTTGGCTTTCTTCGTTTATTACTCTGCCTGCAGCCTGGTTACACTTTCAAGGAGGAGGAGAGTGTGAATTTGGCGAACAGGTCTCCCTCTGTCTGGTGCTTTACTGCGGGGGAACGTGTGAGGTCCGTCTGACTTGGCGGGGGCGGGTGTGATGGCAGACCCATGTGCCGAGCAGGATAGCACTGGATTGGGCTAGTTAGGACAGTAATGAGAGTTAAGTGTTTGGCTTGAGCACAGCATCACAGATCTGCCTGATACTATCCCCAGAAAATCTGGGTTGCCAAGAGAAATAACGTCTGTATTGTGTCAAAAAAGCAATTTGTCCTTTCCCTCATTGAAATAAAAAATGTATGATACAAAAATCGCCCGGCCAAACTGCGCAATCGGAGGTGAAGGGCCTTGGTCAGGGAGGTGACCAAGAACCCGATGGTCACTGACAGAGCTCCAGAGTTCCTCTGTGGAGATTGGAGAACCTTCCAGAAGGACAACCATCTCTGCAGCACAACTCCAATCAGGCCTTTATGGTAAAGTGGCCAGACGGAAGCCACTCCTCAGTAAAAGGCACATGCCCTCCTTGGAGTTTGCCAAAAGGCACCTAAAGGACTGTCAGACCATGAGAAACAAGATTCTCTGGTCTGATGAAACCAAGATTGAACTCTTTGGCCTGAATGCCAAGCGTCACATCTGGAGGAAACCTGGCACCATCCTTACAGTGAAGCGTGGTGGCAGCATCATGCTGTGGGGAGGTTTTTCAGTGGCAGGAACTGGGAGACTAGTCAGGATCGAGGGAAAGATGAACGGAGCAAAGTACAGAGAGATCCTTGATCAAAACCTGCTCCAGAGCGCTCAGGACCTCAGACTGGGGCAAGGTTCACCTTCCAACAGGACAATGACCCTAAGCACATAGCCAAGACAATGCAGAAGTGGCTTCGGGACAAGTCTCTGAATGTCCTTGAATGGCCCAGCCAGAGCCCGGACTTGAACCTGATCGAACATCTCTGGAGAGACCTGGAAATAGCTGTGCAGCGACGCTCCCCATCCAACCTGACAGCGATTGAGAGGATCTGCAGAGAAGAACTTCCCAAATACAGATGTGCCAAGCTTGTAGCGTTATATCCAAGAAGACTCAAGGCTGTAATAGCTGCAAAAGGTGCTTCAACAAAGTACTGAGTAAAGGGTCTGAATACTTTCTAAAAACATGTTTTTGCTTTGTCATTATGGGTATTGTGTGTAGATTGATGAGGGAAAAAAATGATTTAATCAATTTTAGAATAAGGCTATAACGTAACAAACTGTGGGAAAAGTCAAGGGGTCTGAATACTTCCCGAATGCACTGTGTGTGATTGTGTAAAATTGTGTTTTTACTGTTGCCACATGTAAAGGAAGGCCATCTCCATGGTGTTTCAGGTTCAATAATGCATCTGGGTGGACATTCTTTAATCTGTGCCTCCTTTCACACTCAAATCATATTTTATGTGGCATGGAATTACTCTCAAGTCACTTCATTCAAAACTTAAACTTTGACCAACACTCTCCAACTCCTTGCTCAGACTGGGGCACACGCAAGCCACACTAAAAGTTACAGAAATCTTATTGGCTCTGAGTTTCATAGTTTGTGATCAAGCTTGTTGGTCTGCTGTTGTATATCTGTGCCTGTTAAATCAAATGTTGCTTGGAGGCCTCTCCCTGTCCCTATTGGCTCTGTTCTCCTTTATAGACAAGGATCTGAGTGGGAATGTGCTCCATCTGTGGCGTGTTATCCAAAAATGGAGGATATATGAAGAAGGCATGACGTCAGCTTAACTTTTTCCATCTCACTCCAAGATTGCTCTGGAAAACGACACGGCTCATTTACACATCTGTGCTCACTCATATTTACGAACCCGTTTTATCGGTTCTAAAAAGCACCTAATTGAAACCTTTACTGTGCTCCACCAAGCAGAAAAATTTACTTTTATATCTGGTGTGTCCATTGTTTTCCCTGGCTTGATTCTATGCAGCACTGAATCAGCTGCAGGGTGTAAATCGTGCACTCTAAGCAGGGTGTGTTAGGGACCACAAATTATACCTTATAATCTCGTAATTTAATGTTTTCATGAGAAATGTCCCAGATTCCAAAGGCGTTTGAGGAACTTCCGTAATGAAATGGATGGAAATTCGTTAGAGGCTTTCAAAATAGCACCTCTCATTCGAATGCTGTGGTCATGTGTAAACCTTTCTCTTTTACTCAATGGCACTGAATTTAAAGTCCCTGATGGAGCACTCATGAATATTCAGCAGAGTAGTGGTTGTCATAGGAACAGTTTTATAAAAACAGGAAGTACTTTAGTTCTCTGTCTAGTTACACCGTACCGTAGGGAAATGCTTTTCAAACCAATAATTGCCCACCAAGGCACAGCTATTTTTTACTCTCTTGCTCTCCGTATAGCATGTAGGAAAATTGCCTCCAATTCAGATTCGGTTCAGTTGTACAAAGACGTTTTCACCTTTTGTGTTTTGTAAAATAGCTACATTATATTATCCTCAATCCTAGGCGTTTTTAGAATACAGCTTCCTGCATCTTCTCATTTGGATCCAGAAGACAACCATGATGTCATGATTGAAAGTCTCTTTCAAGATGTTCTGTAGTTTGATTCTCCAGGGCAGCTGTGGCAGACACACTGTCCAAAGGCCTAAACCCTTGCCACATCATCGAACAAAGACAGACAAAGCGTCATCCAGAAAAGGGCGAACCAACAGTCATCAATGGAATGGGACAAACATAGTACAAGTCAAATGTAAAGCCCAGCTAGACGAAACAGAAAGAGATTAGGTGGATCTTTAATCACTGCAGGTCAAAATGCACCTCAACCAAGTCTTTGACGTGCTCAGACGCATTAATGCACCCGTCCTGCGAGCCCGTTAATCTTTACTAATGCATTCTGTTAACACCCATCTATGTGCTAAACACCAACTGTAAACCTGGCGCAGCCAGATAGCCATGTCCAGTGTCCTGTAGCACTCCCATTACCGAGAGAAAGAACGAGGGCACTCTAATTCAACGGGGGAGGAGGCTATAGAGAACCGTGTCAGATGGAATCCATTTTGATATTAAATGCAAATGCCACTGACACGCTCATTTCCTTGCTGTCCTTTTGAGGCGACTGCACAGTCCTAATGGGTGGAACATTTCAAGGAAAGCCTCCAAATAAACAAGAGTCGGCAGAGGGCTGTCGAGTGGGTGGCGTTCCACAGTCGGGCGAATTTTGGCCCCCCGTGACCTCATTGGAAATCCACTTTCCCAATCTGTCACCTTTGATAGTGTGTATATCATATCTCTGATATAAACGGCTCCCTGTTTTTTTCCCATCCCTGATTTCGGAGAGACTGGGCCAAGGTCATTGCTTTTCGAATCTTGGCATTTTCATGCTATGCTTAAACTTGTTAGCCTGGCGTAACGGAGGAGGGAGGCTTGATGACTTTGATGACGATAATTTGTTTCATCAAGTGATTCAGTGGCTGGCTGGAATGAGGGCCAACTGCCCTGACTCCAGACCCAGGATGTCCTGCAGAGACAGTCAAGCCTCATGGACCTACCATACCAGTCAGTGCCTGGAACTAGATATTAGGTACAGACTTACAGAGTCTTCAGAACCTCTTCAGAACGTTCCCGAGTTCATGGCATCTTTTGAAGCGTTGTGTTACCCTTTCGTCTTTTTGTGTGGCTTCACATCTCAATGTTTGACTTATTGACCACATAAGGCATCTTGACAGGTTTTGTTGGGGTCTAGGCTACAAATGCTTTGAAAACATCTGTACTTGTGTGGGGTATAGTAGTGGCTCCCCTTTAGTGTGGTGTGTACCACCACAATCTCTGCTCTCCAGCTTTACAGCGCTATGCATCTTTTCTGTTCCCGCTTAGAGGTCCGGCCTTCAAAGTGTTTCGCATACTAGCTACTGAGACCTATTCAAAGGCTCTAAAGTTGTGTTTGAAGTTTCTGGTAACCAATGAAAACACTGGCTAGGTGCTTGTGTGTCTCTGGGACCAATCAGAATGCTTATTCTACTGTATCCTAAGCCTATCCATATGGAGACAGTAGGACAGAGGGTGGAGCACAGGGGCCTTGTGTTATTTCAGTAACTCAGGGAAAGCGAGATGGCAGACTTCATTTTTTTTATTTTATTTTATTTTATTTCACCTTTATTTAACCAGGTAAACCAGTTGAGAACAAGTTCTCATTTACAACTGCGACCTGGCCAAGATAAAGCAAAGCAGTGCGATAAAAACAACAACACAGAGTTACATATGGGGTAAAACAAAACAAAGTCAAAAATACAACAGAAATACATATATATAGTGTGTGCAAATGTAGCAAGTTATGGAGGTAAGGCAATAAATAGGCTATAGTGCAAAATAATTACAATTAGTATTAACACTGGAATGATAGATGTGCAAGAGATGATGTGCAAATAGAGATACTGGGGTACAAATGAGCAAAATAAATAACAATATAGGGATGAGGTAGTTGGGCGGGCTAATTTCAGATGGGCTGTGTACAGGTGCAGTGATCGGTAAGGTGCTCTGACAACTGATGCTTAAAGTTAGTGAGGGAGATAAGTGTCTCCAGCTTCAGAGATTTTTGCAATTTGTTCCAGTCATTGGCAGCAGAGAACTGGAAGGAATTGCGGCCAAAGGAGGTGTTGGCTTTGGGGATGACCAGTGAGATATACCTGCTGGAGCGCAGACTACGGGTGGGTGTTGCTATGGTGACCAATGAGCTAAGATAAGGCGGGATTTGCCTAGCAGTGATTTATAGATGGCCTGGAGCCAGTGGGTTTGGCGACGAATATGTAGTGAGGACCAGCCAACAAGAGCGTACAGGTCACAGTGGTGGGTATTATATGGGGCTTTGGAGACAAAACGGATGGCACTGTGATAGACTACATCCAATTTGCTGAGTAGAGTGTTGGAGGCTATTTTGTAAATGACATAGCCGAAGTCAAGGATCGGTAGGATAGTCAGTTTTACGAGGGCATGTTTGGCAGCATGAGTGAAGGAGGCTTTGTTGCGAAATAGGGAAACCGATTCTAGATTTAACTTTGGATTGGAGATTCTTAATGTGAGTCTGGAAGGAGAGTTTACAGTCTAACCAGACACCTAGATATTTGTAGTTGTCCACATACTCTAGGTCAGACCCGTCGAGAGTAGTGATTCTAGTCGGGTGGGCGGGTGCAAGCAGCGTTCGGTTGAAGAGCATGCATTTAGTTTTACTAGTGTTTAAGAGCAGTTGGAGGCTACTGAAGGAGTGTTGTATGGCATTGAAGCTCGTTTGGAGGTTTGTTAACACAGTGTCCAATGAAGGGCCAGATGTATACAAAATGGTGTCGTCTGCGTAGAGGTGGATCTGAGAGTCACCAGCAGCAAGAGCGACGTCATTGATATACACAGAGAAAAGAGTCAGCCCAAGAATTGAACCCTGTGGCACCCCCATAGAGACTGCCATAGGTCCAGACAACAGGCCCTCCGATTTGACACATTGAACTCTATCTGAGAAGTAGTTGGTGAACCAGGCCAGGCAGTCATTTGAGAAACCAAGGCTATTTAGTCTGCCAATAAGAATGCGGTGGTTGACAGAGTCGAAAGCCTTGGCCAGGTCAATGAAAACGGCTGCACAGTACTGTCTATTATCGATCGCGGTTATAATATCGTTTAGGACCTTGAGCGTGGCTGAAGTGCACCCATGACCAGCTCGGAAACCGGATTGCATAGCGGAGAAGGTACGGTGGGATTCGAAATGGTCGGTGATCTGTTTGTTGACTTGGCTTTCAAAAAACTTTTGAAAGGCAGGGCAGGATGGATATGGGTCTGTAACAGTTTGGATCTAGAGTGTCACCCCCTTTGAAGAGGGGGATGACCGCGGCAGCTTTCCAATCTCTGGGGATCTCAGACGTTACGAAAGAGAGGTTGAACAGGCTAGTAATAGGGGTTGCGACAATTTGGCGGCTAGTTTTAGAAAGAAAGGGTCCAGATTGTCTAGCCCAGAAGATTTGTAGGGGTCCAGATTTTGCAGCTCTTTCAGAACATCAGCTGTCTGGATTTGTGTGAAGGAGAAGCGGGGGGGCATGGGCAAGTTGCAGCGGAGGGTGCAGAGCTGGTGGCCAGGGTAGTGGTAGCCAGGTGGAAAGCATGGCCAGCCGTAGCAAAATGCTTGTTGAAATTCTCGATTATTGTAGATTTATCGGTGGTGATAGTGTTTCCTAGCCTCAGTACAGTGGGCAGCTGGGAGGAAGTGCTCTTATTTTCCATGGACTTTACAGTGTCCCAAAACTTTTTGGAGTTAGTGCTACAGGAAGCAAATTTCTGTTTGAAAAAGTTAGCCTTTGCTTTCCTAACTGCTTGTGTATATTGGTTCCTAACTTCCCTGAAAAGTTGCATATCGCGGGGGCTATTTGATGCTAATGCAGTACGCCACAGGATGTTTTTGTGCTGGTCAAGGGCAGTCAAGTCTGAGGAGAACCAGGGGCTATATCTGTTCTTAGTTCTGTATTTTTTGAATGGGGCATGTTTATTTAAGATTGAGAGGAAATTACTTTTAAAGAACAACCAGGCATCCTCTATTGACGGAATGAGATCTATATCCATCCAGGATACCTGGGCCAGGTCAATTAGGAAGGCCTGCTCGCTGAAGTGTTTTTGGGAGCGTTTGACAGTGATGAGGGGTGGTCGTTTGACCGCGGACCCGTTACGGACGCAAGCAATAAGGCAGTGATCGCTGAGATCCTGGTTGAAGACAGCGGAGGTGTATTTAGAGGGTAAGTTAGTCAGGATTATATCTATGAGGGTACCCATGTTTACGGATTTAGGGTTGTACCTGGTAGGTTCGTTGAGAATTTGTGTGAGATTGAGGGCATCTAGTTTAGATTGTAGGATGGCCGGGGTGTTAAGCATATCCCAATTTAGGTCACCTAGCAGTACGAACTCTGAGGATAGATGGGGGGCAATTAATTCACATATGGTGTCCAGGGCACAGCTGGGGGCTGAGGGGGGTCTGTAGCAAGCGGCAACAGTGAGAGATTTATTTCTGGAAAGGTGGATTTTTAGAAGTAGAAGCTCAAACTGTTTGGGCACAGACCTGGATAGTATGATAGAGCTCTGCAGGCTATCTCTACAGTAGATTGCAACTCCACCCCCTTTGGCAGTTCTATCTAGACGGAAAAAGGTGGAACAAAGGAACTATTTGAGGCAGTTTGAGAGGGACTAGGGGTTCTACAGTGAAATTGTATAATAAGAACTAACCCAAACAGCAATAGGCAAGGCATAATTGACATGGGAGAGAGGCATAAAGCAGTCACAGGTGTTATTAGAGAGAGCTAAGACAACAACTGGAAATAGCGATAACGTTTGGGCTAAGGCTAAACAGAATAAACAGGACAGGGTACCGTGTAAAGGAACAGTCCAGCAGGCAACAGCTGTGCAGCTGAGTAATCATAAGGTCCAGTGAACAGCAATATGTGAGTCCGAGAGCAGTTCAAATTGGTGCTTCAGCACAGCTAGCAGGGAGCACAGTTGTAGTTTGCGTGTGCTAGCGGGCCGGGGCTGGCAGATGGATCTTCGTGGTCGTCGCAACGGGAAGCCTGTTGAAACCACATCAGACTATTTCGTCGGCAGACCAGTCGTGTTGGATCGGCGGGGCTCAGTGTCAACACTAGGAGGTCCCGTCCGGTTGACAGAGAGGTAGATAGCCGGGAGATGGGCCTGAGGCTAGCTCAAGGCTAACTGGTGCTTGCTATAGGGCAATGGTAATCAGCCAACAACAGGTTGCAGCTAGCTAGCTGGTTGCGATGATCCGGCGCTAGGGTCCAGTGATTCCGGCAGAAAGTCCAATAAGCTCTGGGTCGATAGCACGCTGGGTCGATAGCACGCTGTGCAGACTGTCCGACGAATTGTCCAGGCTAGAGCTAGAGCTGGCTGGTGGATAGTGTAGGCCACGGACAGTGGTGAAGACGCTAACGGTGACTAATAGCAGTAGCCATTCAGTTGCAGCTACACTATTTTCAGCTTACGGTTCTTGATGAAAGTTATAAAGAAATAATAGAATCCTTTCCACGTTGGGTGAGGCGGGTTGCAGGAAAGTCTATTTAGTTAAAGAATGAAAAGTAAAAATTGAGAAATATATACAAAATAGACAAAAAAACAAGAAACGGGATATTTACACAGGGACAATGAATAAAAGCGACCGCACTGCTACGCCATCTTGGGGTCAGATAACTGCACATTCTTCAGGAATTACAGCAGAAGGATAGAATTGGGCTGCGTAGCGAGAGTAAGAATTGGCAGATACATTAATCGATCACAATCGGTGGTTCCTGACGGAGGACAAAACGGTACATTTAGGAGGTTCTGGCCGTGTATGTGTGTGTGCGTGCATGCGTACGTGTGTGTGCCTCTCGGTCGAAAGTGTGTTTTCTGTATTGATAAAGTGGGCTTCTCCAAGGGTCCAGAGGGGGAAGATGCTCCTTCTGCCACACAATCATTAACGATTGAGAAAGCAGCCAGGCCGTGGTACTGGTACAGGACCTATTTCTGTTTCCACAGCTCAATTATTTACACAGAATGGAATATGAATGAGACTTTTTGCCTCCTCTTTCTCAAATATGAGCTCAGGGCTAGAGCGCTGCTTTGAACAGTCACACAAAAGCTCCATAGAAACCAAGCAAACCCGCTTTTTGTAAAAGCCCTGATATTTATATTCAGAGGGTAGCTTATATGCCTATGGGTTTTGTCACTTCATAACTTTATTGCATGGAATACAAAAAAAGAGACTGGAAAATCCTGGTATATTACGGCTGTTTTACAAAAGTTGTCTACATAATGTGCTGTAGATGATATTGTCCAGTTGTTTACCCCTGCTTTGTGAGCTGACTGTGGCTACGTTGTTTTTCAGTGAATAAGCCAAGAATGCACTCCCAGCAGCTGGCATGCATATGTAAAACATGGAGGGAAAATGATTTTCCTTTTGTTGTGGAGCGGTTTGTTTCAACAAACATGGAAACCAAATCGGATGGAGCAGTATTATTCTGTCAAGTGTCACACACACAGTCAAATGGCTTCCTCTCTGTAGTGGTGTTTGATCTCTTCCTGTGTACGAGGCCATAAATCGCTCCCTGAACGCCGGCTATAGCAGCTAATCTTCAGCAGATGCCACTTCCTAAACTGATAATCCACCCAGTAATTGTGTGACTGTGTGAAAGGTTAGTATGTAAGTGTGTCCTCCACACCATAGTGTTACCAAAACAGGAAGAGGCTACATATTTAAAGCTGTGGCATCATTCAGAGCAGCTTTGTTCTATGAGAATCTGAGGTTTAGGTACATTTTGTATGCATCTATGATGCACTGTTGAATAGTCTGTGACTGTCCAAACCTGTAAGGCAACTATCCCAGCTCCCAGGGCCTTGATGTGATAATGTCTAATTAATCGGCTATTAGATGATTCTTGGCTTCCCACTCTTCATATGTTGCCACTTGACTTGAGCATGCCTTTAGGGTTGTTATTGTTTCCATCTTACCTCATAGTGCGGTCAGTGTATGTAGCTTGCGGTGAGGGCTAGTGCCTCAGTGTGAAACTTTAGACCTGTCACTGAATCAGTGTTTGAACGTAGCGACGGGGCATGGCTACCCCGACCAGAAAACGACTAACCCCCCTGGTCCTGGATCACAGTCCCTGCAGGTTGTGCTGAGACCTGGTTGGTGCTCCAGTCATTTTTTGTGCTAGCGTCGGTTTTGTGCTCTGCTGGATTAGCCCTGGATAATGGGATCAGAGATCACCACCTGCCGCTCTCGCCCGGAGTCCTCCATCTCTTCTTCCCTCCCTTACACCATTAATGTTTCCTCTTGCTTCTCTCCTCCTCCCCCTGCCGTTACTGACTGTGTGTCGCTCCCTTCATCAACCTCTCAATATTCACTTTCCCCTTCCTCTTCATAGTCAACATCATAGTCAGCATCGTCATGCCCTCAGGTACACTAACAGATGAACAGATACGCCCCCCACTCCTCTCAGAGGAACTAGCGTCATCACCACTATGGCAACTCTCTCTCCACTACTTCTCTCCCTTGTTGTTCTTTATTTAATCTTGGCCAATATCTATTTTTTTCCTACCTATCTCTCACTGCCCACCCTCTTCCTACTGTCTCCCTCCCCACCTCCCCCCCCCACCAGAGTGCATTGCCCTCCTGACTCCCATGAACACAAATCCTCTTAAGGGAAGGGTTGGATGGGAATTAAATTGCTGCACTGTGAAGATTGAAGCAGATCAGCCACTGGAGCGGTGAAATCGTCCCCGTCCCCCACCTGTCCACCCTCCCTTATACACATGGCCCATATCTATCCAGATAAGGGCCCATTTGCAGCAGTGTGGGAGTGAGAGATGGACTGAGCTTTGGAGTAATTTGGCATAATTCTTTCAGCACAAATGGGGAAAAGGCCATATGTATAAATTAGCTTTAGTGTGGGTGAAAGAGCATGAACTTTTCCGCATCCCACTGGTCCGTTCTTAAGATTTATTGTGGTAAATGAAAGGAATAAAGATTGGAGATGACAGTAAACTCTAAAACTATGATCTAACACATTTGGAAAATAATCTTGTTACGTCAACACAACTTGACGTAACACAACTTGCCTGTCCATGCCTGTAAAATTGGATAAGTTATCAAATAAAAATACAACAAATCCTCAAAAGTCACATGCAATCTCCATTGCGCCTTGGTTACCAAGAGACAACGAAAGGCCCCCCAAAGAGCCACTTTTCTGCTTTACGTTGTGAGGAAGACAATATGACATTGTGGTCAAGTCACCTTTGACCCCTGCTCCTAGGAGCTCTTTCATGTCAAAGCCCTTCCTGGCTGCATGGGGTTAATGAGCTGGCTCTGAAAAACTCATGAGTTTCCTGTTAAGAAAAGGGTTAAAAGCCTGGATGGAAGCCGGACAAAGGCACACACTGCAACTTTTTTGACCACTCTGGCCGAGGCTTAGAATCTGGATTAAATTAAATTTTGAACCAGCAGCTAATTTATCCATCACGCCCCCCTCCCTGGATGCCATAGCTCTTTTAGAGGCCAGGGGAACCAAACACAAAGGCTTTGAGTGATGCTGATTGAAGCCATGCCTTTATCCTGACACACTGAAGGGGATAGCAGACTGTTTGAAGTGTGAATGAGAAGTGCCTTGTGACACAATGGCAACAGTGGCATGGATCAGAGGTAATGCTAGCTAGCGTAGTGGTTTAGTATAGCTGGCTTAGGCTGAAGCACATGAGTCGAGGTGACTGGTGACTTCTTTGGTCGCCTTTGTGCCTGAAATTCTTTCCAAGCATGCCATTGTTGAAAAGGCTCAGAACGGGGATACAGCCAAACAATACAAATAGGTCAGTCTTGAGAAGGTTTTAGATTAATCTACAGTTTGAATGTTTTGTATACCTTTTGGAGTGGTATACAAAAATGTAATAATCTGTATTGTGCTACTGTGTGGGCAGTAGAAAAAAAGCATAAAAATACATATTGTACAATTAATTACTCACGCACATGCCCATGCTTTGTTTACAAAGTGCAGTCAGCAGTGCAGAACATGGGTCTGGGTGAAAACATATGGTCCTCTGAGTGCTTCTATATGCTGTAGCATAGACCTCTCCTCCCCTTTATTCATCCAGGGGGTAGCTAGCTAGCAGCACCTGTGTTTGTGGAGGAATGTTGGATATGGCAGACACGCTGTGGCCTGAAAGGGTGCATTCATCTCCTGCTGTTGAGCCCTGCAGAGCACCAACACACAGACTAATAGAGGGGTTAGAGGGGGATCGGGGGGGCTGGGAGCTGGGACATGCGAGGGAGCATGTTTCCCTGTGTCTGTGTACATGTGAGAACACATGCTGCTTCATGTGTTTGTGCCGCTCTGCATGCTTGGAGGTTTGTGTACCAAGGCAGTGTACTAGAAAGGTCTGCCGGGCAGCCTCCCTCATGACCCAGGTGTTTATTCCTGTTTTACATAACTTATTTTCATGCAAAAACCTTGAATTGAGTCCTTGGAAGATGAAATTGAATACTGTTAGGAGGATTTGGTTCAGTCATTGTCGTTGTCCATGTCAAAGTCAAATTATACATTCCTCTTCTTATTCAAACAATGCAGTAATCAGGAATGAATCTTTGGTGAAAAGTATCCATCCTCCTCCATTCCCTCCCTCTGGCTCATATTAAGATATAAGGAAAAAGCGAAGGCCTGTTTTCTCTCTCCAAGAAGAGGACTTGGCAGATCCTCTCAGCATTCCTCCTCCTCCGATAACTTTTCATCAGGCAGGAATGCCTTTCAGTCGCTGACAGCTCCCAGCGGAACGGTACGAATCTGGACCACACGCCGGCCAGCTAAGCCAGCCCCGTGTTCAGGAAGAGCCCAATCACACTCGAGTGTTGCATATCAAGCCAAAGAGATGAGCGCTTTGAACAGAACCCAAGGCCTGCTTCCTGCAATATTCATCCTGCATACTCTCCCTAATGTGCACAGGCCCCATCAAGAATAGTCAAGCATACCTGCCAGCCTGGGAGCAAAAGTATTAATTTCAAATGGAAATTCCGGGAAACAGGCCTCTCTTCCACCTGTAGGCTAAAAGCTAAGTAAGAGATCATTAATGTGCTGCAGGTGAAGTCAGAAAGGTGGAATCTACATCTTTGAGGCCATAAGGACAATTAAACATTTCCCCCCACATGGCCACCAGGGATTTTACTACAGGAATGGATATCCGGTCTGTTTTATATTAAGATCATTGAGTCACGGTAGAATTACTCGGACTTGGGGAATGAGCTCTTGGGAAAGTGTTAATTTTCTTCAACGTGATTGTCTGGAGCCGACCGCGAGGCAGGCCTGCTCATTTTCCCCATGATTGAAAGAGCCTCATCTTGCTTTAATGTGCCTCTAGCCAAAAGTGCTTCAGTAGAGGTTACCGTGTGAGCCAGGTCTGGTCCGGCTAATAATTAAAGTTGAAACTGATGACACCGGTGTAATTGTGTGTGTGTGTGTGTGTTGGCTGCAGTAATTGCTCTTACCTGAGGCTTTCAAATGTCCCCTCATTTGCTTTCTCTTTTGTGCGCTGTCCTTTTTTAACTCTCTCACTTTCTCCCTCCCCTCATCAACCTCTCTTTAGGTGATATGAGCCATGATGAATAAGGCCAATGATTAACTGCCTGGTGGAGTAATTCAGTGTATATAACCTGAATAGATCTAATTTGTTAACTGCTCTTCCACTATCGTCCTCATAGTAATTTTATGGAGACGTTTGAGGACCAACAGTCATTGCCTTAATTTTCTCAAAGGGCTTTGCATGAAAATGTGGCCTTGGAAAGGATGTTGCTGAAAATGTCTTATTTTCCTGCGAACTGGAATGCGAAAGGAAGGACTGTTCAAACCTTTACTGAAAAGTACCTTTGTGATAAAGAGTATGTTGCTGAGTTAGTCAGGGATGTGTGAAATGAAAGCTAAGCGGGTACAAAGGCAGGACGAAAGAACAGAGCGTCTCCAACGACATTCAGACAAGTCATAACCGGTCAAATGGTGAATTTGCGAACACGGCATGGTACCTTTCCACTTCAGACGATATCAATTAGGGGGTCAGTGGTTTGCTGAGGATTGAAACTTTTCTAAGCCCCTTCCCCTCTCTCCCCACCCCTGTTAAACAAGCAACATCCTCCCCTCACAGATCTGCCCCCTGAAGAGACCTACCATTCATGTTTACACGGGCACCATTTTGACTGGCCCAGTGTTATTTGTGTGGATAGTGGACTTTATATATTGTAGTCAAGTAAGAACGTTGCTCCTGGATGTGGGAATTCTAGATTACTGATGCTTCTGAACTTGTTTAGTTTTTTGTTATAGCTAGAGGTCTTAGGGTTATAGAATATGAGACCTGTTTTATATAGGCCTAAGCACTTAAAACCATCCTATGCTTGTTTCTCTTCAGCCTTGCCTCTGTTACAGCTTCCTATTTCCACTGTGACTTGAGGGAAGAAACCTGCCACGCAGCAGCAAATCTTTCAGTTTCCCTCCTCACAAAAATAAAATGACTCGCAGGTGAAGCCCATTTCCCAGCATATTGGGTTTCCGAGCTGACAAAGAATCTAGGGTTTCTTGTGCGTATCAAAATATGTTTAACAGGGCCGAGGAATTTCCCAATTCCCAACCTTAGGGCAGGCAGTATTCCAAATGGTAGACTTGGGATTCCATAGAGGGCTGTGTGCAGAAAGAACTCTGTCACGGTCTACAGGCTTAGATGCCATAGAGCTGAGGTATTCACTAAAAACTTTACATGTTGAAACCACATGAGCCACATTGCTTCTTATTATTTGATTGGTACTGTGGGGGGTTTCACTCAAGGTTTACATTAACTTTACATTAGGCTCTTCAGGTGCCTCAGTGAATGGGTCAAGCAGACAGGCTTTAATTGGTATGCGGGTAAAATATTTAGTGGTCTGAGATTAAGTTAATTAGCCATAATGTGATGCAGCGTGTGTGAGCGTTCACACACATTCACACACCGAGACCACAGCGAAATTGGCACATATGTCGCATGTTATGTTATATTGCAACATTGCAAAATGATTGTGTCTCATGAATCGTGTTATAGTTTATGATTCATGGTCTCATTCAGGTTTACATTCAGGCCATTATAATACACATTTCTTGTCTTATTTGATCTTGCTGAACTGCGTAAATAGGATTGTACAGGTAGGGGTGAAAGCAAGGTTTATGTTATTGTCCCACGGCCAGACTATCAATGAGCCTCTGTTTTCGTTGGAAACCATGAAATTGACTTTCTTCGTCTCAAGAAGAAATGGTGCGATAGAGGAAGTCATAGCTGGAGTATATTGTCTCTTATTGGGCCTCTGTAGGAAAAACATTGGATTTCTTGGCACTGGCTCAAAAGAAAAGTATTTTGTTAGTCTGTACTATCAGGTTCTTTATGATTCTTGCCTCATGTTATATTTATGCAGTCTGAGGTAGATTAATCGTCAGTGTATGGGAGGACGGAGTTAGTCAAGCCTCTCTGTTCTCCTTCGTTAGACATTTTTGCAAAAACTACTGAGCCTGGTCTTATTTCAGTCAAACTGTAACAAAGGTTTCCCCAGCCAGCTTATGCAGCTCGTGTTTGTTCACATATGGATGTAGTTTAAGGTAGTTTGAGGTGCTTGACTGGACTTTGACATGTTGTTTGTTTGGAGGACTAAAGCAAAGCTTATGCTGAAAATTCTTTATGCCCCCCATGTCAGAACTTGACTGCCTTTTTGGGGGTATAGAATGTCCTTGCTTTGTGGAGAACTGAAGAAGCCTATATGTTTAATGGTTCTCAAAGTGCTGAGCATATTTACCCAGCAGTATGTGGTGAGCTGATCCAGTTCCATAGGGCAGCAAGGTCTGCTGGTTTTAATTCTAGCGCAGTCCCAGACAGTTTACTCAATCTTTATGAGGACATAAAGATCAGCTAAATGACTGCTCTCCGCCATTAATTTGATGATGAAGTCCACTGCACCACGAAATGAAAAGGTAACAAATACACCTGGAAACCCCCCCATGTCAACCCAAGTGTGGCACTGCTTTGAAACAGGAAGGAGCAATAGAATCTAGATTACTTTCTGAACTTTCCAAAGGAGCACTTCATTTCAGTGTTCATCATTCAGTTCATTACGAGTGATGAGAGTGTGGAATCAACCAGCGATCAATTGTTCAAAAGGTAGTCATAGAAACACTGTCAACACTGGTCTGTGTAGCTCATCTTAACTGTGTCTTTGTTTTCCAATTAGGACTTTAAAAACATCAATCATTAACCAGAAAGCCCTATTATGAATGCATTATTTATGCTATAATGCATGATGCAAAAAGGAACATGTGGCAAAGTGAGCTGCTAGCAACAAAGCCAGATTAGCAGATTCTGTTTCCTGGATTTTGTGGTAAATGTCAACACACACACACACCAAGCTACAAAGCTGTCCCCCACACTCTGGGAATAGCTCCAGGGCACACTGTCTGGTTTTAGGGAGAGTTTGATTTGTGTTAACTTCCTGCAGTTTCAGCCCCTCCCCTCCCCTCCAGTGTCTCAAAGACTATCAATTAGTTCCTTATTATTATCCCCGGGAGCGCAATAAAAGTTTAAGGTTCTGAAGAGCGCTGAGAGGCAACCCTCCACCCTACTCCCCCTCCTTTCCTCCACGACCACAACCATTTGCTTAGCTTGTGGGTCAGTGTTTGAACTCCCCCTCCATTGCTGTAGACTTGTAGCCTTTTTTAACTAATTTCTCAACCCCAATTACATTCGACAAGCAAACCCTCACCAACAAACATCAATTATGAAGACAGCTTGCTCCTGCCGGTTGTTTGTTTAGCATTAGTAGGTGCTAGCGTTAGCCTACAAAATGGCCTCCAACAGGTGCCAACATAGCAGTCCATTGTTGTTGTCATTATCTCTTAAGACATAAAGTGACACACTAAACACCACATAGGACTGATAATGATTTCAAGGTTTTACTGTTAACCTATAAAGCGTTACATGGGCTTGCTCCTACCTATCTTTCCGAGTTGGTCCTGCCGTACATACCAATACGTACGCTACGGTCACAAGACGCAGGCCTCCTAATTGTCCCTAGAATTTCTAAGCAAACAGCGGGAGGCAGGGCTTTCTCCTATAGATCTCCATTTTTATGGAACAGTCTGCCTACCCATGTGAGAGACGCAGACTCGGTCTCAACCTTTAAGTCTTTACTGAAGACTTATCTCTTCAGTAGGTCATATGATTGAGTGTAGTCTGGCCCAGGAGTGTGAAGGTGAACGGAAAGGCTCTGGAGCAACGAACAGCCCTTGCTGTCTCTGCCAGGCCGGTTCCCCTCTCCACTGGGGTTCTCTGCCTCTAACCCTGTTGCAGGGGCTGAGTCACTGGCTTGCTGGTGCTCTTTCATGCCGTCCCTGGGAGGGGTGCGTCACTTGAGTGGGTTGAGTTACTGACGTGATCTTCCTGTCTGGGTTGGCGCCCCCCTTGGTTTGTGCTGTGGTGGAGACCTCTGTGGGCTATACTCGGCCTTGTCTCAGGATTGTAAGTTGGTGGTTGAGGATATCCCTCTAGTGGTGCGGGGGCTGTGCTTTGGCAGAGTGGGTGGGGTTATATCCTTCCTGTTTGGCCCTGTCCGGGGTTTCTTCGGATGGGGCCACAGTGTCTCCGGACCGCTCCTGTCTCAGCCTCCAGTATTTATGCTGCAGTAGTTTATGTGTCGGGGGGCTGGGGTTAGTTGGTTATACCTGGAGTACTTCTCCTGTCTTATCCAGTGTCCTGTGTGAATTTAAGTATGCTCTCTCTAATTCTCTCGTTCTCTCTTTCTCTCTGAGAACCTGAGCCCTAGGACCATACGTCAGGACTACCGGGCATGATGACACCTTGCTGTCCCCAGTCCGCCTGGCCTTGCTGCTATTCCAGTTTCAACTGTTCTGCCTGCGGTTACGAAACCCCTACCTGTCCCAGACCTGCTGTTTTCAACTCTTAATGATCGGCTATGAAAAGCCAACTGAGAGACCTGAGCCCTAGGACCATACGTCGGGACTACCGGCCGTGGTGACTCCTTGCTGTCCCCAGTCCGCCTGGCCTTGCTGCTATTCCAGTTTCAACTGTTCTGCCTGCGGTTATGGAACCCCTACCTGTCCCAGACCTGCTGTTTTCAACTCTTAATGATCGGCTATGAAAAGCCAACTGAGATTTATTCCTGATTATTATTTGACCATGCTTGTCACTTATGAACATTTTTGAACATCTTGGCATGGTTCTGTTATAATCTTCACCCGGCACAGCCAGAAGAGGACTGGCCACCCCTCATAGCCTGGTTCCTCTCTAGGTTTCTTCCTAGGTTTTCGCCTTTCTAGGGAGTTTTTCCTAGCCACCGTGCTTCTACACCTGCATTACTAGCTGTTTGGGGTTTTAGGCTGGGTTTCTGTACAGCACTTCGAGATATTAGCTGATGTAAGAAGGGCTATATAAAATAAAATTGATTGATTGATTGATAATAAGAGTAAAATCTTCACGTTTGAACCACTGCATCTCGAATCCAGCCATTCTAGCCCACTCAAGCCAATTGCTCTCACCCAGTCACCTCCAATCCTTTCCTCCCAGCCAGGTCGGCCACCGGGAAAAGCCGTAGCCATCTATCCGTTCAGGGCCAATAAAAGCCACCTCGTAAACGTGTCTGTGGGAGAGAGATGGGAAGGAGGCCAGGCCAGAGTGGTGGCAGTATTGATTTCTGTATGGATCCGTGGCTCGCTGAGTTTACAGATAAACTCACACCTAACTGCACTACTTTGTTATTTAACACAGACACACCCAGGCTTTTTTTCCTTCAGAAAATCATTGACTTTCAGGGTTCACTTTTGTTTTCCGCAATCCTGGGGAGAGGAGACTGATTTATTTTGATAGTACAGTGGTAGCCAATGGTCTTAAGAAATATGAAAGGACAGCATTGCAAGTCAAGTACTTCTGATGTAATGGGCCTCTCTCACCCTCGTAGTTAATTTGAGGTTCTCTTAAGGAAATATTTTTGAGCGGGAGCAGAGCAACAGACCGACAAAGAATGTCTGAGGCACTGTCTGCCCTCTGTCTCTTGCTTTCCACTCCCGTCAGTGATGTAAGCCTTACTTTGTGTGCGAGCCCATGCGTGTGTGAGAGCCAATGTATGTGAGTGTTTTCGCGTGTGTCTGCATACCTTTGAGGAACACTCTTTTCCTCCCGTCTCCCCTGTATTGGGGTGAGTTAATATTGACCGTGTAAGAAGTGAATGCAATGTGTCAACACGGATTAGAGACGGGTCAAGATGGCTCACCCAAGTTACCCTACACTACCCCCACGACCCATAGCCACCCACCCCCACCCTACTGTAACTACCTCCTCTCAGAATAGCGCTAGCTTACAGCTAACTGCACACGCCATAGTGAGAGCCTCTTTGGCTTTCGGACACCGCCAGCCATGGGCTTGACGGTTTAACAGGCTTTTAGCAAAGCAACCTGCAGGCAACAGATTGTCTACTGCAGCGCGTAATCTCTCTCTCTCTCTCTCTCTCTCTCTCTCTCTCTCTCTCGCTCTCTCCTCTTTCTATATCACTCGCTCTCTCTCTGTCACTCTCCCTCCTTGTCACTCTCACTCGTTTCTGCCTCTCCTCTCTCCTCCCCCTCTCTTCTTCCTCGTCTATTATATTTATTTCTCGATATACACTAATGTTCAAACGTTTGGGGTCACTTAGAAATGTCCTTGTTTTCCATGAAAACATACATGAAATTAGTTTGAATAGGAAATATAGCAAAATGCATAGGAAATGTAGTCATTGACAAGGTTAGAAATACATTATTTTTAATAGAAATAATAATTGTGTCCTTCAAACTTTGCTTTCGTCAAAGAATCCTCCATTTGCAGCAATTACAGCCTTGCAGACCTTTGGCATTCTAGTTGTCAATTTGTTGAGGTAATCTGAAGAGATTTCACCTCATGCTTCCTGAAGAACCTCCCACAAGTCGGATTGGCTTGATGGGCACTTCTTACGTACCATACGGTCAAGCTGCTCCCACAACAGCTCAATAGGGTTGAGATCCGGTGACTGTGCTGGCCACTCCATTATAGACAGAATACCAGCTGACTGCTTCTTCCCTAAATAGTTATTGCATAGTTTGGAGCTGTGCTTTGGGTCATTGTCCTGTTGTAGGAGGAAATTGGCTCCAATCAAGCGCCATCCACAGGGTATGGCATGGCATTGCAAACTGAGTGGCGCAGTGGTCTAAGACTGTGCCACTAGAGATCCTGGTTCGTATCCAGGCTCTGTCGTAGCCGGCCGCGACCGGGAGACCCATGGGGCGGCGCACAATTGGCCCAGTGTCGTCCAGGGTTGGGGATGGAATGGCCGGCAGGGATGTAGCTCAGTTGGTAGAGCATGGCGTTTGCAACGCCAGGGTTGTGGGTTCGATTCCCACGGGGGGCCAGTATGACAATTTAAAAAATGATGTATGCACTCGCTAACTGTAAGTCGCTCTGGATGAGAGCGTCTGCTAAATGACTAAAAATGTAAAAAATATGTAAATAGCCTTCCTTCTTCAAGATCCCCTTTACCCTGTACAAATCTCCCACTTTACCACCACCAAAGCACCCCCAGACCATCACATTGCCTCCACCATGCTTGACACATGGCATCAAGCACTCCTCCAGCATCTTTTCATTTGGTCTGCGTCTCACAAATGTTCTTCTTTGTGATCCGAACACCTCAAACTTCGATTCGTCTGTCCATAACACTTTTTTCCAATCTTCCTCTGTCCAGTGTCTGTGTTCTTTTGTCCATCTTTAATCTTTTATTTTTATTGGCCAGTCTGAGATATGGCTTTTTCTTTGCAACTCTGCCTAGAAGGTCAGCATCCCGGTGTCGCCTCTTCACTGTTGACGTTGAGACTGGTGTTTTGCAGGTACTATTTAATGAAGCTGCCAGTTGAGTACCTGTGAAGCGTCTGTTTCTCAAACTGTCCTCTTGCTCAGTTGTGCACCGGGGCCTCCCACTCCTCTTTCTATTCTGGTTAGAGCCAGTTTCTTGGCAATTTCTCGTATGGGATAGCCTTCATTTCTTATAACAAGAATAGACTGACGAATTTCAGAAGAAAGTTATTTGTTTCTGGCCATTTTTATTCTGTAATTGACCCACAATTGCTGATGCTCCAGATACTCAACTAGTCTCAAGAAGGCCAGTTGTATTGCTTCTTTAATCAGCACAACAGTTTTCAGTTGTGCTAACATAATTGCAAAAGGGTTTTCTAATGATCAATTAGCCTTTTAAAATGATAAACTTGAATTAGCAAACACAACGTGCCATTGGAACACAGGACTGATGGTTGCTGATAATGAGCCTCTGTACGCCTATGTATATATTCCATTAAAAATCAGCCATTTCCAGCTACAATAGCCATTTACAACATTAACAATGTCTACACTGTATTTCTGATCAATTTGATGTTATTTTAATGGACAAAAAAATTGCTTTTCTTACGAAAACAAGGACATTTCTAAGTGACCCCAAACTTTTGAACGGTAGTGTACATTCTCCATGGAGACCGACTGCATCACCACCAAGCCTCCTGCTGGCCACTAGTTCATTAGGTTCAGACAGACAGTAGGAACTGTAGTTCTGTTCTAATAAAAGCCACAGTGCTGCTAGACCCTTGTTATCGCAGTCTCTCTGTCAGTCAGTCAGTCAGGCGCTAGGCTAGGTGCTGCTTGTTGCTTGTTAGGGTCTCGGCTAAGGATAAGGCGGCTAAGGCTCTGACTTGCTGTGTGGATTCTCGATGGGCTTTTTCCCAGTCATTCATACCAGTGAAGAGGGATTGTATTTTTTGCAGCCGACAGCTCACACTGTGTTAGTTAGGGTCATACCTGGAAGTGGACAATGACCCCCAGACATAGTCATTAACACTTGTGGGGGGATTTACGAGCACACAGAGCCTGTGTGTGTGTGTGTGTGTGCTTGAAGCATTAACAGATGTCTGTCCGCACTCTAGAGCCATAGTCTTTCTACAGAAAATGGCCTGCTTGGAAGAAACCCGTTATCTCTTGACTTCAAAGAATGCCAGTGCGTAGTAGTCAAAGTATGTGTAGAGTAGGCTTTGTTTGTGAAGAGCAACAAGAGGGGGATTTTATGGAGTCCCACTACACAACTACCACATCTTGAGCATCAGTTGCTATAATAGGCTAATTGCCATTTACACTAGTGGAGTTGATGAGCTGAAAGAGAACCGGTACTCTGTCTGGCCTCTCACTTTTTGTGAAAAGAAAGTAAACAGATGGACAGTATCTGGAAGGAGAAGAGGGTTTTCATACACGAGAGAATGGCCATAGAAAATAATTACTAGTAGCCTAATTCTAGAAATTATATTTCTATGAGGAGGGTGCTCCTTTGTTAGGGGTTCCAGGCTTGAACTCCCAGCTTGTGATAAGGATTCAAATGCAAGTCTTCCTGGAAGGTTAAACATGTCAATAGTGATAAGAGGCAGGAGTTTACTCACAATTTCCGCTCTAGAATTAACATCTGAATTGATTCACTATTATCTTGCTCTTTGTGCCATGCACATTATAGCAATGTCATTGTTTAGTTTCACTTTCTTTAGATTAGCGCTGTATTGAATAATGTGGGTGGGTACACGCGTGTGTGTGCATTCATTTGTGTGCCTGAGCGTGTGTGCATTCGGGTGCGTGTGTGTGTGCTTGTGAGCATGAGTGTGTGGCCTCAATTGCCTCTATCTCATTAGGGCCCTTTCTTGTGGCTTGATTTGTGGGCTCCATCCTTTGGTTCATTCATTGTATTATTACTGATGCATAGTGATGTGTGGGCCCAGCTAGTGAACTGAACTGGGGGGCTGGTGAAACAGAATAGGCAGCGAGGTTAAAATCAAGTTGCTTTGATCAAATTCATCCTTTGATCAACCAGCTCTGGCCTGAATGCCTTTCTCTTGGAAAGTCATTGCTCCTTTGGAGGGGAGGCAGATATTGTTCTGTTTTATCATCCCCTCTCTTTTCACCAATGCTCACCACCGCAAACCTGCCCCTTTGTGACGGCGGAGAGTGTTAGGCTGCTCTTTGAAGAGAGGCAGACAGACCTTCAAACACACTCTTTACCCCCACACCCGAGGCATTTAGGAGCTATGTTCACACTCACTCCCATAGACTCAGTTCGCTGTTTTATACACTCCATTGTACACCTATTGCAGTCAAAGTAAAACAGGCAACCATACATAGACACACACACACACACGTTTTGTTCTTCTATCCTTGTCAGGACCTAAACAAAAATGATATAAAAAATCCTATTTTCCCTAACCCTAACCTTAACCCTAACCCAAACCCTAAACCTAACTTCTAAACCTAACCCCTAACCCTAATTCTAACCCTAACCTTAAAATAGCCTTTGTTCTCATGCGGACGTGGGAAATGTCCCCACGAGGGAGAATTTTCTTATTTTACTATCCTTGTGGGGATTTTAGTTCCCCCACAAGGGTAGAAGAACCAACACACACACACAAACACACACACAACAACACAAACCAACTTATCACAGCTTCCTTCCGAAAAAATGTGTAATCCCTTATGTTTTATCCTCCAACATTCTTTTTTCCCCGGCCTTTTCTGAAAAAGCAATGAGTGTAAAATATAATCCTAACGGGACAAAAAACATTGGTGCACCACCACCACACAAGCACTAGCAACGCAGGGATGATTTATTGTTGGCCATCTTTTGTGGCCCTTTTCTAAAGCAGCATCAGTATGGAGAGGACATCACGTTCGGGCTCAGAGTGAGGTTGAATGGAGGTTGCCATGGGGCCTACCTAGCTATTCCACTTAATGCACACACGCACGAAGGTGTGCACTCGCACACGCATGTACACACACACACATGACAATGATGGCAATGTTTTGTCCATTGTGCAGTAATTTCACTGAGTTTATATGAAGTTGTGTGTAAAGGAAATTGAGGATGGATGACAACATTTTGTTAAGTAGCATTCTATAGTCTTGAGGGGGTTGATGCCTTTGCAAGTCACACAAACAGCATTGTTCAATTTCAGCTTTTCTATTGGCCAGTCCGTTAAGCTGTAAGACAAACACACACACTTCTATGGACTTTTACCTTGGCAACGATGGTGGGCGGAGCTAGACGTCTAATTTAATGGTAATCTGTTTACAGAGTGGTGTTATGACTCTGAGACAGTTATATAGTCCAGCGTGGTTTGTTGAGACAAGTGCCCTCTGAGGTACATGGACTACAATGTTCAAGCAAATAACAAAAATTGGCAGAACATACTGTAATGCTGAAACTACTAATGCAAGTATCTTTGGGTCAACTATGGCTTTGAGTCAAGTGAGAAGAACATTGGTGTTCACTTTTCAATGCAACTCAGTGCTTACATTTCTGTTGTTCTCCCTTTCAGACAGCGGACGCGGCCAAGTCGTCATCCGAAGTGGATGAACTTTTCATTGACGACATAGGGTCCGGGGGTTACTACCCTGAAGATGACGACGACTTTAACTCAGGGTCAGGATCAGGTAAGAGTCAGGTCACAGTGGCCTTCAACTGGGTCAACATAAACAGGCAGGCAGGCTGGCACTCACGCACACACACAAAAGGTAATTTCTGTATACTGTGTCTTTAAAGGATTCATTGGCTTTTCACCCAGAGTTGACATGTCTGTAGAACTGAGGTCTTACTTAGGTATTGAAGCCCCTTTTACAAAACTTTTAACAACAGACAGATGGCCAAAACAAAGCAGGCTGTATGAAAGAGCTTTGATAACTGTAGCGAACACTGTTCCCAGTGAAAAGAAACCAGACTCACTTTACCTTCACCTGTTCCCATTCTAGAATATCAGGAGGTGGCCTTGTCTGTTGTGATTGAATTATGAATGCGAATGTACGGTAGTTATAAAAAGTTATTATGAAACGCCTGATTTCACTTAGATACAGACTCAAACATAGACAGACATTCAACTGAAAGTAATTGAGTGCTGGTGAAGTAGTACAACAGTGCTATCTCCTCATCTTGCTCTGCAGGCATTGCTGAGGAGGTGATCGAGGAGGCGGTGACTGTGAGCACGCTGTACATTGCGCCCAAAGCAGAACCCACCCAGGACTCCACCAAAGACTTCACTCCCAGAGTGGAGACAGACATGCCCAGAGAAGACCTGCCTAGGGAAACGCCCAGGAAGCCAGTCAGAACAGAGGTGAGTGAACATGACAACCATTTAGACTGGCCCACTAAGCTAAAGATGGGCATTTGCCCGAACTGCCCTAGAACCAGTCCTTTTTTGCCACATATGGTAGATATTGTAAGATTGGAAATTGCCTACTATTTTCTATAGGGGCCTTTCCACACCCAAAATAACAGTTGAACATGCATTGACCCCGATGCTGGAATTCTATACATAAAAAGTAGTCATTGGTAATAGAGCCCTAATAGCACACTAATATTAAAGCATTTTGCTAGATAGTGATCTATGATCTTTGGTCTGCCCACAGATGAAGAGTATAAACCATCAGCCAGAAATCTTAACTCGTTAACATAGCATGTCATCAAATCCCTCTAATGCAGTGATGATAATACCCTCCAAGAGGTTCCTCTGGGGATAAGGATCAAGCAGTCATCTAGGCTCCTGATGTTGCTGTGGTTTGTTGTACATTATGCTGGATTACTGAATCAACAGTCATAATCTCCCATTTTGGAACACTACAGCATCAGCTCTTGGACCCCCCTTTGGTGTGTTGGGTGATGGCCTAGATTATTTCTTAGTTTAGGGGCAGTCACTGGCCTTTCAGCAGAGTCAAAGGACACTGGCCTGGTTCCGTTGTGGTCCCTTTCTCCTTCCTCTAATCCCTTACCATTCAATATGTACACATGAAGACACCAGGGAGGTGAAAGCAATACAGTAAAGACTCCACCAAACCCTCCAATAGTATTAGTGTGGCTTCTGCCATGTTGCTTTCTCCTATCCAGTCTTTTCAGATCTGTGAACACGGAAGGTGTAGGGCAGGGGTCTGCAACAGGTGGCCCTCGGGCCAAATCCGTCCTGCGAGTGATTTTACTTGGCCCTGGTTTCGGGGCTAGAGACCCAAATGGAACCAGGCATCTATGTTAGTACATAAACCATATCCCTCCATCTCTAACTTCCATTCTCCTGGCCTTTATGTTTGTAAAAAACCTGTATCCCACCATCGCTACTCTTCCATTCTCTCCTCCCAGCCCCCAGTACCCGTCACAGAGGATGTGCGCAAGAACCAGATCACCAGCACCACCAGCACCCCCAGCTCCCCCCTGGAGCCCATCGATGTTCGCTCGGAAAACCTCTTCCAGAGAACAGAGGTGCTGGCAGGTATGTACAGCAGCACAGGGGTTCACCATTTTCATACTCGACACAGGCTACAGTGTGCAGTCTTTGCACCTGTGTCTACACATCTAAATGCTGATTATGGGTTGTGAGCTGTCACATTTTTTTGATGATTGTCAGGTAATTACACTGCCATTTTATTTCTGAATTCTTGATTACAATGTTGATTATGAAGTAGGTCAGATGCTGGGTCTGGAGCGATGCTAAAATGTGTCTGCTGCCAAGATTGATGACAAGATAATCCGCGTTTGGATGTCTGCCGTGTTTTGTTGGTTGCATCTTTGCTGCATCTTTAGCATCTTTAGCTTATGCAGCAACTTCATATATGCTCTGCCATATAACACCTAATAATCGGTAATATAATTGTTATAACATTGCTGTTATACACTGAGTGTAAAAACCATTAGGAACACCTTCCTAATATTGAGTTGCTCCCCCATTTTTCCCTCAGAACAGCCTCAATTTGTTGGGGCATGGACTCTACAAGGTGTCGAAAGCGTTCCACAGGGATGCTGGCCAATGTTGACTCCAATGCTTCCCACAGTTGTGTCAAGTGGACTGGATGTCCTTTGGGTGGTGGACCATTCTTGATACACACGGTAAACTGTTGAGCTTGAAAAACCCAGCAGCGTTGCAGTTCTTGACACACTCAAACAGGTGCGCCTGGCACCTACTACCATACCCCGTTCAAAGGCACTTAAAACTTTTGTCTTGCCATTTCACCCTCTGAATGGCACACATACACAATCCATGTCTCAATTGTCTCTTTAACCTGTCTCCTATCCTTCATCTGCACTGATTTGGAGTGGATTTAACAGGTGACATCAATAGTGGATCATAGCTTTCACCTGGTCGGTATGTCATGGAAAGAGCAGTTTTGTACACTCAGTGTACATTGTATTTATTTCCTGAACAGATCCAAATTCCTTAATCATGCTGTTAGTAGGTCAGTGTAGTAATGGTGCTGTAACTATAATCCAAGGGACATTTTCTCCCCATGTCTCTCATGCTCTCTACAGCTTCTGAAAATAATATATAAAATACATTTCTACCCCTCAGTGGGACCTTCCAGAGTTCATAGCACAGTTTGCTCCAATTTAGTGTTAATTCACTTCTAATGAAATCCAAACTAGGAAAATGAACTCACTGGAAATGGCACTCTGATGCTGTTTTCTATGGAGGACTAAAAGTGCCACAATTAAATAAATAAATACACCATTAAATAATTACTTAAATGTGTCATTAATTAATTAAAATTAGAATTAAATACATAAATGTGTTATTAAATGTGTCATTAATTAATTCAAATACCGATTCATTTTATGTAAAATACATATATAATAATTTCACTATTCTACATTTACATTTCATGGTCCGCGTTGGAGTGCTTCCTGAATTACTTAAAACTCAAGCCAAACTGACCCATCAAAAGTTGGTAGGCGGAACCTAACGCCTGATTGGTTACCCTCTGCATCAAGCCAAGACAAATCAATTCCGGATAATGTCAGCAGGTCCTGCTTCTACATCCCTCTGCTAAGTTTAAAATGTCTCTAACCAACTCCCTGGAAAGTTCACGGAGATCCTCCATTGTCTCTATCCAGGTTGGCCTACTCTACTTTGAGACCAAAGCAATGGATCAGACTAGATTCGCGTTAGCCGCCCCACTGACTTTGATGGGTCAGTTTGACAGTTTTAAGTAATTCATGAATCACTGCAATGCAGGATCATGAAATGTAAATGTAAATAGTGAAATAATTATATATGTATTTTTACATAAAAATGAATCGGTATTTGAATTAATTAATGATACATTTAATTACACATTTATGTATTTAATTCTAATTTGAATTAATTAATGACACATTTAAGTAATTATTTAATGGTGTATTTATTTATTTAATTGTGGCACTTTTAGTCCTCCATAGTTTTCCTTTCAGTGTCGGAGATAAACATGTAGAGTGTTACAAATGGATTGGCACTTCAGTTCCCCTTTGTTCTGACATCCATCTGATAGTTACTGGGAAAAGTGACATGGATGAGGATAAATAGGGATATCAATACAGTCGTGGTGGAAATATATCCCACAAACATCCATCCAGTTTGCCACCTTTGCTCATTTGGATTTTGTTGTTTATTCCAAAGTTTGCAATGTAGAAAACTTACATCCAACCTTGAATATTTGTCTAACTATTGTATTTCAAAATTGCTCAAATTACCTGTCATGTAGAGATGTGAGGCCCTGACTTTTCAAACTGTCTGCTAGCTACACTACTTTTATCTCTGTTTTCAATTATTGTCATGTTGGCCACATCCACTGAAACCCTGGCCTTCACAAGGCTGTGTATACTCTGGATTAGAGTAATGTAAAACCCAGAGATCAGGAGTCCCAGGCCCACTGTGTGGAAACAGATCTGGCTAGCTAACCTCCTCCTGTCCTCTATACCGCTACCTTTCCTCTTTCTGTCCCCTATGGCTCCCACAAACTCCAATTGTCTGTAATCTAATTTACATTTATCTGCTCCACACCGAGGCGCCACAAGGTTTCTGGCTGGAAGCGTGCCAGGTTTCTTTTTACCCATGGGGCCGAGGCACCAGTTTAACATGTGGAAATAAAACTGGAGCAGAGGGGAGATTGTTTCGCCACAAGGCTATAAAGAAATCTCATACAAGTATAATTGGAAGAATTATTAAATCCTATTTAAATAGTTAACACGCGGGAAACAAGGGCATGTCCTGGGAGTAATGTTGAGTAGCTTGATAGGGGGATTGCGTAAGAAAGGGTACAGTGCATTCAAAGTTCCCTCTCTAAATGCAATAAGCTTTAATGTCCTCTGAATAGCCTTTGACCTCTAACCTCTGACCTCTTCCTCTCTGTCCACAGCTGTCATTGCGGGTGGAGTTATTGGCTTCCTCTTCGCGATCTTCCTCATCCTCCTCTTGGTTTACCGCATGAGGAAGAAGGATGAGGGCAGCTACGACCTGGGAGAGAGGAAACCCTCCGGGGCAGCCTATCAGAAGGCCCCAACCAAGGAGTTTTATGCATAAAGCCCCGCCCCCTCGTGAGAAGATTGACAAATCAGAGTGACAGTTTATAGCAGTCCATGACAACGACAAAACCTGTTCAAATATACTGTAACAACAACAAAAAAAGAAAAAAGTTGATTGAGGAAAAATTACATAAAGGAAAGCTTTTGCATAGAGTATTGTAATTTAGAAATTTTCTTTTTTTTTTTATGAAAAGCCAAGCATGGCTTATTTTATGGCAAATCTCAGTGTATTTAAACATTTTGTGTATTATTTGAAAAGGCAAAAAAATAGAAAAACATTTTAAAAAATCTGTAAAGGTGAGAAAAAACTATTGCATCTGTCTTCTGTCAAAGGAGCTGTTTTTAGTCGCTGACTACTTTTTAACTGTAGCATTATGTATTTGTAAAGAAATGTTTTAAAAGTGGAAATAATTGAATATAATTATTCTGTATCAATCCTATAAAAATATATTGTCCTAGCATGTCTGACGTTGATCTTTAAAAGGTGTATTTCATTCATTTATATTTTTTTCTCAGTTGTAAAAAAAAACTAAATGCCTTTGTAGTTTTCATGAAGCTTTTTCATCTTCATATTAATGCTGAAAACTGTCAATGTAAATGTTCTCCCTTCAGGTTACAATGTCAATCAATCTAGTGGAACTTGAGCGTTTCATTTCTTTTTTGTTTGTCTTGTTTGTTTTCTTTCAATGTTTCTTTTGGTCAAAATCATTTCTTATACAGCATACATGTTAAAACACAGTAATCGGTCTTAAAAAGCTAAGATGATTCAGGGGCTCAAGAAAAACACATAAGACCTACTTTACAGTATGTCTTGTGGATGATTTTATTTTATTTAATTGCATACAACTTTTCATATTGCACATTCACTGCATTGTTTCTCTGCTGGTCTCGTTCAGCTCTGAGTGTTTACTATGTTTGGGGTTAAATTTGGCTCTGGGGCATTGGCCCCCTGCCACGCCCAGTGTCTCCCCCTAGTTTACTCTGCCTGTCCCACCTGCCCCTGCTCCTCTCATCCTCAGCACTCTCTCCATCTCCTCCATGTAATCAGATTGGACCAGCGCCAGTCGAACTTTCGGCCGCCCCCCCCTTTTTCTCACTCCACTGTGTTGCCAGTGTTTTTGTCTCCCCGTGTCGATGGTTTAGCCCGGAGATCCTCTCTGACAGCCTTTTCTGTGCTACTGGACACGCACCAGCTGCCCATTGAAAATAGTCGGCTCTGTGCGAACCACGGTGATTCAGATCCAGTCATTAGAGGGAAATGGAACTTTGGATCCTTTATCTAAGGTTTCAAGTGTTGTGGTCAGTCACAGCATTTTGACTTGAGCTAAGGCCAATACATAACGTAAGTGCTGGCCCGCAGTTTGCTGATTACACCTTCCTCCGTTTAGTGGTGAGGAGCTCTCCTTTGAGCGATTCTCAGAGAGTGTGAGGTTGGTTACCAGGAACAAGACATAGAGAAATACACCATGGGATTGACCTGTTGTTGCCATCCTCTCTCATTGAAACGGTCACCTCTGCATGAAAGGTACAACAGGTTGTGAAGTTGCCTTTGAGATGTACATTAATGTGAAGTAGACGTTGTCATCTGAACTCCAACCACCCACGAGGCCATCATCCTCCCTGCATCCCCTCCTCCTCCTTCTCTCCCTCATTTCCTCCTCCTTCCTCCCCTTTCTGCTATACCCTCCAGCTTCTGCCTGCAACCTCTCTCTCTCGCTCATCCTCTCAGCTTATCATAGAAAAGATAGGTACTAAACTGCATACGCAAAACCCAAAGACTCACAGTATTCTCACCATTGCTTAAACATATTCCCATTATGGCCACATTTCTCTCTCATTTTCTTTTCTTAGTTTTTTTTAGCTTTTTATTTCTATTAGAGACTTGACCATTGAGTCCAATTGCTTATTAGTATACAAAAAGATATATATTATATATATAAATGCATATTCACAAAAGTTTTAAACCTTCAAAGTGCCTACCATTTGGAAATGTACTTGCTCTCTCGGAGAGCGTAAGGAGGTGCGTACGTTACACCAGGAGGATGATGATAATGACTGGCATTCTGTGAGCACAGATGACTGTAATGGTCACTTTTTTTTAGTCTTACAAAAGCAGACAGTATTGTACCTATACGTTGAAACAACACTACTGAATAAACATTGTGGCCTAATATCGATCTCGTGTGGGCTTTATTGATCCCAGTGTCTTTTCTCTTCACTGTTTCTTCTCCCTCAGGCCACAACCAATGACCGAGGAATACTGTATACTGGTCTCCCAAGACACCATTTTACAGATGCTGATATCTCGGTAATGATTAACATTAACTATATAGCATAAAAGCATACATTACTTATCTATTAGCATATAATGTATATCACCACCCGATAACCATTAAATAATGTTTGGGCTTTGATTTGGGATTATCATTGTGATGACTAATCTTTATGAGCGATGGATGAAGCATTATCATTTTACTGACCTAATCTGAATGGGTTCTGAATTGAGATTAGTACAATGGGGATGTAAAGTGCTAACTGGGAGATTATCCTGCCTCTGGTTTCCATATCTGTCACTAGTGCCATAGTGTTCCTGAGGCGTCCGGATCTGTTACAGATGGTGAGATTAAGAGCATGTGAAATCTTGGCTAGAGCACTAGCACACTACAACTAGCATGTGATCAAGGTCAGTTCATTCAGAATGGGGTTATTAAGGCTTTAGTTGAATAATGGTCGTGAAGACCTCAATGTTTCAAAGTGTTGAAATGGAAGAAACCATATTTTGGTCTTCTCTTTGAAGAAGTGGGTGGAAAGGAGGATGGGGATGTGTGTGTGCATTAGTGGGTAGCGTGGGCATGTTTGTGTGTGTCTTTTCTCGCTTCATCAATGGGTCAATAGACCCTAGCTATCACTACATTTTTACATTTTACATTTTAGTCATTGTGAGGGAAAAAAGTATTTGATCCCCTGCTGATTTTGTACGTTTTCCCACTGACAAAGAAATGATCAGTCTATAATTTTAATGGTAGGTTTATTTGAACAGTGAGACAGAATAACAACAAAAAATGGATGTGCATTTTAAATGAGGGAAATAAGTATTTGACCCCCTCTCAATCAGAAAGATTTCTGGCTCCCAGGTGTCTTTTATACAGGTAACGAGCTGAGATTAGGAGCACACCCTGCACACCCTTAAAGGGAGTGCTCCTAATCTCAGCTTGTTACCTGTATAAAATACACCTGTCCACACACTCAATCAAACAGACTCCAACCTCTCCACAATGGCCAAGACCAGAGAGCTGTGTAAGGACATCAGGGATAAAATTGTAGACCTGCACAAGGCTGGGATGGGCTACAGGACAATAGGCAAGCAGCTTGGTGAGAAGGCAACAACTGTTGGCGCAATTATTAGAAAATGGAAGAAGTTCAAGATGACGGTCAATCACCCTCGGTCTGGGGCTCCATGCAAGATCTCACCTCGTGGGGCATCAATGATCATGAGGAAGGTGAGGGATCAGCCCAGAACTACACGGCAGGACCTGGTCAATGACCTGAAGAGAGCTGGGACCACAGTCTCAAAGAAAACCATCAGTAACACACTACGCCATCATGGATTAAAATCCTGCAGCGAACACAGGGTCCCTCTGCTCAAGCCAGCGCATGTCCAGGCCCTTCTGAAGTTTGCCAATGACCATCTGGATGATCCAGAGGAGGAATGGGAGAAGGTTGCTGCTGCAGTGTGTGCAAACCTGGTCAAGATCTACAGGAAACGTATGATCTCTGTAATTGCAAACAAAGGTTTCTGTACCAAATATTAAGTTCTGCTTTTCTGATGTATCAAATACTTATGTCATGCAATAAAATGCAAATTAATTACTTAAAAATCATACAATGTGATTTTCTGGATTTTTGTTTTAGATTCCGTCTCTCACAGTTGAAGTGTACCTATGATAAAAATTACATCCCAAAGAGAGGCTTCTCAATAGAATAAAGCATAGTGCCAATAGGATAAAGCAGAGCCAATAAGAGAATATCTCTCCAACAACGCTAGCTCAACAACACAGTGCTGCTGATCCATCCATTCCCTACACATCCATCCAGTTTCCCCACTTCTGTTTGTCTGCCTTTGTGTCTTGAGTGCGACCACAATTTGTAACCCCCTGAATAGTTGACTCTGTTGATGTTTGTGATGGGGTTAGGGTCAGTGTGTGTCTATGTCAGAGTGTAGAACAGAAATTCATTACCCTTTCAATAGGACAGAGAGTAGGGAAAGGGGTTTGGGTAGATGTTTTTAGGGGACAAAAACCACTACGTCTCTCTCTCCCTCTCTCTCATGCTCTGAGACAGAACTAATTCAATAAAGAGGCCGGCCATCAACTGTTAGTGAGCGCCAAACCATGCAGAAACTTCTAGGAAATGGCGTCCAAAGTAAACACGCTGTCAAGCCTCATAAAGACTCATGGCTGGAGGCTAAGCCAGGGCCGGCGTGGACACGTAGCACCTCAGTGACAAACACAGCCGACCGACACTCCACTGGGCCACTGCAATGCACTGTAGTACTATATGGCCATCTGTATGGCCACAAACTGGGTCAGACATGACAGGATGGGATGTGTCTATACCAAACACCACAGGAACCTTACTGGACAACACCTAACATGGATAGAATGGATGGGTAGATGACATTACTAGGCGTCAGTGGACAGAGTTCAGTTCTAAGCTGTTCTGTGCCAAGTTCCAAGGTAGCTAAATGACTGCATTACTGGACTGATACTTCACCCGAAAAGACCAGACAGTTCTAATACCAAAGTCAGCTGAAAATGGTGTAATAAAGTGTGTGACTGCACCACAGCCGCCCTATGAAGCACACTAAGCAAACTAAGGCCCCTACAATATATGTACCAAATAGTACTTCTTCTGGCATTAACTCCCAACAATCCCGCCTCAGGTACACCTTCAAACTCTCCGCTTCAAGCCACAACAACACCCTACAGGTCAGGTCACACGTTTATAACACTCTCGCCCATACACGCTGTTTACCCACCCTTTTTTTTGTGCGAGCGTTTACCCAACTGTTGCGCAAAAATGTATTGAAAGTATAGGGAGCGTTACTTTAGGCTACTCACCACGAACGGGGATCATCGTTTACCTACCTTTTTGTTTTTGTTACTACATCACTCATGCTGTCAGAACGTTTCTCTCTATTTCCCACATTTCTTTATTCTCAGGATTGCAAATAATTAATTCAAAGAGCTGTTCATTTGTTGAAGACACTTTATTGGATTCAGGTTTTAACAGGTGAGGAAGTGAAAAGGGAAAAAAAGCAGTCTCCCCCGCAAAATGGCCTGATACTGTAATTGGTCCCTGTGGGGAGGTGAACCACTGTTTCCTTCCTGTTGATTGTACCAACAAGACACAATAAATGTATGGATAAGGTGAATGATGTATTCTAAAGTTGCGCAATGATTTCTATAACACATACAGTACCAGTCAAAAGTTTGGACACACCTACTCATTGAAGGGTTTTTCTTTATTTTTACTATTTTCTACATTGTAGAATAATAGTGAAGACATCAACACTATGAAATTACACATATGGAATCATGTAGTAACCAAGAAAGTGTTCAACAAATCAAAAAAATATTTTATATTTTAGATTCTTCAAATAGCCACCCTTTGCCTTGATGACAGCTTTGCACACTCTTGGCATTCTCTCAACCAGCTTCACCTGGAATGCTTTTCTAACAGTCTTGAAGGAGTTCCCACAAATTCTGAGCACTTGTTGGCTAATTTTCCTTCACTCTTCTGTCCGACTCATCCCAAACCATCTCAATTGGGTTGAGGTTGGGGGATTGTCGAGGCCAGGTCATCTGATGCAGCACTCCAACACTCTCCTTCTTGGTAAAATAGCCCTTACACAGCCTGGAGGTGTGTTGGGTCATTGTCCTGTTGAAAAACAAATGATAGTCCCACTAAGCCCAAACCAGATGGGATGGCGTATCGCTGCAGAATGCTGTGGTGGCCATGCTGGTTAAGTGTGCCTTGAATTCTAAATAAATCACAGACAGTGTCACCAGCAAAGCACCCCCATACCATAACACCTCCTCCTCCATGCTTTACGGTGGGAACTACACATGCAGAGATCATCCGTTCACCCACACCGCGTCTCACAAAGACACGGCAGTTGGAACCAAAAATCTCAAATTTGGACTCCAGACCAAAGGACAAATTTCCACCGGTCTAATGTCCATTGCTCGTGTTTCTTGGCCCAAGCAGGTCTCTTCTTCTTATTGGTGTCTTTTAGTAGTGGTTTCTTTGCAGCAATTCGACCATGAAGGCCTGATTCACACAGTCCCCTCTGAACAGTTGATGTTAAGCATCACCTGTTAATTGAAATGCATTCCAGGTGACTACCTCATGAAGCTGGTTTAGAGAATGCCAAGAGTGTGCAAAGCTGTCATCAAGGCAAAGGGTTGCTATTTGAAGAATCTCAAATATAAAATATATTTTGATTTGTTTAACACTTGTTTGGTTACTAAATGATTCCATATGTGTTATTTCATAGTTTTGATGTCTTCACTATTATTCTACAGTGTAAAAAAAAAACTTGAATGAGTAGGTGTGTCCAAACTTCTGACTGGTAGTGTATATCACACACTGTCTTTCTCCAGGCAGACCTTCATCATCATTTGAACAGTTAGCTACTTGAAGCTATGTTTAGTGTCAGAATCCTGTGAATAACACAGTTGGAGTTCTCTGAAATCTTTAATGGCTTTCGTATTCAGATGAACCTACTGTAATGACAAGATTTTGCTTACAGATTTTGCTTGACACACAAGGTTTTTGAATATTTCTGATGCTCAGAAGAGGATGGTGTAAATGGTTCACGTACCTGGCTTTAACTCCTTTACTCATTGTACCATCTAAACCGCTGTGAAATATATTTTCCATCTTTTCAATAACCAACTTAAGAACGGGAAGCATAGAAATAGCGCACATAGAACAAATATACCACTTCTTAGACGTACTGTACTTTCAATGATAATGACAGATCTATAACTCACATTTCTATGTGAATTTGGTCAGGTCACCCAAAAAGTGACATATTGCAGCTTTAAATGTTCTCTCAGCTTGAGCAAAGCGATAAATCTGGCAATCCAATTTGGTTCAATTGTCAAACAAAATGGTTTAAGAAACTACTTTAGTCTTGTAAAAATAACAGAATTAGAACCTTACTCATAAAACTGCTGTGAGATGGAAATGAATAATAACCCTTGCTCACACACACAACAAACTCAATTTCGAGAAATGACAAGCTCCTCAATTTGCTACTTAATCACTCCAGCTCTTGATGAAACACTGACTGATAATGAATGCCAATGTGCCACCTTGGTTCCCCCTGATAGGATTTCGAAATCATCCCCCCCCAATACGTTCTGCAGCATTCTCATCTTCCCGCTACCAAGAAACATGATAGCGCGCTTCATTTTAATACTACTAGCTCATTGGAGGCCTATTTTGGAAAGTGAAAGTTTTGTTTTGATTAAGGCCTTGATGATGGGACCGTTTATAATCATTATATTCTAATTAAGTCGGAGGCTCAGGAGAGAGAGAGAGAGAGTCATGGATTTGAGCTTAGAGCCCATGGGAATTTGTTCAATAAGTCACACTTGAAAGTTGGTAATTTTGTAATCAGGGTTTAGTAAAGTTACAGGCCTCTAGTTCTGGTATCTGAAGCGGTGTTGGAACTATACTATGCTATACTATACTATACTATACTATACCATAGAGCAGTGTTCTTCAATTCTGGTCTTGGGGAACTACAGCTACTGGTATCATAGACTAGACGTAACATAGCAAATGTAAATCCGAAACACTCAAATTAGTATGATATGTTATGTTTGATATGGCTCAGTGGAGGAAGGGGAGGACCATTAAAAAAGTTATCCTTTTTAGATTAAACTATACTAAATATATTCAAATGTCACCAAATAATTGATTAAAACACACTGTTTTGCAATGAAGGTCTACAGTAGCCTCAACAACACTCTGTAGGGTAGCACCATCGTATAGCCGGAAGACAGCTAGTTGCCGTTCTCCTCTGGGTACATTGACTTCAATACAAAACCTAGGAGGCTCTTGGTTTTCACCCCCTTCCATAGACTTACGCAGTAATTATGGCAACTTCCGGAGGACGTCCTCCAACCTATCAAAGCTCTTGCAGCATGAACTGACATGTTGTCCACCCAGTCAAAGAATCAGAGAATGAATCTAGAACTGAAAGCATATGCTACAGCTAGCTAGCACTCAAAGAGAAAGAAAGACAATAATTAAGGAGAAGCAAAAGAGAGATAGAGAGAGAGCTAGCTATATATTGGTGTATTTTATTTAACTTTAACTTTAACTTACTTAGCTTGGGAAAGCAGCTAGCTAGTTTAGCCTACTCAAACACCTGGTTCAAACAGAGAGGGATGCTATGTTAGCTAGCTGGCTATGGCTATCCAACACTGGAACTCTTCCAAGTCAATGCAAGCTTTTGGTTTTATTAATTTATTGATGGGTATGGTGAAAATTAGAGTATCATGTAGTAGCCTAAACCTATCAATGTTACATTGAGCTGGGTGAATGGAATATGAATGATAGTCATCCAATATGCTGTAATAGAAATAAGGCAATGCTCATTAAAAAAATATGACCCGTTTCAAGAAGCTAAGCATATGTCGCACTCACAGGAGAGGCATTTGAAATTTGACCAAAATGTGTTTTTTGGCAGAAATGCCTTCTGGAACATGTGAACTGTCATGTGCCTTAATAACAAACGTGTATGCCATCTTTAAATACAAATACAATTGTTAAATTACGAGCCTAGTTGGTTTAGCCACGGAAAAAGACAGGAACCTTCCCGCTAGCAATGATTGGCTGAGATAATGGCTGGGCTGGACATGCCGAGAGATGAGTTCAGATTGGTCTGCCATGTAGCACGATTCTGTCTATAACATGAGCTCCTTAGTGTAGATAATCCTTGCTACCGCTGCTTTTTTGAAAGATATAACGTTAGCCATGGAGAACTGCTCTGCTCTCAACAACATTGCTGCCCAGAATTTAGCAGGCGCTATCGACAAAGATAATTGGAAAAAGTTGTGATGGTCTACTTTCTGCACACGGTCAGTGTGAACAGGAGTAGCTTGACACAACAACGGGCCAAACAAGCTGTAGCTAGCTACAAACCAAACTGAAAAGACACGCTGCCATGAAGCATTCATCCATGTATGTGGGTAAGAGTCTATCCAGGCTCTGTCGTAGCCGGCCGCGACCGCACAATTGGCCCAGCGTCGTCCAGGGTAGGGAAGGGAATGGCCGGCAGGGATGTAGCTCAGTTGGTAGAGCATGGCGTTTGCAACGCCAGGGTTGTGGGTTCGATTCCCACGGGGGGTATGAAAAAAATTAATATATGTATACACTCACTAACTGTAAGTCGCTCTGGATAAGAGCGTCTGCTAAATGACTAAAATGTAAATGTAGCTACATTTTCAGATATTATACATTTCTAATTTTGTCAGAAAGTAATTTTCATTGCAAGTTAAAGCGTACTGTTCACTAGCTAACGAACGTTAGCTTGCTGGATCGCTAGCTAACAATACGTGTTTGATCTGTGTAGTAATATTACTAGTATCTCAGAAAGCCATTTGCATTGCAAGTTATAGCCTAATATTAGCTAGCTAGCTAACATTGAACCTAGTTGGTTAGCTTTAGCTACCTGCAGATTCATACTCCAGCATTTCACGCATGGTGGCTATCTATGACAATCCGTTTTTACTGTAGCTATGGGTTGGGATTATGGTTAATTGTTTAGCTAGCTAGCTAGCTACATGTCTAAACAAATGATGATTACAATGATTACATGGCCCATCAAGTTAGCCAGGTGTGTCTGGGGGTGATTACAGCCATCTATTGTATTTCATGAACATGTGTACATGTCTAGACAATTGTGACCCATTCACTTAACTAGATGTGGCTGGGGGGTGATTATAGCATTTCTTTCACATGACCCATCAATTTAGACAAGTGTCTGGGAAAGTGTCGTCTAATAATCCTAAAATATTTATACAATATTTTTATCTGGACACTTTCAAAGTCAGATTAGGATATAGGCCAAGGAGTAGATAAAGTGTGTTTTTACCTGGAGTTTTTTAGGCTACTACTTAAACCACTTTTAGTCTTGAAATTGTTGGTTGTTTACTACCTTACTCACTCTGTTAGCACATGGCCTCACATGTGAATCCTTAAAGAGATGGGTGGGGCTAAGGCTTAAGAGGGTGTGAACACCTGGGATAGGATTAAGTAATCCTTCTACCCCCCCAAAAAAAAGTGAATGCACCAATTTGTAGTCGCTCTGGATAAGAGCGTCTGCTAAATGACGTAAATGTGCCCTTGAGCAAGGCACTTAACCCTAATTGCTCCTGTAAGTCGCTCTGGATAAGAGCGTCTGCTAAATGACTAAAATGTAAAATGTAAATGAACAATGCTGAATAAGTGTACACATAGAAGAGCTTTCCAGGGTCATTTTCTCAAAAGTGAGGTTACAAGTTAATCAAGTTTCAATGCAGAAGTATGAAAAATGTATGCACTCACTAACTGTAAGTCGCTCTGGATAAGAGCGTCTGCTAAAATGACTAAAATAAAATAAAAAATAAAAAATCTTTCCCATTGTTCGTCAACTGCAGTGTGTGAAATACCATTTTGTAGCTCTTAGTCTCTTTTTTTATCCAATGTCAAAACACCATTTAAAATGTTGCTACATAAGACCGAATCGAGGCGGTTAGTCACAAATGATAGTCCTCCCTCATCTTAAACGGCACCGACTGCCACTGGTATGGTTGCATAAGATAGAAGGTTACTGCTATCTTATGTAATCATTTTGCAAAAACAAAAGGAGGGTGGTTGGTTGGGGTGGATGGGTAGGTGTATAACGCGAACATTGAGCAACCCAAAGGTTGCGGGTTGGAATCTCATCACGAACAACTTTAGCATTTTAGCTAATTAGCAACTTTGAAACTACTTAGCTACTACTTTTTAGCTACTTTGCAACTACTTAGCATGTTAGCTAACCCTTCCCCTAATCCTAACCTTAATATTTTAGCTAACCCTTCCCCTAACCTTAACCCTTTTAGCTAACCCTTCCCCTAACCCTAACCCTAACCCTCTCCTTCAAACATTTAACCTAACTCCTAACCTTAATACTAACCTTAATCCCTAACCCTAGAGCTGGTGCACAAAATCTAATATTAAGGAAGTCTCAAGGTTTTGCTCGCCTGAGGTAGAGTGTCTCATGATAAGCTGTAGACCACACTATTTACCAAGAGGGTTTTATCACTATGGCGCCGGAGAAGATGGCTGCCGTTTTACAGCCCTCTAACCAATTGTACTATTATGTGTGTTTTTTCGCGTTATTTGTAATTTATTCTGTACATAGTGTTTCTGCCATCGTCTCTTATAACCAAAAAGAGCTTCTGGATATTAGGACAGCGATTACTCACCTCGTATTGGACGAATATTTTTTCTTCAACGAGTCGGACGCGAAGGATATCCTACAGACACCCGACAAGGCCCAAATCCCCGTCATTTGCAGGAGAACGAGACAGAGATATCGTGGACGTAGATCGGAGTGCCTTGTAAGGATCCGACTGCGAGTGAGTAAACTGCTCTTCCATCCATCCTATTAGCCAATGTTCAATCATTTGAAAATAAATTAGATGACCTAATATTACGGTTATCCTACCAACAGGACATTAAAAACTGTAATATCTTATGTTTCACCGAGTCGTGGCTGAACGACGACATTGATAACATACACTAACGGGATATACACTACATCAGCAGGATAGAACGGCTGACTCCGGTAAGACAAGGGGTGACGGTGTATATTTGTAAACAACAGCTGGTGGACAAAATCAAATACTAAGGAAGTAACGAGGTTTTGCTCGCCTGAGGTAGAGTATCTTATGATAAGCTGTAGACCACACTATTTATCAAGAGAGTTTTCATCTATATTTTTCATAGCTGTCTATTTACCACCACAAACCAATGCTGGCATTAAGATTGCACTCAATGAGCTGTATAAGGCCATAAGTGAACAGGAAAACGCTCATCCAGAGGCAGCACTCCTAGTGGCCAGGGACTTTAATGCAGGGAAACTTAAATCCGTTCTACCTCATTTCTACCAGCATGTTAAATGTGCAACTAGAGGAAAAAAACCTCTAGACCACCTTTACTCCACACACAGAGACGCAAACAAAGCTCTCCCTCGCCCTCCATTTGGCAAATCTGACCATAACTCTATCCTCCCGATTCCTGCTTATAAGCAAAAACTAAAGCAGGAAGCACCAGTGACTCGGTTAATAAAAAAGTGGTCAGATGACGCAGATGCTAAGCTACAGGACTGTTTTGCTAGCACAGACTGGAACATGCTTCGGGATTCTTCAGATAGCATTGAGGAGTACACCACATCAGTCACTGGCTTCATCAATAAGTGCATCGATGACGTCGTCCCCACAGTGACCGTACGTACATACCCCAACCAGAAGCCATGGATTACAGGCAACATCCGCACTGATCTAAAGGGTAGAACTGCTGCTTTCAAGGAGCGGGACTCTAACCCGGACGCTTATAAGACATCCCGCTATGCCCTCCGACGAACCCTCAAACAGGCAAAGCGTCAATCCAGGACTAAGATTGAATCGTACTACACTGGCTCCGACGCTCGTTGGATGTGGCAGGGCTTGCAAACTATTACAGACTACAAAGGGAAGCACAGCCGCGAGCTGCCCAGTGACACGAGCCTACCAGACAAGCTAAATTACTTCTATGCTCGCTTTGAGGCAAGCAACACTGAAGCATGCATGAGAGCATCAGCTGTTCCGGACAACTGTGTGATCACTCTCTCCGTAGCCGATGTAAGTAGCCGATTGCACTCCCGAGTGGCGCAGTGGTCTAAGGCACTGCATCGCAGTGCTAGCTGTGCCACTAGAGATCCTGGTTCGAATCCAGGCTCTGTCGTAGCCGGCCGCGACCGGGAGACCCATGGGGCGGCGCACAATTGGCCCTGCGTCGTCCAGGGTAGGGGAGGGAATGGCCGGCAGGGGATGTAGCTCAGTTGGTAGAGCATGGCGTTTGCAACGCCAGGGTTTGTTATGATTTAACTGGATAAGAACCCAAATGCAGACAAGTACACCAAGCCAGAGAAGTTTTAACAGGTTTATTTACAATGTTCAAAGTCCAGGTTTCCAAATATATGGGAAGAGCAAGTCCAGGTACAGGGAGGGTAACAGATCCAGATCAGGGCAGGTGTGGTACCGTAATGTCCTAGTGTCCGTGGTGAGTCCAAAAGAGAGGTCCGGTAATGGAGAGCAGGATGGTGGTGGCAGGAGTGAAGCGGAGGCAGGAGTCAGGTTCCAAATATCTGTGGCACAGGAGAAAAAGTAAATAGAACAGACCAAAAACACAAAGAGCAAAAATAACCAGGTTGAGTCGGCAGCGAGACTAACATGGTCGTCTTGACTATGATCTGACGATGAGTGGTAAGTTTGACCGGGTCTTAAAGGCTGAGGTGATATGGTGAATGAGCTGCAGCTGGAACCCTGACTCCCGCACACCAGACTTCACTCCTGCAATCAAGGACAGACAGAGGGGGAGGGAGAGAGCAGAGAGCTACCTATCAGCAGTAGGCCTAACAGTACCCCCCCCTCACGGACGCCACCTGGCGGCCGACGGGGTTTATCGGGATGTAACCTATGAAACTCTCGGACCAGATCAGGATCCACAATGAAGCTCCTGGGCACCCAGGAACGTTCCTCGGGACCATAACCCTCCCAATCCACCAGGTACTGGAAACCACGACCTCGGCGGCGAACATCCAGAAGTCGCCGGACAGTGTAGACCGGACCCCCACCCACGATCTTGGGCGGAGGAGGGGGGACGAGAGAGCGGGCACAAAGGGCTAACCGACACAGGCTTAATCTGGGAAACATGAAAGGTGGAATGAACCCGTAGGGAGGCAGGAAGCTGTAGCTTAACCGCGCAGGGGTTAACAATAGACAGTATCTTGAACGGTCCTATAAAACGAGGCGCCATCTTCTTAGACTCCACCTTCAATGGAAGGTCCCGTGACTTCAGCCATACCTCTTGACCAGGAGAGTAACCGGGAGCCTGGGACCGGTGACGGTTGGCTTGCCTCTGCATGTACGCCGAAGCTCGGGACAGAGCTACCCTGGCCTTCCTCCAGACCTTGAAGCAGCGGCGCATGTGGGACTGCACCGAGGGTACCGCAAGTTCCCTCTCTTGGGAAGGGAACAGGGGAGGTTGATAACCCAGAGCACACAGAAAAGGAGACAAACCAGAGGAAGCGTTAGTCAAGGTGTTATGAGCATATTCCACCCAGGGGAGCATGGAGCTCCATGACCCAGGGTTAGACCCAGTGACACAGCGAAGTGCGGTCTCCATCTCCTGGTTCGCTCTCTCGGCTTGCCCGTTGGTCTGGGGTGATATCCAGAGGACAGGCTGGATGTAATGCCCAAAGCTTTACAGAAAGCTTTCCACACCTGGGAGACAAACTGGGGACCCCTGTCAGAGACAATATCCGTGGGTAGACCATGAGAGCGGAACACATGTTCAACCAAAATATCAGCCGTCTCTCTGGCAGTGGGCAGTTTAGGTAGGGCCAAAAAATGAGCGAACTTAGAAAAACGATCAATCACCGTAAGAATGATAGTCTTACCAGATGAGGGGGGAAGTCCAGTGACAAAATCCATAGCGATATGCGACCAGGGCCGGCTGGGTATAGGTAGAGGTCGCAGATGACCAGCGCTGGCCTGGGTGGAGTTTTTACTTCGTGCACATACCGTACAAGCAGCAATGAAGGCTCGAGTGTCCGCCTCCATCGTGGCCCACCAGAACTTCCGTCGCACAAAGTCAAGGGTCCGCGAAACTCCAGGGTGACAGGTAAGGGGAGACGAGTGAGCCCACTGAAGTACCTGGGAGCGAGCAGACTCAGGGACAAACATCCGGTTAGGAGGACCCCTCCCAGGGTCAGCTTGATGATGTTGAGCCTGTCTAACAATCCCCTCGATGTCACATGTGATGACTGCAATACTGCAGGTAGGAGGCAAAATGGGTTCAGGGTTACTACCAGTATCAACAGCCGAATGAACACGAGACAGGGCGTCAGGGCTTGACGTTGCGTGACCCAGGACGGTAAGACAGAGAAAAATTGAATCTCCCAAAAAATAGTGCCCACCTGGCTTGACGGGGGTTGAGCTGCTTCGCTGACTGGAGGTAAGCCAGATTCTTATGATCCGTCCAAACGATGAAGGGTTGTTCCGCCCCCCTCCAACCAATGTCGCCACTCCTCGAGAGCCAGCTTAACGGCGAGCAGTTCACGATTTCCAACATCATAATTCCTCTCTGCCTGAGAAAGTTTCCTTGAGAGAAAAGCACAGGGATGCAGTTTGTTATCTTCAGGAGAACGTTGTGACAACACTGCACCTACCCCAGTGTCGGATGCATCCACCTCCACGACAAACTGGCGGTCGGGTCCGGCTGCATCAGAATGGGAGCCGAGGCGAAGCGATGTTTCAGTTCTTCGAACGCTGATTCGGCCCCTTCATTCCAAGCGAACGGTCGTGAGATGGAGGTGAGAGCGGTGAGTGGCGCCGCAATGCGGCTGTAGTCCTTGATGAACCTCCTATAGAAGTTCGCAAACCCCAGGAATCGTTGAAGTTGTTTGCGGGTAGAGGGAGCTGGCCAGTCCGTGACAGCAGAGATCTTAGCTGGGTCCATCCGCAGCTCCCCCTGAGCTATGATGTAACCCAAAAAAGAGGTCTCAGACACATGAAATTCACATTTCTCCATCTTCACAAACAGTTTGTTCTCCAACAACCTTTGCAACACCTGGCGCACATGCAGTTCATGTTCCTGGGAGGACTCTGAGAAAATCAAGATATCATCCAGATAGACAAAAACAAACCGATTCAACATGTCCCCGAAGGACATCATTGACTAGTGCCTGAAAAACAGCAGGGGCATTAGACAACCCAAAAGGCATAACCCGATACTCAAAATGTCCCAAGGGTGTGTTGAAGGCAGTCTTCCATTCATCACCCTTACGAATGCGCACCAGGTGATACGCATTTCGTAGATCCAGTTTCGTAAAGATGGTAGCACCATGAAGGAGGGGAAAAGCAGAATTAATCAAAGGCAGAGAATACTTGTTCTTAATGGTGATGTTGTTAAGTCCACGGTAATCAATACAGGGTCTGAGGGTCTTATCCTTCTTAGCAACAAAAAGAATCCCGCTCCTACAGGTGACGAGGAAGGACGCATAATACCTGCCGCCAAGGAGTCCCGAATGTAGTTCTCCATAGCCTCCGTCTCCGGCCGGGAGAGATTGTACAGGCGACTGCTGGGGAGCGGGGCTCCTGGCTGGAGGTCAATGGCGCAGTCGTAAGGCCGGTGAGGAGGAAGAGAAGTAGCTCTGTGTTTGCAGAAAACGGATGCCAGGTCATGATACTACGTCAGGAACAGCAGAAAGATCCATGGACTCCAGTGGAGGTTGAGGCACAGTACTGGCAGGAGTCTGAGCAGAACACAAACAATTCACATGACAAAATGTGCTCCATGAAACAATGCTACCTGTCACCCAATCAATGTGTGGATTGTGTTTTATGAGCCAGGGGGATACCAAGGACCAGGGGAGTCTGTGGGCAGTCGATAATATGGAATTGAATGTTCTCCTGATGATTTCCCGACACTCTAAGACAAACAGGAACAGTCTGATGGGTAATGCGGGTCAACAATTGTCCATTTAGACCCTTAGCCTGCAGCGGACAGTCCATAGGAACAGTCTCCAAATCCATTTGTTGAGCCCACTCTCTATCCAAAAAGCTTTCGTCGGCACCAGAGTCAATCAGCGCACTAACAGAGAAATTCTGGGACTGCCACTGGAGGGATGCCTGGAGCAGAATGCGGGGAGAAGAGGAAGAATCCGCTGCTCGGCTCACCAAAACTTCTCCCATTAATGATGAGCCGGCCCTTTTCCCGGACGAACTGGGCAGGAAGGAACGAAATGACCAGCTTCTCCACAATACAGGCAGACCCGAGCCTGAATACGACGTGCACGCTCCTCTGAGGACAACCGTGCACGACCCACCTCCATGGCTTCGGGTTCAGTGCTCCTCGTATCGACTCGGGAAGACACGGCTCTCTCCGTAGGGACGATGCAGGGAGGAGTTTGTTGATGACAGACAGGTTGCTTGGAACTAACACTCCTCTCCCGGCGGCGCTCCCGAATCCGATTATCCAACCTGATAGTGAGTGAAATAAGATTATCCAGCGTAGGCGATTCATCATATGACACCAATTCATCTTTTAAGGTCTCAGACAAAGCATTGATGAACACTCCTTGTAATGCCTCGTCATTCCAACCACTCACTGCTGCTAAAGTCCGAAACTCCACTGCCATCTCCGCCACACTACGAGCCCCCTGCCGAAGAGAAAACAGCCGTTTCGCAGCCTCCTTGCCTCGTACGGGGTGGTCAAAAACCTTCCTCATCTCCGTGGTGAAGGCAACGTAAGCGTTGCAAATGTCCGACTGACTCTCCCAGACCGCGGATCCCCAGGCACGAGCGGAACCGCTAGTAGAGTTGATAAGGTAGGCAATACGGGCTCTTTCTGAGGCGTAGGTGAGGGGCTGTTGTTCAAACACTAACGAGCATTGAGTCAAAAAATCGCCACAGGTTCCCATGTTCCCGTCATAGCGCTCTGGAGCAGGAACAAAAGGCTCTCTGATCTGGGCTGAAGGGGTAGTAAGGGCAGATACTTGATTGGAGAGTAATTGAACCTGATTAAGCAGCACCTGACTGTCCTCAGCAATCGTTTTAAACAGGGTATCATGTTGGCCAAGTAAAATGCCCTGATTGGCTATGGCAGTCCAAATTTGAGTGCACTCTGGGGTGGTATCCGAGCTACTGTCTGCTGGGTTCATGTTGGTCAGATCATACTGTTATGATTTAACTGGATAAGAACCCAAATGCAGACAAGTACACCAAGCCAGAGAAGTTTTAACAGGTTTATTTACAATGTTCAAAGTCCAGGTTTCCAAATATATGGGAAGAGCAAGTCCAGGTACAGGGAGGGTAACAGATCCAGATCAGGGCAGGTGTGGTACCGTAATGTCCTAGTGTCCGTGGTGAGTCCAAAAGAGAGGTCCGGTAATGGAGAGCAGGATGGTGGTGGCAGGAGTGAAGCGGTGGCAGGAGTCAGGTTCCAAATATCTGTGGCACAGGAGAAAAAGTAAATAGAACAGACCAAAAACACAAAGAGCAAAAATAACCAGGTTGAGTCGGCAGCGAGACTAACATGGTCGTCTTGACTATGATCTGACGATGAGTGGTAAGTTTGACCGGGTCTTAAAGGCTGAGGTGATATGGTGAATGAGCTGCAGCTGGAACCCTGACTCCCGCACACCAGACTTCACTCCTGCAATCAAGGACAGACAGAGGGGAGGGAGAGAGCAGAGAGAGCTACCTATCAGCAGTAGGCCTAACAGGGTTGTGGGTTCGATAAAATAATGTATGTGCTAACTGTAAGTTGCTCTGGATAAGAGCGTCTGCTAAATGACTAAAATGTAAATGTAAGTAAGACCTTTTAACAGGTCAACATTCACAAGGCCGCAGGGCCAGATGGATTACCAGGACCTTTACTCCGAGCATAAGCTGACCAACTGGCAAGTGTCTTTACTGACATTTTCAACCTGTCCCTGACTGAGTCTGTAATACCAACATGTTTCAAGCAGACCACCATAGTCCCTGTGCCCAAGAACACTAAGGTAACCTGCCTAAATGACTACCGACCCGTAGCACTCACATCTGTAGCCATGAAGTGCTTTGAAAGGCAGGTCATGGCTCACATCAACACCATTATCCCAGAAACCCTACACCCACTCCAATTTGCATACTGCCCCGACAGATCCACAAATTATGCAATCTCTATTGCACTCCACACTGCCCTTTCCCACCTGGACAAAAGGAATACCGATGTGATAATACTATTCATTGATTAAAGCTCAGCATTCAACACCATAGTGCTCTCAAAGCTCATCACTAAGCTAAGGACCCTGGGACTAAACACCTCCCTCTGCAACTGGATCCTGGACTTCCTGACGGGCCGCCCCCAGGTGGTAAGGGTGGTAACAACACATCTGCCACGCTGACCCTCAAAACGGGGGCCCCTCAGGGGTGCGTGCTCAGTCCCCTCCTGTACTCCCTGTTCACCCATGACTGCATGGCCAGGCCCGACTCCAACACATTCATTAAGTTTTTTTCCTTGGTGTCCACATCACCAACCAACTATCATGGTCCAAACACACCAAGACAGTCGTGAAGAGGGCACAACAAAGCCTATTCCCCCTCAGGAGACTGAAAATATTTGGCATGGGTCCTCAGATCCTCAAACAGTTATACAGCTGCACCATCGAGAGCACCCTAACTGGTTGCATCACTGCCTGGTATGGCAACTGCTCGTCCTCTGACCGCAAGGCATGACAGAGGGTAGTGCGTACGGCCCAGTACATCACTGGGGCCAAGCTTCCTGCCATCCAGGACCTCTATACCAGGCGGTGTCAGAGGAAGGCCCTTAAAATTGTCAAAGACTCCAGCCACCCTAGTCATAGACTGTTCTCTCTGCTACCGCATGGCAAGCGGTACCAGAGCGCCAAGTCTAGGTCCAAAAGGCTTCTTAACAGCTTCTACCCCCAAGCCATAAGACTCCTGAACATCTAATCAAATGGCTACCTGGACTATTAGCGTTGTCCCCCCCCCCTATTTTTTACTTAACACTTATTTTTCTTAAAACTGCATTGTTGGTTAAGCATTTCACTATAAGGTGAATTCGGCGCAAGGTGTATTCGGCGCATGTGACAAATACAATTTGATTTGATAAACAAGTGGCCAAGATTAACGTACAGAATAATACAAAATGCTCTGAGACCACATTGCAGCATGCGGCGGCATTTGTTCCATCAGCACTTAATTATTTCAATCACGTGCAGTACAGGGCTGAAATTGTTTTTCTGCCCATCTAGTGGGTTCCATGGACTAGGGTTAAGAAACACTGATCAGGACCTCCTGGAGATCTAATTACCCTAGCAACATGGCATTTCTTCATTCTCACAAAGGACACGATATACACTGCTCAGAGATACTAACATTAGATGTTTTTAAAAAGTTTTAAAACTTTCTGCCTTAATCAAGTTTACTGAACAAAAATATGCAACAATTTCAAAGATTTACTGAGTTACAGTTCATATAAGTAAATCAGTCAATTGAAATAAATTCATTAGGCCCTAATCTATGGATTTCACATGACTGGGAATTCAGATATGCATCTGTTGGTCACAGATACCTCTAAAAAAAAGGTAGGGCCTGTAGTATCTGTTGTGACCACCATTTGCCTCATGCAGCGCGACACATCTCCTTCGCATAGAGTCGATCAGGCTGTTGATTGTGGCCTGTGGAATGTTGTCCCACTCCTCTTCAATGTTGTGCGAAGTTGCTGGATATTGGCGGGAACTGGAACACGCTGTGTACACGTCGACTCAGAGCATCCCAAACATGCTCAATGGGTGACATGTCTGGTGAGTATGCAGGCCATGGAAGAACTGGGACATTTTCAGCTTCCAGGAATTGTATAAAGATCCTTGTGACATGGGGTCATGCATTATCATGCTGAAACATGAGGTGATGGCGGCGGATGAATGGCACGACAATGGGCCTCAGGATCTCGTATCTCTGTGCATTCAAATTGCCATCGATAAAATGCAATTGTGTTTGTTGTCCATAGCTTATGCCTGCCCATACCATAACCCCACCGCCACCATGGGGCACTCTGTTCACAATGTTGACATCAGCAAACCGCTCGACTACACGACGCTATACACGTGGTCTGCGGTTGTGAGGCTGGTTGGACATACTGCCAAATTCTGTAGAACGATGTTGGAGGTGGCTTATGGTAGAGAAATGAACATTCAATTCTCTGTTAACAGCTCTGGTGAACATTCCCGCAGTCAGCATGCCAATCTATGGCATTGTGTTGTGTGAAAAAGCTGCACATTTTAGAGTTGCCTTTTATTGCCCCCAGCACAAAGTGCACCTGTGTAATGATCATGTTGTTTAATCAGCTTCTTGATATGCCACACCTGTCAGGTGGAGGGATTATCTTGGCAAAGGAGAAATGCCCACTAACAGGGATGTAAACAAATTTGTGCACAGAAATTGAGCAAAATACGTTTTTTTGTGTGTATGGAACATTTCTGGGATCTTTTATTTCAGCTCATGAAACATTGGACCAACACTTTACATGTTGCTTTTATATTTTTGTTCAGTGTAGAAGGAAGGATACAATATTTCTCCAAAAATAAAGATACGTCTCTCTAAAAAGATGAATAGATGTGTCATTCTTTTTCTCTTCCACACATCAATTTATGAATTTATTTGCCTTCTTACTTTTTTACTGACTTTTTGTCACCGAGCTGTTTTCATCATGGTCACCAATTCTGCCGTAACATCGAGTGGTGACACATATCCGTGTGCAGCTAAGTGAACATTTCTGGGATCCCACAGTTGAATGAGCAAAAACCAAGCCATGAGGTTGAAATAATTGTCCGTAGAGCTGCGAGACAGGACTGTGTCAAGGCACAGATCTGGGGAAGGGAACCAAAAAATGTCTGCAGCATTGAAGGTCCCCAAGAACACAGTGGCCTCCATCATTCATAAATGGAAGACGTTTGGAACCACCAAGACTCTTCCTAGAGCTGGCTGCCCGGCTAAACGGAGCAATCGGGGGAGAAGGGCCTTGGTCAGGGAGGTGACCAAGAACCCAATGGTCACTCTGACAGAGCTCTAGAGTTTCTCTGTGGAGATGGGAGAACCTTCCAGAAGGACAACCATCTCTGCAGCACTCCACCAATCAGGCCTTTATGGTAGAGTGGCCAGACAGAAGCCACTCCTCAGTAAAAGGCATATAACAGCCCGCTTGGAGTTTGCCAAAAGGCACCTAAAGACTCTCAGACCACGAGAAACAAGATTCTCTGGTCTGATGAAACCAAGATTGAGCTCTTTGGCCTGAATGCCAAGCGTCACATCTGGAGGAAACCTGGCACCATCCCTACGGTGAAGCATGGTGGTAGCAGCATCATGCTGTGGGGATGTTTTTCAGCAGCAGGGACTGGGAGACTAGTCAGGATCGAGGCAAAGATGAACGGAGAAAAGTACAAAAAGTTCCTTCATGAAAACTTGCTCCAGACCACTCAGGACCTCAGACTGGGGCGAAGGTTCACCTTCCAACAGGACAACGACCCTAAGCACACAGCCAAGACAACGCAGGAGTGGCTTTGGGACAAGTCTCTGAATGTCCTCGAGTGGCCCAGCCAGAGCCCGGACTTGAACCCGATTGAACATCTCTGGAGAGACCTGAAAATAGCTGTGCAGCAACGCTCCCCATCCAACCTGACAGAGCTTGAGAGGATCTACAGAGAAGAATGGGAGAAACTCCCCAAATGCAGGTATGCCAAGCTTGTAGCATCATACCTAAGAAGACTCGATGCTGTAATCGCTGCCAAAGGTGCTTCAACAAAGTACTGAGTAAAGGGTCTGAATACTTATGTAAATGTGAAATTTCAAATTTTTATTTGTAATAAATTAGCAAAAATAAAAAATAAACGGTTTTTGCTTTGTCATTGTAGGGTATTGTGTGTAGATTGATGAGGGGGAAACAAATGATTTAATCAATTTTAGAATAAGGCTGTAACGTAACAAAATGTGGAAAAATTCAAAGGGTCTGAATAATTTCAGAAGACACCGTATATGACATAGACATGCTACAGTAGGCTCAGACCATCCTTAACCATTGGTAGGGGTCCAATTTAAATGCACACCTATTGTTCTTTCTGTAACCTAACCATAGAGAATAACACAAGATGATGAGAAAGGATTCCAAGGCATACATGAACAACCACAAGAGAAAACAGTTGCCTGACTGATCTCTCTCCCCTTTTATCTCCCTTTTCTCTTTTTTTCCCTCCGTCCTTCACTCCCTCTTTACCTGCTGTCACTGTAGCTGAGGAGAGGAGAGGAAGAGGAAGAGAGCAAAATAGAGGGAGAGAAAAGAGGAGAGAGGGAGAGGGGGTTTCTGGTCTCCAGGTGAGGTTTTAATGAAGGCTTTTGAAGTATGCCATGATTGTGCCCCTACGTCTTGCCCGAGATGCTATGCTCTATCTCCTTCTCTCCCTCTCTCCCGTCCCCTCTTTCCCTCTCTCCATCTCCATCACCATCTCCATCTCTCCATGATCAGGATATGGATAATGTGTTAACCTAAGCATGCAGGACCCATCTCATTACCTACAGGACTTTGGTGCATGCATACATGTGTGGATAGAGGATTGAGTCGTGGGGGCGGAGGGAGGCAGAAAAGAGAGATGGAACCCCCATAGGATTCTGGAAAGTGCTGCAGACCCCGGTGACAGCGCTGCGGCAGTGGCACTCTGTTATCTCAACAAAGTGGGTCCAGGGGCTATTTTACTCCATCACTCCCCTCCTCCTCCTCCTCCTCCTCCTCCTCCTCCTCCTCCTCCTCCTCCTCCTCCTCCTCTCTATCTCTGTCTTGCTGTGTACTGTCCAATTACTCCTCCCCCATACGTTGAACTACAATGAATTCCTATCCTAAGATGCATATTAATATCACGTTATCGAGAATAATTTCTTATACTATAGATTTTATTTTATTTGAACTGAGGTAAATATTTGTTATCAATGAGAAGTAACTATATAATGCATCTCTATGGAAATATACAGTACATTTAATGAATAATTGATTCTGCTATCTTTTTTTTTCACCATTTAGGCTCCATGTATCGTCATGTGATGTTGTGTTTAACCGGCTGGAGATGGCATGCGTAAATGTAACACTTGGTCACATGGTGTGGAAGGGAGACTGGGGAGGGTCCGAGCCAAGACAGGGTCGTGTGATTCTAGGCCCCTCTCATCCCGGCCCTGTGTTTGTAGGGCGCCCATTGAGAGATTAATGGCTTGAAAGAAAACATTAGTGCAGCAGCATGGTTTAGTCTCACCTCTTTATGTCTCTCACTCTACATCTCTCTCTCCCTCTCTCTGTCTGTATGTGTGCCTATACAGAAGGTTTAGGCACTCGTTTGGAACACCTCACACCTCATAGCTATCCAGAAACACTGAACAAACAACCTGACGTCCAGCCAGAGAGGGGAGAATGTGAGAATGTTCCTAGGAGAACTATATAAAGAAGGGCTATCTCGGCATTCATACTGTATTATATGATGATAATCATGATGATGATGATAACTGTGATAAACATAAAGTATGCATTCATAACGATATCGCAATATTTCATTCATAGACACTATGAGAATATATAGAAGTATAACAATCACATTCAACATGCAGTTTCACACGAAGTATACAATGCATTTGGAAAGTATTCAGACCCCTTGACCTTTTCCACATTTTGTTATGTTACAGCCTTTTTCTAAAATGGATTAAATTGTTTTTTCCCCATCATCAATCTAATAACAAAGCAAAAATAGGTTTTTAGAAATGTTTGCAAATGTATTAAAAATTTAAAACTGAAATATAATTTCCATAAGTATTCAGACACTTTACTCAGTACTTTGTTGAAGCACCTTTGGCAGTGATTACAGCCTTGAGTCTTCTTGGGTATGACGCTACAAGCTTGGCACACCTGTATTTGGGGAGTTTCTCCCATTCTTCTCTGCAGATCCTCTCAAGCTCTGTCAGGTTGGATTGGGAGTGTTGCTGCATAGCTATTTTCAGGTCTCTCCAGAGATGTTCGATTGGGTTCAAGTCCGGGCTCTGGCTGAGCCACTCAAGGACATTCAGAGACTTGTCCCGATGCCACTCCTGCATTGTCTTGGATGTTTTACATTACATTTTACATTTTAGTCATTTAGCAGACGCTCTTATCCAGAGCGACTTACAGTTAGTGAGTGCATACATTATAATTTTTTAGAATTGTTTTTTTATTTGTATTTTTTTATACTGGCCCCCCGTGGGAATCGAACCCACAACCCTGGCGTTGCAAACGCCATGCTCTACCAACTGAGCTACCTCCCTGCCAGCCATTCCCTCCCCTACCCTGGACGACGCTGAGCCAATTGTGCGCCGCCCCGTGGGTCTCCCGGTCGCGGCCGGCTACGACAGAGCCTGGATTCGAACCAGGATCTCTAGTGGCACAGCTAGCACTGCGATGCAGTGCCTTAGACCACTGCGCCACTCGGGAGACACTAGATGTGTGCTTAGGGTCGTTGTCCTGTTGGAAGATGACCCTTCAACCCCAGTGTGAGGTCCTGAGTACTCTGGAGCAGGTTTTCATCAAGGATCTCTCTGTATTTTCTCCGTTCATCTTTCTCTCGATCCTGACTAGTCTCCCAGTCCCTGCCGCTGAAAAACATCCCCACAGCATGATGCTGCCACCACCATGCTTCCCCGTAGGGATGGTGCCAGGTTCCCTCCAGACGTGACGCTTAGCTTTCAATCTTGGTTTCATCAGACCAGATAATCTTGTTTCTCATGGTCTGAGAGTCCTTTAGGTGCCTTTTGGCAAACTCCAAGCGGGCTGTCATGTGCATTTTACTGAGGAGTGGCTTTCGTCTGGCCACTCTACAATAAAGGCCTGATTGGTGGAGTGCTGCAGAGATCGTTGTCCTTCTGGAAGTTTATCCCATCTCCACAGATGAACTCTGGAGCTCTGTCAGAGTGACCATCGGATTCTTGGTCACCTCCCTGACCAAGGCCCTTCTCCCCCGATTGCTCAGTTTGGCCGGGCGGCCAGCTCTAGGAAGAGTCTTGGTGGTTCCAAATTTCTTCCATTTAAGAATGATGGAGGCCACTGTGTTCTTGGGGACCTTCAATGCTGCAGATATGTTTTGGTACCCTTCCCCAGATCTGTGCCTCGACACAATCCCGTCTCGGAGCTCTACGGACAATTCCTTCGACCTCATGGCTTGGTTTTTCTCTGATATGCACTGTCAACTGTGGGACCTTATATAGACAGGTGTGTGCCTTTCCAAATCATGTCCAATCTATTGAATTGACCACAGGTGGACTCCAATCAAGTTGTAGAAACATCTCAAGGATGATCTATAGAAACAGGATGCACCTGAGCTTAATTTCGATTGTAATAGCAAAGGTTCTGAATACTTATGTAAATAAGGTATTTTCATTTTGTTTTTTTACTAAATTTGCAAAAGTTTCTAAAACCTGTTTTCACTTTGTCATTATGGGTTATTGTGTGTAGATTGATGAGAATTTGTATTTATTTAATCAATTTTAGAATAAGGCTGTAACGTAGCAAAATGTGGAAAAAGACAAGGGGTCGGAATACTTTCCGAATGCACTGTAACTCGACAGCATCTTTATACTCAGTTTAACGATATTGTCCCTAGATAAGACTATTATTCCCATATTACCTCTGCCTAACTGCTACAACTAGCACCTTTTCATCTCAACAACAACCCTATTCTGTGACTCTAGTCTTTTTTAAAGTAGTTTTACTCACATTGCTAGTAACACACTATAAAACTGTTCTTTGGGAGCAGTATAATTTGGGTGAATGATCTGTTGCACCAAATAGCTCAGTCAATAGCTAGGTTATGAGATGGCTAGGTGGGTCAATAATGACTGAGATCAACACTTATTCCAAATAGGCAGTGTGGAGAGACTGTTCCAAAGTGTTTTCAGACTGAATATAGCAGAATTTCCCGTAATGACTTATTGCCCCCTTTCTATTGCTCCTCTCCTTGAGCAGCTTGCCAAAGCAATTTCAGAGGGTTTTAAGTCCTGTGGAACTGCCGTATGCTTTGCGAACAAGCCTGATAGTTACCCCGTAAATTATTTATTGAGTCATATTTTTAGGTCTGACCGTTTTTAAATGATGTATTCATCAAATGAGCAGTTCGGAAGGCATTCATATTCAAGTTGGCATAAAATGAGTAAAACACCAATGTAATTTGAACTGTGGGTGTTTAAAATATACATTTAATTGGCTTGCTTTGGTGGATTCCAAAACCTTTTGAGAGGTAAATTTGACTGTCTATTAAATTCTGGTGTTTAATTAGTTACTTGGATCAATGGTCATTAAGAAAAAGCTGTTATATGCAGTTAAAGTTTTAAAACAGTGTTGATAAACCCTGAGGGTACATATGTTTTATGGAAACTTTCCCATAAGTAACTTTCACCCAATTAGAAGTCACTCTGCCCAAGAGAGGAAGGGGGTTAGATTAATCTCACCCGGGCGCCTGTGGAGTTGTGTTTTGCATCGGCTGAGAGTTGATTGCATTCGATTTGAAACCGGGCTGCCATCCAGGCATGAGGCAGGTGCCCCGTTCAAAGCCCACGGCGAAGTTGGCTCAAAACAAAAGTGTCGTAATTAAGTATGCGTAGTAATTATTAGGATTCTGTGTTTTCCCATGCAAAAGTGATGTTCTATGTTTCTGGAAGATGCACCATGCTGCCTAGTTGACAAAATGAAAGAGCAGCACAGATTAATGTTCGATTTGAGAATGGCGCTCCTCCCTCCCTGCTTTTACCCAATGACGTGACGGGCCTTTGCCCGGTGCCCCACGGCTCAGCATAATCGAATCTCTCCATTAACATCCAGTAAAATGCATAGGATGTTCAAGGGTCAATTTCTAAAGGAGCAGGAAGTTGCTCTCGGAGGATGTGTTGGTACCATTCTTTATTCATGGCTGTGTTCTTGGGCAAAATTGTGGGTGAACCCACTCCCTTGGCTGAGAAGCAACCCCACACATGAATGGTCTCAGGATGCTTTACTGTTGGCATGACACAGGATTGATTGTAGCGCTCACCTTGTCTTCTCCGGACAAGGTGTTTTCAGGATTCCCCAAACAATCGGAAAGGGGATTCATCAGAGAAAGTGACTTTACCCCAGTCCTCAGCAGTCCAATCCCTGTACCTTTTGCAGAATATCAGTCTGTCCCTGATGTTTTTCCTGGAGAGAAGTGGCTTCCTTGCTGCCCTTCTTGACACCAGGCCATCCTCCAAAAGTCTTCGCCTCACTGTGCATGCAGATGCACTCACACCTGCCTGCTGCCATTCCTGAGCAAGCTCTGCACTGGTGGTGCCCCGATCCCGCAGCTGAATCAACTTTAGGAGAAGGTCCTGGCGCTTGCTGGACTTTCTTGGGCGCCCTGAAGCCTTCTTCACAACAATTTAACCTCTCTCCTTGAAGTTCTTGATGATCCGATAAATGGTTGATTTAGATGCAATCTTACTAGCAGCAAAATCCTTGCCTGTGAAGCCCTTTTTGTGCAAAGCAATGATGACGGCACGTGTTTCCTTGCAGGTAACCATGGTTAACAGAGGATGAACAATGATTTCAAGCACCACCCTCCTTTTAAAGCTTCCAGTCTGATATTGTAACTCAATCAGCATGACAGAGTGAACTCCAGCCTTGTCCTCGTCAACACTCTTACCTGTGTTAACGAGAGAATCACTGACATGATGGCAGCTGGTCCTTTTGTGGCAGGGCTGAAATGCAGTGGAAATGTTTTTGGGGGATTAAGTTCATTTTCATGGCAAAGAGGGACTTTGCAATTAATTGCAATTCATCTGATCACTCTTCATGACATTCTGGAGTATATGCAAATTGCCATCATCAAAACTGAGGCAGCAGACTTTGTGAAAATTAGTATTTGTGTCATTCTCAAAACGTTTGACCACGACTGTACAGTACAACCTGTCAACAAACAAAAGGTAAGAACTGCAGCTTTGAAACTTTGTGTTACTGTTGTTCATGATGATTACAGGTCCTTGTTTATATGCATGTATGTTGATAAACATGAACAAATCATGATTGGAAATGGTTTAGAAACTGTTCAATAATGCTTTAAATAACATTGTGAAGGTCCTCACTTTTTTTTTTCAAGTGAATATGAAAGCCAGTATCTAATAATTGTTAGTGTTATGTTCCCTCCCTGCAAAGCCAGACAAATGTCACTTGTATTTCACAGTAACTATGGACATCAAAGAAGGGACTTTTTGCACAAACACACACCCATCATGCATGACAATGTAGGCTTGCATGACAATGTGCAGCAAAACCAGAGACATTAGGCACTGTGAATGGCAAGTCAAAAGAATGCATGAAATAGAGGCAATCGGGACTGCATTGTGAACTTATGCATAACCTTTGTCAAAGAGAAGTGTTAAAAGCTAACATGAAAGGGGGAAAAACTGCATTCTTCTTCATACAGTACTCGGTGCGTGATTTTCAGGAGTTGGTCCTTCTGGGAAATCACCTAGACAGAGACTTTATGTCTGGTGGATCTATAACAGTTCAATGAGAGTGAGAATAATGTTCTACTCTAGCCCAATAATGGACTAAAGGAGCCTAACGTTACTCCTTATAGTGCAAGACCTTACATGTTTAGAGACAAATTGGCTCTGGCATTCAAAACAACCAAATACTCCATCTAAACATGAATTGCGGTACAGTTCTAGCAACATTAAGCCCTCTACTTTCATATCACATGAAAATAATTTCAAAAATGCAAAATAAACACTTACTGCACACCAGTTGAGGCTCCTCAGAGGAGGAAGGGGAGGACCATCCTCCTCAGTGAATTTCAGAAAAATGTAAATTGTGAAACATTAAAAAAGTTATCATTTTTAGATAAAACTTCCGGAGGACATCCTCCAACCTATCAGAGCTCTTGCAGCATGAACTGACATGTTGTCCACACAATCAAAGGATCAGAGAATGAATCTAGTACTGAAAGAGTGTGCAAAGCTGTCATCAAGGCAAAGGGTGTCAACTTTGAAGAATCTCATATATTTTGGTTTGTTTAACACTTTTGGTTCTTTCATAGTTCTGATGTCTTCACTATTATTCTACAATGTAGAAAATAGTAAAAACCCTTGAATGAGTAGGTGTGTCCAAACTTTTGACTGGTACTGTATACGCCTGTATTTAAAATGCTAATTAGCTGCTAATGTGTCTATCATAAAGAACTACAAATGCCATGATGAATTGGACGAGACTGCTGAATCGAGGCAAAGGTAAGAATCTCCGGATTAACTATATAATGTCAGCTAAATGTAGTAATTCATAAATTGGCTGAAAATACTTTAAATGGACAATTCTGTAAACTGTCTTGTGCAAGTGTTAAATTGACACAATACTGTACCTTTTAGCGAAGGTGTCAGCTAGAGATGACGTGCAGCAGCTTGCAGGGATTTGTAGTCTTGCATGATGTCTACTTTGATGTAATCTGCATTTTCGTATCTGAGAGTAAATAGAGCCAGGTATATTGATCAAATTCACCTTGTCTAAGAGAGATTTACATGGTAATCAAAACGTCACGCCTACACGAAACACAGCCCTTATTTTAAGTGTTTCTAAAATCCCATTTGGAGAAATTAATGGTGGAAAAAACGATTGGAACCATTTCCCTGTTTGACCGCTTGATTGTATGGCTATTATGACAGCTCCACTGTGGGGCTCTATAGAAATAAGGCCATGCTAATCAAAATAATTATCGTCCTCCCTCATCTTAAACGGCACCGACCGCCACTGCTGTACACTGTTTTAACCGGTTTCGAAGACGCAGATAGCTAATTAGCACAGGTTCACCTCTGTCTTCAGTCTGTTTTCTGTAAACAAGCGCTGTAACATGGACATATGGCTGTGTGGGAACCCTAACCCTGTAAATGTGTTTTTTGAAATGTATTAGATACGTTCCGTATGTTACCAAAACTGTAGCACAAGCGATGCGTTTTAACGTTCAGAACAAGCGTCAGGTGTCTTTACAAAACTCCCCCAGCCAGAAGATACTATCGTCAATAGGCGCTGAAGGTAGTTAGCAGCTATGAATGTGTTAGTTCTACTCCTGCTATTTTTCTATCCCCTGGTTCTCTCTCTCTCTCTCTCTCTCTCTCTCTCTCTCTCTCTCTCTCTCTCTCTCTCTCTCTCTCTCTCTCTCTCTCTCTCTCTCTCTCTCTCTCTCTCTCTCTCTCTCTCTCTCTCTCTCATGCACACACACTCACACAGAAACAATGTGCCAGGCTGGTTTATGTTTTGAAATATTTCTCTGGGTTGTCATTGGATGTGTTTATTAAGCTTGAATGTTTATAATGTTATGTTTTATTGTGGTGAGACAACAGTTGAGAGGTGTTTGACTGTTCTGCCAGTTATGTTTCAATAGGAAGTGGTTCTGTTGCTGTGGTGTATCTCTGCCCTTGGGTCCTGACTTTAGTACTCTGACCCACTTGATGATAATAATGCATTTTATAGCTCTTCTTCTCTGTAATGCAAAGCCAGTAAGTAATTGCCAAACTATACATTTCATTTTAGTGTGGGAGGGAGTGGGAGTAAAAGTGAATACTCTGCCATTCGTCCCGTTGCACTATAATGTCACTTAATCATCCAATGTTCTCTTTCCCTACAGAAATCAAAACAGTATTTACAGTGCCTTCATAAAGTATTCCTACCCCTTGACTTATTCCACATTTTGTTGTGTTACAGCCTGAATTCAAAATGGTTTAATTGATTTTTTTCTCAGCCATCTACACACAATACCCCATAATGACTAAGTAAAAACTAGTTTTTAAAATGTTTTGCAAAGTTATTGAAAATGAAACACAGAAATATCTCATTTAAATAAGTATTCACACACCTTAGCTATGAGACTCCAAATTGAGCTCAGGCGCATCCAATTTCCTTTGATCATCCTTGAGATGTCACTACAACTTGATTGTAGTCCACCTGTGGCCAATTTTAAATTGTTTGGACATGATTTAGAAAGAAACACACCTGTCTATATAACGTCCCGCAGTTGACAGTGCATGTTTTTTTTTATTTTTTATTTTATTTCACCTTTATTTAACCAGGTAAGCCAGTTGAGAACAGGTTCTCATTTACAACTGCGACCTGGCCAAGATAAAGCAAAGTAGTGCAATAAAAACAACACAGAGTTACATATGGGGTAAAAAAACATAAAGTCAGAAATACAACAGAAAATATATATACAGTGTGTGCAAATGTAGCAAGTTATGGAGGTAAGGCAATAAATAGGCTATAGTGCAGAATAATTACAATAGTATTAACACTGGAATGCTAGATGTGCAAGAGATGATGTGCAAATAGAGATACTGGGGTGCAAAAGAGCAAAATAAATAACAATATAGGGATGAGGTAGTTGGGTGGGCTAATTTCAGATGGGCTGTGTACAGGTGCAGTGATCGGTAAGGTGCTCTGACAACTGATGCTTAAAGTTATTGAGGGAGATAAGAGTCTCCAGCTTCAGAGATTTTTGCAATCCGTTCCAGTCATTGGCAGCAGAGAACTGGAAGGAATGGCGGCCAAAGGAGGTGTTGGCTTTGGGAATGACCAGTGAGATATACCTGCTGGAGCGCAGACTACGGGTGGGTGCTGCTATGGTGACCAATGAGCTTAGATAAGGCGGGGATTTGCCTAGCAGTGATTTATAGATGGCCTGGAGCCAGTGGGTTTGACGACGAACATGTAGTGAGGACCAGCCAACAAGAGCGTACAGGTCACAGTGGTGGGTAGTGTATGGGGCTTTGGAGACAAAACGGATGGCACTGTGATAGACTACATCCAATTTGCTGAGTAGAGTGTTGGAGGCTATTTTGTAAATGACATCGCCGAAGTCAAGGATCGGTAGGATAGTCAGTTTTACGAGGGCATGTTTGGCAGCATGAGTGAAGGAGGCTTTGTTGCGAAATAGGAAGCCGATTCTAGATTTAACTTTGGATTGGAGATTCTTTATGTGAGTCTGGAAGTTGAGTTTACAGTCTAACCAGACACCTAGATATTTGTAGTTGTCCACATACTCTAGGTCAGACCCGTCGTAGAGTGGTGATTCTAGTCGGGTGGGCGGGTGCTAGCAGCGTTTCGATTGAAAAGCATGCATTTAGTTTTACTAGTGTTTAAGAGCAGTTGAAGGCTACTGAAGGATTGTTGTATGGCATTGAAGCTCGTTTGGAGGTTTGTTAACACAGTGTCCAATGAAGGGCCAGATGTATACAAAATGGTGTCGTCTGCGTAGAGGTGGATCTGAGAGTCACCAGCAGCAAGAGCGACATCATTGATATACACGGAGAAAAGTGTCGGCCCAAGAATTGAACCCTGTGGCACCCCCATAGAGACTGCCATAGGTCCAGACAACAGGCCCTCCGATTTGACACACTGAACTCTATCTGAGAAGTAGTTGGTGAACCAGGCGAGGCAGTCATTTGAGAAACCAAGGCTATTTAGTCTGCCAATAAGAATGCGGTGGTTGACAGAGTCGAAAGCCTTGGCCAGGTCGAGCAGAAACTATACCATGAAGTTCAAGGAACTGTCCCTAGATATCCAAGATAAAATTGTGACGAGAAGGGTAGGATATCAAATCATTTCTAGAGTGTTGAATCATTGGGAAATTGAAAAAATATGGAACTACCCTGACTTTGCCTAGAGCTGGCCGTCTGACCAAACTGAGCAACCAGGCAAGAAGGACCTTGGTCAGGGAGGTGACCAAGAACCCAATGACCACTCTGACAGAACTACAGAGTTCCTTGGCTGAGATGGGAGAACCTGCCAGAAGGACAACAGTCTCTAAAGCACTTCACCAATCTGGGCTTAATGGGAGAGTGGCCAGACGGAAGCCACTCCTGAGAACAAGGCACATGATAGCACGCCTAGAGTTTGCAAAAAGGCATGGGAAAGACTCTGAGATCATAAGGCAAAATATTATGTGGTCTAATGAGACATAAACTGAACTCTTTGGCCTAAATGCAAAGTGCTATGTCTAGAGAAAACCAGGCACAGCTCATCACCCGTCTAACACCATCTCTACCATGAAGCATAGTGGTGGCAGCATAATGCTATGTGGATGCTTTTCAGCGGAAGGGACTGGGAGACTGGTAAGGACAGAGGGAAGAATGAATGGAGCCAAATACAGGCAAATCCTTGATGGAAACTTGCTTCAGAGTGCAAATAACCTAAGACTGGTGCTAATATTTATATTCCAACAGGACAATGACCCCCAGCATTCAGCCAAAGCAATGCTGGAATGGCTTCAGAACAAGAATCTGAAAGTCCTTGAGTGGCCCAGCCAAAGCCCAGACTTGAATCCCATTGAAAATCTGTGGAAAGACTTGAAGATTGCTGATCACCGCCGCTCCCCATCTAACTTAAGAAAATCTACAAGGAAGAATGGGAGAAAATCCCCAAATCCCAAGATGACTCAAAGCTGTAATCGCCGCCAAAGGTGCTTCTACAAAGTATTGACTCTGGGGTGTGAATACTTATGTTATTGATATACAGTGAGGGGAAAAATGTATTTGATCCCCTGCTGATTTTGTACGTTTGCCCACTGACAAAGACATGATCAGTCTATAATTTTAATGGTAGGTTTATTTGAACAGTGAGAGACAGAATAACAACAACAAAATCCAAAAAAACGCATGTCAAAAATGTTATAAATTGATTTGCATTTTAATGAGGGAAATAAGTATTTGACCCCTCTGCAAAACATTACTTAGTACTTGGTGGCAAAACCCTTGTTGGCAGTCACAGAGGTCAGACGTTTCTTGTAGTTGGCCACCAGGTTTGCACACATCTCAGGAGGGATTTTGTCTCACTCCTCTTTGCTGATCTTCTCCAAGTCATTAAGGTTTCGAGCCTGATGTTTGGCAACTTGAACCTTCAGCTCCCTCCACAGATTTTCTATGTGATTAAGGTCTGGAGACTGGCTAGGCCACTCCAGGACCTTAATGTGCTTCTTCTTGAGCCACTCCTTTGTTGCCTTGGCCGTGTGTTTTGGGTCATTGTCATGCTGGAATACCCATCCACAACCCATTTTCAATGCTCTGGCTGAGGGAAGGAGGTTCTCACCCAAGATTTGACGGTACATGGCGCCGTCCATCGTCCCTTTGATGCGGTGAAGTTGTCCTGTCCTCTTAGCAGAAAAACACCCCCAAAGCATAATGTTTCCACCTCCATGTTTGACGGTGGGGATGGTGTTCTTGGGGTCATAGGCAGCATTCCTCCTCCTCCAAACACAGCGAGTTGAGTTGATGCCCAAGAGCTCGATTTTGGTCCCATCTGACCACAACACTTTCACCCAGTTCTCCTCTGAATCATTCAGATGTTCATTGGCAAACTTCAGACGGGCCTGTATATGTGCTTTCTTGAGCACTTTCTTGAATACTTTCTGAAGGCAAGGGGTATGAATACCAATCCATACTTTCAAGCCCATTTCTGTTCATCATTATGCATAGCAGAACTATATTACTACAGTCAATAGGAGATGTTAGACACTTCTCAAAATAGAGTATCTAATTTTTCTTGACTGGTGTGACTCTAATCTAGAGATTAGTGTACACGCATCAGCACATATCCAATTGTTCCTTTGAAAAAACACCCTGAAATCCTTCATTATTTTCTAGCAAGTTTATAGGCACAATGATTCACTGCTGGTGTCAGGGAGGGTAATATAATAGTGGATGAGCAAAGTGATCTTGTTGCATAAGTTACTTGTATCCCTACTGTCAGCACTATATCTATCATAGGCCTTTAGTGTCTGGTTCATAAGAAAATGGAGACTGTCAAATTATAGACCAGGGAGTAATATGTTGCATAACATCAGCCTTTAACATAAAAAAACATTGTAAAGTAATATGCTGCCTATGCGTTATGGGTTTACACAACACTCCAAGGGCTTAAAATCCTTTAATTCTAAGTCAAAATTCATAGTTACGGCACTTTTTTATATTTGTTTGTCGTTTATGAAAACCTGTGATGAAGCAAAGTTTTGGGTCTTGAACCCACCCTTAGTCATAACACCAATTTCACTGTAACTTTTCACTTGGGCTATATGCGAAGGCACTTCAACAAAACCGTGCCCTGTAAAGTTCTAGCGGCTGAATACGACAGCTTATAAAAACCGAAAGTCACCTATTAGCACCAAATTATGCTTTTACGGATTGTTATGGAATGGTAGGCCGGCCGCCCCGCTAGTTATGCCATGCTGTCTGAGGCGCTAGCCCAGGAGTTGGGCAGAGGGTGTCTGGCCACTTTCCTCTCGCTTTCTCCTTTGCTCTTTCGTTTTCTCTGCCCTCTCTCTTTCTTCTTCTGTCTCATTCGCTTTATAGAGCTCTCTCGCCCCCTCTCTCTCCTCTCCTTCCTCTGTATCTCCTTCTCTCCTACCTCTCTCTTTCTCTCTCTTTCTCTCTTAATTTCTCCCCACTCTCACCATTGGTTAGTAACCTCTAGATGACAGCAATAAATCCTTAAGAGAGTCTGTCTGTTGCTAGGTTACCCTTGCTGCCATCACCATACTACTTTCATAACACTCTATTTCAAGGAAATTGAGAAAGGATGGAGAAACGTCTGGTCAGTTGGCGGAGAGCCATGATGTCATCTGAGTTAAACAAGATTCCTGTTATCTCTGACAAATCAAAATGGACCTAAAGACACCAATAAGTCTCTGTATTAGAGGCTTATACAGAGAACAGATTGCTGCTTCTCCATAGCTTCGAGAGAAAGTACATTGTATGAAATAACATCAGTCATCATTATCGCTTGGCCCCCATGATACAACTTTACCTTTCCCACGATCAGTGGGCATAAACCAGCAGGGAGTACCATCGTAGAGTTTACTTCTCTAAAATGTCTGCCAACTGCTGAGTCTCATAGGTGGACTGGTGGTATTAGTCTATTGTCGGAAGGAGTGAATGGAACCTTTGTTTACCGTAGACGACAGAAGTGGGTGCGCCACCATGATTGAAACACTCATCCTTGTCAGGTTTTGTATTACGCTCAATCAACATACCATAAGGGCGTACTTCAGACACACTTACACAAGGGGGACCAAGGATGAGTCTGCGGTTCTGTCTCCGATCTTCCTAGCTTTTCATGTGGATGAGGATTACAGTTGTTTAAAGAAGAGGTTGCCCATAACGACAAATGCAGGATCAGTTTACAGAACTTATGTACCAACTGACCATCTGGAAGAAAGCATAAATGATCTTGGATCAGGCCTCAGTGACAGCTTCATCCTACAGTACACCATAATAATGAGGTACTGTTGTAGCTCACCTTGCTACATTTCAGAAGAGGAGAATTAGAGCTAAAATATGTTAGTGTTTTTCATGTCAACTCACAAGGACAGAACACACATGTACTGGGGAATGAGAGAGAGAGAGAGAGAGAGAGAGAATTTCTGTCATACTCTCGTACACACACACACACACACACACACACACACCAGCTCTCGGACTCAAATCCCATCCCATTCCCTTCTCAGCCTTTTTTAATCATTGCTGTGTTGTTTGGGGGAGGGAGGAGATTTGTGACGTGTTATGTCACTTAGAGGTGCTTTCTAATGAAGAGGGATGGGAGGAAAATCACTTTGGGTAAATGGAAAAGTACAGGACTAATGAAGTCTGTCATGAATTCTTTTCAAAATTCTTCAAGCTTTTTCAAATTGGTTATTGATCATTGCTAGACAACCATTTTCAGGTCTTGGGATAGATTTTCAAGTAGATTTAAGTCAAAACTGTAACTCGGCCACACTTTCTTCTTGGTAAGCAACTCCACTGTAGATTTGGCCTTGTATTTTAGGTTATTGTCCTGCTGAAAGGTGAATTCATCTCTGTGTCCGGTTTCCTTCTTCTCCAGCAACTGAGTTAGGAAGGCCTGTATCTTTGTAGTGACTGGGTGAATTGATACAGCATCCACAGTGTAATTAATCCTTAAGAGTCTGTTGACGCACCCGTGCATCAATCTAAGTAACATAATAAAAATGTTTTTATTATTTAGCATGGGCCATAAACAATAACTAGTAATGCTGCATACTCCAATAAAGGTTAAAATCTCACCTTTCTGACAAAACTAGTTATAAATTGCTGAGGTGTAGTCAATTTTGAGGACACAAGCTCAAGTACACAGTACTAATATGATAAAAATATGAAAATATGAAATATTTTATATAATTATTTCCTATTCAACAAAACTCTGACTATGGCTTGAAATGACTTATATGCTATCTAAATACAGTATAAAAAAATATATATAAAACGACTAAGTATAAGATTTCACCTTCCTTATAACTGTAAAATACATATTTGTATGTTTTAGTGTTAGAGAAAATGTTCATATTTTCTAAAGGTCTCTCTTGACCCCCCACTCACCTTTCATCTCATATTAATCTTGTCAGTCGATGACAAACAGAATGTGTTTTTCTTATTTAAAATAGATTAATGATTTAATATGAATGGCTATAAATCAATCTCTGAATGTGCTATAGTGATAAAACCACTCTCTCCTGCTACACTACGATGTAAGGATTGCAGGCATGTGCTTTGTCAGTCGCTGTGACGTAGGTTCCGTGGGAACCTGGGCCTAGATTCACAAAACCTTCTTAAGAAGAAATGTCTTCTTAACTGCCATTTCTTCCTTAACTATAGACTTAAGAAGAAAGTTAAGCAAAGTTGCTATTCCTCAAAAGGTTATTGGAAATGTTCTTGCGCTATTTCTTATGTTTCTCCTTAAGCAAAAAGTTAAGAAGAAATTAGATTCTTGAAAAATAAAATTATTGGAAATGTTCTTAATTCCAAGATAGCTAAACCCTTGTCTTAAACTCAGGGCAGTGAGAGAAAAAGCTCATGAAAGCAATTGAACATGTTTAATTCACTCACAAACTTCATCTGAAAGTTTCAGTATTGATTATTTTAAACCCAAGAACATGTTTTAGATCAGTAATCTCAGTATGAAATATGCTAACATGATTGCCTAGCAACAAACGTCTTAAGGAGATTTGTAAGAAGATATTTTAGAAGTTTGTAAGAAAATCATTAAATCTTAAGATATTGTTGAGGAATTGCACTTATTTTATGAACTTCTTATTTTTTTTCTTAAGAAGCTTCTTAAGTTTTTGCGTAATAAGTGTTTTGTGAATCTGGGCCCAGGGTTATTGCTTAATGCAAGCCGTTTCAATCTATGGATCAATTTATAAGTGAAAATGTTGGTCGGAACCAGTACCAGAACCACGCAGGTCCCCTAAACAGGGGACTTTACATATTTAAGCTAGAGATATCCCTTTTTTTGCATAGGCTGCATCTCAATCCATCGCATCCTCCTATGTCTGGCTTCCACATCTGCGGTAGAAGGTGGCCGGGGCTACAGCGGTGTTTGTCAGACAATGAGTCTTCTCACGAAAACGTCTGTAGCGTCCGAACAGTTTGGCCTACAAAATAATATGAACACGATGGGGTTCTCCGTTTTGCTCTACGGGACTCGTCTGAAGGGAACCCATACAAATGAATGGAAGTATGGAAGTAGTTTTGTGCCAAAAAAATAAGGGGGTAAAAATGTGTTTAATTGTTGTTGTTTTTTTATTCCTTCTGATTAAGTTTTTGACTGTCATTATTGCCATTTATGAATGTGTTATTCAATGGGTTTCTATGGGCTATAGTAGTAAATGCCAAATTCATCCCTAAATATGTTTATATGCCTACCTAAAGGGGTCCTAAATTAATAATACTGTAACTTCACCATGCTCAAAGGGATATTCAATATTATTTTTTTCATCTAGCATTAGGTGTCCTTCTGTGTTTGAAATTGACTGCTCTAATGGACCTTACAGATAATTGTGTGTGTGGAGTACAGAGATGAGGTAGTCATTCAAAAATCCAGTTAAACACTATTATTGCACACAGAGTTGATGCAACTTATTATGTGAATTGTTAAGCACATTTTTTAATCCTGAACTTATTTAGGCTTGCCATAACAAAGGGTTTAAATACTTATTGACTCAAGACATTTCAGCTTTTCATTTTTAATTAATTTGTAAACAAAATTTAAAACAAAATTCCACTTTGACGTTATGGGGTATTGTGTGTGTAGGCCAGTGACAGAAAAATCTAAATTAAATCAATTTTAAATTCAGGCTGTAGCACAACAAAATGTGGAATAAGTCAAGGGCTATGAATACTTTCTGAAGACACTGTACATAGAGTCATTGAACACTGGTCACTTTAATAATGTTTACATACCTTTTCACCAACTTTACATGTGTATATACTGTATTCTAGTCCAGCCAGGTCACCCGTGATACAAGTTAGTCCATGTCTGAGGACGTCGGGAGATGATGTGGAAACTGGCCAGTAAAGGCATAAGTGAGTGCTGTTACCTTCAAGTAGGTTTCGGTTTTGTTAGGGGGTTGTGGCAGGGAAGGCGGATGGGCATAAGCATCTGCCTCTGTTTTTGCATGTTCGAATCCAGCGATAGAAAGTTGTTTTTGTGATTTTTGTTTTAAGCCTATCCCAAACCTAATCCCTTACCTTAACCATTCAGAGTTAATGCCTAACCTTAAGATTTCTAAGTTAATGCCTAAACTTAACCCTAACCTTAAAAATGTGGAGTTAATGCCTAAACCTAACCTTAAACACAAATTTGACGTTCGGAACAACTTCAACATTTGGCGGTTGAGAAACATGGATGAACGTTTAATTCTGACGTGAGACTGTGAGGGCTTGTTGTTCTAGTCATGGCTCATCCTATATAACTTTTTATAAAATTTTTGGGGATTATGTGTGTATTGTTGTTGTTTTTTGCTAGGTATTACTGCACTGTTGGAGCTAGAAACACAAGCATTTTTGCTGCACCTGCGATAACATCTGTAAATCTGTGTACGCGACCAAAAAAACTTTGATTTGATTTTGAAGGTCTCACATGTACAGAGAGGGAGACACAAACGCACAGGCACAACACACACACACACACACACACACACAGGGTCCTTTCTCAGCCACGGCCACGGTTGTGCCTGCTTGCTTACACCAGTGTACATTTCATTCCAGCAGCAGTGAGCTAGTTGAGGTGTCAGTTGTTCAGCCCTCTAAATGAAAGGCCCTCAGAAGCACATTACGTAAGTGCAGGTCCCATGCCTAAGCTGATTATGTGGCAGACTAATTCATTTCCATGTCTTTTTAAGAGCATAGCGGTGGCTTAGCGTGCCCTGACTCACACAGGCCCTCATACATTCATCTACTCCCAACGTACGTGAGCGCCCTGACCACACAAGTCATAGGGTGATGGCTAAAGCAGCATTAGTCGTAGTTTACAGGGACATGACTACATGGTTTACAGGGACATGGCTACATGGTTTACAGGGACATGGGCCTCATGTAGCTCAGTTGGTAGAGCATGGCGCTTGCAACGCCAGGGTTGTGGGTTCGATTCCCACGGGGGGCCAGTATGGAAAATGTATGCACTCACTAACTGTAAGTCGCTCTGGATAAGAGTGTCTGCTAAATTACTCAAATGTAAAATGTAAATGACTACGTGGTTTACAGGGACATGACTGTCTGTCATTGATGCATAGAGATACATTTACATTTTACATTTTAGTCATTTAGCAGACGCTCTTATCCAGAGCGACTTACAGTTAGTGAGTGCATACATTTTTCATACTGGCCCCCTGTGGGAATCGAACCCACAACCCTGGCGTTGCAAGATACAGTACCTCACATGATGCCAGACTAGGTAGAGGGCAAACGTGATAGAGCAGGACAGGTGGGGCTGCTATGCCTTTGTGTGTATGTGTATGTGTGTGTGTGTATATGCACGCACATGTGTGCCCTTATGTTTGTGTGTGCATGCATCATGTGTGTATGGATTGGTTAGAGGGGACATTCCTTACACCACAGGGGGGATTTGACCCCTGTTGTTGTTTGGGTTGGTGCCAAGCTCAAGGTGTCATGCGCTCTATTTATATCATATGGAATAGCAATGTGACTGGAGGATGATCTGAACAGGATGGAGGTTCAGGTCATGCTTGAGATTGAACAGGGGCAGGTGGTAGAACTCTCTGTCCTCTGTCCTTTACATCATGATAGAAAAGGCAAGAAGTGGGTGATGTGTGTGTGTGTGTGCGCGTGTGCGTGCACACCCAACTAAGAGTCTGTTATTGTACAGCTAATCCCCTCCAGAGGCCACTTCGTGTAAGGGGAACAACTGTGCTCTCCATAATAATGTATTATGAGAACCACTGAAAGACTGGTTTAAAGTCACAGTGGCCAGAGTATACAGTGCATTCGGAAAGTATTCAGACCCCTTGACTTTTTCCACATTTTGTTACGTTACAGACTTATTCTAAAATTGATTAAATAAACATTTTTCCTCATCAATCTACACACAATACCCCATAATGACAAAGCGAAAATAGGTTTTAGAAATATTTGCAAATGTATTAAAAATAAAAACAGAAATACCTTATTTACATAAGTATTCAAAACCTTTGCTATGAGACTGGAAATTGAGCTCAGGTGCATCCTGTTTCCATTGATCATCCTTGAGTTGTTTCTACAACTTGATTGGAGTCCACCTGTGGTAAATTCAATTGATTGGACATGATTTGAAAAGGCACACACCTGTCTATATAAGGTCCCACAGTTGACAGTGCATGTCAGAGCAAAAACCAAGCCATGAAGTCGAAGGAATTGTCCGTAGAGCACCAAGACAGGATTGTGTCAAGGCACAGTTCTGGGGAAGGGAACAAAAACATTTCTGCAGCTTTAAAGGTCCCCAAGAACACAGTTTGGAACCACCAAGACTCTTCCTAGAACTGTCCGCCCGGCCAAACTGAGTAAATGGGGGAGAAGGGCCTTGGTCAGGGAGGTGACCAAGAACCTGATGTTCACTCTGACAGAGCTCCAGAGTTCCTCTGTGGAGATGGGACAACCTTCCAGAAGGACAACCATCTCTGCAGCACTCCACCAATCAGGCCTTTATAGTAGAGTGGCCAGAAGCCACTCCTCAGAAAAAGGCACATGACAGCCCTCTTGGAGTTTGCCAAAAGGCACCTAAAAGGACTCTCAGACCATGAAAAACAAGATTCTCTGGTCTGATGAAACCAAGATTGAACTCTTTGGCCTGAATGCCAAGCGTCACGTCTGGAAAAAACCTGGCACCATCCCTACGGTGAAGCATGGTGGTGGCAGCATCATGCTGTGGGGATGTTATTCAGCGGCAGGGACTGGGAGACTAGTCGGGATCGAGGGAAAGATGGAGCAAAGTACAGCGAGATCCTTGATGAAAACCTGCTCCAGAGTGCTCAGCACCTCAGACTGGGGCGAAGGTTCACCTTCCAAAAGGACAACGACCATAAGCACACAGCCAAGACAATGCAGGAGTTGCTTCGGGACAAATCTCTGAATGTCCTTGAGTGGCCCAGCCAGAGCCCGGACTTGAACCTGATCAAACATCTCTGGAATGAACTGAACTGAACTGCGCTGTTGGAGCTAAAACACAAGCATTTCGCTACATCCGCAATAACATCTGCTAAACATGTGTATGTGACAAATAAGATTTGATTTGATTTGAAAATAGCTGTGCAGCTACGCTCACCATCCAACCTGACAGAGTTTGAGAGGCTCTGCAGAGAAGAATGGGCGAAAATTCCCAAATACAGGTGTGCCAAGTTTGTAGCGTGATACCCAAGAAGACTTGAGGCTGTAATCGCTGCCAAAGGCACTTGAACAAAGTACTGAGTTAAGGGTCTGAATACATATGTAAATGTGATATCAGTTTTTAGTTTTTTATACATTTTAAAAAATGTCTAACAAACTGTTTTTGCTTTGTCATTATGGGGTATTGTGTGTAGATTGATGAGGATAAAAAAAAAAAAATCTGTTTTAGAATAAGGCTGTAACGTAACAAAATGTGGAAAAAGTCAAGGGGTCTAAAAACTTTCCGAATGCACTCTACATCATGCCACAAATAATAAAAACCACCAGCCTAATGTATACTCTGCATATTGTGTTTACATGAAAGAAGAAGGGTCAGAGGTTTTTCCTGACCATGTGATCCGACCAGGAAGAACTTATTTTAGCCTTTAGTGCAGTTCAAACATCCATGTACACTGAGTGCACAAAAAATTAAGAACACATGCTCTTTCATTGACAGACTGACCAGGTCAATCCAAGTGAAAGCTATGATCCCTTATTGATGTCACTTGTTAAATCCACTTCAATCAGTGTAGATGAAGGGGAGGAGACATGTTAAAGAAGGATTTTTAAGCCTTGAGACAAGTCTGACATGGATTGCGTATGTGTGCCATTCAGAGACAAAAGGCTTCAGTGCCTTTGAAGGGGGTATGGTAGTATGTGCACCGGTTAGTGTCAGGAACTGCAACGCTGCTGGGTTTTTCACACTCAACAGTTTCCTGTGTGTATCAAGAATGGTCCACTACCCAAAGGACATCCAGCCGACTTGACACAACTGTGGGAAGCATTGCCCCTACAAATTGAGGCTGTTCTGAGGGCGACTCAATATTAGGAAGGTGTTCTTAATGTTTTGTACCCTCAGTGTATATTCTCCATACTTACATGACAAGAAAAAACACTACGTGATTTGTACACAATTGAAAACAAGCAGTACTTACTTTGTTTTGACATACAGTACATGGCCAAAAGTATGTTCAAATTAGTGAATTCGGCTATTTCAGCCACACCCGTTGCTGACAGGTGAATAAAATCGAGCACACAGCCATGCAATCTCCATAGACAAACATTGGCAGTAGAATAGCACGTACTGAAGAGCTCAGTGACTTTCAATGTGGCACCGTCATAAGATGCCACCTTTCCAACAAGTCAGTTCATCAAATTTCTGCCCTGCTAGAGCTGCCCCGGTCAACTGTAAGTGTTGTTATTGTGAAGTAAAACGTCTAGGTGTAGGCCACACAATCTCACAGAATGGGACCGCTGAGTGCTGAAGCGCGTAGCACGTAAAAAAATTGTCTGTCCTCAGTTGCAACACTCACTACCGAGTTCCAAACTGCCTCTGGAAGCAACGTCAGCACAATAACTGTTCATCAGGAGCTTCATGAAATGGGTTTCCATGGCCGAGCAGCCGCACACAAGCCTAAGATCACCATGCGCAATGCAAAGCGTCGGCTGGAATGGTGTGAAGCTTGCCGCCATTGGACTCTGTAGCAGTGGAAACGCGTTCTCTGGAGTGATGAATCACGCTTCACCATCTGGCAGTCCAACAGACTAATCTGGGTTTGGCGGATGCTAGGAGAACGCTACCTGCCCCAATGCATAGTGCCAACTGTAAAGTTTGGTGGAGGAGGAATAATAGTCTGGGGCTGTTTTTCAGGGTTTGGGCTAGGCCCCTTTGTTCCATTGAAGGGAAATCTTAATGCTACAGCATACAATGACATTCTAGATGATTCTTTGCTTCCAACTTTGTGGCAGCAGTCCTTTCCTATTTCAGCATGACAATGCCCCTGTGCACAAAGCGAGGTCCATACAGAAATGGTTTGTTGAGATCGGTGTGGAAGAACTTGACTGGCCTGCACAGAGACCTGACCTCAACTCCATCAAACACCTTTGGGATGAATTGGAACGCCGGCTGCGAGTCAAGCCTAATCGCCCAACATCAGTGCCCTACCTCATTAATTTTGCTGTGGCTGAATGGAAGCAAGTCCCCGTAGCAATGTTCCAACATCTGGTGGAACGCCTTCCCAGAAGAGTGGAGGCTGTTATAGCAGCCAAGGTGGGACCAACTCCATATTAATGCCCATGATTTTGGAATGAGATGTTCGACGAGCTGGTGTCCACATACTTTTGGTAGTGTACTTTGAAACACTTCACATTGGCATAATATTACACATGCAAAAGTCTCCAATTATCCAGAGAGCAACTTAAAGCCTGTTTTATACAGATTGTTTCTTCAGAGCTGCTCAAACAGATAGAACATGTCATTGGTACTCAGTTCCAGTCAAAGCAGAGGACTGACCGGGATGTCATGGCTTTCTGGTTCTGATGACACAATATCTGTGTCCCAAATGTCACCCTATTCCCTACATGGGCCCTGGTCAAAAGTAGTGCACTATATAGGGAATAGGGTGCCATTTAGGACATAACCAGTATCTGTCTCCAGTTCAGTCCATCAGTCCATGTCACCTGTGTCCACAGCCTGGGACACAATAAGTGATTTATTATGGGATAGAGTGATGATAGTCTGAGTCTGCAGGTGGTTCACCCTTATTATTACTCCTTTGTCTGTTAAACACAGGGTAGGGGTTAAAGGTTAGAGGTGTCAGTGGAAAGATTTTTTTGGGGGGAGATGCTTTGTTCATTCCAACTACATCAAGGCTATGTGACACACATGACAAATGACTCCAATGACTTTATGTGGGACAGATGGGGGGGAGGAGGGAGGTAAGGTAGAGGGATGTTGGTTAATAGCAGCAGCTACGGGTGGAGATTTTGAGATAGCTTTGCAGAATGTGATGTTCCTTCCTTCCTCCCTGTCGACAATGGGGGACATTCAGGTGCTCCAATGAACTCTACCCCCCGCTGCTATCTCTAGCTAGCTAGCGCAACCCATGGGCCGTGAGGGCATCATCTCCAGACCTGGCATGTCACTGCACTCCTCTTTCACAACCACCACAAAGAACAGAGTGACTTTCTCCCGTCTCTCTCTCGCTCCCTCTCTCTCACCGTCTCTCTCTCGCTCCCTTTCTCTCACCGTCTCTCTCTCGCTCCCTCTCTCTCACCGTCTCTCTCTCGCTCCCTCTCTCTCACCGTCTCTCTCTCGCTCCCTCTCTCTCGCCGTTTCTATTTCTCTGTTTCTATCTCTCTCTCCGTCTCTTTCTCGCTCTCTCTCCCTTTCTCCACTATCTCCATATCTCATGATCTATTTCTCTCCTATTTCATTTCTATTTCTCCATAAAACGTTTCTCCACAATGGGAAACGTGTTGACAGTGTGAGAGAGAGTGAGCACATGTAGTTTTATGAACCTCTGTCTTCTCTTTAATATATTTGATTTGATTTATCATAATGTGGACTTGGATATTGAATGTGAATTGTCACGCAGCACTCTATTGCGTCTGTACTGCTATTGCGGCTGTGGTGTTCTCTCACAGTAATTAAAAACAAGCAAACAAAATAGTTATGACTTCATTAGTGGAATGCTGGATTACATACAGCCACGGTTATGAGCTGAATCCTCCATTAATGACATCATTAATCTAGTTTCCCAGCAATCATATAAATCTGCAGCAAACATAATCCCTCTACCTACTGGGAATACTCTTCAATCCTAAACAATGGATGAAAAGCTATCTGTTTTACCCTTTTTCATCTTAATCCTAAACATTTTATGAAAATACATTCGTTTGACCCCTTTTTTTATAAGACGTGGTTGGCATACAGTGCAACACAGACAGCAAACTTGAGAGTACTAATAGAAGAGCACTAAGATTGATTTAATTTGCCTAAATTGACTAACAAAGCGCATGAGGATAATGTTAACTGTTAGCATTGTTACCTCTTCAGGGCTGATAACTGTGGTCTCATTGTGAACGAGTTACCTGCACTATTAAATTAGTGTGAGAACACTTAGAGCTATGTACAGGCAGTTCAACAGAGAGGCCAATAGACAAACAGTGAAGCTTGACTCACAAAAGGGATTAATGACCTGAAGGCTAACTTTATCAACGTGGAATAGTTCAGTACATCATGTGATGTTATGAAGACCATACGAGATGATCTTTGATACAGTATGCACTATGTTTCAGTACTTTTAAATGTTTTTCTCTGCTTACAGGGCTGTGAGGGCACAATTCTGACTTGAGGTCTTGCATGCGTAACTTCAATTTGCGTAGGGTTAAAGGTTATGATTCCAGCCACAGTACATAGGGAAATATCATGGATTCCTGTCCAAAAACGTCATCCCTTACTTTTCCCTTGTGTGCTCAACTTTTCCTAAACCAAAAAAACAATGACCTATAACTTATGGTATATCGGTTTGTGAATGAACCTTATAGGAAAACTCCTCCATACATGATACTCAAAGTTCATGATATGCTCAAGGTTCTTCACATTATATACTGCGGCTCAAGGTACCTTTATCCTGGCTATAGCGCTGCGGGAGGCCTACGCTGCTCTGTTGGTGCAACCCAGAGTGATCCAAGCGGGTCTGCTCAGGAAATGACAGCAGGGCGATTCCACACAAGGAAGGCCCGGAAATATTTTTGGTATCTCAGATTGTTCTGGCTATTCTCACATAAAAACTTAATTGGGAGGAAATGTGTTTTATATGCATTTTACATTTGTATCACAAACCATTTTGAGAAATTCATATGAAAGTGTCAATTTTAGTCCCTTTTTAGATCTACAGTGGCTTGCGAAAGTATTCACCCCCCTTGGCATTTTTCCTATTTTGTTGCCTTACAACCTTGAATTAAAATGGATTTTTGGGGGGTTTGTATAAATTGATTTACACAACAAGATGCAAAATATTTTCTTTTGTGAAACAAACATGAGCGTGCATAACTATTCACCCCCACAAAGTCAATACTTTGTAGAGCCACCTTTTGCAGCAATTACAACTGCAAGTCTCTTGGGGTATGTCTCTATAAGCTTGGCACATATAGCCACTGGAATTTTTGCCCATTCTTCAAGGCAAAACTGCTCCAGCTCCTTCAAGTTGCTGGTGTACAGCAATCTTTAAGTCATACCACAGATTCTCAAATTGGATTGAGGTCTGGGCTTTGACTAGGCCATTCCAAGACATTTCAATGTTTCCCCTTAAACCACTCGAGTGTTGCTTTAGCAGTATGCTTAGGGTCATTGTCCTGCTGGAAGGTGAACCTCTGTCCTAGTCTCAAATCTCTGGAAGACTGAAACAGGTTTCCCCCGAGAATTTCCCTGTATTTAGCGCCATCCATCATTCCTTCAATTCTGACCAGTTTCCCTGCCGATGAAAAACATCCCCACAGCATGATGCTGCCACCACCATGCTTCACTGTGGGGATGGTGTTCTCTGGGTGATGAGAGGTGTTGGGTTTGCGCCAGACATAGCGTTTTCCTTGTTGGCCAAAAAGCTAAATTTTTGTCTCATCTCACCAGAGTACCTTCTTCCATATGTTTGGGGAGTGTCCCACATGCCTTTTGGCGAACACCAAACATGTTAGGTTATTTTTTTCTTTAAACAATGGCCTTTTTCTGGCCACTCTTCCGTAAAGCCCAGCTCTGTGGAGTGTACGGCTTAAAGTGGTCCTATGGATAGATACTCCAATTTCCGCTGTGGAGCTTTGCAGCTCCTTCAGGGTTATCTTTGGTCTCTTTGTTGCCTCTCTGATTAATGCCCTCCTTGCCTGGTCCGTGAGTTTTGGTGGGCGGCCCTCTCTTGGCAGGTTTGTTGTGGTGCCATATTTTTTATAATGGATTTAATGGTGCTCCGTGAGACTCTGGGGCGTTTCAGAACAGGTATATATATACTGAGATCATGTGACAGATCATGTGACACAGATTGCACACAGGTGGACTTTATTTAAGTAATTATGTGACTTATGACGGTAATTGGTTGCACCAGATCTTATTTAGGGGCTTCATAGCAAAGGGGGTGAATACATATGCACGCACCACCTTTCCGTTATTGATTTTTTTGAATTTCTTTCATTTCACTTCACCAATTTGGACTATTTTGTGTATGTCCATTACATGAAATCCAAATAAAAATCCATTTAAATTACAGGTTGTAATGCAACAAAATAGGAAAAACGCCAAGGGGGATGACTACTTTTGCAAGGCACTGTATACAGTTGAAGTCGGAAGTTTACATATACTTAGGTTGGAGTCATTAAAACTAGTTTTTCAACCACTCCACAAATTTCTTGTTAACAAGCTATAGTTTTGGCAAGTCAGTTAGGACATCTACTTTTGTGCATGACACAAGTCATTTTTCCAACAATTGTTTACAGACAGATTATTTCACTGTATCACAATTCCAGTGGGTCAGAAGTTTACATACACCAAGTTGACTGTGCCTTTAAACAGCTTGGAAAATTCCAGAAAATGATGTCATGGCTTTAGAAGCTTCTGATAGGCTAATTTACATAATTTGAGTCAATTGAAGGTGTACCTGTGAATGTATTTCAAGGCCTACCTTCAAACTCAGTGCCTCTTTGCTTGACATCATGGGAAAATCAAAAGAAATCAGCCAAGACCTCAGAAATGAAATTGTAGACCTCCACAAGTCTGGTTCATCCTTGGGAGCAATTTCCAAACGCCTTAAGGTACCACGTACATCTGTACAAACAATAGTATGCAAGTATAAAAACTATGGAACCACGCAGCCATCATACCGCTCAGGAAGGAGACGCGTTCTGTCTCCTAGAGATGAATGTACTTTGGTGCGAAAAGTGAAAATCAATCCCAGAACAACAGCAAAGGACCTTGTGAAGATGTTGGAGGAAACAGGTACAAAAGTATCTATATCCACAGTAAAACGAGTCCTATATCGACATAACCTGAAAGGCCGCTCAGCAAGGAAGAAGCCACTGCTCCAAAACCGCCATAAAAAAGCCAGAGTACGGTTTGCAACTGCACATGGGGACAAAGATCGTACTTTTTGGAGAAATGTCCTCTGGTCTGATGAAACAAAAATATAACTGTTTGGCCATAATGACCATCGTTATGTTTGGAGGAAAAAGGGGGTGGCATGCAAGCCAAAGAACACCATCCCAACCGTGAAGTACGGGGGTGGCAGCATCATGCTGTGGGGGTGCTTTGCTGCAGGAGGGATTGATGCACTTCACAAAATAGATGGCATCATGAGGAAGGAAAATTATGTGGATATATTGAAGCAACATCTGAAGACATCAGTCAAGAAGTTAAAGCTTGGTCGCAAATGGGTCTTCAAAATGAACAATGACCCCAAGCATACTTCCAAAGTTGTGGCAAAATGGCTTAAGGTCAACAAAGTCAATGTATTGGAGTGGCCATCACAAAGCCCTGACCTCAATCCTATAGAAAATGTGTGGGCAGAACTGAAAAAGCGTGTGCAAGCAAGGAGGCCTACAAACCTGACTCAGTTACACCAGCTCTGTCAGGAGGAATGGGCCAAAATTCACCCAACTTATTGTGGGAAACTTGTGGAAGCCTACCCGAAACGTTTGACCCAAGTGAAACAATTTAAAGGCAATGCTACCAAATACTAATTGAGTGTATGTAAACTTCTGACCCACTGGGAGTGTGATGATAGAAATAGAAGCTTTCACATTTCACATTCTTAAAATAAAGTGGTGATCCGAACTGACCTAAGAAAGGGAATTTTTACTAGGATTAAATGTCAGGAATTGTGAAAAACTGAGTTTAAATGTATTTGGCTAAGGTGTATGTAAACTTCCGACTTCAACTGTACATGCCTCCTATGAGACCCTATGATGCATGAACCGCACATGATACAGACAACATCTTGGTGTCAATGTAGGCTACTCCTTATAGGGTGCTCGCCCTTATATCTATCCTTCATCCCATGGATCGGCGGAATGAAAGGAGGAACTTAAGAAGGCTGGTGACACAATTAACATGGGGTCAAGTAAATTGGGATGACATCTATCTGGTTCTATCAAGGACTATTCACTCTGTGACGATTCCTCGGGATGGGGCAAGTGATGAATGAGCAGGCCCTTACGATAATGTGACACCTTTTTTCCTCTATTGGTTCATGATATGCTTGTTTAAGAGCTGAGAGCAAATGGCTGTCTCAAATTTATTCAGACGCCTATAACTCTGGAGAGCGCCACGTTGAGCGCCAACATAGTTACCAAAGCCCTGGACTTCTTCGCTCTGAGAGCTAGGTGTTACAGGAAAAATCCACCCAAAACTACTAATTCCTTTCATTTACATTGTTAAATATATAACTAATATGTGAGAACAATATTTTTTCTGAACAAATGTTTCATTGTGGCGTTATAATAAGGTTGGTAGCAACATGGAAAATCGTTGTAGAAATCTGTTGCAGCTCAAGTCGACTACAAAATTCACAATGCAATGCTCTCTTTATGGGCTGGCTGGTTAGCTAAGTAGCTAGCTAGCAAGAAAACGTAGCTACACACAATAATAGCAAAGACAATATCAGCATGTAAAATAGCTAGTTAGCTGTAAAATCGCCTAAACAAACTGCACTATCAATTTAATCTACAATCTCACCATGTTCAACCAGCAGAGCGATGTGCCTCACAAAGTGGAGTCTGACATTCGCAACCGCAGATATACTTTTGAGGAGATGGGAAACGTTGCCCATGCTATGTCAATGGGCCCTGCGGTGCCTTCTGGGCGATTCTGGGACAAGGAGCGTTCTTCTTCAAGGAGTCTATTGGACGCTAGCTCAAACACCCAACATTAGCACGGATTTCACCAACAAGAAGTACAACATTACAAATCTTTTCAGAGATGTTTGATAATTAACTTGCTATCTGTAATATCGTATAGCTTCGGAATCGTTACATTATGTACTTTCGAGGAAAATAGGCACGTTTCTCGACATATACAGTGACTTTGAGAAGGGATTGCGTGACACAGCATGACAACGTGAACGCGATTGGTCTACTGTCTGCTAGGTGGGGCATTATACCTTCCTTCATTCATCGGATTCCTATCTCCTTTCTATAATATCTCTGGCAACTGTACCATGCAATGCACCCTGGACTAAAGAGGCAGAACATTTGGAAAAATGTGCCAGACCCTCCGTTAAATTACCAATTTCTCGAGGTTGGAATATGATCAATGGCTCATTCAGAGAAGACATCCTCCCAAGTTATCTGTCAGTATTGAAATCTGACATGTATGATAGACGTTTTCTCAATCTAAAAGTTTTATTCCTATTAACTTCCAGTGTAGTGAGAGCGACTTTATCACAGTGCTACGTAATACCGGCCAGATGTCTGCCTGATTGAACGCCAATAACTCAGATACACATGAAAACATGAAATGACCCAGGGAATCGATAGAACATCACTCAGAGATACACAAAAACAATACAACATTCAAAATGGATGAACCTTTCCTTTAATGAAGGCCTCCATCTGGGCAGGCTAACCCCTATTTTCCTCTGCAAAGGTCTGTCTGTTAGTCATGCCTGCATGGTATTATCACCAGGTGTCAACTAGGAACACCTGGACAATGTGTGTTTTCACTAAGCCCTGGTGCACATGATGGTGCCATGATTATACATCATTGACTTTACAGTAGATGGATATGTATGAATATTTACTTTAGCTACAGCAGGACATGGTCTATTTGAATTAGACGTTTCATCATGTCCGTACACATTGAGCCACACTTCCAGTAAGGTTAGGGTCCACCTGTAAAGTACACAGCATACTGTACATACATTGCTTACATACTATCCTGCTTTCTCTTCCTTCCTCACTCTCAAACCAAGAGGTCACTGTCTGTCACTGTAAAAGCAATGGGCTTCCACTGGCCTTTAGACTTTTACAGTTGTGTTCAATTCCCTCACTTTGTCTCATCATCCTCTCCCAGACACCCATCTCTCCTCCCACAATTATGAGATTCATGTCACAGAGGATATCACCAACTCAAACAAGAAACTACAGTGTATCTCTCAAATAGCAGGGAGCAACTCAAAGATGAAATGCGTGACTTTTTCACCACCCAAATTGTCCGAGTTTATCTTGAGCTCCTCCAGTCAAAGCTGTCTGTAATTGCATCCGCCCTGGGGTGCGTGTGTGGGTTGCGGTGACAGGGTGATGTGTTTTGTATGCTGCTTCTTCATCACAGCTCTCTCAACCCACGGGAGCTCCGTTTTGTCAGATGCTCCCAACAAATAGCGCCACAGTGGCAGTCTCTGCACTTATGCTCGAAATACGAACTTCTCCTGAACTGAGGTGAACTGGCCGTTCCATGTCATTTCAGCAAGCCATGACACCCAGCTTCTCAGATTGTTCTGAAATTCTTTCTGTAGTTAGAAACAGATTGGTATTCCTGAAACATTATTTTGTTGAAATGTAATTTTATCTCTGAGAAATTAAGCTAATTGATTGCACCCAAATTGGCCATTTTAATTTATAGGATTCAGATAATATTCAGTAGATATAGTACCTAACATCCGATTTGGACCAAACTTCTTCCTACCAATGAGTAAGATATGAGGAGTCCCAAAAAAAATTCAAAAGTAAATGTTGTGATTTATTTAATAAACACAAGAGACCAGCAAAATTGATATAAGTGTGGCGGTATAGCAAGAACAGCGGCATCTAGTGGTCAAAACATGGTACTTTCACACTACTTTATGGTAAATAATGCAAGCGACTTCAATTATTAATTTCTCTGAACAGGGGGAAAACAAACATCACCAGATTCACAGGGAATACATTACATAGAACGGAGAAGCAAATATCCAAGCCACAGCTCCATACTACTTACATTTGAAACCCCACCTCTTTAAGGAATACCTGGGATAGGATAAAGTAATCCTTCTACCTCCCCCCCCTAAAAAAAAAAAAAAAAAAAGATATTGTAAAGTGGTTATCCCACTGGCTATAGGGTGAATGCACCTATTTGTAAGTCGCTCTGGATAAGAGCGTCTGCTAAATGACGTAAATGTAAATGTAAATGTACTTGTCAAACAAAGAGAACTGATACTGTATACTTGTGGTTGGGGTGGAATTGGCAAAGGGTGTGGGGGGTCCATGGGTGGCTTTTTAAATGTTTTGGGGGATTCTTCATGTCTTACTCATTGGTAGGAAGAAGTTTGGTCCAAATCGGATGTTGGGTACTATATTTATTGAATATAATCTGAATCCTTTAAATTAAAATGTCAAATTTGGGTGCAATCAATTACTTTAATTTCTCAGAGGTAAAATTATATTTTAACAAAATAAAGTTTCAGGAATGCTAATTGTATCTGTTACTAACTACAGAAACAATTTCAAAACAATCTGAGATGGTGGGTGTCGAAATCCTGTGTCTTGTGCTTTTTGAGGTGGAACGACCCTGGGAGAAGGGAAGGAGGGAGGAAGGAGGGAGGAGAGTAGGAGAGGAGAGGGGCTTTGAATGTCTCCACCTGGAAAACAAAACTAGGGAAAATAATTGTATTACATATTTTCCTTTTGCCATGCTTTTGTTAGACACACGGCTTAAATAGCCTTGGCATGTTTTTTACATTTCTGGGTCCGTGTCCAGGTTTTCAGGGCAGTGTATTTTTTAATGCCTGTGTTTGTGTGTGTGTGAGTGTGTGAGTGTGCGTGCACATGCGCGCGTACATCTGTTCATGTTATGTTTGTGTATGCTTGCATCTTTTTGTGTGTGGGTGTGTGCTGTTCTACACACACGTGTAGACCTACAGTATAGTATATGTGCCGTATCTGGGAGTAGCCGTAAGCAGGTACATTGTGGAAAGAGCTGGCCCATGTTTGGTTATAGGAGCCTGGGTGTATGTATTTGGGAGGGAGCTAGCATATGGTTATAGGATCATTCACAGCTGAGAATGGCATCATGGCTGAAACCCTAGCTCTCTCCCAGTCACCACACCCAGAGTGCAATGAGCACATCTCCCTGCCAGAGACCACAGTTAATGAGGCTAGCTGGGACTTCTGGCTGGAGACTACCCAGGCCCACTTAATACACACATACTCATATAGCCGACACACTCCCACCCATCACTCTCCCACCCATATCCAAAGAGACAGGTTGGTTGTTAAGCAACAAAACTGACGCGTGCGCAACTATGGGGCAAACAGACGGGGTTGGCTTAGATTGTTCACAACATGTAAACTATATTTTGTCTCCAATGTTTATTGAAAACATTCATACATTTGGACAATGAGCACTTGTCTCTCATATGCATCGTTACAGTTGTTGGTTAGCTAGCTAGCTAGTGAATTCTAGCATAGACGTGACATCAGTCAAAACACCTCAACTCAAGACATAGTATCAAGAACAAGATAAAATTAGCTGAAATGAGCCACCTACGATTCCCCACATGGCAGCTTCTTGTCATTGTTGCTAGCTTTCTGGCCATCCAGAATCACAACAACACACAGACTTCTGCCCCATTGAAGCGTGCGCATTGTTTTTGTGACGTTGGCAGCTAAACCGTCTATACAGCATCATCAACAACCGGCCTGGGGAGAGACACATGGAACGAGGGGTTAATATTCTTATACTCAATAGGAAGTTGTAATCTGTAACACACCTCGTTCAACCTCCTCAGGACTTTAAAAGGCCCCACAAACCGCCGACCCAGCTTCCGGCAGGGCAGGCGGAGGGGCAGGTTTCTGGTCGAGAGCCAGACTCGATCTCCCGGTGCGTACACCGGTCCCTCACTGCGGTGGAGATCGGCGCTTGCCTTGTGTCGACGGATGGCCCGCTGCAGATGTACGTGAGCAGCGTTCCACGTCTCCTCCGAGCGCCGCACCCACTCATCCACCGCAGGGGCCTCGATCTGGCTCTCATGCCAAGGTGCCAGAACCGGCTGGTACCCTAACACACACTGGAAAGGGGGTTAGTTTAGTGGAGGAGTGGCGGAGAGAGTTCTGTGCCATCTCGGCCCAGGGAACATATCTCGCCCACTCCTCCGGCCGGCCCTGGCAATACGACCTCAGAAACCTACCCACATCCTGGTTTACTCGTTCAACCTGCCCATTGCTCTCCGGGTGGTACCCCGAGGTAAGGCTCACCGAGACCCCCAAGCGCTCCATGAACGCTCTCCAGACTCGAGAGGTAAACTGGGGGCCTCGATCAGACACTATATCCTCGGGTACCCCGTAATGCCGGAAGACGTGAGTGAATAGTGCCTCAGCGGTCTGTAGGGCAGTGGGAAGACCCGGCATGGGAAGGAGACGACAGGCCTTCGAGAACCGATCCACAACGACCAGGATGGTGGTATTTCCCTGGGAGAGGGGAAGATCAGTAACGAATTCCACCGAGAGGTGAGACCAGGGTCGTTGTGGAACGGGCAGGGGTTGTAACTTACCCCTGGGCAAATGTCTGGGTGCCTTACACTGGGCACATACCGAACAGGAGGAAAAATAAACCCTCACATCCCTGGCTAACGTTGGCCACCAGTACTTAGTGCTAAGGCAGTGCACCGTCCGGCCAATCCTTGGATGTCCAGAGGAGGGTGACGTGTGAGCCCAATATATAAGTCGATCCCGAACCTCGAACGGCACGTACGTCCGACCCACAGGACACTGTGGAGGGCTAGGATCGGTACGCAACGCCCGCTCGATTTCGGAATCGACCTCCCACACCACCGGTGCCACCAGGCAAGACGGCGGGAGTATGGGCGTGGGCTCAACGGACCTCTCTTCCGTGTCATACCGCCGGGACAGGTGTAACAAATCAGACCAAACCAAACACACACAGACACAACGAACGGTGGCAGCTAGTACTCCGGGGACGACGACAGCCGAAGCCTGCCCGAACAAGGAGAAGGAGCAGCCTCAGCCGAAACCGTGACACTCTCTGATTAATGCCCTCCTTGCCTGGTCTGTGAGATTTGGTGGGCGGACCTCTCTTGGCAGGTTTGTTGTGGTGCCATATTCTTTCAATTTTTTATAATGGATTTAATGGTGCTCCGTGGGATGTTCAAAGTTTCGGATATTTGTTTATAACCCAACCCTGATCTGTACTTCTCCACAACCTTGTCCCTGACCTGTTTGGAGAGCTCCTTGGTCTTCATGGTGCCGCTTGCTTGGTGGTGCCCCTTGATAGTGGTGTTGCAGACTCTGGGGCCTTTCAGAACAGGTGTATATATACTGAGATCATGTGACACTTAGATTGCACACAGGTGAACTTTATTTAACTGATTATGTGACTTCTGAAGGTAACATGAAATCCAAATATAAAACGCCAATAGGAAAAACGGCAAGGGGGTTGAATACTTTTGCAAGGCACTGTACATATATCATTAGCATGCATGTACGCATGTTTGGACACACACTCATGCCTACAGTATTGTGAACAAAACCCAAGTGCAATGCATATACTTAGCTAGCCATGCTAGGCGTATAGATACAATCCTAAGAGAGGACTAAAGGTTACATGGGCAGCAACAGCTGGTACCACGCTTATTGGTTGTTGTGTGTGTGTGTGAGTGTGTACAGTCATAAAGCCATTGGCCCCTGTTACATGTCTGAGGTCACCATGCATAGGGGTTTCAACATTTGTGAGCTCTCTCTCTCCACCCCACCACCCTCCCCCACCACTAATACATGAAGAGAATGTGTGGCCAATTGAAGGGGGGGAAGATACTTGGTGTTTGTGTTAACCCTGCACCCTTTTGACTGGCCCAATGTTACGCTCCCTCCCCAAGCTCTCATTGGTTGGTTGCTAATCCCACCCCCCCTTGACCCCCTGCTCTCATTTGTTCTCTCTCTCTCTCTCTCTCTCTCTCTCTCTCTCTCTCTCTCTCTCTCTCTCTCTCTCTCTCTCTCTCTCTCTCACTCTCTCAATTAAATTAAATTAAATAGTTAAAGTACAAAAGGGAAAATAAATAAACAAATATGGGTTGTATTTACAATGGTGTTTGTTCTTCACTGTTTGCCCTTTTCTTGTGGCAACAGGTCACAAATCTTGCTGCTGTGATTGCACACTATGGTATTTCACCCAATAGATATGGGAGTTTATCAAAATTCGATTTATTTTCAAATTCTTTGTGGGTCTGTGTAATCTGAGGGAAATATATGTTTCTAATATGGTCATACATTTGGCAGGAGGTTAGGAAGTGCAGCTCAGTTTCCACCTCATTTTGTGGGCAGTGTGCACATAGCTTGTCTTCTCTTGAGAGCCAGGTCTGCCTACGGCGGCCTCTCTCCATAGCAAGGCTATGCGCACTGAGTCTGTACATTGGGTCAGTCACAGTGGTCAGCTATTCTGCCATTGTGTACTCTCTGTTTAGGGCCAAGTAGCATTCTAGTTTGCTCAGTTTTCTTAGTTAATTATTTCCAATGTGTCCAGGAATTATCTTTTTGTTATCTCATGATTTGGTTGGGTCTAATTGTGTTGCTGTCCTGGGGCTCCGTGGGGTCTGTTTGTGTTTGTGAACAGAGCCCCTGGACCAACTTGCTAATGGGACTTTTCTCTAGGTTCATCTCTCTGTAGGTGATGGCTTTGTTACGGAAGGTTTGGGAATCGCTTCCTTTTAGGTGGTTGTAGAATTTAAAGGCTCTTTTCTGGATTTTGATAATTTGCAGGTAGCAGCCTAATTCTGTTCTGCATGGATTATTGGGTGTTTTACGTTGTACACTGAGGATATTTTTGCAGAATTCTGCACGCAGTCTCAATTTGGTTTTTGTCCCAGTCAGGGCCCAGGTCTGACAGAATCTGTGCAGAAGATTGTCACGGTTCCCTAAGACAGAACCCAGAAGCAGACCAGGACAAGGAGAGTTGAACGAAGGTGAGTGTTTATTTACATATTCAAAAGGTGCAGAATAATCCAGGAGACGGAGCGGGTGGCGGAGATGAGTAGGTGGAGGTGAAGTGGCAGATTAACTGATGGCACGGCAGGGGTTGGGTGAAGGTTCCGGGAGAATGACTGTAGACAGAAAAAAACTGAGGTAAGTACAAGGCAGGTCAACAAGGTGCAAAACAACAAAACTAACGCTAGTACTAAGAGGCTGATACGCTGACAAAACATACTGTTAATGGCTAACGATCCGGCAGGGAATGGATGTTAGGCCAGAGCCTAAGAAGGGTGATGATCAGGACCAGGTGTGCAGATTGCTGATGGGATGCAGGTGCGGAAATCAAGAGAGCTCCCCGGAGCGTTCCCGAACCCTCGGGAAACTGGAGATCACGAACAGAAAAACTAGTCACCAGACAGGACCCGACTCAGACTGCCGGGATCGTTACAAAGATCTAGCTTCTGCTGCTGTAAGCAGATCATCAGCAAACAGTAGACATTTTACTTCAGATTCTAGTAGGGTGAAGCCAGGTGCTGCAGATTGTTCTAGTGCCCTCGCCAATTCGTTGATATACTGTATGTAAATGTGATATTTCCATTTTTTATTTGTAATACATTCGCAAACATTTCTAAAAACATGTTTTTGCTTTGTCATTATGTGGTATTGATGTGGGGATTTTTTTTTTTAACTCAATTTTAGAATAAGGCTGTAACGTAACAAAATGTGGAAAGAGTCGGACTCTTAATACTTTCCGAATGCACTGTATATGTTGAAGAGGGTGGGGCTCAAGCTGCATCCCTGTCTCACCCCACAGCCCTGTGGAAAGAAATGTGTGTATTTTTTGCCCATTTTAACTGCTTTCCATCAATTTGCATAGCAGACCCTCATGCCAAATTGAGTCAAAAGCTTTTTTTAAATCAACAAAGCATGAGAAGACTTTGCCTTTGTTTTGGTTGGTTTATTTGTCAGTTAGGGTGTGCAGGGTAAATACGTGGTCTGTCGTACGTGCAGTAATTTGGTAAAAAGCCAATTTGACATATGCTCAGTACATTGTTTTCACTGAGGAAATGTACGAGTCTGCTGTTAATGATAATGCAGAGGATTTTCCCAAGGTTGCTGTTGATGCATATCCCACTGTAGTTATTGGGGTCAAATTTGTCTCCACTTTTGTGGATTGGGGTGATCAGTCCTTGGTTCCAAATATTGGGGAAGATGCCAGAGCTGAGGATGATGTTAAAGAGTTTAAGTATAGCCAATTGGAATTTGTGGTTTGTATATTTTAACATTTCATTTAGGATACCATCAACACCACAGGCCTTTTGGGGTTGGAGGGTTTGTATTTTGTCCTGTAGTTCAATCAATGTAATTGGAGAATCCAGTGGGGTCTGGTAGTCTTTAATAGTTGATTCTAAGATTTGTATTTGATCATGTACTGTATATGTTTTTGCTGTTTGTTCTTTGTTATAGAGGCAAAAAGAAGAGAAGTGAAGCAGATTGGAGAAGTGGTTTATCCGTCTCAGGTTTTTTTGTTTTTTTGTTAGATAACTCTCTCTCTCTCTCTCTCTCTCTCTCTCTTGTTTTCCTGTGCACACAATACCCATTTCCTCTCTCTCTGCCTCTCTCTTTTACTCTTTCTCACCTAATTATAGTTCTATCTATTTACCCTTTCTCTTGCTTTATCTTTGATTCTAAATCCGAGCCCCTGAAGCCATTCAGAGGTGGGCAGAGAGCCAGAAAAGTAAACAGTGTGTAAATCTCTCTATTGTCCTCTAAGGAAGCTGTCTGGATCTGCCCTATAGGCAGAACTACTGAATCAGGAAGTGTATCGTATATCTCCAGCAAACTCATTACCCACTGGCTTCTTTTGTTTTGATTCTGCATATTCGTATGTAAATCTGACTGGAGGATGAAATACCTTACCAGGCAAAAGTAGAAGTACAGCTTTTTAGAATTAGTTTAAAATGCATGTAAGGAAGGAAGAATTTAGATGCGCTTCAGGTAGCAAAAGATAACACCCCAGTTACTGAATTAAGCCTTAAAAGGCCACAAAGGAACTCTTCATTTATAATGAAAGACAGTTTCTCTGCATGTGGCTAATATATAATATGTTACTTATTTATAGAAAGGGCCTGCAAAAATCTGAGTTAAAGACAGCCTGGCCTTAGGGAAATAAATTATGTTTTTTAAGACAGTAAATTAATGCCATGATAACATTTCTGTCAAAACAGTTTCCCCTCCTGAAAGATTCGATGAGCAGGGGGCTTCCATGGTCATGGAAAAGCTATACTCCTAATCCATAAATATACTTCTGGCCCCTGGGTCAGTTTAGCAGTGGGGGGATGACGGCACAGATTTTTTATTTTTTATTTTTTTGTTCCAATAAGTCTTAGGTCAGACATTCTTTCTGCTGGGTATCCAGTGTCCTCCTCTTCTCCTATTCCTCCATATTTTAATGTGGTGGGTTTGAGTTCTCCCGGTTCTCCCAGGGACTTTATCAGCCTGGTATTGTGGTTGATAAATGGTGTCTGCTGATGTTTATCATGTGGCTCTATTCATTGCCCTGATGAATCAGCACTAGGGATGAATGGCGGGAACCCGGTTACCAAGATTTACCGGGATTTACCACCCAAAACCACTCCCTTTTCCCAGGATAAATAAACCGGTAAATTGTAATAAATTATTTATATGAACAGCATGGCGTGAAATGGAACTGTTAAATTATACTGATCAAAAATATAAACGCAACATGAGCTGAAATAAAAGATCCCAGAAATGTTCCATACACACAAAAAGCTTATTTCTCTCAAATTTTGTGCCCAAATTTGTTTACATCCCTGTTAGTGAGCGTTTCTCCTTTGCCAAGATAATCCATCCACCTGACAGGTGTGGCATATCAAGAAGCTGACTCTTTATGTAGTGTTGTGTCTCTCGTTGTGATGTGTGTTTTGTCCTATATTTGTATTTTATTTTTAATCCCAGCCCCTGTCCCCGCAGGAGGCCTTTTGCCTTTTGATAGGCCGTCATTGTAAATAAGAATTTGTTCTTAACTGACTTGCCTAGTTAAATAAAGGTAAAACATTTTTTTTAAATAATAATAATAAATAGCAGCATGATCATTACACAGGCACACCTTGTGCTGGGGACAATAAAAGGCCACTCTAAAATGTGCAGTTTTGTCACACAACACAATGCCACAGATGTCTCAAGTTTTGAGGGAGCGTGCAATTGGCATGCTGACTGCAGGAATGTCCACCAGAACTGTTGCCAGAGAATTTAATGTTCATTTCTCTACCATAAGCCGCCTCCAACTTAATTTTTTTGAGAATTTGGCAGTACGTCCTACCAGCCTCACAACCGCAGACCACTTGTAAGCACGCCAGCCCAGGACCTCCCCATCCGGCTTCTTTACCTGCGTGATCATCTGAGACCAGCCACCCGGACAGCTGATGAACTGAGGAGCATTCTTGTCTGTAATTAAGCCCTTTTGTGGGGAAAAACTCATTCTGATTGGCTGGGCCAGTCTCCCCAGTGGGTGGGCCTGGCTCCCAAGTGGGTGAGCATATGCTGCGCCCCTGCCCAGTCATGTGAAATCCATAGATTAGGGCCTAATGAATGTATTTCAATTGACTGATTTCCTTATATGAACTGTAACTTGGTAAAATCGTTGAAATTGTTGCATGTTGTGTTTATATTTTTGTACAGTATATATGCGATGTCGAAATCTGGCTTCTCTACGGCCTCTGCATGATGAATCAATTCTCAATGTGGGGACAGACAGCCCATCTCAGTATGGAGTGCAGTTCACAATGCATGTAGACCTATCATCTCATCATGGTAACTTTTTTTCTTGTGACAGGTAGGCCTACATTTGCTGCAACATAATAATAAATAATAATAAGCCATTTAGCAGAAGCTTTTATTCAAAGCGACTTACAGTCATGCGTGCATACATTATTTTTTTTGGTGTATGGGTGGTCCCGGGGATCGAACCCACTACCTTGGCGTTACAAGCGCCGTGCTCTACCAGCTGAGCTACAATAATATAAAGACGAAATGCACGTCTAATTTACCCATCTCCATCTGGCCTTCGGGGTCACCTTTTTTTTAAATTGTAAAGATTGTTTTATTTTTTATTGCAGCTCCAGAGTTTTAAAACAGCCTATCACTCAGTGCATGCGCTAGCACTCTCTCGCAGTTGAGAATGGCGCCGGAGGTGATGGCTGCCGTTTTACGGGCTCCTAACCAATTGTGCTATTTTGTGTGTTTTTTCGTATTGTTTTTAACTTACTTTGTACATAATGTTGACGCTACCGTCTCTTATGAACGAAAAGAGCTTCTGGATATCTGTTCTGGACCTGTTAGTTGTTTAGCAACCCCTAGTGGCAGTTTAAGTGCAGCAGTATAGAATTTACCTGTGTGTGTCATGTGACAGGAAGCATTTTCAGAAGTGAAGCAATGTGTAAGATGTGCAAGTGTGACAGAGTAGTTACAATCCTTCAACATCCTTCTTTATAAGCTTTGTAAGACGCAATGTCTGTAAGTACATGTATTTATTAACACAAGATAAATCTTTATCACACATCATTTTCATATTTCTGTAAAAGATGAAGAATTGAGTTAGCTGTTACCTACTTTGCATTAGCTTCAGTGCGATTTCTCCCTAGGGACACCTAGCTTAGCAATATCAAGCAGACAGTTGCATTCTAGTAACTGTACTTTATATTTGACACTAGATTGAGTACTCTTATTCCTTATTTCGTACATTTAGTGCAGTTATTGTGTAAGACATTACGTGCTCTATACTACTGTAACTGAAAACATGTACTTCTGTGTTTGTTGCAGTTTCACACTGGGATTAAAGTAAACTTCCAAAATGGCACCCTGCTTCTCACAGAGTTATTTGAATGAGTGTTTAGCTAACTGGATAGCTAGATAAGGGCTACTGTACATTTAGCAAGTCCAGTATAGTGAAAACACATGCACAGCTACCCATAACAGAGGAACCTCCACGTGGAGCAACAAGGATTCAAGAGTTAAGGGGCTGTCATCTCAGTGCAGAGCAAGCCATCATGACATCACCAGCTTAAGTCTTCACCCTACACGCCACACTTACCTCACATCATCATGGCAGAAAGTAGTAAGGAAAATGCTACGCAGCAAGAAGAAAACATTGAAGGGAAATCATCAGTCAGTTCGAGGTCGTCAGCCAGTTCAAGGGCTAGTATTGTCATCGCCAAAGCAGAAGCAGCCTAAGCCAGAGCAGCTTATGTGAAGAGAGCGATAGACATTAAGGTTGAGAAGGCCTGCCTCGAAGCTACCTTTGATGCCCTGCAGGAAGAGAAAGAGAAAGATGCTGCTCTAGCTGAAGCAGAAATACTGGAGGCAGCTCTACAGGAAGTAGATCTTGGTTTGGCTGGCAGGGTCTCACCCCCAGTTCCACGTCAGAAACACCTTCAGCGCACCTTAGACTATGTGATAGACCACGCTAGCCTTAGTTCAAGTCAGCAGTTCAACAGAGTGAGGGATGAAGAACCACGTGACTCTGCTGACACAGTTACATCAGGTAACGTGCCCTGTGCCACCAACCAAACACAGACAGACAAACAGCTTACACCAGGTCATACGACCCTCGCCAGCGCGAGCAAGGCCAACAACCAGAGGAATGGAGGTATAAAAGAAGAAAGTCACCAGCAGTCTCCTACTCGTTCCCATGGCAACCTCTGCAGAGCCTCTACTCAAGGTGACCATGGTTTAACCCCCACCACCAACGACCTTGCCAAGTACCTTGCCTGCAGCCAGTTGGTCACTACATGGTTAACCACATTTGATGATAAACCAGAGACTATTGGGCTTGGAAAGCCTCCTTCCGTAATACCACAACAGCTAGGCCTTTCAGCGGGAGAAGAGCTTGACCTGCTCATCAAATGGCTTGGCGCAGAGTCTTCTGAGCAGGCACGCAGGATAAAGGCAGTCCATGTCAGACATCCACCAGCTGCGCTGGTGATGCTCTGGGAGAGACTTGAGGAAAGCTACGGCTCACCCGAAGCCATGATAATGGCTCTCTTTGCCAAGTTGGAGAACTTCCCCAAGGTGACAAATAAAGAACCTCAGAGACTCTGGAGATCTACTATTGGAGCTCGAAGCTGCAAAGCAAGATGGCTACCTTCCTGGCCTATCGTACCTGGACACATCCAGAGGGGTGAGCCCTATCGTAGAGAAGCTCCCGTATGGCCTGCAAGAAAAGTGGACATCATATGGGTAAAAATTCAAGCTAGAAAACAGCGTCACCTTCCCTCCATTCTGGGTGTTCGCCAACTTTATCCGTAGAGAAGCCATAGTCCGGACAGACCCCAGCTTCAACCTCTTCTCCTCCCATGTGGAACCTGTCAGAGACAAGCAAGACAGACATGGGAAGACAATATCTGTCCACAAGACACAGGTGTCTTCAACTGAGAACATGGGGGATCAGAAGAAACCAGTGGATTTGAATAAGCACTTCCCCATCCACAACAAGCCCCATCCGTCAAAGAAGTTTAGAGGTTTCAGAGAGAAGTCCCTGGAAGACCGCAATCAGTTCCTCAAAGAGAACTCTGTGTTTTCAGTGCTGCTCTTCCACAAATCATCTCGCCAAGAACTGTAAAGTAACAATGTAATGCAATGAATGCGAAAGCGACCGGCACCTCTAAGCACTCCATCTCGGACCAGCTTCATGGAAGTTAAGCTCATCCCCTTCCTCTTCAGAGCATGGCGGGGAGGAAGAGGAACCAGCCAATCAGGAGGTCACATCTAAGTGCACTGAGGTGTGTGGAGAAGGAATGAGCGTGAGAGTATGCTCCAAGAAATGCCTCGTTAATGTGTTCAGACGACGCTCTATTCTCCCAGAAGCTATACCTAGGTTGGGTTGTCGTTGAGGACGTGTATCTCAGAGGTGCCCACAAACCATCTCATGTGAGCTCGTTGGAAAATGGTCGTCCAACCTACCACAGCCCATGCAACAGTCAGGTTAGGGTGAAAGAGAAGCTCAGTTACGGAGCACAGCAGCAGATCCTCGATGAGCCAAACCTGCAAGACAACTCACTGACACTTACCGAAGAGAACCTGGGTCAGTCAATCTTCTGTCGCACCACTAGCGATCACAAACTTACACCTTCGATTGACGACGCGAGATTCCTTCAGATCATGGGCGAGATCTGCCAAGACAGCTCCAACATCTGGGTCGCGCCCTTCCAGACACCCAGATGATGGCTGACTAATAATAGATGAAGGAACACTTCCTAGAGTTCATGCAGAAAATGCTTATTAGCGACCATGCAGAGGTAGCTCCACCATTCCAGGAAGGTCAAGAATGCTGGTACCTCCCTTCGTTTGGAGTCTATCACCCTAAAAAGCCAGATCAGATCCGTTCGGTGTTCGACTCAAGTGCACCATTTGAAGGAGTCTCCCTCAATGATGTATGCCTCACAGGCCCTGATCTCAACAACAGCCTGCTTGGGGTACTTATGAGGTTCAGGAAAGAACCCTTGGCCATCACTGCTGATATCCAGCACATGTTGCACTGCTTCGTGATGAGGGAGGGTCACAGAGACTTCATCCGCTTCCTGTGGTATCGCAACAATGACCCCAGCAGTGACATTGTGGACTACAGAATGCGTGTCCATGTCTTCGGCAATAGCCCGTCCCCTGCTGTCGCCACATATGGCCTAAGGAGGGCTGCCAAGGAAGAAGAGGACGACTTTGGCCTCTGTGAGAAGGTTCGCTGAACATGAGTTCTATGTCGATGATGCACTGAAGTCATTCTCTACCGAAACAGAGGCCATCAGTGTCCTCGGTCGAGCACAGGAAATGCTTGCGCTATCCAACCTCAGGCTGCACAAAATTGCCTCCAACAGTCCTGTGGTGATTGATGCGTTTTCCCCTGATGACCGGGCCAAGGACATTAAGGATCTATAAACCTCTTCACTGATGATCTCCCCCTACAGCGCAGTCAAGGAGTGTCTTGGAACATCACAGCAGAAATATTCACATTCCAAGCCGTAGACGACAAGAAGCCATTCACAATCAGGGGAGTGCTCGCTACGGTCAATTGCCTTTATGATCCACTTGGCTTCCTAGCCCCTGTCACCATACAAGGCAGGCTACCAACGGGACATTAAAAACGAATATCTTATGTTTCACTGAGTCGTGCCTGAATGACGACACAGATAATATACAGTTGGCTGGGTTTTCCGTGCATCGGCAGGACAGAACAGCTACTTCCGGTAAGACAAGGGGTGGGGGTGTGTGTCTATTTGTCAATAACAGCTGGTGCGCAATGTCTAATATTAAGGTAGTCTCAAGGTATTACTCTCCTGAGGTAGAGTGCCTCATGATAAGCTGTAGACCACGCTATCTACCAAGAGAGTTTTCATCTATATTTTTCGTAGCCATCTATTTACCACCACAAACTGACGGTGGCACAAAGACCGCACTCAACAAGCTGTATAAGGCCATAAGCAAACAAGAAAATGCTCATCCAGAAGCGGCGCTCCTAGTGGCCAGGGACTTTAATGCAGGCAAATTTAAATCTGTTTTACCTCATTTCTATCAGCATATGTCACATGTGCAACCAGAGGGAAGAAAAACTATAGACCACCTTTACTCCACACACAGAGATAAGTATAAAGCTCTCCCTCGCCCTCCATTTGGAAAATCTGACCATAATTTGATCCTCCAGATTATTGCTTACAAGCAAAAACTAAAGCAGGAAGTACTAGTGACTCGCTCAATACAGAAGTGGTCAGATGACGTGGATGCTATACTACAGGACTGTTTTGCTAGCACAGACAGGAATATGTTCCGGGATTCATCCAATGGCATTGAGGAGTATACCACCTCAGTCATCGGCTTCATCAATAAGTGCATCGACGATGACGTCCCCACAGTGACCGTACGTACATATCCCAACCAGAAGCCATGGATTACAGGCAACATCCGCACCGAGCTAAAGGCTAGAGCTGCCGCTTTCAAGGAGTGGGACACTAATCTGGATGCTTATAAAAATTCCCGCTACGCCCTCAGACGAACCATCAAACAGGCAAAGCGTCAATACAGGACTAAGATTGAATCCTACTACACCGGCTCCGATGCTCGTCGGATTTCGCAGGGCTTGCAAACTATTACAGACTACAAAGGGAAGCTCAGCCGCGAGCTGCGCAGTGACGTTAGCATACCAGACGGGCTAAATGCCTTTTATGCTCGCTTCGAGGCAAGCAACACTGAAGCATGCATGAGAGCACCAGCTGTTCCGGACGACTGTGTGATCACGCTCTGAGCAAGACCTTTAAACAGGTCAACATTCACAAGGCCGCGGGGCCAGACAGATTACCAGGACATGTCCTCAGAGCATGTGCGGAACAACTGGCAAGTGTCTTCACTGACATTTTCAACCTCTCCCTGGCCGAGTCTGTAATACCTACATGTTTCAAGCAGACCACCATAGTCCCTGTGCCCAAGATAGCGAAGGTAACCTGCCTAAATGACTACCGCCCCGTAGCACTCACGTCGGTAGCCATGAAGTGCTTTGAAAGGCTGGTCATGGCTCACATCAACACCATCATCCCGGAAACCCTAGACCCATTCTAATTTGCATACCGCCCCAACAGATCCACAGATGACGCAATCTCAATCGCACTCCACACTGCCCTTTCCCACCTGGACAAAAGGAACACCTACAGTGAGGGAAAAAAGTATTTGATCCCCTGCTGATTTTGTACGTTTGCACACTGACAAAGACATGATCAGTCTATAATTTTAATGGTAGGTTTATTTGAACAGTGCTAGACAGAATAACAACAAACAAATCCAGAAAAACGCATGTCAAAAATGTTATAAATTGATTTGCATTTTAATGATGGAAATAAGTATTTGACCCCCTCTCAATCAGAAAGATTTCTGGCTCCCAGGTGTCTTTTATACAGGTAACAAACTGAGATTAGCAGCACACTCTTAAAGGGAGTGCTCCTAATCTCAGCTTGTTACCTGTATAAAAGACACCTGTCCACAGAAGCAATCAATCAATCAGATTCCAAACTCTCCACCATGGCCAAGACCAAAGAGCTCTCCAAGGATGTCAGGGACAAGATTGTAGACCTACACAAGGATGGAATGGGCTACAAGACCATCGCCAAGCAGCTTGGTGAGAAGGTGACAACAGTTGGTGCGATTATTCGCAAATGGAAGAGACACAAAATAACTGTCAATCTCCCTCGGCCTGGGGCTCCATGCAAGATCTCACCTCGTGGAGTTGCAATGATCATGAGAACGGTGAGGAATCAGCCCAGAACTACACGGGAGGATCTTGTCAATGATCTCAAGGCAGCTGGGACCATAGTCACCAAGAAAACAATTGGTAACACACTACGCCGTGAAGGACTGAAATCCTGCAGCGCCCGCTAGGTCCCCCTGCTCAAGAAAGCACATATACAGGGCCGTCTGAAGTTTGCCAATGAACATCTGAATGATTCAGAGGAGAACTGGGTGAAAGTGTTGTGGTCAGATGAGACCAAAATCGAGCTCTTTGGCATCAACTCAACTCGCCGTGTTTGGAGGAGGAGGAATGCTGCCTATGCCCCCAAGAACACCATCCCCACCCCAGGTGGAAACATTATGCTTTGTGGGTGTTTTTCTGCTAAGGGGACAGGACAACTTCACCGCATCAGAGGGACGATGGACGGGGCCATGTACCGTCAAATCTTGGGTGAGAACCTCCTTCCCTCAGCCAAGGCATTGAAAATGGGTTGTGGATGGGTATTCCAGCATGACAATGACCCAAAACACACGGCCAAGGCAACAAAGGAGTGGCTCAAGAAGAAGCACATTAAGGTCCTGGAGTGGCCTAGCCAGTCTCCAGACCTTAATCCCATAGAAAATCTGTGGAGGGAGCTGAAGGTTCGAGTTGCCAATCGTCAGCCTCGAAACCTTAATGACTTGGAGAAGATCTGCAAAGAGGAGTGGGACAAAATCCCTGCTGAGATGTGTGCAAACCTGGTGCCCAACTACAAGAAACGTCTGACCTCTGTGATTGCCAACAAGGGTTTTGCCACCAAGTACTAAGTCATGTTTTGCAGAGGGGTCAAATACTAATTTCCCTCATTCAAATGCAAATCAATTTATAACATCCATAATAAATACAAATCTCATTTCAGGAAAAAGTCCACAATGAAACAGACATTAAAATGTGGAGAATGATACATATGCGATAGACCTGTGACCATGTTCACAATTTTATAACTTCCAATTTAATTAACTAAACATGGCCATTAATAATTGCATAATAACACAAGGCTACAACAACAAACTGAAGTTATAAGCTATTTATTAAATCAATTTGCCAGCTCCAGGTAGGCTACACAAGTGGCACAAATTGATTTGCAATGACTCCAGTGATATCGTAATTTAAACAAATGTATTGTATCAAGTGGTAGGCTACAGTAGCCTACAATGGCATATAGATTAATAGCCTACTTGATGGCCAACAGATGCAAATGTATCATTCATCACATTTAATGTCAGTTTCATTTTGAGCTTTTTCCCATAACAGAAGAACTCGAGGGAGTTCCATAACTTCCATTTCTAATTTCCACTTGCGCAGTGCTAGAGACCCAAGAACTGAGCATATCAGTTCTTATATATTCAGTTGTTCTACAAAGTCTCAGAGTCATCAGTAAAGAACTCAGCATCTAAGATGCAACAACTGGCGATGAGGATGGGATGAATTCTAAGGTAAAATCCTCAGTTTGCTGACGACCAACCAAGTGAGCTAGCTGCGCGGCTAGCTGGAATCTGTGTGAGAGCGCGCAGGCTAACGAGCCATGGCATTGTTCCATAGTGAGACCGGTTTGTGCTTTGATGAAGCTAACGAGTTTCAGCACATATGAGGAACGGTTTTCACAGTTTTTGGAGGTCAATGGGATAGAGGACAACCGGAGAAGAGCAGTGTTTCTATCGGTTGTGGGTTCAAATACTTTTACACTGCTGAAAGACTTGGTAGCGCCGAAGAAGCCTGGTGATGCTAGCTTTGAGGAGCTAATGAAAGCTCTGAGAGACTTTTATGCACCAATACGGAACATGCTAAGCGAGAGGTATGTTTTTTGTACTAGAAAACAATTAGCAGGAGAGTCATTAGCTAAATATATAGCATCACTGAAGGGATTAGCGGATACGTGTGAGTTTGGGGCTAGAAGAGCAGCTAAGGGGCCAGCTAGTGTATGAAGTTGCCTGCAAGGATCTGCGCGGCAAGCTGCTAAGCGCCTCATATGGTGAGAACTTGACATGGGTTAAAGTGTTGTACATTGTCAATAATTTTGAGTCTACAGCCCGTAGCATGCAGAAATTCCAGCAGATGCCGTCGCAGCCAAGAATGGATCATCTGAACAGGAAACTGCGGGACATCGACAGGTGCAGAGAGGGACCCAGGGGATGTCAGACCAGAAAGGGGAGATATCGAAGCCCTGTTACTGCTGCTTGGGAACAGGTCATTCTGCCGCTGCAAGGAGTTCCAGCACAGAGCGTGCCAGAAGACTGGACATTTGGAGTGGGCATGTCAGGGGAGCACACCGACAGCTGCAGCAGCAGTTTCAAAGCAACGCTCTCAAACAGCGCACCCTAATCCAGTGAAGGGGACACGTTACTTGACGACGGATCAAGATGAGGATACAGAACTGCTACTGCCGGCAGGGACCAGCACAACCGAAAATAACCAGACAGGAAGGGACTTGGGACTTTTTACTGTGTGTAGTGATCGTGAGTATGTGAAACCATACATGGTCATGGTGAGATGTAACGGGATAAAGATGGAGAGGTAGGTACTGGGGCAGCCATGTCTATTATCTCAGAGATGTCAACCAGCAGGTTTAAGAAGTGTAAACCTACAGCCATGTGATGTTGTTTTGAGAACATACTCAGCTCAGGCTATTCAGTTGTTGGGAAAACTGGAGGTTAAAGTAGAGTGTGGGGATCAAGTGCTACCACTAACGCTACTGGTGTCAAATGGAAAGGTTCCTACTCTCATGGGGAGAAACTGGATTCAGCACTTCAAACTAAACTGGGCAAGAGTGAACCCTGTGTCAGACCCAGTTGAGCAGCTATGTGAAAATATGCTGAGGTGTTTAGTGGTGAACTGGGTGTGGTAAAGGGAGTTAAAATCCAAGTGTCAGAGAAAGCTGTGCCAAAGTTCTGTAAGGCTAGACCCATACCTTATGCACTCAGAGAGGCGGTAGACAATCGTCTGACAGAGCAGCTAGAAAAACAAGGAGTAATTACACCTATTGAATACAGTGAATCGGCAGCACCTATAGTGTGTGTTCCCAAGACCAACGGGGTTGTCATGAATCTGTCATGACTATAAGGTGGCTGTCAATGCATGGGTAGATGTGGATCAGTATCACTTAACCAAGACCCAGGACTTGTTTGCTACAAACACAATTTTTTCCAAACGTTTACTAAGGGTTGGTAACATGCTGATTGGTCGGCTATTTGAGCGAGTAAAGGGGGCTTTACTATTCTTGGGTAGCGGAATTACTTTTGCTTCCCTCTATGCCTGAGGGCACACACTTTCTAGTAGACTTAGATTAAAGATATGGCAAATAGGAGTGACAATATCATCCGTTATTATCCTCAGTAATTTTCCATCCAAGTTGTCAGACCCCGGTGGCTTGTCATTGTTGATAGACAACAATAGTTTTTTCATAATTTGGTCAGTTATACTTGGATGTGTAGTGTCGGCTTTTGTTCCTGGCATGTCATGCCTAAATTTGCTAATCTTGCCAATGAAAAAATTATTAATGTAGTTGGCAATATCAGTGGGTTTTGTGATGAATGAGCCATCTAATTCAATGAAGGATGGAGCTGAGTTTGCCTTTTTGCTCCAAGGCTTTTTACTATCATTCTTTATATAATTTATATTAGTTTCATAGTATAGTTTCTTCGTCTTTTTGTTCAGTTTAGTCACATCATTTCTCAATTTGCAGTACATTTGCCAATCAGTTGTCCAGCCAGACTTAATGTGGGCAATTTCTATTTTCAGGGCAGTTAGAGGGACATAAATTAAGTTAATTACATTGTGTCTGCCAACGCCCCTGGGATAATGTACATTTGCTGCAGCATTATGACAACTCAGCGACACAATGGAAGGGATTAACTGAGCTGGTCTTGGGTCATTGATAAGTCATTGTCTCAACGCAGCCTTGAAATGCATGGACAGAGTCCAGCAGCCAAGATCATTTGGATGGACTCCGTCCATCCTGTAGAGCATCTTTTGTTTCCAGGTGTCGAAGTTATCTATAAAAGTGATCCCAACAGAGCTACAGTAATCTTTTAGCCAGGTGTGTAATGCCAGTAGCCTGCTGAAACTTTCACACTCGCGGCCCAATGATGGTACCGGACCTGAAATAATTGGCCGCTTTTTGGAATCTGTCAGTGCTAGAATCAGTTCTTTAAAATCAATTTTCAGAAGTTCAGAGCTAGCCCTCCTAATGTTGTTTGACCCCACATGGACTACGATAGCGTCAGCTCCCGGCATCTGTCGTAGAATGGTCGGAAGCAGCCTTGTAATGTCCTGTACTCGTGCTCCAGGATAGCACAGGGTTTTTGCTCCGGGAACCAAGATGTTTCTTACCATAGAACTGCCGATGACGACAGCTGGTGCAATGGCTGAGGAGGTCCTGCCGTTCTTTCACCTCAAGTGGTTTCGCAAACCCCTCGAGGACCGAAGGGCAGTGGGGCCTGATGGACCTGAGCCAGCTGTAATATCCTTCGTGGATGATTGTGCCGGAGTCTCAGATAGCCTCACGGTCTGATGAGGATGGGAGCTCTGAGGAGCTGAACCTGAGGTAGAAGCCACCGGAGAGGGAGACAGAACAGAGGACGATGGCACAGGTACCTCCGGATCTGATCTCGAATCGGAAGCCCCCAGGGAAGAAGACACTGGAACCTCTGGATCCAGTGCGGCAAAGCTGTTTCTTGTCTGTGTCCGGTCCAGGCTTAAGACCTCGTTGCCAGAGGATGCTGTTTTCGACTTCCACTGCGAGTGAAATATCTCTGTGGCTAGTTGGTAGGATCGAGAACAGGAATATACACCAAGTCGTCCAGGAGTATCCTACTAGCGCCATTCTCTAGGGAAGGGGGAGACCCCTTCGGGGAGGGATCCCTGCAGAGCACTGGCCAGTCGGCTGTGGAGAGCCAACATGGCGGCGACACTTCCACCAGGCCAGAGTGGCATCCGGCTACTGGGGTAGAAGAGAAAGAAAAAGAAGGCGGGCGTGGATTCCCCACTAGCTTCTGTAGGTTCACTACTTGTTTGCTAAGAGTAGCCATTTCACCCCTGTAGTCCTCTGCAACAAACAGTTGCTACATTGAAAGTCCGGGCGGTCCACATTGTCCCGGAATAAAGCAAAATAAACACAGCTCCTGCAGTGTTGAAAACGTTTGTTAGTGTCCTCCATTTGAGGCTCCAGGCTAGCTAGGCTAGCTAAGCCAGCCGGGCCTCCGTGTCTCTCCTCTTGACAGGGAACTCCCAACTTGTCCAAAAGAGATACACATGGCTATCAAAAACATCAGGCCAAGGGAACCCTACACCAATCACACATTGAATTAGAATTTTTGTAAAATTCACGATGTGAAAAATGAATGGCGGTGTAGAGTATTATAACTCAGGCTAGTAAAATACATTTCGTCAACAACAAACTCAGTGGCGAACTGTGCGTGGCCAATTACCGGGGAGGAAAGAGAGTGAAATGGTTACTCGGGGGGGTGAAAAAGGTATTTCGTCCTGTAACTTACCTTGTGCAGATTGAGGGAAAACTGTGTAAGAAACATGTTGATCAAATGATTGTGCAACACACTGAAAGACTGATGAGCCACAGATTGTGCCAGGCCATGAGCCTGAGTGCCCAGACCATCGTGAGAGCCCTAAAAAGGGTGAGAAGGCCTCCTGACAGATTGACCCTTTAAACAAGAGGTGATCCTGCAACATTGTAAATGTGTTGTAACATGGTTATTGTTAGACAGATGATGTTCAATAGGAATGTTGTTTTTGTGTCAAAAAGGAAGTTGAGAATTTCCGGGGATGAGTGTGGTGTATTGGAAACGTTATTATTCAGAATAACCAATCATATTAATTCCAAAGAGGGTTATGGTTTGAATGAACAAATAATAATTGGGTTTCTGCCCTCCAAAGAATGTGATTGACTAATGAGAGGCAAGGGGGTCACCTGGAAGGCAGTAGGGTTAGTAGGGCTGAAGCAGCAAAGAGTCATGGCTAGCTGTGTTACCTGTGTGAATGTAAAATAAACGTGTTCCGTTGCTTTTCAAATTAGCGAAGTCTCGGAGTCATCAGTAAAGAACCCAGCATCTAAGAAGCAACACTCATAAAAATCCTTCAGTTTAAGTTAGAGATATGTTTTGCATCAATCAACCCCATCCGCCTATGTTGCACTTCCGCATCTGCGGTGAAAGATGACAGAGCTAGAGCGGTGTTTGTCAGACCATGAGACATCCCGAAAACAGTCATCACAAAATAGTCTGTAGCGTCCGAATGGTTTGGCCTAGAAGCTATGACCCCTCTATGGAAAGATGAGACTCGCACAAACACGATGGTGTTGTCCGTTTTGCTCTACGACCCCCACAAGCATCTTGGGACTCATCTGACGTCATTACAGCCGATCTGACAACTTCTGTCTGTAGCATCCAAACAGTTTGGGCTACACACTAATATATGCAAAGGTACGTGTTCGTGAGTGTCTCACATGTACATGTCAGTTGTTTTGCTCTAGGATGCCTACAGACCTCACAAGACTCATCTGAAGGTCCCCCGGTACCAGTTGAAAAAATGTATGGCTTTGCAGTGCATTCAGAATGTATTCAGACTCCTTCCATTTTTCCAAATTTTGCTACGCTACAGCCTTATTCTAAAATGGATAAAATATTTTTCCCCTCATCAATCTACACACAATACCCCATAATGACAAAAAGAAAACAGGTTTTTAGAAATGTTTAAAAATGTATTAAAAATAAAAAACAGAAATACCTTATTTACATAAGTATTCAGACCCTTTGCTATGAGACTCGAAGTTGAGCTCCGGTGCATCCTGTTTCCATTGCTCATCTTGAGATGTTTCTACAAATTGATTGGACATGATTTGGAAAGGCACACACCTGTCTATATAAGGTCCCACAGTTGACAGTGCATGTCAGCGCAAAAACCAACGCATGAGGTCGAATGAATTGTCTGTAGAGCTCAGAGACAGGATTGTGTCAAGGCACAGATCTGGGGAAGGGTACCATCAAATGTCTGCAGCATTGAAGGTCCCCAAGAACACAGTAGCCTCCATCATTCTTAAATGGAAGAAGTTTGGAACAACTAAGACTCTTCCTAGAGCTGGCCGCCCGGCCAAACTGAACAATTGGGGTAGAAGGGCCTTGGTCAGGGAGGTGACCAAGAACCCAATGGTCACTCTGACAGAGCTCCAGAGTTCCTATGTGGAGATGGGAGAACATTCCAGAAGGACAACCATCTCTGCAGCACTCCACCAATCAGGCCTTTATGTTAGAGTGGCCAGATGGAAGCCATTCCTTAGTAAACGGCACATGACAGCCCACTTGGAGTTTGCTAAAAGACACCTAAAGGACTCTCAGACCATGAGAAACAAGATTCTCTGGTCTGATGAACTCTTTGGCCTGAATGCCAAGCCTCAGGTCTGAAGGAAACCTGGTTGTCCGGTCACTTCATCAAGGAGGTGCGTTGCCTGGAAAAGTATGCCAGTAGGCCTAATACTAGTGTCATTAAGCTAACTGGTAAGTGTATTTTGTTTCGGAGAAAATGTGGAGTTAGTGTTTTGATACTCTGTAGGTGCTTTGTTTGCATCTTTTGTTACAGCTTTTTTTAGTTGCGCTGTTTGGTAGGCCCAGTGTTGGTTGCCTTTGTTTATGTTTTTTTGGTAAACTTGCCACTGCGGTGGATAGTTGGTTGTGTGCTGCATTGGAGAGAAGAACATTGGTTAGTTTCCAGGCCCCTGCCCAGGCTGGAAACTCTTGCTCTACTCGCTGTTGGGACATTGGTCCAAGGAGGTGAGTACAATCTGCTTAGTACCTCAGTGGGAGATTTGGGTTGGGTAGTGCCATTTGCTACCCGGAGCTATAGCCTTTCTTTTCCCCTGTTAAGCTTAGCGACGTGTTCCACTTTGGAATACTTTGGGCATGGTTATTTTGTTTGTTATTTTTGTGTGGTGTCCGTGGATGGAGCAGTTGTCTCGGGGGCACATCCGTGGCTCTGGGGGGATCCGCCAGCGTGCTGGGGGCGGGTTTTCCGTACCAGCGGAAAACAGTGCGTAATTACCCACCACGAATCCGCACAAAGACTAGGGTTGAGCCATTGTAGGATTTCGGGGAAGCTCCTTATAAATCTCATCTCTCTCCTGTGGTGCCCAGTGTGATTGGCACTTCTCTTGTTGTGGTCCGGTCTGGTGTGCTCAGCAGAGGGGAAGAGCAAGATTTATTTTTAGCAGTTATTTTTGACTATGGCGTCTAATGTAGACGAGTTCATTCACATTCCATCAGAGGAACTGTTAGAATATGTACTAAAGAACAGCTGTTGAAGATCGCTGAACACCACCAGGTTGAAATGAGTGATAAATGTCAAAAATATTCTGTTAGGTTGATATTGAAGGCCAATCTGATGGAGAGTGGTATACTCGTAGTTACCACTGGGGCAGCCTCTGCCAAGGACTCTCCACCCCCCCCCCTCCCCGTTTCGCTACAATGGCAGCTCCGTCTGTTAACCCTAGTAGTCTTCCTTTTGAACAGCATAAATAACTGCTTCTGTTACAGCTAGAGCATGATCGTGTTAAGATAGAGTATGATCGTGTTAAGTATGAAAAGGAATTGAAATTTAAACAGAATTCGGAGCACGCTAAAATCAAGCTGCAACAAGAGCGGCTAGAATTGGTTAGGGATGGAAAGCTCTCGGGGGAGATTTTGCTTAGGGAAGGTGACCCTGATTTACATAGGGGTCGCTCCTCTCTCGGTCGTGCCCCAGACACATTTGATATTGTTGGAAACTTACAGCTGTTGCCAAAATTTAAAGAGAGGGACCCTGAGACGTTATTTTCATTGTTTGAGCGCGTTGCTGACGCTAAGAGTTGGCCTGATTCTGATCGCACTTTAATGTTGCAGTGTGTGTTCACTGGTAAAGCGCAGGAAGCATATTCAGCTCTTGGTGTAGCCGACAGTGTCAGCTATGCTAAGGTTAAAATGGCTGTGTTACATATTTACGAATTGGTTCCTAAAGCTTACCGCCAACGATTTAGAACTTTAAAAAGGGCTGATAAACAGACTCATGTTGAGTTTGCGCGAGAGTTATCTTCACAGTTTAATCGCTGGTGTTCCGCCTCTGCAGTTAAGACTTTCCAGGGGCTGTGTCATCTGATTATGATAGATCAATTTAAGGACACAATCCCTGATCGAATAGGCACGTACATTAACAAACAAAAAGTGAAGACTGTCTCTGAAGCTGCGGTTTTGGCGGAAGAGTATGTTTTGACTCACCAAAATGGCTTTGCAGAGCCCCGTATTAGGAGTGAGTGTGGGCGTTCGGAGACACTCTGGTTCACGGGCAGAGCTTCATTCATCTAGGGTTGGGCCTGGCTCCTGTGGTAAAGCTGACTTCAGTCAATAGTGTCACTACTGTCAGGGATCAGGTCATTGGAAAAACGAATATCCTGTTCTCAGGGCTAAGGGTAAATGTAGAACTCGCGCTAATGCTAAACCTTAGCCTACGGCGTTAGCAGCGCCTGTCCCACATCCGTTCCCAATTGACCCAGATGATTGGTTATTATCGTAGTTTCTGTAGGAACTTCTCTACCATAGTCGTTCCCCTGACAAGTTTTCTGAAAGCTAAGGCGGTTTATGTCTGGTCTCCTCTCTGTCAGCAGGCTTTTGATGATGCGAAGAGGTTGCTTACCTCAACTCCGTTGCTTGCTGCTCCTCACATAGATTTGTCATTCACCTTGCAGGTGGATATAAGTCACGTGGGGGCAGGTGCAGTCCTGCTGCAAGCAGATGTGTCTGCTTTTGAGAGGCCCGTTAGTTTATTTTCCAAGAAGTTTAACCATTATCAGTTGAACTACTCCGACGTCGGGTCGGGTGTAGTACCTATTGTGGTCTACACCGACCATAACCCTCTCACCTTCTTGAGGTCTATGATGTGTCCTAACCAGAGGATAATGAGATGGTGTTTGTTCGTAAAGGCATTCCATCTCGATGTGCGGCACATCAGGGGGGCTGATAATGTCATTGCTGACGCTCTGTCTCGTGCGCCCTGTTCCTGAACGTGTCTGGTCCTATTGATCGGTGAACACGCATTTTATCATGTGCGTTGTCCCCGAGTGTTGTGACGTATGCGTGTCGTCCACGTGACCGGCCACTGTTTATTTTGTTGTTGTTTTGTGTTGTTTTGTGTTGTCCTGTCGCTCCTGTCATCTGTTCCCTGCTGTCCTCGTTTTGTTCTTTCATCTTAAAGGTTGCTTCCTGTGCGCAAAGGTTGCTGAGATCTGGGCAGGATGAGGTTGGCTGGGGAGTGGGGTAGCTTTACCAGGGAAGTGTGTTGTTTATGGGAAGTGTGTTGTTTATGTATATATGCACGCATCCACTCACTTACACTACTGACTACACACACCGTTGTTACTTGTATATAGTTTACTTTATTTAATACATATATTTTTGTCATTCCGTGATCTCTGCCTTGTCTCCCTCTTTGTTACGGGCTGCCTTGACACAATCCTGTCGCGGAAATCTATGGACAATTCCTTCGACCTCATGGCTTAGTTTTTGCTCTGACATGCACTATCAACTGTGGGACCTTATATAGACAGGTGTGTGCCTTTCCAAATCGTCCATTCAATTCAATTTCCCACCGGTGGACTCCAATCAAGTTGTAGAAACATCTCAAGGATGATTAATGGAAACAGGATGGTCCTGAGATCAATTTCAAGTCTTATAGCAAAGTGCCTGAATACTTATGTAAATAAGGTATTTCAGTTTATTTTATTTTATACATTTGCTAAAATTTCTAAAAACCTGTTTTCGCTTTGTCATTATGGGGTATTGTGTGTAGATTGATGAGGATTTTTATTTATTTAATCAATTTTAGAATAAGGCTGAAACATAACAAAATGTGGAAAAAGTCAAGAGGTCAGAATACTTTCCGAATGCATTGTATGAAGACTGTTTAGTGCCAAAAATAAGGTGTTACTACATGTCCCAAAAAAATACCAAATGTTTCCTGATCTTTCTTATATCTCTCAGATATAGGACAGACACTTCAGAACAAACTTCCTTTTGATTTTTTAGGTGGGACTATCTGTTGTTCCATGTAGTGAATCTGTTTTTCAATGCGTTTGTACGGGCCAAATAAAAATGTAAATCAAATATATTTTCTTTTTGTTGATACTTCAAGAGGTCTTAAAATTCAAAATCAAATAGCAAAATGATCCTTGGTATGACCTTCTTAAAACAATTCCATATAGCTTAGTAGAACCACCCCTGGCTTAGACTCTTATGGGTTAAAGAATATCTGTAGAAATATGATCACATCTATTCATTATTTGCTGCTCCTGAAGGCTATGTGAAGGCCGACATTACTTTATATCAAGTTTTTTTCCATCCAGTTTTTTTATATGCCCACCAGCATTTTATTCCCACTCTCACACTGCAATAAGCCATTCATTGTTGAGTATGGCCTTGAGTGGGAAACCATAGAGCTAGTCCCAGTCCAGTGATAATATAATCTTTTTACAGCGGGTTAGAATGTCAACATCACTAGGAACTGCTCACTGTTTACTGTGGCTTCCTTGAGATGAAGCCAACAATTTTGTGGCAGGAAATGACATCACTGAGAGCTAATCAGATGTCTATTTATATTCAGCTCAGTGCTGCGGTTTATGGAAAATGTCATGGCATCATCAGAAAATGACTGACTTTCCCTGGAACATAGATTTCATTTGCTCTCCTCTCTTTTCGTGGATTTCTCCAACAGTCACTTCCTTGTTGCACTGCCCACGTTTCCGCAGAACTTGCTGCAGAAGCAAAGGGGAAATGAACATGCTGGCTAAAGTAAGGTATGGACACTTTGGCACTCCCTCAGAGTATATGAAGTATATACAGTGCATTCGGAAAGTATTCAGACCCCTTGACTTTTTCCACATTTTGTAATGTTACAGCCTTATTCTAAAATTGATAAATTAGTTTTTTTTCCCTCATCAATCTACACACAATACCCCATAATGACAAAGCGAAAAAACAGGTTTTTAGAAATTTTTGCAAATGTAAACAAAAACTAAACAGAAATACCTTATTTACATAAGTATTCAGACATTTTGCTATGAGACTCGAAATTGAGCTCAGGTGCATCCTGTTTCTATTGATCATCCTTTAGATGTTTTTACAACATGATTGGAGTCCACCTGTGGTAAATTCAATTGATTGGACATGATTTGGAAAGGCACACACCTTTCTATATACAGTGAGGGAAAAAAGTATTTGATCCCCTGCTGATTTTGTACGTTTGCCCACTGACAAAGAAATTATCAGTCTATAATTTTAATGGTAGGTTTATTTGAACAGTGAGAGACAGAATAACAACACAAAATCCAGAAAAACGCATGTCAAAAATGTTATAAATTGATTTGTATTTTAATGAGGGAAATTAGTATTTGACCCCTCTGCAAAACATGACTTAGTACTTGGTGGCAAAACCCTTGTTGGCAGTCACAGAGGTCAGACGTTTCTTGTAGTTGGCCACCAGGTTTGCACACATCTCAGGAGGGATGTTGTCCCACTCCTCTTTGCAGATCTTCTCCAAGTCATTAAGGTTTCGAGGCTGACGTTTGGCAACTCGAACCTTCAGCTCCCTCCACAGATTTTCTATGGGATTAAGGTCTGGAGACTGGCTAGGCCACTCCAGGACCTTAATGTGCTTCTTCTTGAGCCACTCCTTTGTTTCCTTGGCCGCGTGTTTTGGGTCATTGTCATGCTGGAATACCCATCCACGACCCATTTTCAATGCCCTGGCTGAGGGAAGGAGGTTCTCACCCAAGATTTGACGGTACATGGCCCCGTCCATCGTCCCTTTGATGTGGTGAAGTTGTCCTGTCCCCTTAGCAGAAAAACACCCCCAAAGCATAATGTTTCCACCTCCATGTTTGACGGGGGAATAGTGTTCTTGGGGTCATAGGCAGCATTCCTCCTCCTCCAAACACGGCGAGTTGAGTTGATGCCAAAGAGCTCGATTTTGGTCTCATCTGACCACAACACTTTCACCCAGTTCTCCTCTGAATCATTCAGATGTTCATTGGCAAACTTCAGACGGCCCTGTATATGTGCTTTCTTGAGCAGGGGGACCTTGCGGGCGCTGCAGGATTTCAGTCCTTCACAACGTAGTGTGTTACCAATTGTTTTCTTGGTGACTATGGTCCCAGCTGCCTTGAGATCATTGACAAGATCCTCCCGTGTAGTTCTGGGCTGATTCCTCACCGTTCTCATGATCATTGCAACTCCACGAGGTGAGATCTTTCATGGAGCCCCAGGCCGAGGGAGATTGACAGGACTTTTGTGTTTCTTCCATTTGCGAATAATCTCACCAACTGTTGTCACCTTCTCACCAAGCTGCTTGGCGATGGTCTTGTAGCCCATTCCAGCCTTGTGTAGGTCTACAATCTTGTCCCTGACATCCTTGGAGAGCTCTTTGGTCTTGGCCATGGTGGAGAGTTTGGAATCTGATTGATTGATTGCTTCTGTGGACAGGTGTCTTTTATACAGGTAACAAACTGAGATTAGGAGCACTCCCTTTAAGAGTGTGCTCCTAATCTCAGCTCGTTACTTGTATAAAAGACACCTGGGAGCCAGAAATCGTTCTGATTGAGAGGGGTCAAATACTTATTTCCCTCATTAAAATGCAAATCAATTTATAACATTTTTGACATTCATTTTTCTGGATTTTTGTTGTTATTCTGTCTCTCACTGTTCAAATAAACCCACCATTAAAATTATAGACTGATCATTTCTTTGTCAGTGGGAAAACGTATAAAATCAGCAGGGGATCGAATACCTTTTTCCCTCACTGTAAGGTCCCACAGTTGACAGTGCATGTCAGAGCAAAAAGCAAGCCATGAGGTTGAAGGAATTGTTTGTAGTGCTCCGAGACAGCATTGTGTCAAGGCACAGATCTGGGGAAGTGTAGCAAAACATGTCTAAAGCATTGAAGGTCCCCAAGAACACAGTGGCCTCCATCATTCTTAAATGAAAAAAGTTTGGAACCACCAAGACTCTTCCTAGAGCTGGCCGCACAGCCAAACTGAGCAATCGGTAGAGAAGGGCCTTTGTAAGGGAGGTGACCAAGAACCCGATGGTCACTGTGACAGAGCTCCAGAGTTTCTCTGTGGAGATGGGAGAACCTTCCAGAAGGACAACCATCTCTGCAGCATTCCACCAATCAGGCTTTTATGGTAGAGTGGCCAGACAGAAGCCACTCCTCAGTAAAAGGCACATGACATCCCGCTTGGAGTTTGCCAAAAGGCACCTAAAGGACTCTCAGACCATGAGAAACAAGATTCTCTGCTCTGATGAAACCAAGATTGAACTCTTTGGCCTGATTGCCAAGCGTCATGTCTGGAGGAAACCTGGCACTATACCTATGGTGAAGCATGGTGGTGGCAGCATCATGCAGTGGGGATGTTTTTCAGCGGCAGGGACTGGGAGACAAGTCAGGATCAAGGGAAAGATGAACTGTGCAAAGTACAGAGAGATCCTTGATGAAAACCTACTCCAGAGCGCACAGGACCTCTGACTGGGGCGAAGGTTCACCTTCCAACAGGACAACGACCCTAAGCACACAGCCAAGACAACGCAGGAGTGGCTTCAGGACAAGTCTCTGAATGTCCTTGAGTGGCCCAGCAAAAAAAAGTCAAGGGGTCTGAATACTTTCCAAATGCACTGTACATTAAAACCAGTAGATAGTTATAGCGCTGACATCATCCACGTATTCCTATGGAAAACTTCAGATGGCGCATGAAGCTGGAAGTATTTGAATTTGAAGCGCACCAAATTGACGCTTAGCGTTAACTGTGTGTGAGTACCCTATCTAATCTAGATATCAGTATGAACAAATGTATGCACTCACTAACTGTAAGTCGCTCTGGATAAGAGCGTCTGCTAAATGACTCAAATGTAAATGTAAGCGTGGCAGATGTGTTGTTACCTACCTTCACAACCTGAGAGCGGCCATCAGGAAGTCCAGGTTCCAGTTGCATGTAAAATATGACCATGATCCTTCCACCTGAAAATAAAAAGTTAATGGGCTACCATCACAACAACCTATCACAACTCGGTTAGGCTAGATTGGATTACCCCATGAGAAAGAAGGGGACTATATTTAAATTAGACTTTTATTTTATCTCGATTCTGTGTTTTTATATGATTGTAGATGTATCTTTATCATTTGTGCAGCTGCATTATTTTGTCATAAAAAAAACTCAGACATGCGATGTAGTTTGGAATTCAAAATGCATTCAATTATACAGTTGAAGTCGGAAGTTTACATACACTTAGGTTGGAGTCATTAAAACTCGTTTTTTAACCACTCCACAAATTTCTTCTTAACAAACTATGGTTTTGGCAAGTCGGTTAGGACATCTACTTTGTGCATGACACAAGTCATTTGTCCGACAATTGTTTACAGACAGATTATTTCACTTATAATTCACTGTATCACAATTCCAGTGGGTCAGAAGTTTACATACTAAGTTGACTTTCCCTTTAAACAGCTTGGAAAATTCCAGAAAATTATTTCATGGCTTTAGAAGCTTCTGATAGGCTAATTGACATCATTTGAGTCAGTTGGAGGTGTACCTGTCGTAGAAATATTTGACTCAAAAATAATCAACTCAAAAATATCTCTCAAGAAACTGGAGCTTGTGAATCCAAAAATTAGACTTTATTATTGCGTAATGAAGCCGAGCTGCTCCATGGAACACCTGGCTCTCCTTGGCTCAAAGATCTCCATTTATACAAATACAAATGCATAGTCATGCTTACATAGAATATACAGTTACCCCCTTAAAGCTGCTTACCTATTGCAGATTCAGTCTTCCCAGCCTGGTGCAGGTCTACAATTTTGTTTCTGGTGTCCTTTGACAGCTCTTTGGTCTTGGCCATAGTGGAGTTTGGAGTGTGACTGTTTGAGGTTGTGGACAGGTGTCTTTTATACTGATAACAAGTTCAAACAGGTGCCATTAATACAGGTAACGAGTGGAGGACAGAGGAGCCTCTTAAATAAGAAGTTACAGGTCTGTGAGAGCCAGAAATCTTGCTTGTTTGTAGGTGACCAAATATTATTTTCCACCATAATTTGCAAATAAATTCATTAAAAATCCTACAATGTGATTTTCTGGAGAAAAAAAATCTCAATTTGTCTGTCATAGTTGACGTGTACCTATGATGAAAATTACAGGCCTCTCTCATCTTTTTAAGTGGGAGAACTTGCACAATTGGTGGCTGACTAAATACTTTTTTTCCCCACTGTACAATTTGATACACTGCCGATTTTGCAGGTTCTCCTACTTACAAAGCATGTAGAGGTCTGTAATTTTTATCCAGAAAAAAATCCAGAAAATCACATTGTATGATTTTTAAGTAATTAATTTGCATTTTATTGCATAACATAAGTATTTGATACATTAGAAAAGCAGAACTTAATATTTGGTACAGAAACCTTTGTTTGCAATTACAGAGATCATACGTTTCCTGTAGGTCTTGACCAGGTTTGCACACACTGCAGCAGGGATTTTGGCCAACTCCTCCATACAGACCTTCTCCAGATCCTTCAGGTTTCGGGGCTGTCGCTGGGCAATACAGACTTTCAGCTCCCTCCAAAGATTTTCTATTGGGTTCAGGTCTGGAGACTGGCTAGGCCACTCCAGGACCTTGAGATGCTTCTTACGGAGCCACTCCTTAGTTGCCCTGGCTGTGTGTTTCGGGTCATTGTCATGCTGGAAGATCCAGCCACGACCCATCTTCAATGCTCTTACTGAGGGAAGGAGGTTGTTGGCCAAGATCTCGCGATACATGGCCCCATCCATCCTCCCCTCAATACGGTGCAGTCGTCCTGTCCCCTTTGCAGAAAAGCATCCCCAAAAGAATGATGTTTCCACCTCCATGCTTCACGGATGGTGTTCTTGGGGTTGTACTCATCCTTCTTCTTCCTCCAAACACGGCGAGTGGAGTTGAGACCAAAAAGCTCTATTTTTGTCTCATTAGACCACATGACCTTCTCCCATTCCTCCTCTGGATCATCCAGATGGTCATTGGCAAACTTCAAACGGGCCTGGACATGCGCTGGCTTGAGCAGGGGGACCTTGCGTGCGCTGCAGGATTTTAATCCATGACGGCGTAGTGTGTTACCAATAGTTTTCATTGAGACTGTGGTCCCAGCTCTCTTCAGGTCGTTAACCAGGTCCTGCCGTGTAGTTCTGGGCTGATCCCTCACCTTCCTCATGATCATTGATGCCCCACGAGGTGAGATCTTGCATGGAGCCCCAGACCGAGGGTGATTGACTGTCATCTTGAACTTCTTCCATTTTCTAATAATTGCGCCAATAGTTGTTGCCTTCTCACCAAGCTGCTTGCCTATTGTCCTGTAGCCCATCCCAGCCTTGTGCAGGTCTACAATTTTATCCCTGATGTCCTTACACAGCTCTCTGGTCTTGGCCATTGTGGAGAGGTTGGAGTCTGTTTGATTGAGTGTGTGGACAGGTGTCTTTTATACAGGTAACGAGTTCAAACAGGTGCAGTTAATACAGGTAATGAGTGGAGAACAGGAGGCCTTCTTAAAGAAAAAACTAACAGGTCTGTGAGAGCCGGAATTCTTACTGGTTGGTAGGCGATCAAATACTTATGTCATGCAATAAAATGCAAATTAATTACTTAAAAATCATACAATGTGATTTTCTGGATTTTTGTTTTAGATTCCGTCTCTCACAGTTGAAGTGTACCTATGATAAAAATTACAGACCTCTACGTGCTTTGTTAGTAGGAAAACCTGAAAAATCGGCAGTGTATCAAATACTTGTTCTCCCCACTGTACCTGTGGATGTATTTCAAGGCCTACCGTCAAACTCTGTGCCTCTTTGCTTGACATCATGGGAAAATCAAAAGAAATCAGCCAAGACCATCAGAAAAAAAATTGTAGACCTCCACAAGTCTGGTTCATCCGTGGGAGCAATTTCCAAACGCCTGAAGGTACCACGTTCATCTGTACAAACAATAGTACGCAAGTATAAACACCATGGGACCATGCAGCCGTCATACCGCTCAGGAAGGAGAAGTGTTCTGTCTCCTAGAGATTAACGTACTTTGGTGCGAAAAGTGCAAATCAATCCCAGAACAACAGCAAAGGACCTTGTGAAGATGCTGGAGGAAACAGGTACAAAAGTATCTATATCCACAGTAAAACTAGTCCTATATCGACATAACCTGAAAGGCCGCTCAGCAAGGAAGAAGCCACTGCTCCAAAACCGCCATAAAAAAGCCAGACAACGGTTTGCAACTGCACATGGGGACAAAGATCTTATTTTTTGGAGAAATGTCCTCCGGTCTGATGAAAAAAATATAGAACTGTTTGGCCATAATGACCATCGTTATGTTTGGAGGAAAAAGGGGGGCCTTGCAAGCCGAAGAACACATTTACATCATTTAGCAGACGCTCTTATCCAGAGCGACTTACAAATTGGTGCATTCACCCTATAGCCAGTGGGATAACCACTTTACAAATTTTTTATTTTTATTTTTGGGGGGGGGGGTAGAAGGATTACTTTATCCTATCCCAGGTATTCCTTAAAGAGGTGGGGTTTCAAATGTCTCCGGAAGGTGGTGAGTGACTCCGCTGTCCTGGCGTCGTGAGGGATCTTGTTCCACCATTGGGGTGCCAGAGCAGCGAACAGTTTTGACTGGGCTGAGCGGGAACTATGCTTCCGCAGAGGAAGGGGAGCCAGCAGGCCAGAGGTAGATGAACGCAATGCCCTCGTTTGGGTGTAGGGACTGATCAGAGCCTGAAGGTACGGAGGTGCCGTTCCCCTCACTGCTCCATAGGCAAGCACCATGGTCTTGTAACGGATGCGAGCTTCAACTGGAAGCCAGTGGAGTGTGCGGAGGAGGGGGGTGACGTGAGAAAACTTGGGAAGGTTGAACACCAGACGGGCTGCGGCATTCTGGATGAGTTGTAGGGGTTTAATGGCACAGACAGGGAGCCCAGCCAACAGCGAGTTGCAGTAATCCAAACGGGAGATGACAAGTGCCTGGATTAGGACCTATGCCGCTTCCTGTGTAAGGCAGGGTCGTACTCTCCGAATGTTGTAGAGCATGAACCTGCAGGATCGGGTCACCGCCTTGATGTTAGCGGAGAACGACAGGGTGTTGTCCAGGGTCACGCCAAGGCTCTTCGCACTCTGGGAGGAGGACACAACGGAGTTGTCAACCGTGATGGCGAGATCATGGAACGGGCAGTCCTTCCCCGGGAGGAAGAGCAGCTCCGTCTTGCCAGGGTTCAGCTTGAGGTGGTGATCCGTCATCCATACTGATATGTCTGCCAGAGATGCGATTCGCCACCTGGTTACCACCTGGTTATCAACCGTGAAGCACGGGGTTGGCAGCATCATGCTGTGGGGGTGCTTTGCTGCAGGAGGGACTGGTGCACTTCACAAAATAGATGGCATCATGAGGAAGGAAAATTATGTGGATAAATTGAAGCAACATCTCAAGACATCAGTCAGGAAGTTAAAGCTTGGTCGCAAATGGGTCTTCCAAATGGACAATGACCCCAAGCATACTTCCAAAGTTGTGGCAAAATGGCTTAAGGACAACAAAGTCAAGGTATTGGAGTGGCCATCACAAAGCCCTGACCTCAATCCTATAGAAAATGTGTGGGCGGAACTGAAAAAGCTTGTGCGCGCAAGGAGGCCTACAAACCTGACTCAGTTACACCAGCTCTGTCAGGAGGAATGGGCCAAAAATCACCCAACTTATTGTGGGAAGCTTGTGGAAGGCTACCCGAAACGTTTGACCCAAGTGAAACAATTTAAAGGCAATGCTACCAAATACTAATTGAGTCTATGTAAACTTCTGACCCACTGGGAATGTGATGAAAGAAATAAAAGCTGAAATAAATCATTCTCTACTATTATTCTGACATTTCACATTCTTAAAATAAAGTGTTGATCCTAACTGACCTAAGACAGGGAATTTTTACTAGGATTCAATGTCAGGAATTGTGAAAAACTGAGTTTAAATGTATTTGGCTAAGGTGTATGTAAACTTCCGACTTTAACTATAATTGCACACTAAATTGATATTTCAAACATAGTGTGATTGCAATCCTCCATTTCCATGTCTATGCTCTGTTCTCCGCTCTGTCATCCTCTGTCAGCCCCATAGACATTGGTCAGTCCCTCTCTCTCCACTTGACAGGCTTGTTGACGCCACATCCCCCTGCCGGCCCGTGATTGGTCTGTGTCAGCACGTGGTCCGGTGTGATGACAAATGTAGTAGTCAGAATGGATCACTATTTAATTAAATATCTTGATTTGTAGCGAACTTTAAAAGAATTTACTGTGGGAATCAAACTTGATCATAATAAACCAACGTTAGAGGCCAAAACGGGCATCAAAAATGTTTGGGGGGCTGTTCTAGCGTTCCTAATTTAAATAGGCTTTCTAGGGCAGACCAGGTCTTTTGGCTCCGCCAGGTTGCTATGCAGCAGCCGACCAGCAGAGCTTATAACTTCACGCTCCAGACCGGACACTCTGGGGCCTGAGTATATAACATCTCATCCATCTGAATTTCTCTAACCTATATGATGATGAGAATGGCTCTTTCAATCCTCAGTAAAACAGGTGGTAGAGGAACACAATATTTCACCCCATTTGTTACACTACCTCATTGTATGATGAAGACAGGGAGTTAGTATGTGTCACATTGATGGACCTCATAGATAATTCAACTGGCATTCGGTCATTCAGCAGTCACCGGTAAACTCCCACTGAATTGAGGCAAAGTCTCCTCTCAAATAAAAATAAAAAAGCCTGGGGTAGGGCTACAACAGATCTTTACCAGGTGCAGTGGAGTGTGCTGTAAGTGTGGCACGCAATGAGAAACAGTAGGGCATGCTGCTAGCAATATCTGCGAGACACTGTGTGGGGGGCAGACAATGAATACTGGAGTTTGCATGCCATCAGGTAAGGTAGTTGTGCAGAGATAAGGCTAACATAGTGAGATGCATGAAGTGGAATGTGGAATTAGTATGCTAACAAAGACATGTAGCATCATGCAGCTAGCATATTGTTTAGTAAAGGTTTGATGGGTTAGAAAGACCGCTTTCTAATGATCAAAACTGCACTTTATTAACAGATAGAATACCTGTCACGATCGTCGAAGGGAGTGGACCAATGCGCAGCGTGATAAGTGAACATACTTTATTAGATTCACCACACGAAACAAAAACAACAAAACGATAACGTGAAGTCCTTGGTTACATACACAAACCAACACGGAACAAGATCCCACAATACACTGTGGAAAACAGGCTGCCTAAGCATGGTTCCCAATCAGAGACAACAAGCAACAGCTGATACTCGTTGCCTCTGATTGAGAACCACCCCGGCCAACACAGAAACACATGAGCTAGATAACGAACCTAGAACACAAACACATAGAAACTACACACCCTGGCTCAACATAACAGAGTCCCAGAGCCAGGGCGTGACAATACCATGTTGAGTGTGCAGTCAAACTAACATTGTAGCATATAGTTAGCCATGGAGAGAGAGGCATGTATTTTGGCAGTTAGCCAATACCTTTATGTTAGCATTGAATGACATGAGTACTCAATGTATGGTAAATCGGCCGATTTTTGATCTTGGGTTTTGGATGCTTTGATTTTCCCAAAAACCCTCCAGATGTTCCAGGTGTACAGAGGGCTATAGAGGGCTATATATTCTTTATTCTAAAGTGAGTTTGTCTCAGGGTGGCTGTATGGTAGCGGGGGGAGGCATTAGCTACTCAAGAAACAGGCAGTATTCATAGAACATTTAGCAACACTGCTAATCTGAACAGCAGACACACACAGTGTTGCATAAGTGGCACAGAAAGCTGCTTATATATCGAAAGAGCCTGGTGTTTGGGTGGTGGGAGGGGTTGACTGTAGGGGAGTTGAAGGGAAGGTTCAGGGTAGCAGCCAGGGATATAATTTCACTACCTGAGCTTCAGCAGTGAAATACTTGGTTTGGGTAAATCACCCGGAGAGACGACATAAGTCATGAAGGTGACACTTATGAGGCACTAAGGGTTCACAATGGAAAGATATGGCTGGACACACTGTCTGTGGGTACATTTCTACCCATAACACATTGCTCTCATGTACCCTTTTGTAATCCCCTCTGATTCTGAAGCACTGCAGAACCTCACCCACTTATCCTTAGAACCCATGACTCACCGCCCGGGCGCTTTTCGTTATCAGATTTCTGTGTTGTGACGGAGGCTTAATGCGTCTTATTTTGATGAAAGTACATTTATATTAACTGAGAGAGATACTGATTTTATTCATTTCAAATGCACTGCTGAGTGCTCTGTGGCTTTGAAAGCAGCAGGATATTCTATAGCGCTATAAGGAACGCAGGCAGGCTCCTGAGTTCATTAAGTTATAGCTCTACACCCCGCAATTCATACCAATATGAGCAGATTTTAAGTGGGTGTGTTGATACTGAACAAGCGCTTATTGGGGCCCACTGTCTGGAACCCGGCTTAGACCCAAGTTGCTAACATTAACAATGGAGACTGATACAAATCGGAGAATGTCCAACCCCAGCACTTTCCATGGGGTGCCGTCTCAGGTTTTGGGGCTCTTAAACTCAGGCTGCAGTGCTTTAACAAGAGGGTGGCCATGACAAGGGGATGACTGTCAACAATAGAGCTGTCATAAACCCCAGACTCCAGACACAACATGTATGCCTAAAGCACTGCAGGATAATAGTGTGTGTATGAGGGTGTTCAGACTTGTTTGTCTGTACTGTGTGTGTGTGTGTCTGATCCTTTCCCCTCCTGGGAGGAGCTGGTCATTAGTGTTAGAGTGTGACTCAATTTCCTCCAGACAGCCAAACAGAGGTGTGTGCTCCAAATCCTATAATACAGTATGGATTGGACCACTGTCTCTACAGGGCTCTAACAGGGCCCCTGATTCAAATGTTTTCCTTGCTATTCATTTTCTGTTTCTGACATCAATCACGACCTCTTTTAATCCAGACGTACTGTACCTCTCCTTCACATTCAATATCCTCCCAACTTGAAGACAGAGGGCAGAGTCATGGATTTAAAACCACCTAAGCTCCTCAGTAAAAATCTGTAAAATATCAGGCCAGAACCTGTTTTACTCAGACATAATAAGAAGACAATTTCTGTTGAAAATGACATAGCCTTCTGTCGGTTAACATTACTGTGAATGTCAAAGAAATTACACTAAGCTCGATGTCCACATTCGCATTGAAATCTAATTTCACGCCTCCTCCGATGTCGACCTTCCGCCTCTGTGATGGAAGGTGGCAGAGCTACAGCGGTGATTGTCAAATCAAATCAAATCATAAAATTGTATTTGTCACAACAGGAGTTGACTAACATTGAAATACGTACTTATGGGCCCTTCCCAACAATGCAGAGAGAAAGAAAATGTATAAATAATAGAAAAGTAATTACATGTAATAATAAAAGTAAGAATAAATGCACAATGAGTAATGATAACTTGGCTATATACATGGGGTACCAGCACACACAGAGTTGATGTGCAGGGGTATGAGGTAATTGAGGTAGATATGTACATATAACTAGGAATAAAGTGACTAGGCAACAGGATAGATAATAAAAAGTAGCAGCAGCGTATGTGTTGAGTAAAGAAAAGTTAGTGCAAAAAGGGTCAATGCAGATAGTCCGGGTAGCTATTTGGTTAACTATTTAACTATTTAGCTGTCTTATGGCTTGGGGGTAGAAGCTGTTCAGGGTCCTGTTGGTTCCAGACTTGGTGCATCGTTATGGCTTGCCATGCAGTAGCAGAGGGAACAGTCTATGACTTGGGTGGCTGGACTCTTTGACAATTTTTAGGGCCTTCCTCTGACACCGCCTGGTATACAGTAGAGGTCCTGGGTGCAAGCAGTTGCCATACGAAGCGGTGATGAAACCGTAAAGACGCTCTCAATGCTGCAGCTGTATAACTTTTTGAGGATCTGAGAGCCCATGCAAAGTCTTTTCAGCCTCCTGAGGGGGAAGAGGCATTGTCGTGCCCTCTTCACGACTGTGTTGGTGTGTGTAGACCATGAATGATTCTTAGTGATGTGGACAGCTCTCGACCCGCTCCACTACAGGTCCGTCGATGCGAATGGGGGCGTGCTCTGCCCTCCATTTCCTGCAGTCCCTGATCAGCTCCTTGTTGATGTTGAGGGAGAGGTTGTTGTCCTGGCACCACACTGCCAGGTTTCTGACTTCCTCCCTATAGGCTGTCTCATCGCCGTTGGTGATCAGGCCTACCACCGTCGTGTTGTCAGAAAATGTAATGATGGTGTTGGAGTCATGCGCGGCCACACAGCCGTGGGTGAACAGGGAGTACAGGAGGGGACTAAGCAAGCACCCCTAAGGGGCTCACGTGTTGAGGCCCCGTGTAGCTCAGTTGGTAGAGCATGGCGCTTGCAATGCCAGGGTTGTGGGTTCGTTTCCCACGGGGGGCCAGTATGAAAAACATTTATGCACTCACTAACTGTAAGTCGCTCTGGATAAGAGCGTCTGCTAAATGACTAAAATGTAAATGTAAGCGTGGCGGATGTGTTGTTGCCTACCTTCACAACCTGAGAGCAGCCCTCGGGAAGTCCAGGTTCCAGTTGCAGAGGGAGGTGTTCAATCCCAGGGTCCTTAGTTTAGTGATGAGCTTGAAGGGTACTATAGTGTTGAAAGCTGAGCTGTAGTCAATGAACAGCATTCTTACATACAGTGCCTTCAGAAAGTATTCACACTCCTTTACCTTTTCCACATTTTGTTGTGTTACAGCCTGAATTAAACATTTAATACATTGAGATTTCGTGTCACCGATCTACACACAATACTCCCATAATGTCAAAGTGGAATTTTGTTTGTGGAAGATTTTAGAAATTAATAAAAAATTAAAAGCTGAAATGCCTTGAGTCAATAAGTATTCAACCCCTTTGTTATGGCAAGCCTAAATAAGTTCAGGAGTAAAAATGTGCTTAACAAATCGCATAAGTTGCATTGACTCATTCCGTGTTCAATAATAGTGGTTAACTTCATTTTTGAATGACTACCCCATCTCTGTACCTCACACATACAATTATCTGTAAGGTCCCTCAATCGAGTAGTGAATTTCAAGCACAGATTCAACCACAAAGAGCAGGGAGGTTTTTCAATGCCTCGCAAAGAAGGGCACCGATTGGTAGATGTGTAAAAAAAAAAAAAACAGACGCTGAATATCCCTTTGAGCGTGGAGAAGTTATTAATTAGGCTTTGGATGATGTATCAATACAACCAGTCACTAGAAAGATACAGGCGTCCTTCCTAACTCAGTTGCCAGAGAGGAAGGAAACTGCTCAGGGATTTCACCATGAGGCCAATGGTGTGATTTTAAAACAGTTACAGAGTTCAATGGTTGTTATATGAGAAACCTGAGGATGTATCAACAACATTGTAGTTACTCCACAATACTAACCTATATGACAGAGTGAAAAGACGGAAGCCTGTACAGAATAAACATCTTTGAAAACCTATATCCTGTTTGCAACAAGGCACTTAAGTAATATTGCAAAAAATGTGGCAAAGAAACAAACTTTTTGACCTGAATACAAAGCGTTATGTTTGGGGCAAATCCAACACAACACATCACTAAGTATCACTCCGTGATGTGTACCATATTTTCAAGCATGGTGGGGCTGCATCATGTTACAGCTGTAAGCACAGGCAAAATCCTAGAGGAAAACCTAGTTCAGTCTGCTTTCCAACAGACACTGGGAAACAAATTCACCTTTCAGCAGGACAATAACTTTAAACAGAAGGCCAAATCTACACTGGAGTTGCTTACCAAGATGACATTGAATATTCCTGAGTGGCCTAGTTACAGTTTTGACTGAAATCGGCTTGGAAAACTATGGCAAGTCTTGAAAATGGCTGTCTAGCAATGATCAACAATCAACTTGACAGAGCTTGAAAATGTTTTAAAGAGTAATGAGCAAATATTGTACAATCCAGGTGTGCAAAGCTCTTAGAGACTTTTCCAAAAAGACTCACAGCTTTAATCGCCACCAGAGGTGCTTCTACAAAGTAATGACTCAGGAGTGTGAATACTTATGTAAATGGTGCGTCATCTGTGGATATGTTGGGGCAGTATTTGAATTTGAGTGGGTCCAGGGTGTCTGGGATGATGGTGTTGATGTGAGCCATGACCAGCCTTTCAAAGGATTTCATGGCTACAGATGTGAGTGCTACGGGGCGAGAGTCATTTAGACAAGTTACCTTGGCATTCTTGGGCACAGGGACTATGGTGGTCTGCTTGAAACATGTAGGTATTACAGACTGGGTCAGGGAGAGGTTGAAAATATCAATGAAAACACTTCACAGCTGGTCAGCGCATGCTCTGAGTACGTGTCCTGGTTGTCACGGTTTTCTAAGCCAGAACCCAGAAGCAGACCAGGACAAGGTGAGTTGAACGAAGGTGAGTATTTATTAACAGATTCAAAAAACGGTGCAGAATAATCCAGGGGACAGAGCGGGCGGCGGAGATGAGTTGGTGGAGGTGAAGTGGCAGATCCAATGATGGCTCGGCAGCCGCCGACAACCAGGCAGGGGTTGGGTGAAGGTTCCGGGAGAATGACTGTAGATAGAAACAAACGGAGGTAAGTACACGGCAAGCCAACAAGGTGCAAAACAACAAAACTAACGCTAGTAACTCAGAGGCTGATACGCTGACAAACATACTGTTCATGGCTAACGATCCGGCAGGGAATGGATGTCAGGTCAGAGCTTAAGAAGGGGTGATGATCAGGACCAGGTGTGCCGAGGCTGATGAGAAGCAGGTGCGGGTAATCGAGAGATCACCCGCCTAGCAACGTCGCCCGGCAACCGGACAGGGTGCGTTCAGGAACCTTCGGGAAACAGGAGATATCGAGCAGAAAAACGGCAACACAGGCAGGAACAGACTCAGGACGCAGGGATCATGACAGTACCCCCCCTCCGATGAACGCCACCGGGCGGACTACCCGGAGCGCCAGGATGGAGGCGGTAGAAGTCACGAAGGAGGTCAGCATCAAGGATCTGACGCCGAGGAATCCAACTCCTCTCCTCAGGACCATACCCCTCCCAGTCCACGAGATACTGGAAACCCCGGCCCCGCCGTCTGGAATCCATGATGCGGCGCACCGTGTAGACAGGTTCTCCTCCGATCATCCGAGGAGGAGGAGGCGGAGGGGGCAACAGAGGGCTGAGGAGAACAGGCTTGAGGCAGGAGACATGGAAGGTGGGATGGACTCTGAGCGTCCTAGGCAACTTGAGTCGAACCACAACCGGATTGATCACTCTCTCCACCACAAATGGACCAATGAATCTCGGCGACAGTTTCCTTGACTCAGTCCGCAGAGGGAGGTCCCGTGTAGCCAACCAGACCTTATCTCCAATAGCATAAGCGGGGGCTGGAATACGGCGACGATTCGCCTAGAGCTGATACCGGTCAGAAACTCTAAGGAGGGCCTTTCTGGCCCGATGCCAGGTCCGGTGGCAACGACGAATGTGGGCCTGGACAGAGGGAACCGAGAGATCCTTCTCCTGAGAAGGAAACAAGGGGGTTTGGTAGCCGTATAGGCACTGGAAGGGAGACATCCCAGTGGCAGAAGTAGGGAGAGTATTGTGGGCATACTCAACCCAAGGCAACTGAGAGACCCAAGAGGTGGGGTTGGAGGAAACAAGGCAGCGCAGCGTGGATTCCATCTTCTGGTTGGCTCTCTCCGCCTGTCCATTAGATTGGGGGTGAAATCCAGATGTGAGACTGACTGTAGCTCCAATGGCCAAACAGAAGGATTTCCAGACAGCAGAGGTGAACTGAGGGCCACGGTCGGAAACTATGTCACTGGGCAATCCGTGGACCCTGAAAACCTCCCTAACCAGCATCTTGGACGTCTCAGAGGCAGAGGGAAGCTTGGAGATGGGCACAAAGTGGGCGAACTTGCTGAATCTGTCCACAATAGTCAGAATGACCGTGTTCCCCTCAGAAGAGGGCAACCCAGTGACAAAGTCCAGGGCCAGATGCGACCATGGTCGCCGGGGGATAGGTAGGGGGTGAAGAAGTCCAGAGCTGGGCCGATTGGCACTCTTGTTCTGCGCACAAACTGGACAGGCAGCAACAAACCTCAGAGTATCTTCTCCCATGGCAGGCCACCAAAATCGTCTGCGTAGAAGCGCCATCGTCCGAGCCACGCCAGGGTGACAAGCCATCTTGCTGGCGTGGGACCATTGGAGGACAGCCGAACGGACCGACTCGGGCACAAACAACCGACCGGGTGGACCGTTACCGGGGCCGGGCTGTGTCCGAAGGGCCGCCATAACCTCCTCCTCAATCCTCCACATAACGGCTCCCACGACAAGGTTCCGGGGAAGAATCGTCTCAGTCTTGGCCCCACTCTCCTCCGTCTTGGAGAACATCCGGGACAAGGCATCCGCCTTGCCGTTCTTAGACCCCAGACGGAACGTCAAGGAAAAATTAAAGCGTCCAAAAAACAACGACCACCTGGCCTGACGGGAGTTGAGACGTTTAGCCGATTGCACGTAAGCAAGATTCTTGTGGTCAGTCCAGACAACAAACGGTTGCTCCGCCCCCTCCAACCAGTGGTGCCACTCCTCCAAGGTAAGTTTAACCGCGAGAAGCTCCCGGTTACCCACATCGTAGTTCCTCTCCGTAGACGAAAGACGACGAGAGTAGTAGGCGCAGGGATGGAGTTTACCATCAGTGGAGCATCGCTGGGACAGGATGGCGCCAACCCCCACATCAGACGCATCCACTTCAACGACAAACTGACGGGCAGTGTCAGGTTGAGAGAGAATCGGAGCGTTGGTGAATCGCCTCTTCAAATCCAGAAATGCTCGGTCCTCCTCAGGATTCCAACTGAAGGCTCTGGTACTAGAAGTCAGGGCAGTTAAAGGAGCGGCCACACGGCTGTAATCACGGATAAATCTCCGATAGAAATTCGAAAACCCCAGAAACCTCTGGAGCTGAAATCTCGTACCGGGCTGGGCCCAATCCAGAACCGCCCTAACCTTCTCTTGGTCCATCCTAATCTCTCCCCTGGAGATGATGTACCCGAGGAAGGATGTAGTGTGGGCGTGAAATTCACACTTCTCGGCCTTCACAAACAGGCGATTCTCCAGCAATCGCTGCAGAACCTGCTTGACATGCTGGACGTGGCTGGAAGGCTCCTTAGAGAAGATAATAATGTCATCCAGGTAAACAAACACAAACAGACCGATCATATCTCTCAGGACGTCATTCACCATACTCTGGAACACTGCTGGAGCATTGGTCAGTCCAAACGGCATCACCTGATACTCGAAATGACCCATCGGTGTATTGAAACCCGTCCAACCACTCGTCCCCCTCTCTGATCCGGGACCAGATGATACGCATTGCGTAGGTCCAGCTTGGTGAACACAGTAGCACCCTGTAAGGAGTCGAAAGCAGAGCTCATCAAGGGCAGGGGATACTTGTTCTTGACCGTGATATCATTCAACCCCCGATAATCAATACAAGGTCGAAGAGAGCCATCCTTCTTACCCACAAAGAAGAATCCTGCCCCCAGGGGTGATGACGAGGGACGAATGAGACCAGCAGCTAGGGACTCCTTGATGTAGGTCTCCAAAGCTTCACGTTCAGGTCGGGAGATGCTGTATAACCGTCCCTTGGGATAGGCAGCTCCAGGGAACAGGTTTATGGCACAATCATATGGTCGGTGGGGAGGGAGTGACAGAGCCCTCTGCTTACTGAACACTTCCCCCAACTCGTGATATGTTTCGGGAACCAGGGACAAATCTGGGGGGTTAGCCTCAATGACCTGACTGGGAACAGAATGGGAACAGGCAGTCTTGAGGCAGTTAGCATGACAATCAATGCTCCAACTAGTTACCTTGCCAGTCACCCAATCGAACGAGGGATTGTGTTCCTTCAGCCAGGGGTATCCAAGGACCAGAGGAACATGGGGAGAAGGCAGAATGAAGAATGAGATAACCTCAGAATGATTCCCTGACAACAGCATCCTAACCGGTTCAGTCCTCATCGTGATACGTGCCAGACTACTGTCGTTCAGAGTGGTAGCTTCAATGGCTTCCGGTAATCGCTCCTTGGAAAGCCCCAGCTGTTCCACCACGTCGGCATCAATAAAGCTGCCATCGGCACCTGAATCGACGAAAGCGTTAATCGCTAAACTCTGATTCCCGTTCATGAGGGTAGTCGGGAAATGGGGTCTGACAGGGGTATTGAGAGGTTGAAACTGGCTCGCTAAAAGTCCTCCCAAACTTAGCGAGCCGGGCAGTTGAAGTGGAGATGTAATGTCCCGAACTCCCACAGTAGAGGCAGCGGTTGGTCTCACGTCTATGTTGGCGCTCCTCCTTGGTTAACCCGTGCCGCCCCACTTGCATGGGTTCAGAATCTGGAGGCAGGACCTCTCCACTAATCCCGTGTGGTGGACAATGATCGACGCGTTCTGGTCCACCTCCTGAACCGACTGGGAACCGAGAAGCTGATTGATTGGACGGGCCCCATTGCTTCTCCCCCCTTCTCTCTCGGACTCTGTTATCCACCCGAATAGACAAAGCTACCAAACTGTCCAGGTCACTAGGCTCCGGGTAGGAGATCAGCTCATCCTTGAGTTGCTCCGACAACCCCTGATAAAAGGCCGCTTGCAATGACTCTTCATTCCACCCACTCTCCACAGCCAATGTCCTGAATTCGATTGCGAAGTCGGCGACGCTGCGAGCTCCTTGGCGAAGAGAGAACAGGCGCTTAGCTGCGTCCTTACCTCGGACTGGATGGTCAAACAGCTTCCTCATCTCTGCCGTGAACTCCTGGTATGACGCCATGCAGGTGTCGTGTCGTTCCCACACGGCTGAAGCCCACTCCAGGGCTCTACCACGCAGCAATTCAATAACAAAGGCTATCCTAGCCTTGTCTGTGGCGTACGAGTGGGGCTGTAGATCGAACACTAATCCACACTGCATAAGAAAGGAACAGCATCTTCCCAAATCCCCTTCATACTTATCAGGCGTCGGAACCTTGGGCTCACGGAAGGGCACAGCTCCAGAAGCGGTAGGCGAAAGGGGTGAAACCGGTGGTGGATTCTCCACCGGCAAACTGAGCTGAGCCTGGATCTTCGTCAGACTGGTCGAAAAGTTCAGAACCGACAACGCTATCTCCTGTAGCGCCGTGCTGTGTTGTCCCAACATCCTCTCCTGATGGGTAATGGCATGGCGAACAGAGTCCAGGTCCGCTGGGTTCATTTCTGGCCGGATCGTTCTGTCACGGTTTTCTAAGCCAGAACCCAGAAGCAGACCAGGACAAGGTGAGTTGAACGAAGGTGAGTATTTATTAACAGATTCAAAAAACGGTGCAGAATAATCCAGGGGACAGGGCGGGCGGCGCAGATGAGTTGGTGGAGGTGAAGTGGCAGATCCAATGATGGCTCGGCAGCCGCCGACAACCAGGCAGGGGTTGGGTGAAGGTTCCGGGAGAATGACTGTAGATAGAAACAAACGGAGGTAAGTACACGGCAAGCCAACAAGGTGCAAAACAACAAAACTAACGCTAGTAACTCAGAGGCTGATACGCTGACAAACATACTGTTCATGGCTAATGATCCGGCAGGGAATGGATGTCAGGTCAGAGCTTAAGAAGGGGTGATGATCAGGACCAGGTGTGCCGAGGCTGATGAGAAGCAGGTGCGGGTAATCGAGAGATCACCCGCCTAGCAACGTCGCCCGGCAACCGGACAGGGTGCGTTCAGGAACCTTTGGGAAACAGGAGATATCGAGCAGAAAAACGGCAACACAGGCAGGAACAGACTCAGGACGCAGCGATCATGACACTGGTAATCCGTCTGGCCCTTCGGCCTTGTGAATGTTAACCTGTTTAAAGGTCTTACTTACATCGGATACGGAGCGCGTGATCACACAGTCGTCCGGAACAGCTGGTGCTCTCATGCATTGTTTAGTGTTACTTGCCTTGAAGCCATCATAGAACCTTCTATGCTCGCGTCACTGGGCAGCTCGCGGCTGGGTTTCCCTTTGTAATCCATGATAGTTTGCAAGCCCTGCCACATCCGACGAGCGTCAAGAGCCAGCGTAGTAGGATTCAATCTTAGTCCTGTATTGACACTTTGCCTGTATGATGGTTCGTAGCGGGATTTCTTATAAGCGTCCGGATCACTGACAGCGCCGGAGAAGATGGCTGCCGTTTTACAGCCCTCTAACCAATTGTACTATTATGTGTGTTTTTCCGCGTTATTTGTAATTTATTTTGTACATAATGTTTATGCCATCGTCTCTTATAACCAAAAAGAGCTTCTGGATATCAGGACAGCGATTACTCACCTCGCATTGGACGAAGACTTTTTCTTCAACGAGTCGGACGCGAAGGATATTCTACAGACACCCGGCAAGGCCCAGATCCCCGTCATTCGCCTGAGGAAGAGACGGAGATATCGTGGACGTAGGTCGGGGTGCCTTGTAAGGATCCGATCGGCAGCGAGTAAACTGCCTCTCCCATCAATACTATTAGCCAACGTTCAATCTTTTGAGAATAAAATTGACGATTTAAGATTACGGTTATCCTACCAACGGGACATTAAAAACTGTAATATCTTATGTTTCACGGAGTCGTGGCTGAACGACAACAATGATACCATTCAGCTAGCAGGCTACACGCTACATCGGCAGGACAGAACGGCTGGCTCCGGTAAGACAAAGGGTGGCGGTCTCTGTATATTTGTAAACAACAGCTGGTGTACAAAATCAAATACTAAGGAAGTCTCGAGGTTTTGCTCGCCTGAGGTAGAGTATCTTATGATAAGCTGTAGACCACACTATTTACCAAGAGAGTTTTCAGCTATATTTTTCATAGCTGTCTATTTACCACCACAAACCAATGCTGGCATTAAGATTGCACTGAATGAGTTGTACAAGGCCATTAATCAACAGGAAAACGCTCATCCAGATGCAGCGCTCCTAGTGGCCGGGGACTTTAATGCAGGGAAACTTAAATCCGTTCTACCTAATTTCTACCAGCATGTCAAATGTGCAACCAGAGGGAAAAAAACTCTAGACCACCTTTACTCCACACACAGAGACGCATACAAAGCTCTCCCTCGCCCTCCATTTGGCAAATCTGACCATAACTCTATCCTCCTGATTCCTGCTTATAAGCAAAAACTGAAGCAGGAAGCACCAGTGATTCGGTTAATAAAAAAGTGGTCAGATGACGCAGATGCCAAGCTACAGGACTGTTTTGCTAGCACAGACTGGAACATGTTCCGGGATTCTTCAGACAGCATTGAGGAGTACACCACATCAGTCACTGGCTTCATCAATAAGTGCATCGATGATGTCGTCCCCACAGTGACCGTACGTACATACCCCCAACCAGAAGCCATGGATTACAGGCAACATCCGCACTGAGCTAAAGGGTAGAGCTGCCGCTTTTCAAGGAACGGGACTCTAACCCGGAAGCTTATAAGAAATCCCGCTATGACCTCCGACGAACCATCAAACAGGCAAAGAGTCAATACAGGTCTAAGATTGAATCATACTACACTGGCTCTGAGCTCGTCGGATGTGGCAGGGCTTGAAAACTATTACAGACTACAAAGGGAAGCACAGCCGCGAGCTGCCCAGTGACACAAGCCTACCAGACGAGCTAAACCACTTCTATGCTCGGCCGAGGCAAGCAACACTGAAGCATGCATGAGAGCACCAGCTGTTCGGACGACTATGTGATCACGCTCTCCGTAGCCGATGTGAGTAAGACTTTTAAGCAAGTCAACATTCACAAGGCCGCTGGGCCAGACGGATTACCAGGGCGTGTACTCCGAGCATGTGCTGACCAACTGGCAAGTGTCTTCACTGACATTTTCAACATGTCCCTGACCGAGTCTGTAATACCAACATGTTTCAAGCAGACCACCATAGTCCCCGTGCCCAAGAACTCTAAGATAACCTGCCTAAATGACTACCGACCCGTGGCACTGACGTCTGTAGCCATGAAGTGCTTTGAAAGACTGGTCATGGCTCACATCAACAGCATAATCCCAGAAACCCTAGACCCACTCCAATTTGCATACCGCCCCAACAGATCCACAGATGATGCAATCTCTATCGCACTCCACACTGCCCTTTCCCACCTGGACAAGAGGAACACCTACGTGAGAATGCTATTCATTGACTACAGCTCAGCATTCAACACCATAGTGCCCTCTAAGCTCATCACTAAGCTAAGGATCCTGGGACTAAACACCTCCCTCTGCAACTGGATCCTGGACTTCCTGACGGGCCGCCCCCAGGTGGTAAGGGTAGGTAACAACACATCTGCCACACTGATCCTCAACACGGGGGGGCCCCTCAGGGGTGCGTGCTCAGTCCCCCTCCTGTACTCTCTGTTCACCCATGACTGCATGGCCAGGCACGACTCCAACACCATCATTAAGTTTGCCGACGACACAACAGTGGTAGGCCTGATCACCGACAACGATGAGACAGCCTATAGGGGAGGAGGTCAGAGATCTGGCCGTGTGGTGCCAGGACAACAACCTCTCCCTCAACGTGACCAAGACAAAGGAGATGATTGTGGACTACAGGAAAAAAAGAGGACTGAGCACGCCCCCATTCTCATCGACGGGGCTGTAGTGGAACAGGTTGAGAGCTTCAAGTTCCTTGGTGTCCACATCACCAACGAACTATCATGGTCCAAGCACACCAAGACAGTCGTGAAGAGGGCACGACAAAGCCTATTCCCCCTCAGGAGACTAAAAAGATTTGGCATGGGTCCTCAGATCCTCAAAAAATTCTACAGCTGCACCATCGAGAGCATCCTGACTGGTTGCATCACCGCCTGGTATGGCAACTGCTTGGCCTCTGACCGCAAGGCACTACAGAGGGTAGTGCGTACGGCCCAGTACATCACTGGGGCAAAGCTCCCTGCCATCCAAGACCTCTATACCAGGCGGTGTCAGAGGAAGGCCCTCAAAATTGTCAAAGACTCCAGCCACCCTAGTCATAGACTGTTCTCTCTGCTACCGACGGCAAGCGGTACCGGAGTGCCAAGTCTAGGTCCAAAAGACTTCTCAACAGCTTCTACCCACAAGCCATAAGACTCCTGAACAGCTAATCATGGCTACCCGGACTATTTGCACTGCCCCCCCCACCCCATCCTTTTTACGCTGCTGCTACTCTGTTAAGTATTTATGCATAGTCACTTTAACTCTACCCACATGTACATATTACCTCAACTACCTCAACTAGCCGGTGCCCCCGCACATTGACTCTGCACCGTTACCCCCCTGTATATATAGCCTCCCTACTGTCACTTTATTTTACTTCTGCTCTTTGTTTTTCTCAACACTTTTTTTTGTTGTTGTTTTATTCTTACTTTTTTTGTTTAAAATAAACGCACTGTTGGTTAAGGGCTGTAAGTAAGCATTTCACTGTAATGTCTGCACTTGTTGTATTCGGCGCATGTGACCAATAAAATTTGATTTGATTTGATTTGATTTGATTTGATTAGTGTCCCACTCCTTGAAAGTGGCAGATCTAGCATTTAGCTCAGTGCGGATGTTGCCTGTATCCATGGCTTCTGGTTGGGTTATGTACGTCAGGAGACATCCCGAAAACGTCTGTATCGTCCAAACTGTTTGGGCTACAAAAGCTATACTCTCACAAACACTAATGTGTTCTCCGTTTCTCTCCATGACACCCACAAGCTTCACGGGACTCGTCTCAAGTCTTTGATACTGGCATACTAACGCCGAACAGGTCTTCTCATAAAAACGTCTGTCAAGTCCGAACGGTTTGAGCTACAAATTAATATGACACCATCATCAACATACAGTGGGGAAAAAAGTATTTAGTCAGCCACCAATTGTGCAAGTTCTCCCACTTAAAAAGATGAGAGAGGCCTGTAATTTTCATCATAGGTACACGTCAACTATGACAGACAAAATGAGAAAAAAAATCCAGAAAATCACATTGTAGGATTTTTTATGAATTTATTTGCAAATTATGGTGGAAAATAAGTATTTGGTCAATAACAAAAGTTTCTCAATACTTTGTTATATACCCTTTGTTGGCAATGACACAGGTCAAACGTTTTCTGTAAGTCTTCACAAGGTTTTCACACACTGTTGCTGGTATTTTGGCCCATTCCTCCATGCAGATCTCCTCTAGAGCAGTGATGTTTTGGGGCTGTCGCTGGGCAACACAGACTTTCAACTCCCTCCAAAGATTTTCTATGGGGTTGAGATCTGGAGACTGGCTAGGCCACTCCAGGACCTTGAAATGCTTCTTACGAAGCCACTCCTTCGTTGCCCGGGCGGTGTGTTTGGGATCATTGTCATGCTGAAAGACCCAGCCACGTTTCATCTTCAATGTCCTTGCTGATGGAAGGAGATTTTCACTCAAAATCTCACGATACATGGCCCCATTCATTCTTTCCTTTACACGGATCAGTCGTCCTGGTCCCTTTGCAGAAAAACAGCCCCAAAGCATGATGTTTCCACCCCCATGCTTCACAGTAGGTATGGTGTTCTTTGGATGCAACTCAGCATTCTTTGTCCTCCAAACACGACGAGTTGAGTTTTTACCAACAAGTTCTATTTTGGTTTCATCTGACCATATGACATTCTCTCAATCCTCTTCTGGATCATCCAAATGCACTCTAGCAAACTTCAGACGGGCCTGGACATGTACTGGCTTAAGCAGGGGGACACGTCTGGCACTGCAGGATTTGAGTCCCTGGCGGCGTAGTTTGTTACTGATGGTAGGCTTTGTTACTTTGGTCCCAGCTCTCTGCAGGTCATTCACTAGGTCCCCCCGTGTGGTTCTGGGATTTTTGCTCACCGTTCTTGTGATCATTTTGACCCCACGGGGTGAGATCTTGCATGGAGCCCCAGATCGAGGGAGATTATCAGTGGTCTTGTATGTCTTCCATTTCCTAATAATTGCTCCCACAGTTGATTTCTTCAAACCAAGCTGCTTACCTATTGCAGATTCAGTCTTCCCAGCCTGGTGCAGGTCTACAATTTTGTTTCGGGTGTCTTTTGACAGCTCTTTGGTCTTGGCCATAGTGGAGTTTGGAGTGTGACTGTTTGAGGTTGTGGACAGGTGTCTTTTATACTGATAACAAGTTCAAACAGGTGCCATTAATACAGGTAACGAGTGGAGGACAGAGGAGCCTCTTAAAGAAGAAGTTACAGGTCTGTGAGAGCCAGAAATCTTGCTTGTTTGTAGGTGACCAAATACTTATTTTCCACCATAATTTGCAAATAAATTCATAAAAAATCCTACAATGTGATTTTCTGGATTTTTTTCCCTCAATTTGTTTGTCATAGTTGACGTGTACCTATGATGAAAATTACAGGCCTCTCTCATATTTTTAAGTGGGAGAACTTGCACAATTGGTGGCTGACTAAATACTTTTTTTCCCCACTGTATGAGACTCTCATGAACATGAAGGTGTTCTCTGTTTTGCTTCACGAGACTCGTCTCAAGGTAACCCGGTACCGACCGGTAAAACATTTAGAAAAATGAATATAAATCTTTGGGACCAGGGTTAACCATTTGTTTTAATTTGTATTCCTGATGCTTTCCTATATCTTTCAGATGCATTTCAGACACCTCAAACCATACTTTTGATGTGTTTTTTTACTTTCTGTTTTGCAGTGTATGAATGAATGTGTTATTCAATGTGATACCATGGACTAATAGCAGTAAGGGCAAATTCTATGTTTGACCAAAGGATAAAAAAATAAATAATAACATACCTAATTGAAAATCATAGCTACTGTAATTGAACCATGGTATGACCATCTTAAAACACATCCATATGTTAGCTTAGTAGAACCCCCCTCCACTAATTAATTATAGTCCACTAAAACCGATACACAGAATGGCATAGAACAAATACTTTAGTTAATGTTTGTTTTTCTGTTTGAACTGTATTCTGTGTAGTTATGTTTGACAGATGGATGCCTGGCTCACCTGATTGCGCATACAAATTTAAACGACTGTTAATTTCCACGGTGGACTGACAGAGAAGGCATTTTTGTTTTAGTAGTTTTCCCTTCCATTTGAGGCAGTGTTGACAGCAGATGGGGAAGAAGACAGGGAGAGGAAGAAAGAAAGAGAGATTTCGGAGGGCCATGCTGAACAAATAGGCCTCATTTGCACACTAGCAGGGGGGTTTGTTACATTTCATAACCTGGCTTCCAATTATACGTGTTACGTAACAACTTCGTCACCTTTCATAACAGGTAGTTCATCTCTCAAAGACTGTTATGACAGTCAATCAGCCCACACAGAGTAATCTTGAAATTGAATGTCACTATTTTGATTTAATCTGTTATATTCATGTTTTTCCTCCCATCTCCTGCCTTTCCCAAGTTTGATGACTTTCCTTACCTAAAAATGTCCCATTGTCAACATATTACAAGCTATTCCAAGAAGTAATCACTGTGCTAGCACATGAAGTACAGTCCACAGCAAGTTCGCTTTATTCCATTTTATAATAATGTTATAAGAGATCTATTTCCCCGATAAGGTGCTGAAATCTTGTGTTGTGTAGAAATGTGTCAACATACAGTGGGGAGAACAAGTATTTGATACACTGACGATTTTGCAGGTTTTCCTACTTACAAAGCATGTAGAGGTCTGTAATTTATATCATAGGTTCACTTCAACTGTGAGAGACGGAATCTAAAACAAAAATCCAGAAAATCACATTGTATGATTTTTAAGTAATTAATTTGCATTTTATTGCATGACATAAGTATTTGATCGCCTACCAACCAGTAAGAATTCCGGCTCTCACAGACCTGTTAGTTTTTCTTTAGGAAGGCCTCCTGTTCTCCACTCATTACCTGTATTAACTGCACCTGTTTGAACTCGTTACCTGTATAAAAGACACCTGTCCACACACTCAATCAAACAGACTCCAACCTCTCCACAATGGCCAAGACCAGAGAGCTGTGTAAGGACATCAGGAATAAAATTGTAGACCTGCACAAGGCTGGGATGGGCTACAGGACAATAGGCAAGCAGCTTGGTGAGAAGGCAACAACTGTTGGCGCAATTATTAGAAAATGGAAGAAGTTCAAGATGACAGTCAATCACCCTCGGTCTGGGGCTCCATGCAAGATCTCACCTCGTGGGGCATCAGTGATCATGAGGAAGGTGAGGGATCATCCCAGAACTACACGGCAGGACCTGGTCAATGACCTGTAGAGAGCTGGGACCACAGTCTCAAAGAAAACCATTAGTAACACACTACGCCGTCATGGATTAAAATCCTGCAGCGCACGCAAGGTCCCCCTGCTCCCTGCTCAAGCCAGTGCATGTCCAGGCCCGTCTGAAGTTTGCCAATGACCATCTGGATGATCCAGAGGAGGAATGGGAGAAGGTCATGTGGTCTGATAAGACAACAATTGAGCTTTTTGGTCTAAACTCCACTCGCCGTGTTTGGAGGAAGAAGAAGGATGAGTACAACCCCAAGAACACCATCCCAACCGTGAAGCATGGAGGTGGAAACATCATTCTTTGGGGATGCTTTTCTGCAAAGGGGACAGGACGACTGCACCGTATTGAGGGGAGGATGGATGGGGCCATGTATCGCGAGATCTTGGCCAACAACCTTCTTCCCTCAGTAAGAGCATTGAAGATGGGTCGTGGCTGGATCTTCCAGCATGACAACGACCCGAAACACACAGCCAGGGCAACTAAGGAGTGGCTCCGTTAGAAGCATCTCAAGGTCCTGGAGTGGCCTAGCCAGTCTCCAGACCTGAACCCAATAGAAAATCTTTGGAGGGAGCTGAAAGTCCGTATTGCCCAGCGACAGCCCCGAAACCTGAAGGATCTGGAGAAGGTCTGTATGGAGGAGTGGGCCAAAATCCCTGCTGCAGTGTGTGCAAACCTGGTCAAGACCTACAGGAAACGTATGATCTCTGTAATTGCAAACAAAGGTTTCTGTACCAAATATTAAGTTCTGATTTTCTGATGTATCAAATACTTAAAATGCAAATTAATTACTTAAAAATCATACAATGTGATTTTCTGGATTTTTGTTTTAGATTCCGTCTCTCACAGTTGAAGTGTACCTATGATAAAAATTACAGACCTCTACATGCTTGGTAAGTAGGAAAACCTGCAAAATCGGCAGTGTATCAAATACTTGTTTTCCCCACTGTATGTGAAAATTGAGCCTTTCTATGTTTTGTAGTAAAAAAGATAGAGGAAGATAAGTGTTTCTAATGACGACATCATTGTGTATCGTGTGATTTTAACCAATTATGAGTAGGCATTGCCCACTAATTGTCTACTAATTCATTGATGATGTAATTGGAAACACTTATCTTCCTCTATCTTTTTTTTTACTACAAAACATAGAAACGTGCAATTTTCACGTATGTTGATGTTGGGGTGGTGCTGTAGATGATGAATATGAAGCTGAAACATTTAGAAATGTTCATTTAAGCATGTTAACCCTCGCAAGGCTGCCGGCCCAGACGGCATCCAAAGCCTCGTCCCCAGAGAATGTGCAGACCAGCTGGCTGGAGTGTTTTACCGACCATATCTCAGTCTGTTGTCCCCACTTGCTTCAAGATGTACACCATTGTTCCAGTACCCAAGAAAGCGAAGGTAACTGAACTAAATGACTATCGCCCCGTAGCACTCACTCCTGTCATCATGAAGTGCTTTGAGAGGCTAGTTAAGGATCATATCACCTCCACCTTACCCCACATACCGCCCCAACAGATCCACGGACGAGGCAATCGCCATTGCACTGCACACTGCCCTATCTCACCTGGACAAGAGAAATACCTATGTAAGAATGCTGTTCATCGGCTACAGCTCAGCCTTCAACACCATAGTGCCCTCCAAGTTCACCACTAAGCTCAGGGCCCTGGGTCTGAACCCCTCCCTGTGAAACTGGTTCCTGGACTTCATGACGGGCTGACCCCAAATGGTGACGATAGGCAACAACACCTCAACCACAGTGATCCACAACACGGTGGCCAAACAGGGTTGTGTGCTCAGTCCCCTCCTGTACTCCCTGTTCACCCATGACTGCGTGGCCACACATGTCTCCAACTCAATCATCAAGTTTTCCGATGACACAACAGTGTTAGCTCTGATTACCAACAATGACGAGACAGCTTACAGGGAAGAGGTGAGAGCCCTGGCGGAGTGGTGCCAGGAAAATAACCTCTCCCTCAATGTCAACAAAACAAAGGAGCTGATCGTGGACTACAGGAGACAGCAGAGAAAGCAAGGCCCCATCCACATCGACAGGGCCGCAGTGGGGAGGGTCAAAAGCTTCAAGTTCCTCGGCGTACTGATAACCTGAAATGGTCCCTTCTCGCAGACAGTGATGTGAAGAAGGTGCAACTGCGCCTCTTTAACCTCAGGAGCCTGAAGAAATTTGGCTTGGCACGTAAGACCCTCACAAACTTCTACAGATGCACCATTGAGAGCACCCTGTCAGGCTTTATCACGGCCTGGTACAGCAATTGCGCCGTCCCCAACCGCAGGGCTCTCCAGAGGGTGGTGTGGTCAGCCCAACACATCGTCGAGGGCACACTGCCTGCCCTCCATGACATCTACAGCACCCGTTGTCACAGGAAGGCCAAGAAGATCGTCAAGGACCTCAGCCAATGGAGCCACTGCCTGTTCACCCCGCTACCATCTAGAAGGAAGAGACAGTGCAGGGTGCATCAAAGCTGGGACAGAGAGACTGATAAACAGCTTCTATCTCCAGGCCATCAGACTGTTAAACAGGCACCACTAGCCAGCCTCCGCCCAGTACCCTCCGCTGAACCTTAGTCACTGTTACTAGCCGGCTACCACCCAGTGCTCTACCCTGCACCTTAGAAGCTGCTTTGTCCTATGTACAGTGCATTCGGAAATTATTCAGGCTCCTTGACTTTTTCCATATTTTGTTACGTTACAGCCTTATTCTAAAATTGATTAAATAGTTTTTTCCCCTCATCAATCTACACACAATACCCCATAATGACAAAGCAAAAACAGGTTTTTAGAAATGTTTGCAAATGTATAAAAAAAACAACAACTGAAATATCACATTTACATAAGTAATCAGACCCTTTACTCAGTACTTTGTTGAAGCACCTTTGGCAGCGATTATAGCCTTGAGTCTTCTTGGGTATGACGCTAAAAGCTTGGCACACCTGTATTTGGGGAGTTTCTCCCATTCTTCTCTGCAGATCCTCTCAAGCTATGTCAGGTTGGATGGGGAGACCGCTGCACAGCTTTTGTCAGGTCCTTCCAGAGATGTTAGATCGGGTTCAAGTCCGGGCTCTGACTGGACCACTCAAGGACATTCAGAGACTTGTCCCTTAGCCACTCCTGCTTCCGGATATTCCGGATATTGACATTGCTCGTTCTGATATTTCTTAATTTCTTTCTTTTTACTTTTTGGATTATGTGTGTATTGTTTTGTATTGGTAGATATTATTACTGCACTGCTGGAGCTAGAAACTTTCATGAATTCAGCTGAGGCTGCCCCTCCTCGTTGCTCGGGCAGGTTTCGACGTTCGTCGTCACTGGCTTACTAGCCACTACCGCTCCATTTATCATCACTCCATTTGTCTTGTCTTGTCAATCACACACACCTGGTACTCATTCCCTCATTAGTCTGTGTATAAGTGTTCCCTCTGCCCCCTTGTCCTTTGTGAGTGATTGTTCATTGTGAGAGTGAGTAGTTCGGTTGAGCTACTCTTTCCTTGTGTGTAGCCAAGGTGGATTTTTCCCTTGTGCTAGTTTTGTTTTTGATGCTTGCTGCGCTTTATTCATGTACACTGAATAAACCCTGGATTTCGGTGTTTTACCTCCTGCGTCTGACTCCGTCATTCACACCTCATCACAGAATCACTCACCTCTATGGAGTCAGCAGGAGAGGAGCGCATGCCTGGAATAGTGTCAAGGGTCCAGGAACATTCCACTATGCTGGCCAGCTTGGGTGAAGCGATGGATTGGGTTCTACAGGTCGTCCAACGCCTGGAGAGAAGAGGAACCGATCCGTCGAGACCAGCTGGCCAACCGGATCCAGCCACCTACATCACAGCACCCGGAGTGATCCAGATATCTCGACCACGGGCGTTCGATGGAACGCCGGCTCTATGTCAGGGATTCCTTCTCCAACTGGAGCTGTACTGCACCAGTGTCAGGCCGGCGCCATCAGATCGAGAGCAGGTGTCCGTCCTCATTTCCTGCCTCTCTGGGAAAGCCCTGTAGTGGGCCAACGCGGTTTGGAGAAAAGGAGGAGCCGCGTTGGAGGACTACAGGGAGTTCGCCCGCCTATTTCGGGCGGTTTTCGATCACCCGCCCAAGGGTCGAGAGGCGGGTGAGCAGCTGGTCCACTTGAGGCAGGGGACGAGGACAGTACAGGAGTTCGCGCTGGAGTTCCGGATTCTGGCAGCAGGATCCGGGTGGAACGAGCGGGCCCTGATCAACCAGTTCCGGTTTCATCTACAGGAGGACGTCCGACGGGAGCTAGCCTGCCGTGACACCAGTTTGTCTTTTACCGAACTGGTGGACATGGCCATTCGTCTGGATAACCTGCTGGCAACCAAAGGACGACCTGGAGGAGGTTTGCCCGTTCCCACCCTGACCAACGCGGATCCAGAGCTCATGGAGCTGGGTGGTATCGCGCACCGAGAGAGCGGAAGACGACAGCGCCAGTGCCAATCGGATGGCACGAATGGACATTCCACCACACGTTGTCGTCAGCGCTCTTTTGGGTCAGGAGGCGGCCGGCAGGGCACTCTCACATCACCCCAGGTATTGAGCACCCACACTTGTTCAGAGCCCTCTGCTGCGCACTGTACCATACCCATATACTTCCCTGATTACATGTGAGTTCCCAAGTGTAAGACGCTAGTAGATTCAGGCGCAGTTGGGAACTTTATGGATAAAACATTCGCACGCCGCCAGGGCATTTCATTAGTTCCCCTATCCATTCCACGCCCCATCAGAGCACTTGATACATTTACATTTACATCATTTAGCAGACGCTCTTATCCAGAGCGACTTACAACTAGGTGCATTCACCTTATAGCCAGTGGGATAACCACTTTCTCCCCCAAATATATATATATATATTTTTTAAATGTATTATTATTTTTCATTTTTTTTTGGGGGGGGGGGGGTTGGGGTAAGGGGGGGGTTGAAGGATTACTTTATCCTATCCCAGGTATTCCTTAAAGAGGTGGGGTTTCAAATGTCTCCGGAAGGTGGTGAGTGACTCCACTGTCCTGGCGTCGTGAGGGAGCTTGTTCCACCATTGGGGTGCCAAAGCAGCGAACAGTTTTGACTGGGCTGAGCGGGAACTATGCTTCCGCAGAGGTAGGGGAGCCAGCAGGCCAGAGGTGGATGAACGCAATGCCCTCGTTTGGGTGTAGGGACTGATCAGAGCCTGAAGGTACGGAGGTGCCGTTCCCCTCACAGCTCCGTAGGCAAGCACCATGGTCTTGTAGCAGATGCGAGCTTCAACTGGAAGCCAGTGGAGTGTGCGGAGGAGCGGGGTGGCGTGAGAGAACTTGGGAAGGTTGAACATCAGACGGGCTGCGGCATTCTGGATGAGTTGTAGGGGTTTAATGGCACAGGCAGGGAGCCCAGCCAACAGCGAGTTGCAGTAATCCAGACGGGAGATGACAAGTGCCTGGATTAGGACCTGTGCCGCTTCCTGTGTAAGGCAGGGTCGTACTCTCCGAATGTTGTAGAGCATGAACCTACAGGATCGGGTCACCGCCTTGATGTTAGCGGAGAACGACAGGGTGTTGTCCAGGGTCACGCCAAGGCTCTTCGCACTCTGGGAGGAGGACACAACGGAGTTGTCAACCGTGATGGCGAGATCATGGAACAGGCAGTCCTTCCCCGGGAGGAAGAGCAGCTCCGTCTTGTCAAGGTTCAGCTTGAGGTGGTGATCCGTCATCCATACTGATATGTCTGCCAGACATGCAGAGATGCGATTCGCCACCTGGTTATCAGAAGGGGGAAAGGAGAAGATTAGTTGTGTGTCGTCAGCGTAGCAATGATAGGAGAGGCCATGTGAGGATATGACAGAGCCAAGTGACTTGGTGTATAGCGAGAATAGGACAGGGCCTAGAACTGAGCCCTGGGGGACACCAGTGGTGAGAGCACGTGGTGCGGAGACAGCTTCTCGCCACGCCACTTGGTAGGACCGACCGGTCAGGTAGGATGCAATCCAAGAGTGAGCCGCGCCGGAGATGCCCAGCTCGGAGAGGGTGGAGAGGAGGATCTGATGGTTCACAGTATCAAAGGCAGCAGACAGGTCTAGAAGGACAAGAGCAGAGGAGAGAGAGTTAGCTTTAGCAGTGCGGAGAGCCTCCGTGACACAGAGAAGAGCAGTCTCAGTTGAATGACCAGTCTTGAAACCTGACTGGTTTGGATCAAGAAGGTAATTCTGAGAGAGATAGCAAGAGAGTTGGCTAAAGACGGCACGCTCAATAGTTTTGGAGAGAAAAGAGAGAAGGGATACTGGTCTGTAGTTGTTGACATTAGAGGGATCGAGTGTTGGTTTTTTGAGAAGGGGTGCAACTCTCGCTCTCTTGAAGACGGAAGTGACATAGCCAGCGGTCAAGGATGAGTTGATCAGCGAGGTGAGGTAAGGGAGAAGGTCACCGGAGATGGTCTGGAGAAGAGAGGAGGGGATAGGGTCAAGCGGGCAGGTTGTTGGGCGGCCTGCCGTCACAAGTCGCAAGATTTTATCTGGAGAGAGAGGGGAGAAAGAAGTCAAAGCATAGTGTAGGGCAGTGTGAGCAGGACCAGCAGTGTCATTTGACTTAACAAACGAGGATCGGATGTCGTCAACCTTCTTTTCAAAATGGTTGACGAAGTCATCCACAGAGAGGGAGGATGGGGGGGGATTCAGCAGGGAGGAGAATGTGGCAAAGAGCTTTCTAGGGTTAGAGGCAGATGCTTGGAATTTAGAGTGGTAGAACGTGGCCTTAGCAGCAGAAACAGATGAAGAAAATGTAGAGAGGGAGTGAAAAAATGCCAGGTCCGCAGGGAGTCTAGTTTTCTTCCATTTCTGCTCAGCTGCCCGGAGCTCTGTTCTGTGAGCTCGCAATGAGACATCAAGCCACGGAGCTGGAGGGGTGGACCGAGCCGGCCGGGAGGATAGGGGACATAGAGAGTCAAAGGATGCAGAAAGGGAGGAGAGGAGGGTTGAGGAGGCAGAATCAGGAGATTGGAGGGAGAAGGATTGAGCAGAGGGAAGAGATGATAGGATGGAAGAGGAGAGAGTAGCGGGAGAGAGAGAGCGAAGGTTGCGACGGCGCATTACCATCTGTGTAGGGGCAGAGTGAGTAGTGTTGGAGGAGAGGGAGAGAGAAAAGGATACAAAGTAGTGGTCGGAGACTTGGAGGGGAGTTGCAGTGAGATTAGTATAACAACAGCATCTAGTAAAGATGAGGTCAAGCGTATTACCTGCCTTGTGAGTAGGGGGGGACGGTGAGAGGGTGAGGTCAAAAGAGGAGAGGAGTGGAAAGAAGGAGGCAGAGAGAAATGAGTCAAATGTAGATTGCGCAAGGTTGAAATCCCCCAGAACTGTGAGGGGTGAGCCATCCTCAGGAAAGGAACTTATCAAGGCGTCAAGCTCATTGATGAACTCTCCAAGGGAACCTGGAGGGCGATAGATGACAAGGATATTAAGCTTAAATGGGCTAGTGACTGTGACAGCATGGAATTCAAATGAGGAGATAGACAGATGGGTCAGGGGAAAAATTGAGAATGTCCACTTGGGAGAGATGAGGATTCCTGTGCCACCACCCCGCTGACCAGATGCTCTCGGGGTATGCGAGAACACATGGTCAGACGAGGAGAGAGCAGCAGGAGTAGCAGTGTTTTCAGTGGTAATCCATGTTTCCGTCAGCGCCAAGAAGTCGAGGGACTGGAGGGTAGCATAGGCTGAGATGAACTCTGCCTTGTTGGCAGCAGAACGGCAGTTCCAGAGGCTGCCTGAGACCTGGAACTCCAAGTGGGAGGTGCGTGCAGGGACCACCAGGTTAGAGAGGCAGCAGCCACGCGGTGTGAGGCATTTGTGTAGCCTGTGCGGAGAGGAGAGAACAGGGATAGGCAGAGGCATAGTTGACAGGCTGCAGCAGATGGCTACAACAATGCAGAGGAGATCGGAATGAAATGAACTAAACATCTGGGAAAGGAGAGAGTGGGGCCTCCCTCACCACAACCCCCAAATATAACTCTCCCAACTTCCACCTCAGAAACTATAATTGTTGTAAACTACAGCGGTTCAATGTTTTCTAGGAATAGACTAACTTAGTTTATTCAGCTAGCTAACTAGGTGCAGTATTATTCCGTGAAAATCGTCCGGGCACCTCGTCATAAGACGCCACAGCCAGCTAGCATGCCGGCCACAACAAACCACCAGTGTATCAACGCGCAAGCAGATCGTTCGTGTCCATGTCTAACGTTGTGGGTTAGTCCCGACAGCTTGAGCGAGTCCGTCGTCAACTTATTCAGCCAGTTAGTTAGCTAGAATAGTTAGCAAACTAGCTAGCCATTGCTTTCAGACAAAGAAGAACACCTCCTTTCACGGCACGAACACACAGAGAGAGCCAAACTAATGTTAACTAGTCACCCATGTCCCGAATTCCTTGAACGACTCGGGCTATCAATATGTTAAAAAAAAAAACACAAATGTAGGTTATGACTTACCCCTAGCAGCTACTGTTAGCTAGCCAAGTGCAAAGCTAGCCACTGAATTGACTCAACCAGTTCGCGTCTGTTCGCTCGGTCGTTCCAGCTATTGTTTACTAGTAGCTATCCAGGTAGCAACAAGCTAGCTAAATTTCAAGCACAGTAGCCACTTGCTACCTAACGTTAACGGTTCAGACAATGCGGTTAGAAAACAGCTGAATGGTAGGCAATTATTGTATGTAATTATTGTAGGCAGCCAGCTGGCGTAATTACAGGCACTCTCAGGCGTGAAACAACTATACCGTTGCTTATAGCTACTCGCCAGCTAGTCCAGGTGGTGGGTTAGCTAGCTAGCTTCGTGCTACATCCGGCACAGCCGAATACAATACTAACCTACAATAATTACATACAACAACCCACGATAACTACCTACAATACCTAACTACAATCTAAATACATAGTTTAAGCCTTACTCGACAAAGCCCAAGCTATGTCTAAAGCCAAACTTTCCCGACGCCAAGCTTACCCGACGACCTCCTCCTTCGACGACCTCCTGCCTATGGGATAGTTGACCATTAGGGTCCGGGTTGATAAAGGAAGTCACGGTACCAGTCACCATGATCACACAGGAGACGCATTGTGAGCAGGTCACTTTTTCCATCATTGAGTCTCCTGCTTTCCCTGTGGTGTTAGGTATTCCGTGGCTAGCACTCCACAACCCCACTTTCTCATGGCCGCAGAGGGTTCTCATGGGGTGGTTGCAAGTGTGTCAGGGTAGGTGTCTAGGTGTTTCCGTTGGTGCAACCATGGTGGAAAGTCCAGACGGTGCCTCCACCGTGCGCATTCCCCCCCGAATACCATGATCTGGCACAAGTTTTCTCCAAGAATAAGGCAACTAAATTGCCACCTCATCGGGCGGGGGATTGCGCAATAAACCTTCGGGTAGACGCTGTACCTCCCAGGAGTCATGAGAATCTCCTGTCGCAGGCGGAGACGGAGGCTATGGAGACATACGTCACTGAGTCCCTGCGCCAGGGGTACATACGTCCCTCCACTTCACCCGCCTCCTCAACTTTCTTTTTTTGTGAAGAAGAAAGACGGCAGTCTGCGCCCGAGCATTGACTATCGACCACTGAACAAGGAGACGATTAGATTTAGTTATCCTATCCCCCTCATTCCGTCAGTGGTTGAGTCATTGCATGGAGCGCGCTTCTTCACTAAATTAGATCTCAGGAGTGCGTACAACCTGGTGTGTATCCGAGAGGGAGATGAGTGGAAGACAGCATTCAGCACAACCACGGGGCATTATGAATACTTGGTGATGCCGTATGGTTTGATGAATGCTCCCTCAGTCTTCCAGTCCTTTGTGAACGAGGTGTTTCGGGACATGCTTGGTTGCGGTGTAGTGGTCTACATCGATGACATCATGGTGTATTCCGCTACGCGCGCCGAGCATGTGTCCCTGGCTCGCAAAGTACTGGCCCGACTGTTGGAAAATGACCTTTATGCTAAGGCAAAGTGTATGTTTATGTCTCGACAGGTGTGGAGATGGAGGGCGACCGCATTGCAGCCGTGCGTAATTGGCCGACTCCAACCACGGTAAAGGAGGTGCAGCGCTTCCTTGGCTTCGCCAACTATTAACGGAGGTTTATCCAGGGCTTTGGCAAGGTCGCAGCTCCCATTACATCTCTGTTGAAGGGTGGGCCGTCCCGGCCCCGCTGGTCTGCTGAGGCTGACAGGGCCTTCAGTAACCTGAGGGAACTGTTCACCTCGGCCCCGGTACTGGCCCACCCTGAACCATCACTACCGTTCGTAGTGGAGGTGGATGCGGATGCGTCCGAGGTTAGGATGGGAGCAGTCCTGTCTCAACGCTCGGGCTCGCCACCCAAGCTTCGCCCCTGTGCGTTCTTCTCAAAGAAGCTCAGCCCGGCGGAGCAGAACTACAGCGTTGGTGATCGGGAGCTGTTGGCTGTTGTCCGAGCTCTGACCGTGTGGAGACATTGGCTCGAGGGGGCCAAACACCCATTCCTCATCTGGACGGACCACTGTAACCTGGAGTACATCCGGGCAGCGAGGAGGCTGAACCCTCGCCAGGCCAGGTGGGCCCTATTCTTCACCCGGTTTGATTTCACACTGTCATACATTCCGGGTACGAAGAACGTGAAGGCAGACGCACTGTCCCGGCTGTATGATACAGACAGAGGAGAGGCCCAGAGACAATACCTCTATACTGCCAGACTCATGCATTGTGGCGCCGGTAGTATGGGTGATGGACGCGGTGCCTGCGCTTATCCGTGATCGTCTGATCTACTGGGCACACACGTCACCCTCCTCTGGTCACCTAGGTATCGGTCGTACAGTGCGCTGCCTGACCGAGAAGTACTGGTGGCCTACGTTGGCTAAGGACGTGAGGGTGTATGTTTCCTCTTGCTCAGTCGTGCCCAGAGTAAGGCACCTAGGCACCTCCCAGTGGGTAATTAAAACCTTTACCAGTTCCACAACGACCATGGTCTCATTTGAGTGTTGATTTTTTAACTGATCTGCCTCTCTCTCAAGGGAACACCACCATCCTGGTCATTGTGGACCGCTTTTCGAAGGCCTGCCGCCTCCTTCCTCTGCCCGGTCTCCCCACGGCTCTGCAAACTGTGGAGGCCCTGTTTACACACATCTTCCGGCACTACGGGGTACCAGAGGATATAGTGTCTGACCGAGGTCCCCAGTTCACATCAAAAGTCTGGAAGGCGTTCATGGAACGTCTGGGAGTCTCGGTCAGCCTGACCTCTGGGTTCCACCCTGAGAGCAATGAGCAGGTGGAATGGGTAAATCAGGATGTTGGTAGGTTCCTGAGGTCCTATTGCCAGGACCGGCCGGGGGAGTGGTTGGTGTTCCTTCCATGGGCAGAATATGCCCAGAACTCTCTCCGCCACTCCTCTACGAACCTAACGCCATTTCAGTGTGTTTTAGGTTATCAACCGGTTCTGGCACCGTGGCAGCAGAGCCAGACCGAAACTCCTGCGGTGGATGACTGGTTTCGACGCACGGGTGAGACGTGAAACGCTGCCCGTGTTCACCTCCAACGCGACGTGCGTCGTCAGAAGGCCAACGTTGACCGTCACCGCAGTGAGGCCCCCGTCTTTGTACCGGAGGATCGGGTCTGGCTCTCGACCCGGAATCTGCCCCTCCGCCTGCCCTGCCGGAAGCTGAGCCCGCGGTTTGTAGGGCCGTTCAAAGTCCTGAGAAGAATCAACGAGGTCACATATAGGTTATTACTCCCCCCTGATTACCGTATTAACCCCTCGTTTCATGTGTCTCTCCTCAGGCCGGTGGTGGCTGGTCCACTCCAGGAGTCTGAGGTGCGGGAGGTCCCTCCACCTCCTTTGGACATCGAGGGGGCGCCGGCGTACTCTGTCCGTTCCATACTGGATTTGAGGCGCCGGGTGGGGGGCCTTCAGTACCTCGTGGAGTGGGAAGGGTACGGTCCGAAGGAACGGTGTTGGGTCCCGGTGAGGGATATCCTCGATCCCTCTCTGTTGAGGGACTTCCATCATCGCCATCCGACTCGCCCTGCTCCGCGTCCTCCTGGCCGTCCGCGAGGCCGGGGTCGGCGCGCTGCTGGAGCTGTGCGTCAAGGGGGGGGTACTGTCACGAATTCAGCTGAGGCTGCCCCTCCTCCTTGCTCAGGCAGTTTTCGGCGTTTGTCGTCACTGGCTTACTAGCCACTACCGCTCCATTTATCATCACTCCATTTGTCTTGTCTTGTCTTGTCAATCAGACACACCTGGTACTCATTCCCTCATTAGTCTGTGTATAAGTGTTCCCTCTGCCCCCTTGTCCTTTATGAATGATTGTTCATTGTGAGAGTGAGTAGATCGGTTGAGCTACTCTTTCCTTGTATGTAGCGGCAGGTAGCTTAGTGGTTAGGAGCGTTGTACCAGTAACCGAAAGGTCGCTGATTCTAATCCCCAAGCCGACTAGGTGAAAAATCTGTCGATGTGCCCTTGAGCAAGGCACTTAACCCTAATTGCTCCTGTAAGTCGCTCTGGATAAGAGCGTCAGCTAAATGACCAATTTATTAATTTATAGCCAAGGTGGATTTTTCCCTTGTGCCAGTTTCGTTTTTGACGCTTGCTGCGCTTTATTCATGTACACTGAATAAACTCTGGATTTCTGTGTTTTACCTCCTGCGCCTGACTCCGTCATTCACACCTCGTCACAGAAACACAAGCATTTCGCTGCACCTGCAATAATATCTGCAAATCTGTGTATGTGACCAATAAACTTTGATTTGATTTACCGATGTCCATTATAACAATGCTGACATGAATAGTAATAATACTATACTGCAGTTAAGTACAATACATATTCAGCAGGAATTATTTATATAGTGTCCACACTATAACACTTCTCCCCCCTTAATTTCAATCCCTATGTAAGGAAAGAACATAATAAGTCAACAAGTAAACAACATCAGTGTTTTCTCTTCTTTTCTTCACAACACTTTAGAACTTGTGCTAATGTTACTGTAAATGTAAACAAACAAATATAACAGTCCTTTTTTCTTTCAACTAGGTCTGCTGTTCAAACACCATGAGTCTGTCAAGAGCCTTATGTATACGCTATGACCTGCGTAGTACAGGTAAGGTGTAATGGGAGGAATGCATCTTGATTCACTGAAAACGCTCATCAGTGGTTTGTAGTCAGTGCATATGGTGAAATGATGACCGTAGAGGTACTGATGACGTTTCACAGCAAAGACTATGGCTAGACCTTCCTTGTCTTACTGTGAATATCCCTTGTCAGTGTGCGCGATGCAAATCCAATGGGTTTTTCTGACCAGTCCTCCATCTGATGAGAGAGTACTGCCCCAACACCATAGGTCGAGGCGTCACATGACAGGATGATCTCTTTGTCTTGGTTGAAGTGAACCAGCGGTTGTGCTGATAGTAGTAGTGCTTTCAGTTCCTTGAAACCTTTCTCCTGTGCTGGCCCCCACTTCCATTTACAATCTTTGTGGAGCAGCTGGTACAGTGGAGCCAACACTGTTGACAACTCAGGGAGGAACTTACCGTAGTAGTTCACCATGCCCAGGAACGAGCTCTGACACGTTCTTGGGGTTTGGAGCATCCTTATTTGCTCTGACTTTGTCCTCCACAGGACACAGACCCTGCGCTGTGATTTTGTGACCTATGTACTTCACACTCTGTGCTTGAAAGGCGCAGCCCTTCATTGTAGAGTCTCTTTAACACCTGGTCCAGATGTGGAGGTGCTCCTCCCCCATCTCCCCTGTAACCAGGATGTCGTCCAGGTACACTGCTACATAAGGGATCCTCTGGAAAATGGCCTGACTGGACGCCACTCCGAAAACCAAGCAGTTGTACTTGAAAACGTCTTGCCCCCTGCAAGCGTCACGAGCAGTTCCTGTACCCGCAGCAGTGGGTAAGCGTCCAGCTTGGTCTGTTGATGGGGAGTTTGTAGTCCCCGCATATATGCACAGTGCCGTCACTTCAGAACAGGAACAATTGGAGCTGCCCAGCGAGAGAACTGAATGAGAGTAATGATGTTTGTTAGCCGCTCCAACTCATCCTCCACTTTCTTTTTCATGGCGTAGGGCACTGTCCTGGGCTTGAAAAAGCGAGGCTCGGCCTGAGGATCCATGAACTGGTTAACTGCAGTGTCTTGCAGCATTTCCAGTTAATCTCTAAAAACTTCAGGGTACTTTTGAAGGACATCCTCAGTCACTCGTATGTGTTTTATCTCACCCCAGTTCAGTTGTATTTTGTTGAGCCAGTTACACCCTAGTAAGCTAGGCCCATTCCCTTTCACCACCGGGAGCAGTGCTCTTGCTTCCAGGTTGTTGAATGCAATGTCCACCTCTAGATCCCCCAGCAATGGTATGGTCTCTCTGGTGTACTTACGAAGTCTGATCCCTGCCGGTGTGATTGCGGGAGCATGTTTTGAGCCCAAGTCTTTCTGTAGGTCTCCTCACTGATGACAGATGCAGAGGACCCCGTGCCAACCTCCATCCTCATCTCTTTACCATCTACCTCCACTGTAGCATAGATAGGCTCTGTGCGCAGCTCACTCACATTAAACATGTTGTAGGAACAATCCTCTTCCTCCTCTTCTATGCTCTCTAGGTGGTGCGCTGCAGACTGCGGGTTCTTTGATTTTAACTTGCCTCACCCAGTCTGCCCACCCTCTGGCTTGCTCTTAGCACCCCTGCACTTTCTAGCTAAATGTCCTTTTTTGTTGCAATTGTGACAGTGTCCTTGAACTTACAGTTGTTTGGATAATGTGTTCCCCACATCTGACACATTCCGCTGCTTTTCAATTTTTTGCCTATTTTGTCACCTGATGCACTGCACAACTTCCACTGTTGGCCTTTTGCATGTCTTTAGCATTGCTAGCAGCCATCTCCATCCCTTGACATATTTCCAATCATCTCTTGAAAGTCATTGTGGCTTCCCCCAGCAAACGGCGCTGTACACAGCCCCCAAACTCACAATAATCAAAGAGTTGACGTAATTCAGCAACAGTTAGCAACAGACTAACCTGTTTTTCCAGAAAATGACAATTCAACTTGAACCTCTGGATGATCACTGAAGGCTTTGGATTGTGGTGAGTCTGAACGAGAGCAACGAGATCTCCAGGTCTCCATATCCCTCATTAGCTTGTAGGTTTTAGCCCCACATACTCTCAAAAGAATAGGGCGCGGTTTAGCATCATCTGTAATTCCATTTGCCAAGAAAAAGTGTCCCAACCTTTCCACAAATTCCATCCAGTCCTCGTTCACTTCCAAAAACTATCTGATAGTCCCAAACATTCCCACTGTAACGCCAACTTGTTGCTGCTGATCCCCACTGTCGGTGTTTCCCTCCGGTGGCTCCTGCGCTCTTCATCTCGCATAAAGCTAGCTAACTGGCTAACTCACTGTTTCTTAGCTAGCTAGCGCATGGTCATGTACATGCTGAGTGGTCATGTACTCGCAGTGTTGCGGCCTCACTACAGCCTGGGGTTCGATCCTTAACGGCCGTGACCAGGAGTCCCATAGGGCGGCGCACAAATGGCCCAGCATCGTCCAGATTAGGGGAGGGTTTGGCCGGGGGGGCTTTAATTGGCTCATCGCGCTCTAGTGACTCCTTGTGTCGGGCCGGGCACCTGCAGGCTGACTTCGGTCGTCAGTTGGACAGTGTTTCCTCTGACACATTGGTGCAGGTTGCTTCCGGTTTAAGCGAGCGGGTGTTAAGAAGCGCGGTTTGGCAGGTCATGTTTCGGAGGACGCATGACTCGACCTTCGCCTCTTCCGAGCCCGTTGGGGAGTTGCAGCGATGAGACAAAATCGTAATAACGAAATTGGGGAGAAAAAGGGGGGTAGAAATTACCACCCCCCCCAAATATTTTTTTATATATATTTAGAATGCTGAGCGTGATTTAGCCAACTTAACATGAGGTCACAGAGTTTGATGTAGTGTCACGTTGTACTGCCCCAACTTTGGGTTATGACATCACAGGAGTGTAAAGGTCATGGTCAATACCGATGTCAAAAATAACAATCCGCACATGAATAGTAATAATACTATGCTGCAGTCAAGTACAATACAGTTGAAGTCAGAAGTTTACATACAGCTTAACCAAATACATTTAAACTCAGTTTTTCACAATTCCTGACATTTAATCCTAGTAAAAATTCCCTGTCTTAGGTCAGTTAGGATCACCACTTTATTTTAAGAATGTGAAATGATTTTTATTTTTTTATTTAACTTTTATTTCATTCATCACATTCCCAGTGAGTCAGAAGTTTACATACACTCAATTAGTATTTGGTAGCATTGCCTTTAAATTGTTTCACTTGGGTCAAACATTTTCGGGTAGCCTTCCACAAGCTTCCCACAATAAGTTGGGTGAATTTTGCCCGTTCCTCCTGACAGAGCTGGTGTAACTGAGTCAGGTTTGTAGGCCTCCTTGCTCGCACATGCTTTTTCAGTTCTGCCCACAAAAGGATTGAGGTCAGGGCTTTGTGATGGCCACTCCAATACCTTGACTTTATTGTCCTTAAGCCATTTTGCCACAACTTTGGAAGTATGCTTGGGGTCATTGTCCATTTGGAAGACCCATTTGCGACCAAGCTTTAACTTCCTGACTGATGTCTTGAGATGTTGCTTCAATATATCCACATAATTAGTCCTTCCTCATGATGCCATCTATTTTGTGAAGTGCACCAGTCCCTCCTGCAGCAAAGCACGCCCACAGCAGGATGCTGCCACCACCGTGCTTCACAGTTGGGATGGTGTTCTTCGGCTTGCAAGCGACCCCCTTTTTCCTCCAAACATAACGATGGTCATTATGGCTAAACAGTTCTATTTTTGTTTCATCAGACCATAGGACATTTCTCCAAAAAGTACGATCTTTGTCCCCATGTGCAGTTGCAAACCGTAGTCTGGCTTTTATATGGCGGTTTTGGAGCAGTGGCTTCTTCCTTGCTGAGCGGCCTTTCAGGTTATGTCGATATAGGACTCGTTTTACTGTGGATATAGATATTTTTGTACCTGTTTCCTCCAGCATCTTCACAAGGTCCTTTGCTGTTGTTCTGGGATTGATTTGCATTTTTCGCACATTCATCGTACATTCATCTCTAGGAGACAGAACGCATCTCCTTCCTGAGAGGTATGACGGCTGCGTGGTCCCGTGGTGTTTATACTTGCGTACTATTGTTTGTACAGATGAACGTGGTACCTTCAGGCGTTTGGAAATTGCTCCCAAGGATGAATCAGACTTGTGGAGGTCTACAATTTTCTTCTGAGGTCTTGGCTGATTTCTTTTGATTTTCCCATGATGTCAAGCAAAGAAGCACTGAGTTTGAAGGTAGGCCTTGAAATACATTCACAGGTACACCTCCAATTGACTCAAATGATGTCAATTAGCCTATCAGAAGCTTCTAAAGCCAAGACATCATTTTCTGGAATTTTCCAAGCTGTTTAAAGGCACAGTCAACTTAGTGTATGTACACTTCTGACCCACTGGAATTGTGATACAGTGAATTATAAGTGAAATAATCTGTCTGTAAACAATTGTTGGAAAAATGACTTGTGTCATGCACAAAGTAGATGTCCTAACCGACTTGCCAAAACTATAGACTTGTTAACAAGACATTTGTGGAGTGGTTGAAAAACAAGTTTTAATGACTCCAACCTAAGTGTATGTAAACTTCCGACTTCAACTGTACATATTCAGTAGGAATGATTTGTGACCGACCGCCTTGATTCGGTCTTATCTAGCAAAATTTTAAATTGTGTTTTTAACATTGGATAAAAGCAGAGACACAGAGCTACAACATGGTATACCATACACTGTATTTGAGGAACAATGGGAAAATAATTCTGCTTTGAAAGTTGATAAACTTGTAACCTCACTTTTGAGAAAATGGCCTTTGAATGTTTTGTTACCTACTGGAGAGCTCTTCTTTGTCTACACCCATTCAGCATCGTTCACACCCTCTTAAGCTTTAGCCCCACCCATCTCTTTAAGGGTTGATCCGAGCGTTCTGTACTAACAACAGCAGTCAAGCACCCAAGCTAACTGGCTAACTTGCTAGCTACTTCCAGACACAAATGAGAGAACAGCTCACTAGCTATTACTTGCCCTGGCAGAGCTGGTTAGGCTGTTTTTATGTTATCCAGAGCGTTGGTGACTGTGACTGTGCTGTTGGCAACAATTTACTCATATTCAACAGGTGTTGAACATTCATACATTTGTCAGTTATTCTGCGCTCTGGCACCCTCAAACGACAGTGCTCTGAAATCGGATTAGATAGTATTGTTTATAAAGAATAATGCTAGTCTTTGCTGTGAGACCAAGGAGTCCGCTTACACTGTACTTTGATTATAAAGGTTTATTTATATCACAAGATTTCAGCATAAGTTTACAGACGTCTGCAGGCATCTGGAGAACAATGACCCGAAAATAATATCTTGTTCTAACCTCCTTTGTCTCAACCAAGTATTTATAATCTTTACCATGATATGGGTGGTTTCCCATACAGACCAATCCCATGAGACTTCCTCTGTTTTATGGGGTGCCCCTATAAAACTGCTCCCCAGATGCTTCCCTAAGCTGAATCAACATCCTCCAAGATACCATTTGAAAACGTTAGCAAAGTCATAAATTCCTCAGATACCACAATAGCCAGAGTGAATTTACCAGCTACGTCTATCAACAGTTGTCGAAGTGACATTCTATTGAAGGGTGTGTTCGTAAATTCAATCTGGAGTGCCAGAGTGCGCTCTGTGTGTTCGTAAATTCAGATCATTGTCAGATTGTCAGTTCATAAAATTCAGAGCGTTTTGCTCTCGGAGCATTCAGAGTGCACACTGGGCGCTCTGGCCGATGAGTAGGGTTGATTTGAGCGTTCTGACCTCACAACCGCAGTCAAGCACCCAAGCTAACTGGCTAACATTGGCTAGCTTGCTAGCTACTTCCAGAAACAAATGAGAGAACACCCCACTCTGACCATTTTACTCGCCCTAGCAGAGCTGGTTAGGCTGTTTTCATGTTATCCAGAGCGTTGGTGACTGTAACTGTGCTGCTGGCAACAATTTAATTATGATTTTTTGTCGACGTTTACTGACACCGGCCATATTCAACGGGTGTTGAGCGTTCGTAAATTCATCAGTTATTCTGCGCTCTGGCACACTCAGACGTGCTCTGAAATCGGAGTAGATGGCCAGACTGAATTTCCGAACGCACCTGAAATGGTTACTTGCATAGTCTTTTGTTAAGACATGTAGCTAGCTAGCTAGGTAAACAATGAACCATAATCCCAACTCATGACGTTACTCCCCTGCATGAATCTGCAGGTAGCTAACCAACCAGGTTCAATGTTAGCTAGGTAACATTAGGCTATAACTAGCAAAGCAAATGACTCTGAGATACGAATAATAAGATCATACACGTAACGTTATCTAGCGAGCCAGCCAACTAACATTAGCTAGTTAACAGTACATTTTAAGTTGAAATGAAACCACTTTCTGTCAAAATTACATTACATTTACATTTACGTCATTTAGCAGACGCTCTTATCCAGAGCGACTTACAAATTGGTGCATTCACCTTATGATAGCCAGTGGGACAACCACTTTACATATTATTTTTTGTTATTTTTTATTTATTTATATATATATATTTTTTTTTAATTATAATTATAATTATTATTATTTATTATTATTATTATAATTATTACTTTTTTGTATATATTTTTTGTGGGGGTGGGGTGGGGGGGGGGGTAGAAGGATTACTTTTATACTATCCCAGGTATTCCTTAAAGAGGTAGGCTTTCACGTGTCTCCGGAAGGTGGTCAGTGACTCCGCTGTCCTGGCGTCGTGAGGGAGCTTGTTCCACCATTGGGGTGCCAGAGCAGCGAACAGTTTTGACTGGGCTGAGCGGCAACTGTGCTTCCACAGAGGTAGGGGGACCAGCAGGCCAGAGGTGGAAGAACGCAATGTCCTCGTTTGGGTGTAGGGACTGATCAGAGCCTGAAGGTAAGGAGGTGCCGTTCCCCTCACAGCTCCATAGGCAAGCACCATGTCCTTGTAGCAGATGCGAGCTTCAACTGGAAGCCAGTGGAGTGTGCGGAGGAGCGGGGTGACGTGAGAGAACTTGGAAGGTTGAACACCAGACGGGTGTAGGGGTTTAATGGCACAGGCAGGGAGCCCAGCCAACAGCGAGTTGCTGTAATCCAGATGGGAGATGACAAGTGCCTGGATTAGGACCTGTGCCGCTTCCTGTGTAAGGTAGGGTCATACTCTGCGAATGTTGTAGAGCATGAACCTACAGGATCGGGTCACCGCTTTGATGTTAGCAGAGAACGACAGGGTGTTGTCCACGGTCACGCCAAGGTTCTTTGCACTCTGGGACGAGGACACAATGGAGTTGTCAACCGTGATGGCGAGTTCATGGAGTGGGCAGTCCTTCCCCGGGAGGAAGAGCAGCTCCGTCTTGCTGAGGTTCATCTTGAGGTGGTGATCCGACAGCCACACTGATATGTCTGCCAGACATGCATTCGCCACCTGGTTATCAGAAGGGGGAAAGGAGAAGATTAATTGTGTGTCGTCTGCGTAGCAATGATAGGAGAGACCATGTGAGGATATGACAGAGCCAAGTGACTTGGTGTATAGAGAGAATAGGAGAGGGCCTAGAACTGAGCCCTGGGGGACACCAGTGGTGAGAGAACATGGTGCGGAGACAGATTCTCTCCACGCCACCTGGTAGGAGCGACCTGTCAGGTAGGACGCAATCCAAGAGTGAGCCGCGCCGGAGATGCCCAACTCGGAGAGGGTGGAGAGGAGGATCTGATGGTTCACAGTATCAAAGGCAGCAGATAGGTCTAGAAGGGTGAGAGCAGAGGAGAGAGATTTAGCTTTAGCAGTGCGGAGAGCCTCCGTGACACAGAGAAGAGCAGTCTCAGTTGAATGACCAGTCTTGAAACCTGACTGGTTTGGATCAAGAAGGTCATTCTGTGAGAGACAGCAGGAGAGTTGGCTATAGACGGGACGCTCAAGAGATTTGGAGAGAAAAGAAAGAAGGGATACTGGTCTGTAGTTGTTGACATCGGCGGGATCGAGTGTAGGTTTTTTGAGGAGGGGTGCAACTCTCGCTTTCTTGAAGATGGAAGGGACATAGCCAGCGGACAAGGATGAGTTGATGAGCGAGGTGAGGTAAGGGAGAAGGTCTCCGGAAATGGTCTGGAGAAGAGAGGAGGGGATAGGGTCAAGCGGGCAGGTTGCAAGATTTCATCTGGAGAGAGAGGGGAGAAAGAAGTCAAAGCATAGGGTAGGGCAGTGTGAGCAGGACCAGCGGTGTCATTTTACTTAATAAATGAGGATCGGATGTCGTCAACCTTCTTTTCAAAATGGTTGACGAAGTCATCCACAGAGAGGGAGGAGGGAGGGGGGGGGGAGGATTCAGCAGGGAGGAGAAGGTGGCAAAGAGCTTCCTAGGGTTAGAGGCAGAGGCTTGAAATTTAGAGTGGTAGAAAGTGGCTTTAGCAGCAGAAACGGAGGAAGAGAATGTAGAGAGGAGGGAGTGAAAAGATGACAGGTCCGCAGGGAGTCTAGTTTTCCTCCATTTCCGCTCGCTTGCCGGAGCCCTGTTCTGTGAGCTCGCAATGAATCGTCAAGCCACAGAGCAGGAGGGGAGGACCGAGCCGGCCGGGAGGAAAGGGGACATAGAGAGTCAAAAGATTCAGAGAGGAAAAAGAGGAGGGTTGAGGAGGCAGAATCAGGAGATTGGAGGGAGAAGGATTTAGCAGAGGGAAGAGATGATAGGATGGAAGAGGAGAGAGTAGCGGGAGAGAGAGAGCGAAGGTTGCGACGGCACATTACCATCTGAGTAGGGGCAGAGTGAGTAGTGTTGGAGGAGAGCGAGAGAGAAAAGGATACGAAGTAGTGGTCGGAGACTTGGAGGGGAGTTGCAGTGAGATTAGTAGAAGAACAGCATCTAGTAAAGATGAGGTCAAGCGTATTGCCTGCCTTGTGAGTAGGGGGGCGGTGTGAGGGTGAGGTCAAAAGAGGAAAGGAGTGGAAAGAAGGAGGCAGAGAGAAATGAGTCAAAGGCAGACGTAGGGAGGTTAACGTCACCCATAACTGTGAGGGGTGAGCCATCCTCAGGAAAGGAACTTATCAAGGCGTCAAGCTCATTGATGAACTCTCCAAGGGAACCTGGAGGGCGATAAATGACAAGGATGTTAAGCTTGAATGGGCTAGTGACTGTGACAGCATGGAATTCAAATGAGGAGATAGACAGATGGGTCAGGGGGAAAAGAGAGAATGTCCACTTGGGAGAGATGAGGATTCCTGTGCCACCGCCGCGCTGACCAGATGCTCTCGGAGTATGCGAGAACACATGATCAGACGAGGAAAGAGCGGTAAGAGTAGCAGTGTTTTCTGTGGTAGTCCATGTTTCCGTCAGCGCCAAGAAGTCGAGGGACTGGAGGGTGGCAAAGGCTGAGATGAACTCTGCCTTGTTGGCCGCAGAACGGCAGTTCCAGAGGCTACCGGAGACCTGGAACTCCACGTGGGTCGTGCGTGCAGAGACCACCAGATTGGAGTGTCAGCAGCCACGCCGTGTGAAGCGTTTGTATGGCCTGTGCGGAGAGGAGAGAACAGGGATAGACAGACACATAGTTGACAGGCTACAGAAAAGGCTACAATAATGCAAAGGAGATCGGAATGAAATTAACTAAGCATCTGGGAAAGCGAGAGAGCGGGGCCTCCCTCACGTTTCACTGAAACACTCAAATATAACTCTCCCAACTTCCACTTTAGATTAATAGACTTTAGTTAACTTCTGGTCTGTTAGCGATGTTACCAAACAGACTAGTTCTGTCTCTTACCTCTAGTTAGTGTCTGGTCCATTAGCGATGTTACCAAACGGACTAGTTCTGTCTCTTGCCTCCAGTTAGCGCCTGGTCTATTAGCGATGTTACCAAACAGACTAGTTCTGTCTCTTGCCTCTAGTTAGTGTCTGGTCCATTAGTGATGTTACCAAACAGACTAGTTCTGTCTCTTGCCTCTAGTTAGTGTCTGGTCCATTAGCGATGTTACCAAACAGACTAGTTCTGTCTCTTGCCTCTAGTTAGTGTCTGGTCTATTAGCGATGTTACCAAACAGACTAGTTCTGTCTCTTGCCTCTAGTTAGTGTCTGGTATATTAGCGATGTTACCAAACAGACTAGTTCTGTCTCTTGCCTCTAGTTAGTGTCTGGTCTATTAGCGATGTTACCAAACAGACTAGTTCTGTCTCTTGCCTCTAGTTAGTGTCTGGTCTATTAGCGATGTTACCAAACAGACTAGTTCTGTCTCTTGCCTCTAGTTAGTGTCTGGTCTATTAGCGATGTTACCAAACAGACTAGTTCTGTCTCTTGCCTCTAGTTAGAAACGTGTAATATCTGAAAATGTAGCTAGCTAGACTATCTTACCCGTATACATCATGGATGGACGCGTCTCCCTGTCACGGATGCCATGGTTCCCCTTAGTTTGAAGATGTAATCCGGAGACAGGTGTTTTCTCCATCTCCTTAGCTATCATACTCTAATTCCACTGATTTCAAAACTCGGTCCTCCAGAACGTGGAGAGCAACACTTATGCAGTTTTACTACGCAATACATTTTTTTTTAAGCCTCTTTAGACACAATTACGTACACATACTGACCAGCTCAAATAGACAGAAGCGTGCTATATGGCAGACAAATCCGAACTCATCTCTCGGCATGTCCAGCCCACTCATTATCTCAGCCAATCATGGTTAGCGGGAAGGTAGCTGTCTTTTCTGTGGCTAAACCAACTAGGCTCGTAATTTAACCATTTTATTCGTATTAACAAATGGCATACAAGTTTGTTATTAAGGCACATGAAAGTTCACACGTTCCAGAAGGCATTTCTACCAAAAAACGCATTTTGATTAAAAAATTTAATTTAAATGTTAAAATGGCTCCCCTGTGAAGTAGTGACCCGCGACATATGCCTAGTTTCCTTAAACGAGACACATTTATATTGTGTCCACACTATAACAAGCACCAACGTGAAGTTCATAAGAGCATGTAAAATTGGTCAAATGAAAGCTAAGAGTCTATATTTTGTAGAGATTAAGCCATATACAGTATACATTTTTCAACCATTTTCTATCCCAGAAATTTGGAATAAGCAAAGGATTTCATTTCTGGTCAAACAGATGGAAAAGGGGTCTTAAAAGGTATTAGAAATACATAAAAACACAATAATGCGGAAGTGAAAACCCCTGCCAACTAATGTCAATTTAGTTTTGGAGAAATGATTTGCCTTCTGTAAGTTTAAGAAACATTGCCTTGTACCATGATATTCCGTTACCAAAAACCTGCATATCTTTAAGATATCTTCTAATTTCTCTCCCTCATGAGGAGGGAGGATAATAAAGTTAACAGAATTAGTTATAGTGTTCTTACTTATATCAAGTTTGTTTATGAATTATTAAGTAATTAAAACTCGTAATTCTGTTACAAATTACTGCAATTCAATAGGCTATAATGGGAGATCATAGTAGTCACAAACCACAGTTCGGTCACCTGCTACTATCCTCCCTTCTACTGGCATATTGTTATTTTCAGCTCATAACTGTTTTTTCCCCTCTTTCTGTCAAAGCAAAACTGTGAAAACAGTCTGGACAACCCCTCCCTCTCACTCTCTACCGCTCTCTCTCTCTCTTTTCGCTCCAGTTAATGTCACCTCTCCCGGCTCTTACTGACACTTAACATGACACCTACCACCTACCCTCTTTCCATTTACTGTAACAAGCATCCTCATCCACTAACCACCGACCGACACCGGACGTCCATGGACATTGAAAAGTAGTTGAAATTTGGTCAATTCGCCCTACCGGACCAAATATGAACCAATCATAGATGTCTATGTTTCAACAAATTTGGACAGTACAGTACAGTAGAGAACAGTACAGAACAGTACAGTAAAATAATGAAAAGTAGAGTACAGTACAGTACTGTACAGTAGAGTAGAGTTCAAATCAAATTAATTTGTCACATGCTTCGTAAACAAGTGTAGACTAACAGTGAAATGCTTACTTATGTGCCCTTCCCAACCATGCAGAGAGAAAGAAAATAGAGAAATAATAAAACGTAATAATAAAAGTTATAATAAATACACAATGAGTAATGATAACTTGGCTATTTATACAGGGTACCAGTACCGAATCGATGTGCAGGGGTCCGAGGTAATTGAGGACTCCATCCTAGCTGGAGGAGTGCTCTCATCTTATCTATCAACATAGAGAGGGCTCCACAATGAGATAGGGTGCAGGCCAGGCAGCAGGCTGTTAGCCAGCCTTTCAGCTTAGTGGAGTCTGCCACTAGCACAGTCAGTGTAGTCAGCTTAGTTTTCCCCATTGAGACCGTGTCTGTGCTTCGATCTAGGTCGGGAAAATCTAAACATGGCTGTGTTCGCCTTAGCAATCTCACTGGAATAAAGACCTCCTCCATCCCTGTCATTTTTTTAAAGAGACTGTGATAATACCTCACAACTCAAAACAGGACTACTTAATGTTAAATCCCTCACTTCCAAGGCAGTCATAGTAAATGAACTAATCAAATCAAATGTTATTTGTCACACTCGCCGAATACAACAGAACTTACAGTGAATTGCTTACTTACAAGCCCTTAACCAACAATGCAGTTTTAAGAAAAAATCACACAAAAAATGCTATATAAAATCATATGAAATAAAAGTAACAAATAATGAAAGAGCAGCAGTAAAAAGAACAATAGCGAGGCTATATACGGGGGTACCGGTACCGAGTCAATGTGCAGGGGCACCAGTTAGTCGAGGTAATTGAGGTAATATGTACATGTAGGTAGAGTTATTAAAGTGACTATCACTGATCATAAACTTGTTGTGATTGGCCTGACTGAAACATGGCTTAAGCCTGATACATTTACTGACTTAAATTAGGCCTGTCCTCCTGATTACACTAGTGACCATATCCCCTGTGCATCCCGCAAAGGTGGAAGTGTTGATTCATATTCATTTGTATTAAAGTACGTGTTTAGATCGCCCACTTCTAAAAGTTTCTCAGAATCCATCATGTACCTAGAAATGAAATTAATTTTTTTCTCAGAAGTGTGAACTCTTACAAATCTGTTCCAAATTGGATTGCATTGGGCCGTACAGTTTGTCTGGAACCTGAGCCCACCGTACCTCATATGGCAGTGTTTTGCCTCTCACCACAGACATGGCTAATGGCATCTTTCCTGCCATTACTCACATTGTTTTTCTTTCCCAAATTTGGAATTGCCCAAATATTCAACAACAGAATTCCACAATGACGGTATGATCAACTTTGAAATATTGTTCCTTTACCTTGAAATGCAGTTCTACATTTTTTCCAAAGGCCACCATTGTTGGTTTAGCTCCAGCTAGGCCTATTCTGTCTGAGGAATATATCAAATGTAACATTCAGCTCACACTTATCAGAGAAACATGCGCTTTGCAAGGATTTACAAATGCCATGAGATGGGCAACATACTGAATGGTATTTAGTCTGATTCACATTTAGATCGCCCTCTTCTAAAAGTTTCTCAGAATCCATCATGTACGTAGAAATGAAATGACTTTTTTTGTCAGAAGCTTGAAGTCTTACTAATCTGTTCCTAATGTAATTTGTAGAGTGGCATGTACAGTTGAAGTCGGAAGTTTACATACACTTAGGTTGGACTCATTAAAACTCGTTTTTCAACCACTCCACAAATGTCTTGTTAACAAACTCTAGTTTTGGCAAGTCGGTTAGGACATCTACTTTGTGCATGACACAAGTAATTTTTCCAACAATTGTTTACAGACAGATTATTTCACTTATAATTCACTGTATCATAATTCTAGTGGGTCAGAAGTTTACATACACTAAGTTGACTGTGCCTTTAAACAGCTTGGAAAATTCCAGAAAATGATTTCATGGCTTTAGAAGCTTCTGATAGGCTAATTGTCACGATCGTTGACACATGATGAAGCGGACCAAGGCGCAGCGTGATAAGCGTACATTCTTTTAATGAGTACACACGAACAAAACAACAAACGATACGTGAAGTCCTAGGGTTTAAACACAAACCTTACGGATCAAGATCCCACAATACAAAAATGCCAACAGGCTGCCTAATATGGTTCCCAATCAGAGACAACGAGAATCAGCTGCCTCTGATTGGGAACCACCCTGGCCAACATAGAAATACAACGATCTAGAACAGAAACCTAGAAACTAACACCCTGGCTCAACATTAAAGAGTCCCCAGAACCAGGGCGTGACACTAATTGACATAATTTGAGTCAATTGGAGGTGTACCTGTGGATGTATTTCAAGGCCTACCTTCAAACTCAGTGCCTCTTTGATTGACATCATGGGAAAATCTAAATAAATCAGCCAAGACCTCAGAAAAGAAATTGTAGACCTCCACAAGTCTGGTTCATCCTTGGGAGCAATTTCCAAATGCCTGAAGGTACCACGTTCATCTGTACAAACAATAGTACGCAAGTATAAACACCATGGGACCACGCAGCTGTCATACCTCTCAGGAAGGAGAAGTGTTCTGTCTCCTAGAGATGAATGTACTTTGGTGCGAAAAGTGCAAATCAATCCCAGAACAACAGCAAAGGACCTTGTGAAGATGCTGGAGGAAACAGGTACAAAAGTATCTATATCCACAGTAAAACAAGTCCTATATCGACATAACCTGAAAAGCCGCTCAGCAAGGAAGAAGCCACTGCTCCAAAACCGCCATAAAAAAGCCAGACTACAGTTGGCAACTGCACATGGGGACAAAGATCGTACTTTTTGGAGAAATGTCCTCTGGTCTGATGAAATAAAAATAGAACTGTTGGGCCATAATGACCATCGTAATGTTTGGAGGAAAGAGGGGAATGCTAGCAAGCCAAAGAACACCATCCCAACTGTGAAGCACGGTGGTGGCAGCATCATGCTGTGGGGGTGCTTTGCTGCAGGAGGGACTGGTGCACTTCACAAAATAGATGGCATCATGAGGAAGGAAAATTATGTGGATATATTGAAGCAACATCTCAAGACATCAGTCAGGAAGTTAAAGCTTGGTCGCAAATGGGTCTTCCAAATGGACAATGACCCCAAGCATACTTCCAAAGTTGTGGCAAAATGGCTTAAGGACAACAAAGTCAAGGTATTGGAGTGGCCATCACAAAGCCCTGACCTCAATCCTATAGAACATTTGTGGGCAGAACTGAAAAAGCGTGTGCGAGCAAGGAGGCCTACAAACCTGACTCAGTTACACCAGCTCTGTCAGGAGGAATGGGCCAAAATTCACCCAACTTATTGTGGGAAGCTTGTGGAAGGCTAGCCGAAACGTTTGACTCAAGTGAAACAATTTAAAGGCAATGCTACCAAATACTAATTGAGTGTATGCAAACTTCTGACCCACTGGGAATGTGATGAAAGAAATAAAAGCTGAAATAAATCATTCGCTCTACTATTATTCTGACATTTCACATTCTTAAAATAAAGTGGTGATCTTAACTGACCTAAAACAGGGAATTTTTACTAGGATTAAATGTCAGGAATTGTGAAAAACTGAGTTTAAATGTATTTGGTTAAGGTGTATGTAAACTTCCGACTTCAACTGTACGTTGGAGTACAGAAATCAGTTAACCACCTAAACGAGGATCTAAACTTAACCTTGTGTAATACCCTAGATGCAGTCACAACATCCAAAAAAAAAAAAATGTCACAAGAAACTAGCTCCCTGGTATACAGACAATACCCGAGCCCTTAAGCAAGCTTCCAGAAAATTGGAACGGAAATGGCGCTCCACCAAAGTCTTCCTACTAGCTTGGAAAGACTGTAGCGTGCAATTTCGAAAAGCCCTCACTGCTGCCCGATCAGCCTATTTTTCCAACCTGATTGAGGAGAATAAAAACAATCCAAAATGTATTTTGGATACTGTCACAAAGCTAACTAAAAAGCAGCATTCCCCAGGTGAGGTTGGCCTTCACTTCTGTGATAAATTCATGAACTTCTTTGACGAAAAGATCAAGATCATTAGAAAACAAATTACAGACTCCTCCTTGAATATGGCTATTTCTCCAAAACTCAGTTGTCCTGAGTCTGCACAGAACTGCCAGGACCTCGGGTCAATGGAAACACTAACGTTTTTAAATGTTGTATCTGTCGAAACATTCACAAAAATAGTAATGTCCTCTAAAGCTTCCAGCTGTCTATTGGACCCTATTCCAACTAAACTACTAAAAGAGCTACTTCCTGTGCTTAGCCTTCCTATGTTCATCATAATAAACGGCTCCCTATCCTCTGGATGTCTACCAAACTCACTAAAAGTGGAAGTAATAATGCCTCTCTTGAAAAAGCCTAACCTTAACCCAGAAAATAAAAAAACTATCGGCCTATATCGAATCTCCCATTCCTCTCAAACATTTTTGAGAAAGCTGTTCCTCAGCAACTCACTGCCTTCCTGAAGACAAATAATTAATACTAAACGCTTCAGTCTGGTTTTAGACCCCATCACAGTACTGAGACCGCACTCATGAAGGTGCGTCTGTCCTCGTGCTCCTAGACCTTAGAGCCTCTTTCGACACCATCGATCACCACATTCTATTGGAAAGATTGGAAACTCTAATTGGTCTACGCGGACAAGTTCTTGCCTGGTTTAGGCAAGATCCTATCTGTCGAAAAAGGTATCAGTTCATCTCTGTGGATGGTTTGTCCTCTAACAAATCAATGGTATGTTTTGGTGTTGCTCAAGGTTACATTCTAGGACCACTATTATTTTCACTATATATTCTACCTCTTAGTGATGTCATTCGGAAACACATTGTCAACGTACACTGCTATGCAGACGACACACATCTGTACAGTTTGATGCAACATGGTGAATCCCCAACATTACCTACCCTGGAAGCCTGTGTTTCAGACATGAGGAAGTGGATGGCGGATGTTTAAAAAAAACTTGTAGCCCTTTCCTGCAGTCAATGACCAAAAGTGCCCTTTTTGGCCCCATGGGTGAAATGTTATTAATATTTGTCATAATTAATAAATGTTATTATTATTTATTTTTTGAAATTCCGGTCATTCTATGTCAAACAGTTTTGTTATATTTCCGTCTTCTGTGATGTATATACAGTGCCTTCGGAAAGACCCCTTGACTTTTTTCAAATGTTGTTACTTTACAGCCTTATTCTAAAATTGATGAAATTATTTTTTCCCCTCATCAATCTACACACAATACCCCATAATGACGAAGCAAAAACAGGTTATTAGACATTTTTGCTAATTTATAAAAAATAAATAACTGAAATATAACATTTACATAAGTATTCAGACCCTTTACTCAGTACTTACTGAATCACCTTTGGCAGCAATTACAGCCTCGAGTCCTCTTGGGTATGACGCTACAAGCTTGGCACACCTGTACTTGGGGAGTTTCTCCCATTCTTCTCTGCAGATCCTCTCAAGCTCTGTCAGTTTGGATGGGGAGCATCACTGCACAGCTATTTTCAGGTCTCTCCAGAGATGTTCAATCGGGTTCAAGTCAGGCTCTGGCTGGCCACTCAAGGACACTCAGAGACTTGTCCCGAAGCTACTCCTGCATTGTCTTTGCTGTGTGCTTAGGGTCGTTGTCCTGTTGGAAGGTGAACCTTCGGCCCAGTCTGAGGTCCTGAGTGCACTGGAGCAGGTTTTCGTCAAGGATCTCTCTGTACTTTGCTCCGTTCATCTTTCCCTTGATCCTGACTTGTCTCCCAGTCCCTGCTGCTGAAGAACATCCCCACAGCATGATGCTGCCACCACCATGCTTCACCGTAGGGATGGTGCCAGGTTTTCTCCAGACATGACGCTTGGCATTCAGGCCAAAGAGTTCAATCTTGTTCATCAGACCAGAGAATTTTGTTTCTCATGGTCTGAGTGTTGTTTAGGTGCCTTTGGCAAACTCCAAGCGGGCTGTCATGTGCCATTTATTGAGGAGTGGCTTCCGATTGGCGGAGTGCTGCAGAGATGGTTGTCCTTCTAGAAGGCTCTCCCATCTCCAAAGAGGAACTCTGGAGCTCTGTCAGAGTGATCATTGGGTTCTTGGTCGCCCCCCTGATTGCTCCGTTTGGCGGGCGGCCAGCTCTAGGAAGAGTCTTGGTGGTTCCAAACTTCTTCCAGTTAAGAATGATGGAGGCCACTTTGTTCTTGGGGACCTTCAATGAAAAAGTTTTATTTAATCAATTTTAGAATAAGGCCGTAATGTAACAAATGTGGAAAGAGGGAAGGGGTCTGAATACTTTCCGAATGCACTGTAGATATGTACATATAACTAGGAATAAAGTTGACTAGTCAACAGGACAGATAATAAACAGTAGCAGCAACATATGTGACAGTCAAAAAAGTTAGTGCAAAAAGGGTCAATGCCTATAGCTATTTGGTTAACTATTTAACTATTTAGCAGTCTTATAGCTTGCGGGTAGAAGCTGTTCAGGGTCATGTTGGTTCCAGACTTGGTGCATTGGTACCGCTTGCCGTGCGGTAGCAGAGAGAACAGACTATGACTTGGGTGGCTGGATTCTTAGACAATTTTTATGGACTTCCTCTGACACCGCCTGGTATAGAGGTCCTGGATGGCAGGGAGCTCAGCCACAGTGATGTAGTGGGCCGTACTCAAGCAGTTGCCATACCAAGCGGTGATGCAGCCAGTCAAGATGCTCTCAATGGTTCAGCTGTATAACTTTTTGAGGATCTGAGGGTCCATGACAATCTTTTCAGCCTCCTGAGGGGTGTTGGAGTGTGTGGCCCATGATAGATCCTTAGTGATGTGGACACCGAGGAACTTGAAGCTCTCGAACCGCTCCACTACAGCCCCGTCGATGTGAATGGGGGTGTGCTCGGCCCTCCGTTTACTGTGGTCCACGATCAGCTCCTTTGTCTTGCTGACATTGAGGGAGAAGTTGTTGGCCTGGCACCACACTGCCAGGTAGCCGACATCCTCCCTATAGGCAGTCTCATCGTCGTCGGTTATCAGGCCTACCACCATCGTGTCGTCAGCAAACTGAATGATGGTGTTGGAGTCGTGCATGTCCTGTTTTTCAGTCTCTAGGTCCCAGCTCTGATGCACCTGTACTGACCTCACCCTGTGGATGATAGCGGGGTGCTCAGGGCGTGGCTCGGGTGGTTGATTATCTTTTTAGCCGTCCTATGACATCGTGTGCTGTAGGTGTCCTAGAGGGCAGGCAGTGTGCCCCCGGTGATGCGTTTGGCAGACCGCACCACCCTCTGGAGAGCCCTGTAGTTGTGGGCGTTGCAGTTGCTGTACCAGGCAGTGATACAATTGTGTATCTGTAAAAGTTTGTGAGGTTCTTAGGGGCCAGGCAAAATGTATTCAGCCTTCTAAGGTTGAAGAAGCGCTGTTGCGCCTTTTTCACCACGCTGTCTGTGTGGGTGGACCATTTCAGATTGTCAGTGATGTGTATGCCGAGGAACTTGAAGCTTTCCACCTTCTCCACTGCAGTCCCGTCGATGTGGATAGGGGCATGCTCCCTCTGCTGTTTCCTGAAGTCCACAATCAGTTCCTTCGTTTTGTTGACGTTGAGGGAGAGGTTATTTTCCTGGCACCACACCGCCAGGGCCCTCACCTCCTCCCTGTAGGCTGTCTCGTCATTGTTGATAATCAGGCCTACTACTGTTGTGTCGTCTGCAAACTTGATGATTGAGTTGTAGCCGTGTGTATCCATGCAGTCATGGGTGAACAAGGAGTACAGGAGGGGGCTGAGCACGTACCCTTGTGGGGCCCATGTTGAGGATCAGCAAAGTGGAGGTCTTGTTTCCTACCTTCACCATCTAGGGGCGGCCCGCCAGTAAGTCCAGGAACCAGTTGCACAGGGCTGGGTTCAGACCCAGGGCCCGAGCTTAATGATGAGCTTGGAGGGTACTATGGTGTTGAAGCCTGAGCTATAGTCAGTGAACAGTATTCTTATGTAGGTATTCATCTTGTCCTGATGGGATAGGGCAGTGTGCAGGGCGATTGCATCGTCTGTGGATCTATTGGGGCGGTAAGCAAATTGAAGTGGGTCTAGGGTGTCAGGTAAGGTGGCTTCTCAAAGGACTTCATGATGACAGAAGTGAGTGCTATGGGGCGATAGTCATTTAGTTCAGTTAGCTATGCTTTCTTGGGTACAGGAACAATGGTGGACATCTTGAAGCAAGTGGGGACAGCAGACTGGGATAGAGAGATTGAATATGTCCGTAAACACTCCAGCCAGCTGGTCTGTGCATGCTCTGAGGACACGGCTAAGGATGTCGTCTGGGCCGGCAGCCTTGCGAGGTTTAACACGCTTAAATGTCTTAATCACATCGGCCAAGGAGAATGTCCTTTGGAGCGGGCCGCGTCGGTTACACTGTCCAGGAGCAAGACATCGGTGTCCGCAACGTGGCTGGTTTTCCTTTTGTAATCCGTGATTGTCTGTAGACCCTGCCAAAGACGTCTCGTGTCTGAGCCGTTGAATTGCGACTCCACTTTGTCTCTGTATTGACGTTTTGCCTGTTGAATGCCTTACGGAGGGAATAACTACACTGTTTGTATTCAACCATATTCCCAGTCACCTTGCCATGGTTAAATGCGGTGGTTCACGCTTTCTGTTTTGTGCGAATGCTGCCATCTATCCACGGTTTCTGGTTTGGGTAGGTTTTAATAGTCACAGTGGGAACAACATCACCTATACACTTCCTGATTAACTCTTTCACTGTGTCCATGTATACGTCAATGTTATTCTCAGAGGCTACCCGCAACATATCCCGGTCCGCATGATCAAAACAATCTTGAAGCATGGATTCCGATTGGTCAGACCAGCGTTGAATAGACCTTAGCACGGGCACTTCCTGTTTGAGTTTCTGCCTATAGGAAGGGAGGAGCAAAATGGATTTGTGATATGATTTGCCGAAGGGAGGGCGGGGGAGGGCCTTGTAGGCATTTCCAAAGGGGGAGTAGCAGTGGTTGAGTGTTTTAACAGAGCGAGTACTACAGTAAATGTGGTGACAGGACTTTGGTAGCGTTTTCCTCAAATTTGCTTTGTTAAAATCCCCAGATACAATAAATGCGGCCTCAGGATATGTGGTTTCCAGTTTCCATAAAGTCCAGTGTAATTCCTTGAGGGCCGTCATGGTATCGGCTTGAGGGGGAATATACAGTGGGGAAAAAAAGTATTTAGTCAGCCACCAATTGTGCAAGTTCTCCCACATAAAAAGATGAGAGAGGCCTGTAATTTTCATAATAGGTACACGTCAACTATGACAGACAAATTGAGAAAAAAAAATCCAGAAAATCACATTGTAGGATTTTTAATGAATTTATTTGCAAATTATGGTGGAAAATAAGTATTTGGTCACCTACAAACAAGCAAGATTTCTGGCTCTCACAGACCTGTAACTTATTCTTTAAGAGGCTCCTCTGTCCTCCACTCGTTACCTGTATTAATGGCACCTGTTTGAACTTGTTATCAGTATAAAAGACACCTGTCCACAACCTCAAACAGTCACACTCCAAACTCCACTATGGCCAAGACCAAAGAGCTGTCAAAGGACACCAGAAACAAAATTGTAGACCTGCACCAGGCCGGGAAGACTGAATCTGCAATAGGTAAGCAGCTTGGTTTGAAGAAATCAACTGTGGGAGCAATTATTAGGAAATGGAATACATACAAGACCACTGATAATCTCCCTCGATCTGGGGCTCCACGCAAGATCTCACCCCGTGGGGTCAAAATGATCACAAGAACGGTGAGCTAAAATCCCAGAACCACACAGGGGGACCTAGTGAATGACCTGCAGAGAGCTGGGACCAAAGTAACAAAGCCTACCATCAGTAACACACTACGCCGCCAGGGACTCAAATCCTGAGTGTCCCCCTACTTAAGCCAGTACATGTCCAGGCCCGTCTGAAGTTTGCTAGAGTGCATTTGGATGATCCAGAAGAGGATTGGGAGAATGTCATATGGTCAGATGAAACCAAAATAGAACTTTTTGGTAAAAACTCAACTTGTCGTGTTTGGAGGACAAAGAATGCTGAGTTGCATCCAAAGAACACCATACCTACTGTGAAGCATGGGGGTGGAAACATCATGCTTTGGGGCTGTTTTTCTGCAAAGGGACCAAGACGACTGATCTGTGTAAAGGAAAGAATGAATGGGGCCATGTATCGTGAGATTTTGAGTGAAAACCTCCTTCCATCAGCAAGGGCATTGAAGATGAAACGTGGCTGGGTCTTTCAGCATGACAATGATCCCAAACACACCGCCCGGGCAACGAAGGAGTGGCTTCGTAAGAAGCATTTCAAGGTGCTGGAGTGGCCTAGCCAGTCTCCAGATCTCAACCCCATAGAAAATCTTTGGATGTAGTTGAAAGTCTGTGTTGCCCAGCGACAGCCCCCAAAACATCACTGCTCTAGAGGAAATCTGCATGGAGGAATGGGCCAAAATACCAGCAACAGTGTGTGAAAACCTTGTGAAGACTTACAGAAAACGTTTGACCTGTGTCATTGCCAACAAAGGGTATATAACAAAGTATTGAGAAACTTTTGTTATTGACCAAATACTTATTTTCCACCATAATTTGCAAATAAATTCATAAATAATCCTACAATGTGATTTTCTGGATTTTTTTTCCTCATTTTTTCTGTCATAGTTGACGTGTACCTATGATGAAAATTACAGGCCTCTCTCATCTTTTTAAGTGGGAGAACATGCACAATTGGTGGCTGACTAAATACTTTTTTTCCCCACTGTACATGGCTGTGACTATAACTAAAGATAATTCTTTTAGGAGGTAATACGGTGGGCATTTGATTGTGAGGTATTCTAGGTTTGTTGAACAAAAGGACTTGAGTTTCTGTATGTTATCACAATCACACCATGAGTAGTTAATCATGAAACATACACCACCGCCCTTCTTCTTCCCGGAGAGTTCTTTATTCCTGTCTGCGCGATGTACTGAGAACCCAGATGGCTGTATGGACGGGGACAGTATATCCCAAGAGAGCCATGATTCCTTGAAACAGAGTATGTTACAGTCCCTGATGTCTCTCTGGAAGGAGATCCTTGCCCTGAGCTCGTCTACCTTATTGTCTAGAGACTGAACTTTAGCGAGTAATATACTCGGAAGCGGTGGATGGTGTGCATGCCTCCTGAGTCAGACTAGAAGTCCACTCCGAATACCTCTTCTCTGCCGGCGGCGTCTTGGAGCAGCCTCTGGGATAAGTTCAATTGCCCTGGGCGGTACGAACAAAGGATCCAATTCGGGAAAGTTGTATTCCTGGTCGTAATGCTGGTGAGTTACCGCCGCTCTGATATCCAAAAGTTATTTCCGGCTGTATGTAATAACACAAAAAAAATTCTGGGCTAATAATGTAAGAAACATCACACAAAAAACAAAATACTGCAAAATTGCTTAGGAGCTAGAAGCAGAGCTGTCATGTCTGTCGGAGCCATCTTCATGATGTGAGGCAATTCAAAGCATTTCATGGCTACAGATCTGAGTGCTACGGGGCGATAGTCATTTAGACAGGTTACCTTGGCGTTCTTGGGCACAGGGACTATGTTGTTCTGCTTGAAACATGTAGGTATTACAGACTGGGTCAGGGAGAGGTTGAAAATGTCAGTGAAGACACTTACCAACTGGTCACACTTGCCAGCTCTGAGTACGCATCCTGGTAATCCGTCTGGCCGTGCCGCCTTGTGAATGTTAACCTGTTTAAAGGTCTTACTCCCATCGGCTATGTAGTATGGAGGACCAAACTTGCCATAATTAGAAATAAATAAATAAATGCACACATAAATAGATAAATAAATGAATAAATAAATCCACAAATAATTAAATAAATGAGGAAATTCAAGGAAATACAAAAATACTGACAAAAATGTATTCATTTTCTCTACATATCTGAATGTATTTAATTATTGATTTATGTATTATCTAGGTATTTAAACTTAAATTTGCCAATGAAGTAATCATTAAAATAATTGGCAACATAAAATGGTTTTGTGATGAATAAGCCATCAGATTCGATGAAAGATGAAGTTGGATTCATTTTTCTGCCCATAATTTCATTTAAAGTACTCCAAGTACATTCTTTATATCATTGATCTTGGCTTCATAATACAATTTATTTATATTTTTGTTGAGTTTTGTCACATAATTTCTCAATTTGCCGGTCAGATGTGCAGCCAGACTTATTAGCCACTCCTTTTGCCCCATCTCTTTCAACCATACAGTTTTTCAATTATTCATCAATCCATAGAGCCTTAACAGTTTTAAAAGTGAATTTCTTAACAGCTGCATGTTTATCAATAATTGGAAGAAGCAATTTCATAAATGCATCAAGTGCAGCATCTGGATGCTCCTTATTAATCACATCAGACCAACAAATATTTTTTACATCATCCACATAAGAGTCACAGCAAAATATTTTGTATGGTCTCTTATACAATATTTTAGGCCCAGCTTTTGGAACTTTCGCTTTCCTGGATAGAGCCACTATACTGTGATCACTGCATCCAATTGGTACGGATACAGCTTTAGAACAAAGTTCTACAGTATTAGTAAACATTTTATCAATACACATGGATGATCTTGTTCCTGTAGTGTTTGTAAACACCCTGGTAGGTTGATTAATAACCTGAACCAGATTACAGGCAGTGGTTACAGTAAGAAGCTTCCTCTTGAGCGGACAGCTTGATGAAAACCAGTCAATAATCAGGTCCCCCAAGAAAGTAGACCTCTCTGTTTACATCACATACTCTATCATGCATTTCACACACATTATTTAGATACTGACTGTTAGCACTTGGTGGCCTATAGCAACACCCCAAAAGAATAGACTTTAGATGAGACAGGTGAACATGCAACCATAGCACTTCAATAACACTTGACAGGAGATCTTGTCTAATCATTACAGAGATATGGCTCTGAATACACAGTATATAGCAACACCTCCCCCATAAGCATTCCTGTCTCTTCTATAGATGTTATATCCTTGTATTGCTACTGCTGTATCATCAAAGGAATGATCTAAGTGAGTCTCAGAAATGGCTAATATTTTAATGTTATCTGATGTTAGCAAGTTATTGATTTCATGAACCTTACTTCCAAGGCTACATGTTTTTATATGGGCTATTTTCATCCCTTTCCTGGGTAGCTTCTCAGATATAAACATAATATGGAAAATAACAAACAAAGCCAGTAAAAAAAAAAAATTCAGCAGTCCATTAATCAGTTGGTGTGTGTAAGTGTGTGTGCTGCGTGGTTGAGGTATGAACCCATAGGCATCCCTTCAAGGCTTTTGGGAGGGAGGGTGGACAATGAGCCTACAGTGAGGGAAAAAAGTATTTGATCCCCTGCTGATTTTGTACGTTTGCCCACTGACAAAGAAATGATCAGTCTATAATATTAATGGTAAGTTTACTTGAACAGTGAGAGACAGAATAACAAAAAAAAATCCAGAAAAATGCATGTCAAAAATGTTATAAATTGATTTGCATTTTAATGAGGGAAATAAGTATGTGACCCCCTCTCAATCAGAAAGATTTCTGGCTCCCAGGTGTCTTTTATACAGGTAACGAGCTGAGATTAGGAGCACACTCTTAAAGGGAGTGCTCCTAATCTCAGCTTGTTACCTGTATAAAAGACACCTGTCCACAGAAGCAATCAATCAATCAGATTCCAAACTCTCCACCATGGCCAAGACCAGAGAGCTCTCCAAGGATGTCAGGGACAAGATTGTAGACCTACACAAGGCTGGAATGGGCTACAAGACCATCGCCAAGCAGCTTGGTGAGAAGGTGACAACAGTTGGTGCGATTATTCGCAAATGGAAGAAACACAAAATAACTGTCAGTCTCCCTCGGCCTGGGGCTCCATGCAAGATTACACCTCATGGAGTTGTAATGATCATGAGAACAGTGAGGAATCAGCCCAGAACTACACGGGAGGATCTTGTCAATGATCTCAAGGCAGCTGGGACCATAGTCACCAAGAAAACAATTGGTAACACACTACGCCGTGAAGGACTGAAATCCTGCAGCGCCCGCAAGGTCCCCCTGCTCAAGAAAGCACATATACAGGGCCGTCTGAAATTTGCCAATGAACATCTGAATGATTCAGAGGAGAACTGGGTGAAAGTGTTGTGGTCAGATGAGACCAAAATCAAGCTCTTTGGCATCAACTCAACTTGCCGTGTTTGGAGGATTATCAAATCAAATCAAATCAAATTTTATTGGTCACATGCGCCGAATACAACAAGTGCAGACATTACAGTGAAATGCTTACTTACAGCCCTTAACCAACAGTGCGTTTATTTTAAACAAAAAAAGTAAGAATAAAACAACAACAAAAAAAAGTGTTGAGAAAAACAAAGAGCAGAAGTAAAATAAAGTGACAGTAGGGAGGCTATATATACAGGGGGGTAACGGTGCAGAGTCAATGTGCGGGGCACCGGCTAGTTGAGGTAGTTGAGGTAATATGTACATGTGGGTAGAGTTAAAGTGACTATGCATAAATACTTAACAGAGTAGCAGCAGCGTAAAAGGATGGGGTGGGGGGCAGTGCAAATAGTCCGGGTAGCCATGATTAGCTGTTCAGGAGTCTTATGGCTTGTGGGTAGAAGCTGTTGAGAAGTCTTTTGGACCTAGACTTGGCACTCCGGTACCGCTACCGGGCGGTAGCAGAGAGAACAGTCTATGACTAGGGTGGCTGGAGTCTTTGACAATTTTGAGGGCCTTCCTCTGACACCGCCTGGTATAGAGGTCTTGGATGGCAGGGAGCTTTGCCCCAGTGATGTACTGGGCCGTACGCACTACCCTCTGTAGTGCCTTGCGGTCAGAGGCCAAGCAGTTGCCATACCAGGCGGTGATGCAACCAGTCAGGATGCTCTCGATGGTGCAGCTGTAGAATTTTTTGAGGATCTGAGGACCCATGCCAAATCTTTTAGTCTCCTGAGGGGGAATAGGCTTTGTCGTGCCCTCTTCACGACTGTCTTGGTGTGCTTGGACCATGATAGTTCGTTGGTGATGTGGACACCAAGGAACTTGAAGCTCTCAACCTGTTCCACTACAGCCCGTCGATGAGAATGGGGGCGTGCTCAGTCCTCTTTTTTTCCTGTAGTCCACAATCATCTCCCTTTGTCTTGGTCACGTTGAGGGAGAGAGGTTGTTGTCCTGGCACCACACGGCCAGATCTCTGACCTCCTCCCTATAGGCTGTCTCATCGTTGTCGGTGATCAGGCCTACCACTGTTGTGTCGTCGGCAAACTTAATGATGGTGTTGGAGTCGTGCCTGGCCATGCAGTCATGGGTGAACAGAGAGTACAGGAGGGGACTGAGCACGCACCCTGAGGGGCCCCCGTGTTGAGGATCAGTGTGGCAGATGTGTTGTTACCTACCCTTACCACCTGGGGGGCGGCCCGTCAGGAAGTCCAGGATCCAGTTGCAGAGGGAGGTGTTTAGTCCCAGGATCCTTAGCTTAGTGATGAGCTTAGAGGGCACTATGGTGTTGAATGCTGAGCTGTAGTCAATGAATAGCATTCTCACGTAGGTGTTCCTCTTGTCCAGGTGGGGAAAGGGCAGTGTGGAGTGCGATAGAGATTGCATCATCTGTGGATCTGTTGGGGCGGTATGCAAATTGGAGTGGGTCTAGGGTTTCTGGGATTATGCTGTTGATGTGAGCCATGACCAGTCTTTCAAAGCACTTCATGGCTACAGACGTCAGTGCCACGGGTCGGTAGTCATTTAGGCAGGTTATCTTAGAGTTCTTGGGCACGGGGACTATGGTGGTCTGCTTGAAACATGTTGGTATTACAGACTCGGTCAGGGACATGTTGAAAATGTCAGTGAAGACACTTGCCAGTTGGTCAGCACATGCTCGGAGTACACGCCCTGGTAATCCGTCTGGCCCAGCGGCCTTGTGAATGTTGACTTGCTTAAAAGTCTTACTCACATCGCTACGGAGAGCGTGATCACATAGTCGTCCGGAACAGCTGGTGCTCTCATGCATGCTTCAGTGTTGCTTGCCTCGAGCGAGCATAGAAGTGGTTTAGCTCGTCTGGTAGGCTTGTGTCACTGGGCAGCTCGCGGCTGTGCTTCCCTTTGTAGTCTGTAATAGTTTTCAAGCCTTGCCACATCCGACGAGCGTCAGAGCCAGTGTAGTATGATTCAATCTTAGACCTGTATTGACTCTTTGCCTGTTTGATGGTTCGTCGGAGGTCATAGCGGGATTTCTTATAAGCTTCCGGGTTAGAGTCCCGTTCCTTGAAAGCGGCAGCTCTACCCTTTAGCTCAGTGCGGATGTTGCCTGTAATCCATGGCTTCTGGTTGGGGTATGTACGTACGGTCACTGTGGGGACGACATCATCGATGCACTTATTGATGAAGCCAGTGACTGATGTGGTGTACTCCTCAATGCTGTCTGAAGAATCCCGGAACATGTTCCAGTCTGTGCTAGCAAAACAGTCCTGTAGCTTGGCATCTGCGTCATCTGACCACTTTTTTATTAACCGAATCACTGGTGCTTCCTGCTTCAGTTTTTGCTTATAAGCAGGAATCAGGAGGATAGAGTTATGGTCAGATTTGCCAAATGGAGGGCGAGGGAGAGCTTTGTATGCGTCTCTGTGTGTGGAGTAAAGGTGGTCTAGAGTTTTTTTCCCTCTGGTTGCACATTTGACATGCTGGTAGAAATTAGGTAGAACGGATTTAAGTTTCCCTGCATTAAAGTCCCCGGCCACTAGGAGCGCTGCATCTGGATGAGCGTTTTCCTGTTGATTAATGGCCTTGTACAACTCGTTCAGTGCAATCTTAATGCCAGCATTGGTTTGTGGTGGTAAATAGACAGCTATGAAAAATATAGCTGAAAACTCTCTTGGTAAATAGTGTGGTCTACAGCTTATCATAAGATACTCTACCTCAGGCGAGCAAAACCTCGAGACTTCCTTAGTATTTGATTTTGTACACCAGCTGTTGTTTACAAATATACAGAGACCGCCACCCTTTGTCTTACCGGAGCCAGCCGTTCTGTCCTGCCGATGTAGCGTGTAGCCTGCTAGCTGAATGGTATCATTGTTGTCGTTCAGCCACGACTCCGTGAAACATAAGATATTACAGTTTTTAATGTCCCGTTGGTAGGATAACCGTAATCTTAAATCGTCAATTTTATTCTCAAAAGATTGAACGTTGGCTAATAGTATTGATGGGAGAGGCAGTTTACTCGCTCGCCGTCGGATCCTTACAAGGCATCCCGACCTACGTCCCACGATATCTCCGTCTCTTCCTCAGGCGAATGACGGGGATCTGGGCCTTGCCGGGTGTCTGTAGAATATCCTTCGCGTCCGACTCGTTGAAGAAAAAGTCTTCGTCCAATGCGAGGTGAGTAATCGCTGTCCTGATATCCAGAAGCTCTTTTTGGTTATAAGAGACGATGGCATAAACATTATGTACAAAATAAATTACAAATAACGCGGAAAAACACACATAATAGTACAATTGGTTAGAGGGCTGTAAAACGGCAGCCATCTTCTCCGGCGCTGTTAACGATTAGGAATGCTGCCTATGACCCCAAGAACACCATCCCACCGTCAAACATGGAGGTGGAAACATTATGCTTTGGGGGTGTTTTTCTGCTAAGGGGACAGGACAACTTCACCGCATCAAAGGGACGATGGACAGGGCCATGTACCATCACATCTTGGGTGAGAACCTCCTTCCCTCAGCCAGGGCATTGAAAATGGGTCGTGGATGGGTATTCCAGCATGACAGTGACCCAAAACACACGGCCAAGGCAACAAAGGAGTGGCTCAAGAGGAAGCACATTAAGGTCCTGGAGTGGCCTAGCCAGTCTCCAGACCTTAATCCCATAAAAAATCTGTGGAGGGAGCTGAAGGTTCGAGTTGCCAAACGTCAGGCTCAAAACCTTAATGACTTGGAGAAGATCTGCAAAGAGGAGTGGGACAAAATCCCTCCTGAGATGTGTGCAAACCTGGTGGCCAACTACAAGAAATGTCTGACCTCTGTGATTGCCAACAAGGGTTTTGCCACCAAGTACTAAGTCATGTTTTGCAGAGGGGTCAAATACTTATTTCCTTCATTAAAATGCAAATCAATTTATAACATGACTTAAGTAAAAGTGAAAGTCACCCAGTAAAATACTACTTGAGTAAAAGTCTAAAAGTATTTGGTTTTAAATATACTTAAGTATCAAAAGTAAATGTAATTGCTAAAATATACTTAAGTATCAAAAGTAAAAGTAAAAGTATAAATCATTTCACATTCCTTATATTAAGCAAACAAGATTTGCATGTTTATTTTTTTTATGGCTACCCACACTCAAACACTCAAACATAATTTACAAACAAAGCACTTGTGTTTAGTGAGTCCGCCAGATCAGAGGCAGTAGGGGTGACCAGGGATGTTATTTCAATAAGTGCATGAATAGGACCATTTTCCTGTCCTGCTAAGTATTCAAAATGTAACAAGTACTTTTGGCTATCAGAGAAAATGTATGAAGTAAAAAGTTCATTATTTTCTTTAGGAATGTAGTGAAGTCAAAATAAAAGTTGTCAAAAAATATAAATAGTAAAGTACAGATACCCCAAAAAACTACTTAAGTAGTACTTTAAAGTATTTTTACTTAACTACTTTACACCACTGCGCTGTTACTCCTCGCATTTCCAGACAAGGCAGGTCTCAGGAAAGATGGAAACAGTAATAAACCGCAGGGATCTAGACAGTCACTAGCCCGGAACAATCCACAGTCCCAGCCACAAGCATAACCGCGTTTTGGGCTGCGTTCAAGTCCTCAAGGAAACCCCGCTAGCTTGATAGGCAGCTAACAGTGGCAGTTAGGCTAACTGCTACGCCAAGCAGCTCATCAGACCCTTGGTCGGCAGGATCCCTGGACAGATAGCAGCGGTTCCAGCAACTGATGTGAACCACGTTGCGGGATCCAAACTCAAAAGGTAGCTAGCTAGTAACCAAACTTTTTCAACAGAACACTTTTTCTGAGACATTCCAAACTTTCCAAAACAACAAATCGAGCTCTCCCTCGTTCCGCGTTCAACAGGAAGTGATGAAGCCTGAATAGTGAGGTGATTTCCAACAGTCAAAGTCCTGCAATAAGAGCTATGACTCTAATATTTGTGTACACGCTTCACAGTTTTATTCTCTTGGTGTCACTGAGTAGGCTGATACCACAGATGTAGTGCTGCGTAGCACTTTACTTGACACCTAGCTTCATTACATGTTATGACATGGTCATAACCATAATATGTCATAACAGCTGACATAACTTACGTTATTTTATGGCTGGTTATGACACCTACATAACAGTGTTAAAACCCACGTTCATTCAAATAGATTTTTTCCCTACCAAGAAGTTTCCTTTCGTTTGAAAGTTGGTTTCTTAAATCCTTGGTTGTTGCTTTAATGAATTCTTTAGTCATGTTTTTTTCATAATATATATATATTTTTAACTTGCATTCATCCCAGTCATAATCAACTGTCACGCCCTGACTCTAGGACTCGTATTTGTTGAGTCAGTGTGTGTATTTTCTGTGTTGTGTTGTGCTATGCTATGTTGATTGTCTATGGTTAGATCTAGTATGTGTAGATCTATGTTGGCCTGTGTGGTTCCCAATCAGAGGCAGCTGTTGCTCGTTGTCTCTGATTGGGGACCATACTTAGGCAGCCTTTTGGCACCTGTTAGTTGTGGGATCTTGTTCCGTGTTATGGTATGTTTGTGTGCTACCTTGGACTTCACATTTCGTTTGTTGTTTTTGTCGTGTGTTTATTCGTTTAATAAACATGTTTGCTTATCACGCTGCGCCTTGGTCCATCCCGTCTATAAACGAACGTGACATCAACAAAGCATTGGGGTAGGTCAATGTCTGCACAATTACAATTATAATTTAATATGGTCAATTTCAGAAAATGTTATGTAACATAAAAATACTGTTGACAAGTAGCCTATGGTGTATTGGAATATTTTGCCTTGTGTGGTAGGTTTTGAGACTTATGCTTTCGGAAAGTATTCAGACCCCATTACTTTTTCCACATGTTGTTACGTTACAGCCTTATTCTAAAATTGATTAAATTGTATTTTTCCCTCATCAATCTACACACAATACCCAATAATGACAAAACAAAAACAGGTTTTTAGACAAATAACTGAAATATTACATAAGTATTCAGACCCTTTACTCAGTACTTTGTTGAAGCACCTTTGGCAGCGATTACAGCCTCGAGTCTTCTTGGGTATGACGCTGCAAGTTCGGCACACCTGTATTTGGGGAGTTTCTCCAATTCTTCTCTGCAGATCCTCTCAAGCTCTGTCAGGTTGGATGGGGAGCGTCGCTGTACTACTATTTTCAGATCTCTCCAGAAATGTTCGATCGGGTTCAAGTCGGGCTCTGGCTGGGCCACTCAAGGACATTAAGAGACTTGTCCCGAAGCTACTCCTACGTTGTCTTGGCTGTGTGCTTAGAGTCGTTGTCCTGTTGGAAGGTGAACCTTCGGCCCAGTCTGAGGTCCTGAGCGCACTGGATCAGGTTTTCATCAAGGATCTCTCTGTACTTTGCTCCGTACATCAGCATGATGCTGCCACCACGATGCTTCACTGTAGGGATGGTGCTAGGTTTCCTCCAGACGTGACGCTTGGCATTCAGGCCAAAGAGTTCCATCTTGGTTTCATCAGACCAGAGCATCTTGTTTCTCATGGTCTGAGAGTCTTTAGGTGCCTTTTGGCAAACTCCAAGCGGGCTGTCAAGTGACTTTTACTGAGGAGTGGCTTCCATCTGGCCACTACCATAAAGGCCTGATTGGTGGAGTACTAAAGAGAGTGTTGTCCTTCTGGAAGGTTCTCCCATCTCCACAGAGGAACTCTAGAGCTCTGTCAGAGTGACCATTGGGTTCTTGGTCACCTCACTGACCAAGGCCCTTCTCCCCCGATTGCTCAGTTTGGCCGGGCAGCCAGCTCTAGGAATAGTCTTGGTGCTTCCAAACTTCTTCCATTTAGGAATGATTGAGGCCGCTGTGTTCTTGGGGACCTTCAATAATGCAGATATTTTCTTGTACCCTTCCCCAGATCTGTGCCTTGACACAATCCTTTCTCGGAGCTCTAGTGACAATTCCTTCGACCTCAAGGCTTGGTTTTTGCTCTGACATGCACTGTCAACTGTGGGACCTTGAGAAAGTATTCACCCCCCTTGGCGTTTTTCCTATTTTGTTGCCTTACAACCTGGAATTAAAATGGATTATTTTTTTTTGGGGGGGTTGTATCATTTGATTTACACAACATGCCTACCACTTTGAAGATGCAAAATAATTTTTTTGTGAAACAAACAAGAAATAAGACAAAAAAACAGAAAACTTGAGCGTGCATAACCATTCACCCAACCAAAGTCAATACTTTGTAGAGCCACCCTTTGCAGCAATTACAGCTGCAAGTCTCTTGGGGTATGTCTCTATAAGCTTGGCACATCTAGCCACTGGGATTTTTGCCCATTCTTCAAGGCAAAACTGCTCCAGCTTTTTCAAGTTGGATGGGTTCCGCTGGTGTACAGCAATCTTTAAGTCATACCACAGATTCTCAATTGGATTGAGAAGGCCATTCCAAGACATTTAAATGTTTCCCCTTAAACCACTCGAGTGTTGCTTCAGCAGTATGCTTAGAGTCATTGTCCTGCTGGAAGGTGAACCTCTGTCCCAGTCTCAAATCTCTGGAAGACTGAAACAGGTTTCCCTCAAGAATTTCCCTGTATTTAGCGCCATCCATCATTCCTTCAATTCTGACCAGTTTCCCAGTACCTGCCAATGAAAAACATCCCCACAGCATGATGCTGCCACCACCATGCTTCACTGTGGGGATGGTGTTCTCGGGGTGTTGAGAGGTGTTCGGTTTGCGCCAGACATAGCGTTTTCCTTGATTGCCAAAATGCTCAATTTTAGTCATATCTGACCAGAGTACCTTCTTCCATATGTTTGGGGAGTCTCCCACATGGCTTTTGGCGAACACCAAACGTGTTTGCTTATTTTTTTCTTTAAGCAATGACTTTTTTCTGGCCACTCTTCCGTAAAGCTCAGCTCTGTGGAGTGTACGGCTTAAAGTGGTCCTTTGGACAGATACTCCAATCTCCGCTGTGGAGCTTTGCAGCTCCTCCAGGGTTATCTTTGGTCTCTTTGTTGCCTCTCTGATTAATGCCCTCCTTGCCTGGTCTGTGAGTTTTGGTGGGCGGCCCTCTCTTGGCAGGTTTGTTGTGGTGCCATATTCTTTCAATTTTTTATAATGGATTTAATGGTGCTCCGTGGGATGTTCAAAGTTTCTGATATTTGTTTATAACCCACCCCTGATCTGTACTTCTCCACAACTTTGTCCCTGACCTGTTTGGAGACCTCCTTGGTCTTCATGGTGCCGCTTGCTTGGTGGTGCCCCTTGCTTAGTGGTGTTGCAGACTCTGGGGCCTTTCAGAACAGGTGTATATATACTGAGATCAAGTGACAGATCATGTGACACTTAGATTGCACACAGGTGGACTTTATTTAACTAATTATGTGACTTCTGAAGGTAATTGGTTGCACCAGATCTTATTTAGGGGCTTCATAGCAAATGGGGTGAATTCATATGCACGCACCGCTTTTACGTAATTTTTTTTCATTTCACTTTACCAATTTTGACTATTTTGTGTATGACCATTACATGAAAACAAAAATCCAGGTTTGTGCCTTTCCAAATCATGTCCAATCAATTGAATTTACCACAGGTCTACTCCAATCAAGTTGTAGAAACATCTCAAGGAATATCACTGGAAACAGGATGCACCTGAGCTCAATTTTGAGTCTCATAGCAAAGGGTCTGAATACTTATGTAAATAAGCTATTTCTGATGTAATTGTTTTATAAATGTTCAAAAATGTCAAAAAAACTGTTTTCGCTTTGTCATTATGGGGTATTGTGTGTAGATTGCTGAGGATTTTTTATTTACAGTGAGTATTTGATCCTCTGCTGATTTTGTACGTTTGCCCACTGACAAAGACATGATCAGTCTATCATTTTAATAGTAGGTTTATTTGAACAGTGAGAGACAGAATAACAACAAAAAAATCCAGAAAAATGCATGTCAAAAATGTTGTATTTGCATTTTAATGAGGGAAATAAGTATTTGACCCCTCTGCAAAACATGACTTAGTACTTGGTGGCAAAACCGTTGTTGGCAATCACAGAGGTCAGACGTTTCTTGTAGTTGGCCACCAGGTTTGCATCAAGTAGGCTATTAATCTATATGCCATTGTAGGCTACTGTAGCCTACCACTTGATACAATAAATATGTTTAAATTACGATATCACTGGAGTCATTGCAAATCAATTTGTGCCACTTGTGTAGCCTACCTGGAGATGGCAAATTGATTTAATAAATAGCTTATAACTTCAGTTTGTTGTTGTAGCCTTGTGTTATTATGCAATTATTAATGGCCATGTTTAGTTAATTAAATTGGAAGTTATAAAATTGTGAACATGGTCACAGGTCTATCGCATATGTATCATTCTCCACATTTTAATGTCTGTTTCATTGTGGACTTTTTCCTGAAATGAGATTTGTATTTATTATGAATGTTATAAATTGATTTGCATTTGAATGAGGGAAATTAGTATTTGACCCCTCTGCAAAACATGACTTAGTACTTGGTGGCAAAACCGTTGTTGGCAATCACAGAGGTCAGACGTTTCTTGTAGTTGGCCACCAGGTTTGCACACATCTCAGGAGGGATTTTGTCCCACTCCTCTTTGCAGATCTTCTCCAAGTCATTAAGGTTTCGAGCCTGACGTTTGGCAACTCGAACCTTCAGCTCCCTCCACAGATTTTCTATGGGATTAATGTCTGGAGACTGGCTAGGCCACTCCAGGACCTTAATGTGCTTCTTCTTGAGCCACTCCTTTGTTGCCTTGGCCGTGTGTTTTGGGTCATTGTCATGCTGGAATACCCATCCACGACCCATTTTCAATGCCCTGGCTGAGGGAAGGAGGTTCTCACCCAAGATTTGACGGTACATGGCCCTGTCCATCGTCCCTTTGATGTGGTGAAGTTGTCCTGTCCCCTTAGCAGAAAAACACCCCCAAAGCATAATGTTTCCACCTCCATGTTTGACGATGGGGATGGTGTTCTTGGGGTCATAGGCAGCATTCCTCCTCCTCCAAACATGGCGAGTTGAGTTGATGGCAAAGAGCTCGATTTTGGTCTCATCTGACCACAACACTTTCACCCAGTTCTCCTCTGAATCATTCAGATGTTCATTGGCAAACTTCAGACGGGCCTGTATATGTGCTTTCTTGAGCAGGGGGACCTTGCGGGCGCTGCAGGATTTCAGTCCTTCACGGCGTAGTGTGTTACCAATTGTTTTCTTGGTGACTATGGTCCCAGCTGCCTTGAGATCATTGACAAGATCCTCCCGTGTAGTTCTGGGCTGATTCCTCACCGTTCTCATGATCATTGCAACTCCACGAGGTGTAACCTTGCATGGAGCCCCAGGCCGAGGGAGACTGACAGTTATTTTGTGTTTCTTCCATTTGCGAATAATCGCACCAACTGTTGTCACCTTCTCACCAAGCTGCTTGGCGATGGCCTTGTAGCCCATTCCAGCCTTGTGTAGGTTTACAATATTGTCCCTGACATCCTTGGAGAGCTCTTTGTGCTTGGCCATGGTGGAGAGTTTAGAATCTGATTGATTGATTGCTTCTGTGGACAGGTGTCTTTTATACAGGTAACAAGCTGAGATTAGGAGCACTCCCTTTAAGATTGTGCTCCTAATCTCAGCTTGTTACCTGTATAAAAGACACCTGGGAGCCAGAAATCTTTCTGATTGAGAGGGGGTCAAATACTTATTTCCCTCATTAAAATGCAAATCAATTTATAACATTTTTGACATGCGTTTTTCTGGTTTTTTTTTTGTTATTCTGTCTCTCACTGTTCAAATAAACCTACCATTAAAATTATAGACTGATCATGTCTTTGTCAGTGGGCAAATGTACAAAATCAGCAGGGGATCAAATACTTTTTTCCCTCACTGTATTTAATCCATTTTAGAATAAGGCTGTAACGTAACAAAATGTGTAAAAAGTCAAGGGGTCTGAATACTTTCCGAAGGCACTATATGTGCTACACATTATTGTTTGGCTGGTGCTATTATGAAACATGGCCTTTAAATGTTGTACACTGTTCTGTCATACTGAATGCAGTCCAGGCATATGCAATCGAGCAACGCGCTCTGGCATTGATCAACCAATGGTGTGTTAGATACACATACGTTTGCTTGACACCCCTTCATTATCATATTGGAGGAAGAAATACATAAAAATAAATGAAGAAATAATATAAATGAAAGAAAGTGCGAATAATTATTTATCTATTTATTTGTGCATTCATTCATTCATTTATTTATTTATCTATTTATGTGTGCATTTATTTATTTGTTTATTTCTAATTACGGCAGATTTGGTCCTCCATAACGGAGTGTGATGACATAGTCGTCTCCGGAACAGCTGTTGTTCTCAGTGGTGCTTGCCTCTCAGTACAGAACAGTAGAACACACTAGAGTAGAGTACAGTATAATGCACTGTATTGTACTGTACTGAACATATCTACTTGACTGTATCGTACTGAACTCTACTCTGCTGTGCTGTGCTCTACTGTGCTGTACTGTGATGTCCAAACTTGTGAAACACAGACGTCTATGATTGTTTCCGATTTGGTCTGGTCCAGACCAACCAAATGTGGTCTTGTTTGGGGGCGGAGGTCATTACAATAATAGCCAGTGTGTAGAATAATACCCAAATATGCAAAAGAAGGATATTGCATATTTTTATCTTTGTGTACCTATTCAGGATACATCACCATGAAGAGGATGATATTCATATCCATAATTATGCATTTCTGTATAGTACATTTCAGGGACCCATGATGTAATTCCGTTACCGTAATTCCGTTACCCGTTGTAAATCCACTTCACCTACTGTAGCTCAATAACCTAAATAGTTGTTTTTCAGACTCAAGGTGTCATGCCATAGCTGACACCCCATTCCTTCTGCAGACATCTTTGAATCTTAATTCGGAGCAAATATTTAAGAGTTTTTGGAAAACATGGTCAATAAAAATCTGAGGGAGATTTTACCGTAGTTCTGTTACCAAAGTTTGCATCTGCGCAGTCCTTCCAGTAAATGTGTTTTTGTGAAATGTTCTGTGTAAATTGTTCAAAGTCCTTGTGCATAGAGTTGTATGGCTTGTTACACTTTGAAATCAATGGTTTTGGTTTGGCATACATTTCAAAGTGAAAAATATGAGTCAAAGCGTAATTCCGGTTTCGTGGAAATGCCCAATCTCAGCCATAAACACATCCATACTGACTCCTCGCACACACACTCACATCCAATCATTATATAAGCTGCTGTTACTCTGTTTATCATATATCCTAATGCCTAGTCACTTTACACCTATACATATCTACCTCTCCCACTCCAGTATCCCTGCACATTGTAAATATGGTATTGGCACTGACCCTGGAACTAACCCTGTATATAGCTTACTTACTTTATTGTGTTTTTCTTATTTCTATTGGTCATGTGTTTTTGTTCTACTTTACTTTCTTTTATAGTACTACTGATATTTATAACTGCATTGTTGGGAAAGAGTTTGCAAGAAAGGCATGTCAGTGTACTTGTGCATGTGACAATAAAACTTGAAACTTGAAAAATACTGTTTTACCCATTATAACAAGTTAATTGAAATTCCACGAAAAACACTGCTATCTCAATCCTAATAGGGTGTATTTATTTGATTAATAGCCAGACTATATTAATGGAGGTTTTCAATAATTAAGAGTTAATTACTGGCTAATTAGAATCTCATTAAAACCAATCAATATTAAAGACTTTCTCCATTAAGTCCACATACAGTGAAGTCGGAAGTTTACATCTTAGCCAAATACATTTAAACTCAGTTTTTCACAATTCCTGACATTTAATCCTAATAAAAATTCCCTGTCTTAGGTCAGTTAGGATCACCACTTTATTTTAAGAATGTGAAATGTCAGAATAATAGTAGAGAGAATGATTTATTTCAGCTTTTATTTCTTTCATCACATTCCCAGTGGGTCAGAAGTTTACATAGACTCAATTAGTATTTGGTAGTATTGCCTTTAAATTGTTTCACTTGGGTCAAACGTTTCGGTTAGCCTTCCACAAGCTTCCCACAATAAGTTGGGTGAATTTTGGCCAATTCCCCCTGACAGAGCTGGTGTAACTGAGTCAGGTTTGTAGGCCTCCTTGCTCGCATACGCTTTTTCAGTTCTGCCCACAAATGTTCTATAGGTTTGAGGTCAGGGCTTTGTGATGGCCACTCCAATACCTTGACTTTGTTGTCCTTAACCATTTTGCCACAACTTTGGAAGTATGCTTGGGGTCTTTGTCCATTTGGAAGACCCATTTGCGACCAAGCTTTAACTTCCTGACTGATGTCTTGAGATCTCATGATGCCATCTATTTCGTGAAGTGCACCAGTCCCTCCTGCAGCAAAGCACCCCCACAGCATGATGCTGCCACCCCTATGCTTCACGGTTGGGATGGTGTTCTTCGGCTTGCAAGCGACCCCCTTTTTCCTCCAAACATAACGATGGTCATTATGGCCATACAGTTCTATTTTTGTTTCATCACGTTTAGGTCATTTAGCAGACGCTCTTATCCAGAGCGACTTACAAATTGGTGCATTCACCTTATAGCCAGTGGGATAACCACTTTACAATGTTTTTTTTTTTTTTATTTTTTTTTTTTTTGGGTGGGGTGGGGTAAGGGGGGGTAGAAGGATTACTTTATCCTATCCCAGGCATTCCTTAAAGAGGTGGGGTTTCAAGTGTCTCCGGAAGGTGGTGAGTGACTCCGCTGTCCTGGCGTCGTGAGGGAGCTTGTTCCACCATTGGGGTGCCAGAGCAGCGAACAGTTTTGACTGGGCTGAGTGGGAACTGTGCTTCCGCAGAGGTAGGGGGGCCAGCAGGCCAGAGGTGGATGAACACAATGCCCTCATTTGGGTGTAGGGACTGATCAGAGCCTGAAGGTACGGAGGTGCCGTTCCCCTCACAGCTCCATAGGCAAGCACCATGGTCTTGTAGCAGATGCAAGCTTCAACTGGAAGCCAGTGGAGTGTGCGGAGGAGCGGGGTGACGTGAGAGAACTTGGGAAGGTTGAACACCAGACGGGCTGCGGCATTCTGGATGAGTTGTAGGGCTTTAATGGCACAGGCAGGGAGCCCAGCCAACAGCGAGTTGCAGTAATCCAGACGGGAGATGACAAGTGCCTGGATTAGGACCTGCGCCGCTTCCTGTGTAAGGCAGGGTCGTACTCTCCGAATGTTGTAGAGCATGAACCTACAGGATCGGGTCACCGCCTTGATGTTAGCGGAGAACGACAGGGTGTTGTCCAGGGTCACGCCAAGGCTCTTCGCACTCTGGGAGGAGGACACAACGGAGTTGTCAACCGTGATGGCGGGATCATGGAACGGGCAGTCCTTCCCCGGGAGGAAGAGCAGCTCCGTCTTGCCAAGGTTCAGCTTGAGGTGGTGATCCGGCATCCACACTGATATGTCTGCCAGACATGCAGAGATGCGATTCGCCACCTGGTTATCAGAAGGGGGAAAGGAGAAGATTAGTTGTGTGTCGTCTGCGTAGCAATGATAGGAGAGACCATGTGAGGATATGACAGAGCCAAGTGACTTGGTGTATAGGGAGAATAGGAGAGGGCCTAGAACTGAGCCCTGGGCGACACCAGTGGTGAGAGCACGTGGTGCGGAGACAGCTTCTCGCCATGCCACTTGGTAGGTGCGACCGGTCAGGTAGGACGCAATCCAAGAGTGAGCCGCGCTGGAGATGCCCAGCTCGGAGAGGGTGGAGAGGAGGATCTGATGGTTCACAGTATCAAAGGCAGAAGACAGGTCTAGAAGGACAAGAGCAGAGGAGAGAGAGTTAGCTTTAGCAGTGTGGAGAGCCTCCGTGACACAGAGAAGAGCAGTCTCAGTTGAATGACCAGTCTTGAAACCTGACTGGTTTGGATCAAGAAGGTCATTCTGAGAGAGATAGCAAGAGAGTTGGCTAAAGACGGCACGCTCAAGAGTTTTGGAGAGAAAAGAAAGAAGGGATACTGGTCTGTAGTTGTTGACATCAGAGGGATCGAGTGTTGGTTTTTTAAGAAGGGGTGCAACTCTCGCTCTCTTGAAGACGGAAGGGACGTAGCCAGCGGTCAAGGATGAGTTGATGAGCGAGGTTGGGTAAGGGAGAAGGTCACCGGAGATGGTCTGGAGAAGAGAGGAGGGGATAGGGTCAAGCGGCAGGTTGTTGGGCGGCCGGCCGTCACAAGTCGCAAGATTTTATCTGGAGAGAGAGGGGAGAAAGAAGTCAAAGCTTAGGGTAGGGCAGTGTGAGCAGGACCAGCAGTGTCATTCGACTTAACAAACGAGGATTGGATGTCGTCAACCTTCTTTTCAAAATGGTTGACGAAGTCATCCACAGAGAGGGAGGAGGGGGGTTGGGGGAGGAGGATTCAGCAGGGAGGAGAAGGTGGCAAAGAGCTTCCTAGGGTTAGAGGCAGATGCTTGGAATTTAGAGTGGTAGAAAGTGGCTTTAGCAGCAGAAACGGAGGAAGAGAATGTAGAGAGGAGGGAGAACAGCATCTAGTAAAGATGAGGTCAAGCGTATTGCCTGCCTTGTGAGTAGGGGGGGACGGTGAGAGGGTGAGGTCAAAAGAGGAGAGGAGTGGAAAGGAGGCAGAGAGAAATGAGTCAAAGGTAGACGTAGGGAGGTTGAAGTCCCCCAGAACTGTGAGGGGTAGCCATCCTCAGGAAATGAACTTATCAAGGCGTCAAGCTCATTGATGAACTCTCCAAGGGAACCTGGAGGGCGATAAATGACAAGGATGTTAAGCTTAAATGGGCTAGTGACTGTGACAGCATGGAATTCAAATGAGGAGATAGACAGATGGGTCAGGGGAAAAATAGAGAATGTCCACTTGGGAGAGATGAGGATTCCTGTGCCACCACCCCGCTGACCAGATGCTCTCGGGGTATGCGAGAACACATGGTCAGACGAGGAGAGAGCAGTAGGAGTAGCAGTGTTTTCAGTGGTAATCCATGTTTCCGTCAGCGCCAAGAAGTCGAGGGACTGGAGGGTAGCATAGGCTGAGATGAACTCTGCCTTGTTGGCAGCAGAACGGCAGTTCCAGAGGCTGCCTGAGACCTGGAACTCCACGTGGTTGGTGCGTGCAGGGACCACCAGGTTAGAGAGGCAGCAGCCACGCGGTGTGAGGCGTTTGTATAGCCTGTGCGGAGAGGAGAGAACAGGGATAGACAGAGGCATAGTTGACAGGCTACAGAAAATGGCTACAATAATGCAAAGGAGATCGGAATGAAATGAACTAAACATCTGGGAAAGGAGAGAGCGGGGCCTCCCTCACCACAACACCCAAATATAACTCTCCCAACTTCCACCTCAGAAACTATAATTGTTGTAAACTACAGCGGTTCAATGTTTTCTAGGAATAGACTAACTTAGTTTATTCAGCTAGCTAACTTGGTACAGTATTCTTCCGTGAAAACCGTCCAGGGCACCTAGTCATAAGACGCCACAGCCAGCTAGCATGCCGGACTCCAACAACACGGTTTAGCACCAATACTCGGCCACAACAAACCACCAGTGTGTCAACACGCCAAGCAGATCATTCATGTCCATGTCTAACGTTGTGGGTTAGTCCCGACAGCTTGAGCGAGTCCGTCGTCAACTTATTCAGCCAGTTAGTTAGCTAGAATAGTTAGCATACTAGCTAGCCATTGCTTTCAGACAAAGAAGAAACCCCTCCTTTCACGGCACGAACACACAGAGAGAACCAAGCTAACGTTAACTAGTCACCCATGTCCCGAATTCCCTTGAAAGACTCTGGCAACCAATATGTAAAAACAAAACACAAATGTAGGTTATAACTTACCCCTAGCACCTAGTTAGCTAGCCAAGTGCAAAGCTAGCCACTGAATTGACTCAGCTAGTTCGCGTCTGTTCGCTAGGTCGTTCCAGCTATTGTTTACTAGTAGCTATCCAGGTATCAACAAGCTAGCTAAATTTCAAGCACAGTAGCCACTTACTACCTAATGTAAACGCTTCAGACAATGAGGTTAGAAAACAGCTGAATGGTAGGCATTATTGTATGTAATTATTGTAGGCAGCCAGCTGGCGTAATTACAGGCACTCTCAGGCGTGAAACAACTATCCACCGTTGCTAATAGTTGCCAGTAGCTACCCGCTAGCTAGTCCAGGTAGTGGGTTAGCTAGCTAGCTTCGTGCTTCACCGGGCTCAGCCGAATACAATACTAACCTACAATAATTACATACAACAACCCACGATAACTACCTACAATACCTAACTACAATCTAAATACATAGTTTAAGCTTTACTCGACAAAGCCCAAACTATGTATAAAGCCAAGCTTACCTCCCGCCAGAGAGAGACACAACCTCACCCGACGACCTCCCACAGTGCATCAGACCAGAAGACATTTCTCCAAAAAGTACGATCTTTGTTCCCATGTGCAGTTGCAAACCGTAGTCTGGCTTTTTTTATGGCGGTTTTGGAGCAGTGGCTTCTTCCTTGCTGAGTGGCCTTTCAGGTTATGTCGATATAGTACTCGTTTACTGTGGATATAGACACTTTTGTACCTGTTTCCTCCAGCATCTTCACAAGGTCCTTTGCTGTTGTTCTGGGATTGATTTGCACTTTTCGCATTAAAGTACGTTCATCTCTAGGAGACAAAATGCGTCTCCTTCCTGAGCGGTATGACGGCTGCGTGGTCCCATGGTGTTTATACTTGCGTACTATTGTTTGTACAGATGAACATGGTACCTTCAGGCGTTTGGAAATTGCTCCCAAGGATGAACAAGACTTGTGGAGGTCTACAATTTTTTTTCTGAGGTCTTGGCTGATTTTGATTTTCCCATGATGTCAAGCAAATTGGCACTGAGTTTGAAGGTAGGCCTTGAAATACATCCACAGGTACACCTCCAATTGACTTAAATTATGTAAATTAGCCTATCAGAAGCTTCTAAAGCCATGACATCATTTTCTGGAATTTTCCAAGCTGTTTAAAGGCACAGTCAACTCCTTTTCTTTTCCTTTTCACATATTCTCGATGCCATACAATCTTGCGCTAGCTGACTAATAACTCAATATGAAAGTCTTTCAGAAAGAATACTTTTCAGCAGTGAAGGGGGTCCATTCATGCCCTTAGCTTAGCCTGTCTGTCTTTCTCCTTGGTCCATTACTTATTACCAATGACCGCGTGGCCACGCACATCTCCAACTCCATCATCAAGTTTGCTGATGACACAACAGTGCCTGATTACCAACAACAATGAAACAGCCTACAGGGAAGGAGGTGAGAGCCTCTCCCTCAACACAACGAAGGAGCTGATCGTGGACTACAGGAGAGAGCAAAGAGAGCGCTCCACATCGTCGGGGCCGCAGTGGAGAGGGTCAAAAGCTTCAGGTTCCTCGGCATGCACATCACTGACAACCTGAAACGGTCCCTTCACACAGACAGCGTGGTGAAGGAGGCTGAAGAAATTTGGCTTGGCCCCCACAAACTTCTACAGATGCACCTTTGAGAGCATCCTGTCGGGCTGTATCACCGCCTGTTTTGGCAATTGCACCATCCACAACAGCAGGGCTCTCCAGAGGGTGGTGCGGTCAGCCCAACACATCACCGGGGGCACACTGCCTGCCCTCCAGGACATCTACAGCACTCAGTGTCACAGGAAGGCCAAGAAGATCATCAAGGACCGTAGCCACCTGAGCCATAGCCTGTTCACCCCTCTACCATCTACAAGTCGGAGACAGTACAGGTGCATCAAAGCTGGGACCGAGAGACTGAGAAACAGCTTCTATCTCTAGGCCATGCGACTGTTAAACATTCACCACTAGCCGGCCTCCGCCCAGTACCCTACCCTGAACCTTAGAGACTGCTGACCTATGTACATAGTCATTGAACACTGGTCACTTTAGTAATGTTTACATACTTTTTCACCTACTTTATATGTTTTATTTTTATTTCACCTTTATTTAACCAGGTAAGCCAGTTGAGAACAAGTTCTCATTTACAACTGCGACCTGGCCAAGATAAAGCAAAGCAGTGCGATAAAAACAACAACAACACAGAGTTACACATAGGATAAAACAAAACATACAGTCAATAACACAATATAAATTCTATATACAGTGTGTGCAAATGTAGTAAGTTATGGAGGTAAGGCAATAAATAGGCCATAGTGCAAAATAATTACAATTTAGTATTAACACTGGAATGATAGATGTGCAGAAGATGATGTGCAAATAGAGATACTGGGGTGCAAATGAGCAAAATAAATAACAATATGGGGATGAAGTAGTTGGGTGGGCTAATTACAGATGGGCTGTGTACAGGTGCAGTGATCGGTAAGCTGCTCTGACAACTGATGCTTAAAGTTAGTGAGGGAGATAAGAGTCTCCAGCTTCAGAGATTTTTGCAGTTCGTTCCAGTCATTAGCAGCAGAGAACTGGAAGGAATGGGTGTTGCTATGGTGACCAATGAGCTAAGATAAGGCAGGGATTTGCCTAGCAGTGATTTATAGATGACCTGGAGCCAGTGGGTTTGGCGACGAATATGTAGTGAGGGCCAGCCAATGAGAGCGTACAGGTCACAATGGTGGGTAGTATATGGGGCTTTGGTGACAAAACGGATGGCACTGTGATAGACTACATCCAATTTGCTGAGTAGAGTGTTGGAGGCTAATTTGTAAATGGCATCGCCGAAGTCAAGGATCAGTAGGATAGTCAGTTTTACGAGGGCATGTTTGGCAGCATGATTGAAGGAGGCTTTGTTGCGAAATAGGAAGCCGATTCTAGATTTAACTTTGGATTGGAGATGCTTAATGTGAGTCTGGAAGGAGAGTTTACGGTCTAACCAGACACCTAGGTATTTGTAGTTGTCCACATATTCTAAGTCAGACCCGCCGAGAGTAGTAATTCTAGTCGGGCAGGCGGGTGCAAGCAGCGTTCGATTGAAGAGCATGCATTTAGTTTTACTAGCGTTTAAGAGCAGTTGGAGGCAAGGAAGGAGTGTTGTATGGCATTGAAGCTCGTTTGGAGGTTTGTTAACACAGTGTCCAATGAAGGGCCAGATGTATACAAAATGGTGTCGTCTGCATAGAGGTGGATCTGAGAGTCACCAGCAGCAAGAGCGACATCATTGATATACACAGAGAATAGAGTCGGCCCGAGAATTGAACCCTGTGGCACCCCCATAGAGACAGCCAGAGGTCCAGACAACAGGCCCTCATATGTTTTCATATCTGGTGCCGCAGTCCACACAGCTCGAGTTACATTTTCTCATCTAATTTTAGTGGCTGTTTCGTCAAACACTAGCTTGCTAACTCCCCCGAAGCAGAATGGAGAAAGCAAAGAACCATGGCCCCACGGCTGCGACAGTCATTCTCTAGGCTCTTTAGAGGAGGAAAGGAGTCAGACTGTTGACTTCATTTCCGAGGTCTGCTCACACTCTCTTTACTCTCTCTTTCTTCCTGTTTGTGTACTTGTCCTTCTCACTATCTCTGTGGGGTGTCACAGTAACCCATCAGAGCTGGTGACCACTCTGGTGTCATGTCAGTCATGGACGGTAACCACGGCTAGCTACAACCTTTTCATACTGGTCCTTTGCTTTGTGTATCAAACTGATAGTCTTCCAGAATGAAATATTCTAGTAAGAGATACACAAATATCCATAATGAAGAGCATGTAGATTATGCTCTTGCTACAAGAAGTCAACAGATGTGTTTTTATTGTATGCCTAACCAAATGTCATTACCCATTAGGAGTAGGAGACAGTGAGTGTGATTTCATCCATTTATTTTCAATGGGTCAGTCACTGTACAAAGTTTTTACTTCTAATCAACCTCTTGACATACTTTAAGACTGAGATAGAGTATGCAATCTGAATATTAAAATCACCTGTGAAGCATAAGTGTCTTTTTTTCTGCTTCTGCTATTTAAACAGCTCTCAAAAGCCAGCAGTTCACAAGGAGGTCAACCTTGAAGAGACAGTCTGTGATTTATTTGGTTCACAGGAGGGGAGGAGTGGGGCGAGCCAGCACCCAATCCAGAACGGGATGTTTTGGCAGCCTACATGTTTGGTGCCCCTGCTGTGACAAGCCAAGGGAAGTCATGTTGTAAAACCTTAGCCAAGGTGCTTTTAGAAATGAACCAAGGACACGCAGGTTTCAAGCTCAATAGAACACGGTGCCTCCAGATCCGACTTCGCATCCCACTGAGCCAATTAGCTGTGCATCACCGGATCTGGCATGTAGGTCTTTTGCATATCAAACCCAGTAGCCACAAATCAAATGTGACATCGAATAAAGAAACACTCCAATGTTTATTTAGAGAGACCCCCCACCTTCGGTGTCCACTTTGTCTCTTCCACCTGACAGTGAAGAAAGCGAAAGGTCTGATGCTCTGCAGAAAGGATGGATGGTTTTAATGAAGCAAACCGCGGAGTGTTTGAGAGACACCCCTGTCCAATCGGATTCGCCGGAGTGCCGCCTTCTCCTTTCCTCCCCTCGGTCGCATGTGATTCTCTCTTTAATCTTCTTCCACTTGGGCCTCCTCATCTTAATCACATTCATCCTCCTGCTCTCCTCCATCGCATCCTTTCATTTCTGCCTTGCTCTCGTATTGTAATGTCCCTTATATTTAATGCATAAATATGTCATGCCAAACTGCATTAACTGTGACATTCTAGACGGAAATGGGAATCTGTGGCGCGCAAAAAGCTGCCCACTCTACGAGTCTTGACTGAGCACAGAGAAAGGGAGCTAGCAAGTTTGAATGACTTTTCTGAATTCTGGCTTCTGAGAAAAGAAAACAAAAACACCAGAGACACAACAGCCGTATGTTCCGAGGCAGTGACGTTTATGTTGTATCCGTTACTCTATTTGTTGACCTGGTTAGCGTGTCCACTTCAGTGGATCTAAAAATGAACGATGCACCCTAGTTTGAAGCATTAAAGGCTATTTACATAGTGGAAATCCTTTCAACATTCAGGTCGGCTGACCATGAAAGTTAAACACCTGCAAAAAAGGACATAGTGACATCCAAAGACTTGAGAGGGCTAGTGAGGTTAGCATACCCATACCTACCACCAAAGAATATTAGCGACTTTATAGCCTATACATCCTACCCAAAATGTATCTGATGTAAAATACAAGATTTTCCCGTATATTGTTTCAATGTGGTGATATGGGGATGTACAAATGCCTGCCGGCATTTTTTTCAGTCTTTCAACAAATTCTGTTGTTACCATGATGTTAAATGGTATTATACTGAGTGCTCTTTCCATGACATAGACTGACCAGGTGAATCCAGGTGAAAGCTATGATCCCTTATTGATGTCACTTGTTAAATCCACTTCAACCAGTGTAGATGAAGGGGAGGACACAGGTTAAAGAATTATTTTTAAGCCTTGAGACAATATTGAGACATGGATTGTGTATGTGTGCCATTCAGAGGATGAATGGGCAAGATAAAACATTTAAGTGCCTTTGAATGGGGTATGGTACTAGGTGCCAGGTGCACCGGTTTGAGTGCGTCAAGAACTGCAATGCTGCTGGGTTTTTCCAATTATTTATATATGTACACTAGATGACTAATAGCGGGCGCTGTATTGAATTCACCGTGACTCCACCTTGTCACTCCCCCAGAATTGTAAAAAATATTTTGGAAGCTATATAAATGCATTTATTAATGTCTACATTCATTTTTGCCACATTTATTCTATTACAGACAACTTAAAGCTTACTTTGAAATTATATTATTGGGCTGTTCTTATGCATGACGCAATGCGGAGTGCCTGGATACAGCCCTTAGCCGTGGTATATACCACCACTGTCAGCCAATCAGCATTCAGGGCTCGAACCACCCAGTTTATAAATTAAAATAAAAAAAACGACCGGTGACCTCAAAGCATCTCAATGGCCAATACATAGCATCAGCGAAAGGATTTATACACATCATTGGATTTTTCACACTCAACAGTTTCCTGTGTGTATCAATAATGGTCACCAACTCAAAAAACATCCAGCCAACTTGACACAACTGTGGGAAGCATTGGGGCTAGCATCCCTGTGAAATGCTTTTGACACCTTGTAGAGTCCATGCCCTGACAAATTAAGGCTGTTCTGAGTGCAAAAGGGGGTGCAACTCAATATTAGGAAGGTGTTCCTAATGTTTTGTACGCTCTGTATATATATTGTAATTTGAAAATGTGGATGGTTTCTCCGTACTGGGATTTGATGAAAGTTTTGGCAGCAAAAAATGTCAAGGTAAAAAAAAATCTGAATAATCTAAGTGAATGCAGAACAGATGTATATGCCTTTTGAAAAAGCTAGACATCTCAGCCTTTCTATAGAAAGACCCTGGAGAATATACACTGAACAAAAATATAAAACATAAACATGTAAAGTGTTGGTCCCATGTTTCATGAGGTGAAATAAAAGATCCCCGAAATTTTCCATATGCACAAAAAGCTTATTTTTCTAAAATGGTGTGCACAAATTTGTTTACATCCCTGTTAGTGAGCATTTATCCTTTGCCAAGATAATCCATCCACCTGACAGGTGTGGCATATCAAGAAGCTGATTAAACAGCATGATCACTACCTTGTGCTTGGGACAATAAAAGGGCACTCTAAAATGTGCAGTTTTGTCACACAACACAATGCCACAGATGTCTCAAGTTTTGAGGGAATGTGCAATTGGCAAGCTGACTGCAGGAATGTCCACTAGAGCTGTTGCCAGATAATTTAATGTTAATTTCTCTACCATAAGCTGCCTCCAACGTTATTTTAGAGAATTTGGCAGCACGTCCAACTGGCATCACAACCGCAGACCACGTGTAACCACGCCAGCCCAGGACCTCCATATCCAGCTTCTTCACCTGCGGGATCATCTGAGACCAGCCACCTGGACAGCTGATGAAACTGTGGGAGTTTTCACAACTGAAGAATTTCTGCACAAACTGTCAGAAACCGTCTCAGGGAAGCTCTTCTGCATGCTCGTCGTCCTCACCAGGATCTTGACCTGACTGCAGTTTGGTGTCTTAACCGACTTCAGTAGGCAAAAGCTCACCTTCGATGGCCACTGGCACACTGGAGAAGTGTGCTCTTCACGGATGAATCCCGGTTTGAACTGTACCAGGCAGATGGCAGACAGGGTGTATGACGTCGTGTGGGCGAGCGGTTTGCTGATGTCAACGTTGTGAACAGAGTGCCCCATGGTGGCGGTGGGGTTATGGTATGGGCAGGCATAAGCTACATATAACAAACACAACTGCATTTTATCTATGGCAATTTGAATGCACAGAGATACAGTGATGAGATCCTGAGGCCCATTGTCATGCCATTCATCCGCCGTCAACACCTCATGATTCATCATGATAAAGCACGGCCCCTTGTCGCAAGGATCTGTACACAATTCCTGGAAGCTGAAAATGTCCCTTATTCTTCCATGGCCTGCATACTCAGCAGACATTTACATTTGACATTTTAGTCATTTAGCAGACGCTCTTATCCAGAGCGACTTACAGGAGCAATTAGGGTTAAGCGCCTTGCTCAAGGGCACATCGACAGATTTTTCACCTAGTCGGCTCGGGGTTTTTGGACCAGCGACCTTTTTGGTTGCTGGCCCAACACTCTTAACTGCTATGCTACCTGGTGAGCATGTTTGTGATGCTCTGGATCGACGTGTACGGCAGCGTGTTACAGTTCCCGCCAATATGCAGAAACTTCGCACAGCCATTGAAGAGGAGTGGGACAATATTCCACAGGCCACAATCAAAAGCCTGATCAACTCAATGCGAAGGAGATGTGTCGCGCTGCATGAAACAAAAGGTGGTCACACCAGATACTGACTGGTTTTCTGATCCACGCCCTTACCTTTTTTTTAAAGGTATCTGTGGCCAACAGACTCATATCTGTATTCCCAGTCATGTGAAATCCATAGATTAGGGCCTACTGAATTTATTTCAATTGACTGATTTCCTTATATGAACTGTAACTCAGTAAAATCTTAGAAATGGTTGCATTTTGCATTTCTGTTTTTGTTCAGTAAATATCATTTTCACACTTGGAACTTCCAAGATGCAGCTGCTTAATTCAAAATCTATTCAAGTGCTTTTGCTTTTAAATCCGCATTCCGACACTATTCCACAAAACCAATGACTCCTCTGAATATATTTAGCACATCAATATTTTCATTAATTTCTGTCTGCACATAGTCCTGTTTACCCGTTTCTCTCTATTTTCTTTCCTAGATGCATCAGCTCAATGCTTTTCCTACGGAGTCTGTGTTTGATGTGGAGTAATGGCTCTGGGAGTTTATGAATGAATATTTTAAAGGGGCTCAGAGAGGGAATGGTGGCAACAAAATGGCTCCTCTGTCCTCCCCACAAGCCGGTCAGTCTTACTGCCGCCAGCCCCACTCCAGTATTTCAAAAAAGCCCAGCTGGATCACTCTGCCGGAGCTGCAGTAAGAGCACTCTGTTTTTTCAAATAGGATGGTGGAGTGGAGGGGTGGGGGGAAGTTAAAAGTACTCTGTGTGTGTTACTAAAATGGAGTCCTGTGTCGATGTCTGAGGGTTGTCACATTAGTGTGCTGGTTTCAGGACCAAACCTCAAAGTGTGTAGCTTTTTGTCAGCAGAGTTGGGTGCAGGTGTCTGTTTCAAGATGTCAGAAATATGCTACCTTTGCTAGAGAATTCTGAGGAAATTTCCAAAGGGGAATTGTTGCTTTATCAAGGAACTTGTTTTACACCTGATCATGAAAGAGGGCTCATACTCTACTTGTTGTTCAGATAGAAAGATCATCAAGCTCAAAATCTTCATCTTCATGCAATCTGATCTTCTGTCCCTTCTCACATTTTGGCTGCACTTCTGAAATCCCCTGTCTGTCTGACTGTGGCCATTCACTGTCCCGATTAAGGAATGTGCACTAAAACTCTGGGTTGCATAAGAGTGCTGTTTTTGTCTGTCTCTCCATAATGTTCCATATTGTATAGCAGCACATAAGATCAGGTGTGGGAAGGATAGACAGGGGAACTGTCTGGGAGGGGATATTTGACAGACTTGAATTGCCTTCGGAGCGAAGTCCGAAGAGCAGTGCATTATTAGGTTTAAAATGAGCAACGAACCCCGGGTGAGAAACAGATGGTACTTGAGTTATTAAACATCTCAACAGTGTTTGAAATGGAGGCGATATAAACCGTTGTGTCATTATTTGAACAGCTCTCGAGATGTACCTCTCATTAAAATATAATTAAACATGGCTGTGGTAAATGTCCTGATTCATTTGAGTCTGGGAATTCTAACTGGAACTCTCCGGCGTCTCAGGAGTGGCCAGGCAAGGTGAGGTACAGAGACCAGGGACTGTTGACTGAACTTTTTCAGATGGAGCGTGATAAATGAAGAATACACACAATTTAGGAATGTTCTTTGTCAGATTAACCTCATTGGCTCCGTATCACACGTTTTGATCCATGTGATGTGTGTTATTTTTCCATGAGTGCAGTTTCTGTGACCCTCCCTGATATTTTCTTTTCGCCTCGCTAACATGGATTCCATCGCAGCCCTGAGAGAGTTAGATCTCTCTGTTGTGTGTGCAGTACATGGTGATAAAATATAAGATAAATGTAAAATTCTTCCATTTGCAGTGCGTTGTTGTGCATTGGGCCGTACAGTTTGTCTGGAACCTGGGCCCACCGTACCTCATATGGCAGTGTTTTGCCTCTCACCACAGACATGGCTAATGGCATCTTTCCTGCCATTACTCACATTATTTTTCTTTCCCAAATTTGGAATTGCCCAAATATTCAACAACAGAATTCCACAATGACGGTATGATCAACTTTGAAATATTGTTCCTTTACCTTGAAATGCAGTTCTACATTTTTTCCAAAGACCACCATTGTTGGTTTAGCTCCAGCTAGGCCTATTCTGTCTGAGGAATATATCAAATGTAACATTCAGCTCACACTTATCAGAGAAACATGCGCTTTGCAAGGATTTACAAATGCCATGAGATGGGCAACATGGTATTTGGTATTTAGTCTGATTCATATTCATTTGTAATAAAGTATGTGTTTAGATCGCCCTCTTCTAAAAGTTTATCAGAATCCATCATATACCTAGAAATGAATATACTTTTTTTCTCAGAAGCTTGAAGTCTTACTAATCTGTTCCAAATGTAATTTATAGAGTGGCATGTACAGTAGAAGTCGGAAGTTTACATACACTTAGGTTGGAGTCATTAAAACTCGTTTTTCAACCACTCCATACATTTCTTGTTAACAAACTATAGTTTTGGCAAGTCGGTTAGGACATCTACTTTGTGCATGACACAAGTCATTTTTCCAACTATTGTTTACAGATTATTTCACTTATAATTCACTGTATCACAATTCCATTGAGTCAGAAGTTTATGTACACTAAGTTGACTGTGCCTTTAAACAGCTTGGAAACTTCCAGAATATGATGTCATGGCTTTAGAAGCTTCTGATAGGCTAATTGACATAATTTGAGTCAATTGGAGGTGTCCCTGTGGATGTATTTCAAAGCCTACCTTCAAACTCAGTGCCTCTTTGCTTGACATCATGGGAAAATCAAAAGAAATCAGCCAAGACCTCAGAAAAAAAATTGTAGACCTCGACAAGTCTGGTTCATCCTTGGGAGCAATTTCCAAACGCCTGAAGGTACCACGTTCATCTGTACAAACAATAGTATGCAAGTATAAACACCATGGGACCAGGCAGCCATCATACCGCTCAGGAAGGAGACGTGTTCTGTCTCCTAGAGATTAACGTACTTTGGTGCGAAAAGTGCAAATCAATCCCAGAACAACAGCAAAGGACCTTGTGAAAATGCTGGAGGAAACAGGTACAAAAGTATCTATATCCACAGTAAAACGAGTCCTATATCGACATAACCTGAAAGGCCGCTCTGCAAGGAAGAAGCCACTGCTCCAAAACTGCCATAAAAAAGCCAGACTACGGTTTGCAACTGCACATGGGGACAAAGATCATACATTTTGGATAAATGTCCTCTGGTCTAATGAAACAAAAATAGAACTGTTTGGCTATAATGACCATCGTTATGTTTGGAGGAAAAAGGTGGTGCTTGCAAGCCGAAGAACACCATCCCAACCGTGAAGCACGGGGATGGCAGCATCATGCTGTGGGGGTGCTTTGCAGTAGGAGGGACTGGCGCACTTCACAAAATAGATGGCTTCATGAGGAAGGAACTTTATGTGGATATATTGAAGCAACATCTCAAGACATCAGTCAGGAAGTTAAAGGTTGGTCGCAAATGGGTCTTCCAAATGGACAATGACCCCAAGCATACTTCCAAAGTTGTGGTAAAATGGCTTAAGGACAACAAAGTCAAGGTATTGGAGTGGCCATCACAAAGCCCTGACCTCAATCCTATAGAAAATGTGTGGGCAGAACTGAAAAAGCGTGTGCGAGCAAGGAGGCCTACAAACCAGACTCAGTTACACCAGCTCTGTCAGGAGGAATGGGCCAAAATTCACCCAACTTATTGTGGGAAGCTTATGGAAGGCTACCGGAAACATTTGACCCAAGTGAAACAAATTAAAGGCAATGCTACCGAATACTAATTGAGTGTATGTAAACTTCTGACCCACTGGGAAAGTGATGAAAGAAATAAAAGCTGAAATAAATCATTCTCTCTACTATTATTCTGACATTTCACATTCTTAAAATAAAGTGGTGATCCTAACTGACCTAAGACAGGGAATTTCTACTAGGATTAAATGTCAGGAATTGTGAAAAACTGAGTTTAAATGTATTTGGCTAAGGTGTATGTAAACTTCCGACTTTAACTGTATATTTGAAGTCCTGCAAGCTATAGCTTCAGAATGACAGATAGCCGATAGATCGTCAATTTTGAGAGACAGTAAATTCCTGTCACACACAATAAAGACCTCATCTAGAACTGATTTTACTCAGGACAAGTATGGAAAATTTCTGGCAGCCATCTGCCTGAGAGAGTGAATTCACATGTGATCTTACTACAGATGTAGGATCTTAATTGGATCACCCAGTTGCAGGAGAACTTTCTTGATTTTAAACTTGTAGTGTATTTGAGGTTTAAAAAGGCTTTCCACTTAAATATGTCAGACTTAATTCTCCCTTACGAAAAATGTATCAACCTGTACAAATATTTCCATTAATTATAATCCAAATATATTTATTTTCCTGCTGTAACAAACTGGCTCAAATTAAGATCCTACATCTGTATATGTGTGGAAAGACTCATACTGTATATCAATACCTACAGGGGTACAATCTATATTTCAAAACACTAAATGTAGTCAGATGTGACTAGCTGCCTCCTGTTTTTGCTGCAATCTCATTGGTGCTTAAAGCAACAGTCACTGACACATCATTAAAATTATACAGTTAATTTTAAGTATGTAATTCATAATTATGGACTATCAACCATCTTGATGCTAGTTTGACAAACATAAGTCATTTTTCTGAAGTATTTGACAGTTTTACAGCCGCTCGTGGTATTTTTGCGAACTGTTCATTTGCTAATTTTCATTTTCTCAAATAATTCCAATAAAATCTAAAGATCTGGAGAATTTACTTTTCCATTTGTTGATGGAAAAAACAGGAAAGCATTGCATGCCTTGGTCCATTAGTTCTCCTGCGAGCAAGGGTCATAGCCCTGGAGCGACTGAGTACACACACACACAAACAAGTAAACACTCACACAAAACACAAACACATAGGCGTGTGTTCACACACAATCACACACCTATGCAATTTACCAACAGCAAGTATTAAGAACGAACACATAGGCCTGGTTTGAGTGTACGCAAACACACACACACTCACACAGAAACATACACACACACAAACACACACATACACACAGAAACATACAACACACACACACACACACACACACACACACAGGGAGGTGTGATCTGCCCGAGCAGGCTGTGAAACGTTGCTGTGTGATAAAACATCTCAGAGAGAAAACAGAGCCTCACAAGGCCAGCGCTTGTTCTGTGGCCAACATAGAGGGCAACGCTCCTCACATCTCAGTGAGAGGAGAGAGGGAATGAGAAGAGAGAGGAGAGTAGAAGGGCAGAGAAGTGAAGAGAGATGAAGAGGGAGGAGAGTAAAGGACAGATAAGGAAGAAGGAGGGGGTGAGAGGAGAGAGGGAACAAGGGAGGAGGAAGATAGTAGAGAGAAGGTGAATGGGAAAAAAGGTGGGAAAGGAGGGAGGAGAGAGGGAAGGATGGGAGAGAAGATGGGCAGCTAAGAGAGATGGTAAAGATTAGAGCGAGACGATAGAGAGAAGGGCAGGAGCCACGTGAAAAGAGGAAAGAAGATAGAAAGGTAGGAAAGGAGACAGAGAGGTAGGAAAGGAGACAGAGGTTACAGTCATACAGCAATGTTTATCCCTCACTTTACCCCTGGTTGCTGTTGTTCCATATCAACAGTCTGCAAGAGGTCGGTAAACTACTCTCTTACAAAAAAAGGTGCTACTTAGAACTATAAAGGGTTCTTCAATTATCCCCATAGGAGAACCCTCTGAAAATAATTATTTTTGGTTCCAAGTAGAACCCTTTCACTTATACAAGGTTCTACGTGGAACCCTTTCACCACTAAAATGTTCTAAGTGTAACTTTTTTATCTACCAAATGGATCTAACTGAAACCAAAAAGGGTTCTCCTATGGGGACAAAAACAAATAACCAATTTTTTCTAACGGTGTATACAGTACAAATGTCAAAACCAAAAAGCCACTTACAGTGGGGAAAAAAGTATTTAGTCAGCCACCAATTGTGCAAGTTCTCCCACTTAAAAAGATGAGAGAGGCCTGTCATTTTCATCATAGGTACACGTCAACTATGACAGACAAATTGAGATTTTTTTTCTCCAGAAAATCACATTGTAGGATTTTTAATGAATTTATTTGCAAATTATGGTGGAAAATAAGTATTTGGTCACCTACAAACAAGCAAGATTTCTGGCTCTCACAGACCTGTAACTTATTCTTTAAGAGGCTCCTCTGTCCTCCACTCGTTACCTGTATTAATGGCACCTGTTTGAACTTGTTATCAGTATAAAAGACACCTGTCCACAACCTCAAACAGTCACACTCAAAACTCCACTATGGCCAAGACCAAAGAGCTGTCAAAGGACACCAGAAACAAAATTGTAGACCTGCACCAGGCTGGGAAGACTGAATCTGCAATAGGTAAGCAGCTTGGTTTGAAGAAATCAACTGTGGGAGCAATTATTATGAAATGGAAGACATACAAGACCACTGATAATCTCCCTCGATCTGGGGCTCCACGCAAGATCTCACCCCGTGGGGTCAAAATGATCACAAGAACGGTGAGCAAAAATCCCAGAACCACACGGGGGGACCTAGTGAATGACCTGCAGAGAGCTGGGACCAAAGTAACAAAGCCTACCATCAGTAACACACTACGCCGCCAGGGACTCAAATCCTGCAGTGCAAGACGTGTCCCCCTGCTTAAGCCAGTACATGTCCAGGCCCGTCTGAAGTTTGCTAGAGTGCACTTGGATGATCCAGAAGAGGATTAGGAGAATGTCATATGGTCAGATGAAACCAAAATATAACTTTTTGGTAAAAACTCAACTCGTCGTGTTTGGAGGACAAAGAATGTTGAGTTGCATCCAAAGAACACCATACCTACTGTGAAGCATGGGGGTGGAAACATCATGCTTTGGGGCAGTTTTTCTGCAAAGGGACCAGGACGACTGATCCGTGTAAAGGAAAGAATAAATGGGGCCATGTATCGTGAGATTTTGAGTGAAAATCTCCTTCCATCAGCAAGGGCATTGAAGATGAAACGTGGCTTGGTCTTTCAGCATGACAATGATCCCAAACACACCGCCCGGGCAACGAAGGAGTGGCTTCATAAGAAGCATTTCAAGGTCCTGGAGTGGCCTAGCCAGTCTCCAGATCTCAACCCCATAGAAAATCTTTGGAGGGAGTTGAAAGTCCGTGTTGCCCAGCGACAGCCCCAAAACATCACTGCTCTAGAGGAGATCTGCATGGAGGAATGGGCCAAAATACCAGCAACAGTGTGTGAAAACCTTGTGAAGACTTACAGAAAACGTTTGACCTGTGTCATTGCCAACAAAGGGTATATAACAAAGTATTGAGAAACTTTTGTTATTGACCAAATACTTATTTTCCACCATAATTTGCAAATAAATGTGATTTTCTGGATTTTTTTTCCTCATTTTGTCTGTCATAGTTGACGTGTACCTATGATGAAAATTACAGGCCTCTCTCATCTTTTTAAGTGGGAGAACTTGCACAATTGGTGGCTGACTAAATACTTTTTTTCCCCACTGTACAGCGTATAAATCCTTTACTGTAAGTCCCACCTCAGCATCTCTGCCACACTTCTGGACAATGTGTGAAGCCTAGAGGCTGACAAAGCTCTCGTTTTCTACCACAATACACAGCCGGCCGCTGTGTTCTGCTAACAATGAGCCAGGAGGATTAGAACCAGACAACCAACCAATTTTCTTCTCTCTCTCACTTCTCAGTCCTTTTATTTTTTGCGCACTGGGACCAGGCTGTTTTTAGAAACCCAAACTTGTTATGCATATATAATCTGCGATCAGGTGTCTTGTTGACATATGCACCTACCACCTAAGACCTGCACGAACAAGTTCAACAATGCCGGTGCAAAATTTCCCACCTTTAATAACATAAATCTCGACGCCCGAGAACACACACATAAAAGGTGAAGTTTGTCATGGAGGTAGACATATTTTCAGCTGTTGTGCTTTTCAGCCACTCTTTGGCCCATTCCAGGCCTGTTCATTTCTGTATGGCTGGTATTCCCCTTCTCTTAGATCTCACTTAAAAGCTTCACCCATAGTATAGGCAAGTGAGTGCCAAACATTTTAATGGCTGCCTTGGTGCCAGAAAAATTCAAGCATTGCTAATCTCTCAGACAAAACCAATCTTTTGCTTTTGTAGCCAGCTAAAATGGTTCCCTTTAAGGAATTTAATTCTGCACTGTGTGTTTATGTAGTTGTTTTTTCTTGATCTTTACCGTTCTCTTTTCAGCTTAGTGCTAAGGTGCCTTTGCCTCTAAACTATGTTAATTGTTATGGACATTTTTTCCAGTCTGGAAAACTTTACTACGGTCGGACGAACAGTGGAGGGGCTGGTGCTTGGTGTCGACTCTTTCGGTTGCTGTGGCCCGTTTTGGGTTGCCGTGACGCCTGCTGCCTAACTAAGGGGATTGGTTGTTTGTGTTGGCCATCCAGGACCTGTCTGGACAGTCACAGAGACAGACCATAATGCAAGGGTACACTGAATAGTTTCCCAAATGTCAAAACAAAACCAAAGTTAATAACAGATTCTGCTTTCATAAATCATCACTCAGTGTTATGAATGTTTGGAGATGCTTTATGACAACTGTAAATGCCTCTCACGTTGCTCACAGAGGTATATTTTAAGGGATGTATATTTGAGGGTGTATATTTAACATGCAAAATACAACTCCAGGCCTTTTTTTCCCCCTGAGCAGCCTGCTTTCTATATTTTCAATGTGTATTTTAAGCATCTGTTAGTCATCCAGTGAAATAAGATGTCCTCCACTTCAAAAGTAATTGACTAAAATCTAATTGAGAAATAAAAGCCATATAAATAAACAGTAATCAAAGTTTACAATGCCAGTGCTTGGTGGCTAAAAGTAAACAAAGACTAACTCAGTGTATGCTGGTTTTTGCTTGAACATCGTCAGTGAAGAGTCATTTATGAGAAAGAAAAACACATTTACATTTACATTTTAGTCATTTAGCAGACGCTCTTTTCCAGAGTGACTTACAGTTAGTGAGTGCATACATTTTTTGTTTTTCATACTGGCCCCACGTGGGAATCAAACCCACAACCCTGGCGTTGCAAGCGCCATGCTCTACCAACTGAGCTACATTTGGTAAACAAATTAACTAATTGAATAGGGTGGAATGCCACTTAGCTTTTTGTCTTTGTGTACTATATCTATTTTACACTGCACACATACACATGTGAGGTTCTATGTTGATGCGTGTGTGTATGTTCCTATGCAAACGTGTGCGGGCATGCGTATTTATACACGTGTGTTTGGCATGTGTATACACGCATATGTGTGTGTATGTTAGAGCACGTGTCTTTCTGTGTGTCCACATATTGGATCACTCAGGGCCAGACTCATGCTTCCAGTGCGCAAACAATGAGAAAACAGAGCATGGTAGAGTTGGAAGGAAGGGGTGCCAGCCTTAGAGCAACTGTATAACAGTGGAAGTATATGAGGGGAGCTGGGACGGGTTCAGCTCCTGCACAAAGGGCACCCCATGCTTCCCATTGAGATCCATAGGCGGGATGATCTCTGACATTCCACATCTGGAAACAGTTGAGGCTAGGAGAGCTGCATGTGACTGATTTGATGCTGCAATGTATGTCATTGTGTGTCAGAGTGTGTCTCGTGTATGGGATGTATGTGCAGTTTGCTAATGTGCCCTAAGTGCTTCTCCCTGTGGTAATAATCCGATTATTCCTGCTCTGATAAAGGTACCTGACAGTAACATGCGCACGGTTACATCAGGACCCTAACATCATTTTAGACTAACATTTAATTTCTATCCTACATGAGCTCTGTATTGCACAGGTAGGAGCTTTAACTCTGTGTTGTTGTTTTTAACGCACTGCTTTGCTTTATCTTGGCCAGGTCGCAGTTGTAAATGAGAACTTGTTCTCAACTGGCTTACCTGGTTAAATAAAGGTGAAATAAAAAATAAAAAATAAAATCAATTTGTATTGTTCTCTTGTTACATCATTACCTGATTGTTCTGTGAAATGTAACAATGCTTGATAAGTCTCCACAATCCTCACTCTTCCCCTCTCCGCTCTGCTCTTGTTCAATGGGGAACGTGATCCTCAGAGACAATTCTTGCCAAGCAATTAAAAAAGCAACGAAAAATGCAGGTTATTATAAAATTGTCAGCATGTGTGAAATCAAGTGGAGAGACACAATGTCTCCTTAGTCATGATGATACATACATACATACACACGCACGCACACACACACACAGCGCAACCTTTATCAAATCCCACATAGATGCCATTGTAACATCGGTACATTCAGTACTATTCATTAGCAGACTCTCCCCATCTTCTCCGTGTGAATTTTCACGTAGGAGTTTGCTGATGTCTCCTTCCCCTGTCAGTCCATGACGCGAGCTGAGTGCTTCTGCAGCTACAGAGGATGATTCATGCATCCACATTACCAGCAGTTTGGTAATCATCAACCACTCCAGAAACATCCATCAACTAAAGGGAGCTGTCAGCGTTTCATACTGGCTTTATTATGGAGCCACCATTTTGGTTGTAAATTGGCTACATAATGACTGCTTCCAGGGTCATTGCTGCAGGTAGATATTCACCAAGTATAATCGGTAAAACCCATAGCAATTTAGTTCTGGGTGATTTTTTCCTCGGTATTATGACTTTGGAAAGTGTATGCGTTGGCGTACAATCAACTTTTGTATGTAATACAGTATGTACAGTCAGGTCCAAAGTTATTGCCACCCTTGATAAAGATGAGGGCAATTCCACAGTGATGGAATTAAGGTCAGATTTTTCACTTTTCAATTGTTAAAAGTAGTCCTTGTGCATAGAGTTGTATGCTTTGTTAAACTTTGAAACCAATGATTTTTGTTTGGTATACATTTTAAAGTGAAAAATCTGAGTCTAAGTGTAATTCCGTTGCCATGGAATTAATTGCTTGCCCATGCGCAAAAAAGACTGCATAAAATAAAGAATAAAAATAGTGAGCTTGATTGTATGCAAAAATAAAAGGGTCAAACGTATTGGCACCCCTGTTTTCATTACCTTTCAATACCTCACCTAGCGAGGATAACGGCACTGACCATTTTTCTAAAATGTTTTATGATATTGGTCCTGAGGTCAACGGCATCATGAACTTTACCAAGTACCGGGACATTTTATTTGAAAACCTGGTTGCTTCTGCCAGGAGGCTGAAACAATACAGTGCATTCGGAAAGTATTCAGACCCCTTGACATTTTCCACATTTTGTTACATTACAGCCTTATTCTAAAATTGATTAAATAAAAAAATGTCCTCATTAATCCACACACAGTACCATATAATGACAAAGCAAAAGCATTCTTTTAAACAATTTATAACTGAAATATCTTATTTATATAAGTATTCAGACCCTTTACTATTAGACTCGAATTTGAGCTGAGGTGCATCCTGTTTCCATTGATCATCCTTGAGATGTTTCTACAAATTGATTGGAGTCCACCTGTGGTAAATTCAATTGATTGGACATGATTAGGAAAGAAACACACCTGTCTATATAAGGTCCCACAGTTGACAGTGCATGTCAGAGCAAAAACCAAGGCATGAGGTCGAACACATTTTCCGTAGAGCTCCGAGACAGGATTGCGTCAAGGCACAGATCTGGGGAAGGGTACCAAAAAATGTCTGCAGCATTGAAGGTCCCCAAGAACTCAGTGGGCTCCATTATTCTTAAATAATTACCTTCAGGCTCTGATCAGTCCCTACACCCAAACGAGGGCATTGCGTTCATCCACCTCTGGCCTGCTGGCTCCCCTACCTCTGCGGAAGCACAGTTCCTGCTCAGCCCAGTCAAAACTGTTCGCTGCTCTGGCACCCCAATGGTGGAACAAGCTCCCTCACGACGCCAGGACAGCGGAGTCACTCACCACCTTCCGGAGACATTTGAAACCCCACCTGGGATAGGATAAAGTAATCCTTCTACCCCCCCCACCCAAAAAAAAACAACAACAACATTGTAAAGTGGTTATCCCACTGGCTATAAGGTGAATGCACCAATTTGTAAGTCGCTCTGGATAAGAGCGTCTGCTAAATGACGTAAATGTAAATGTAAAAAATGGAAGAAGTTTGGAACCACCAAGACTCTTCCTAGAGCTGGCTGCCTGGCCAAACTGTGCAATCAAGGGAGAAGGGCCTTGGTCAGGGAGGTGACCCAGAACCCAATGGTCACTCTGACAGAGCTCCAGAGTTCTTCTGTGGAGATGGGAGAACCTTCCAGAAGGACAACCATCTCTGCAGCACTCCACCAATTAGGCCTTTATGGTAGAATGGACAGATGGAAGCCACTCCTCATTACAACCCGCTTAGAGTTTGCCAAAAGGCACCTAAAGGACTCTCAGACCATGAGAAACAAGATTCTCTGGTCTGATGAAACCCAGATTGAACTCTTAGGCCTGAATGCCAAGCGTCACATCTGGAGGAAGCCTGGCACCATCCCTATGGTGAAGCATGGTGGTGGCAGCATCATGCAGTGGGGATGTTTTTCAGCGGCAGGGACTAGGAGACTAGTCAGGATCGAGGGAAAGATGAACGGAGCAAAGTACAGAGAGATCCTTGATGAAAACCTACTCCAGAGCGCCCAGGACCTCAGACTGGGGCAAAGGTTCACCTTCCAACAGGACAACGACTCTAAGCACACAGACAAGACAACGCAGGAGTGGCTTCGGGACAAGTCTCTGAATGTCCTTGAGTGGCCCAGCCAGAGCTCGGACTTGAACCCGATTGAACAACTCTGGAGAGACCTGAAAATAGCTGTGCAGCGACACTGCCCATCCAACCTGACAGAGCTTGAGAGGATCTGCAGAGAAGAATGGGAGAAACTCCCCAAATACAGGTGTGCCAAGCTTGTAGTATCATACCCAAGAAGACTGAAGGCTGTAATCGCTGACAAAGGGTCTGAATAATTATGTAAATGTGATATTTCAGTGTTTTTGCTTTGTCATTATGGGGTATTGTGTGTAGATTGATGAGGGGAGGAAAAAACTATTTAATCCATTTTAGAATAAGGCTGTAACGTAACAAAATTTGGAAAAAGTAAAGGGGTCTGAATACTTTCCGAATGCACTGTAACCCCAAGCACACATCAAAATCCACAAAGAAATTGTTAATTGACCACAAAATCTACATTTTGAAATCGCCATCTCAGTCTCCAGAATTGAACCCCATTGAAAACCTGTGGTTTGAATTGAAGAGGGCAGTCCATAAGCGCAGACGAAGGATATCAAGGATCTGGAAGGATTCTGCATAGAGGAATGGTCCAAGGCTGAATCACAAACCGAACACTTTGAGTGAGCACTTCGAGCACTTGATCACTTGATATGTGTATTCACTGGTCAATCGAGTCAAACTCAAATCCTCGTTGTCGAGTCATCGAGGGCTCCACTGCGTCCTTCGGAAGCCGTTTTATAGAATGGGCATCCTATGTCAACTCAGCGCCCTTGGCAACAACTTCTTCCCATTAATCTTATAATGTTACCTAGCAACAACAGTCACTACTACGTCGCCCTCAAAAATAGTCAGAATAAATCAAGATATCGATAAATCTGTAATTAATTTTAAGTTTAATTTCGATGAGGTCTTAGTCACGCAATTTTACACCTAGCTAAGGAGTTTAGTGTATTTCTGGAGTTTGATCATGTACACAAAAACTTGTCCATTATTAACTTGCTAGCTAAGCCTGAGCCAGTCACTTCATATGAAACGAAAGAGAAGATAACCAACCAGCTAGTGCAACACTCAATGCAATGCTCCTTCCATATACAAGCTACTGTAGCTATTTAGTTAGCTACTGTAGTAACATTATTTAATGCAATTTCAATTTAATCCTCCAGAAACGACAGAACAAATAATGCAACAAATATTGTTGTTAAACTCAAATATACTAATTGATTAAAAAACAAGTTGTAATGAAGCAGCAAACAGCCTGCTCTGCCCTGAGTCAGTACAGTATCGAGTATGCTGCTGCGCTGTGCGTTTAGCTGACCCAACGTTACAATGTAGCATTTGGTGCTTTGGAAACACGCTGAAGTGCTAACATATGGAATAGTTTTACGATGGTCATACAGTACCATGTATCATTTAGCTAATTTGATTTTGAATGTTAGGACCCCTTAATGTATAAAAAAAAATATTAGCAAATTATTTGATAACATATTGAATTTGGCAACAAAACAAAAATCATAAGAAATAAGGTTTTGAAGTGTCTGTCCTATATCTATGAGATATAAGAAAGCACAGGAAATATTTTGGGTTTTTTGGACACATATTTAACCCCTTACAGTGGGGAAAAAAGTATTTAGTCAGCCACCAATTGTGCAAGTTCTCCCACTTAAAAAGATGAGAGAGGCCTGTCATTTTCATCATAGGTACACGTCAACTATGACAGACAAATTGAGATTTTTTTTCTCCAGAAAATCACATTGTAGGATTTTTAATGAATTTATTTGCGAATTATGGTGGAAAATAAGTATTTGGTCACCTACAAACAAGCAAGATTTCTGGCTCTCACAGACCTGTAACTTCTTCTTTAAGAGGCTCCTCTGTCCTCCACTCGTTACCTGTATTAATGGCACCTGTTTGAACTTGTTATCAGTATAAAAGACACCTGTCCACAACCTCAAACAGTCACACTCCAAACTCCACTATGGCCAAGACCAAAGAGCTGTCAAAGGACACCAGAAACAAAATTGTAGACCTGCACCAGGCTGGGAAGACTGAATCTGCAATAGGTAAGCAGCTTGGTTTGAAGAAATCAACTGTGGGAGCAATTATTATGAAATGGAAGACATACAAGACCACTGATAATCTCCCTCGATCTGGGGCTCCACGCAAGATCTCACCCCGTGGGGTCAAAATGATCACAAGAACGGTGAGCAAAAATCCCAGAACCACACAGGGGGACCTAGTGAATGACCTGCAGAGAGCTGGGACCAAAGTAACAAAGCCTACCATCAGTAACACACTACGCCGCCAGGGACTCAAATCCTGCAATGCCAGACGTGTCCCCCTGCTTAAGCCAGTACATGTCCAGGCCCGTCTGAAGTTTGCTAGAGTGCATTTGGATGATCCAGAAGAGGATTGGGAGAATGTCATATTGTCAGATGAAACCAAAATAGAACTTTTTGGTAAAAACTCAACTCGTCGTGTTTGGAGGACAAAGAATGCTGAGTTGCATCCAAAGAACACCATACCTACTGTGAAGCATGGGGGTGGAAACATCATGCTTTGGGGCTGTTTCAAGGTTCTGGAGTGGCCTAGCCAGTCTCCAGATCTCAACCCCATAGAAAATCTTTGGAGGGAGTTGAAAGTCTGTGTTGCCCAGCGACAGCCCCAAAACATCACTGCTCTAGAGGAGATCTGCATGGAGGAATGGGCCAAAATACCAGCAACAGTGTGTGAAAACCTTGTGAAGACTTACAGAAAACGTTTGACCTGTGTCATTGCCAACAAAGGGTATATAACAAAGTATTGAGAAACTTTTGTTATTGACCAAATACTTATTTTCCACCATAATTTGCAAATAAATTCATTAATAATCCTACAATGTGATTTTCTGGATTTTTTTTTCTCATTTTGTCTGTCATAGTTGACGTGTACCTATGATGAAAATTACAGGCCTCTCTCATCTTTTTAAGTGGGAGAACTTGCACAATTGGTGGCTGACTAAATACTTTTTTCCCCCACTGTATTTGTGTTGGTACAAAACTACCTCCATACTTCCATTTGTTTGTATGGGTTACGTTCAGACGAGTCCCGTGACAATTGTGGGGGTCATAGAACACCATCATGAGAGTCTCCCCTTTCCATAACCGTTCGGACGCTACATAGGTTTTCGGATGTCTCATGGTCTGACAAACACCGCTGTAACTCTGCTACCTTCCACCGCAGATTCGGAAGGCCGCCATAGGCATATGCGGTGGATTGAGACTAGCTTAAACTGACAGATCTTTATTGGGATTTGTTTATTATGTTACTTAGATTGATTCACGGGTGCGTTAATAGACTCTTAAGGATTAAACAAAATCTCTTTCTCTGAGCAATTGTATTAGTATAATATATATATATATATATATATATTATTATGATTTTTGTATATACAATATAGCTCAGTATTTGTATTATTTATTTTATACAGTCTTTTTTGCTAATCTTTATCAAGGGTGCCAATCATTTTGGATCTGACTGTACATGTGTATTTACATGTAGTATATAGGGGTACAAGGATCTGTAAATATGCTTGTTGCTGTAATGCATATTTTGAGAACATTCTGAGAACAATCAAATAGTAAGGAACAACTTGTGCATGTTGGCTTCTTACACTACAAACTATTCCTATTGTAGATGTCATGATTCCAGTACAGTGAAATCATTGTTCACTGCGTATCAGAATTATTTGGTAAAATATTAAGACAGTAGTTTTATATAAAAACCTAATTCACCATGGATACAGTGAATCCTATTCCTAACAATAGCAACCCAACATTGTGTATTCATCTCTAAATATTCTGAGTCTATCCTCTTAGTGTAATATGATGAGGCTTTACTAGACTAACATTCTGACATTCATAGTCGTCTATAACAACACTCTGAAATGTGCCTTTCAAATGAGCCTGTCGCTGCTCTGAAAAGTCACATGTGACTATGTGACTTTCAGTGCTAATCTGAAAGTCACAGTCACGTCATACTAGCCTGCTGTTTGTTGCTTGGTGCTGTCAACCATGATGTACATGCTTAGGATTCACGTTCTCCATGACTAATTGAAGTCATTCTCAAGTAATATCCTAAATGAACTGTTTCCTCTTGACCATTTGAGTTGGAATTGGAAGCATGTGAAATGAATCGACCCAAATAATCGCTTTTTAACCCTTGGTTCTTGGAACATATTTATGTGTTGTGGTCTTTGACCTTGGGTTGTGTTTTCGCAAGCAAATATAATTCATCCTCCATAAACTTTGTTTCTTTCACCATGTATAGCTTTTTATGGTTTGTGGTTAAGTATTGTGTACGCAATAGGTTTGGGAACATGATATTTGGTGAATTTGGTTGCTATAGCACATTCGTTTTTACAATCTCAATGACAACACTTTTATGTCCAGTTCTATACTTTTAGGAGGTTAGTTTGGGTCAGAGGGACTTAAGTGTACTGTTGAAAACATCCGTCTTCCCTCCCTTATTTGAAGTGATCAATGACCTAACACAACTGGATTGGGGTAAGCAAGCTTTCCATTGCATTGCTTTCAACAATTATGACATGTCAGATCACTGATTACTCAGTGGAAGGATGTATTTTAAGAGTATTCCAACAGGTCAACACATTTCTAAACAGTAGGGGGCAGCAGCCAAAATAGTGGAATGTATTCTCAAGTGCTCCTTAAGATGACTGGCAATATTTGCTCTAGGCCTGGTCAGACAAGGTACTTGAGTTGGAGACAGGTAACATTGCCCAGGTGGACAAAATGTCAACTGGAACCAGTAGAGCTCCAGCTATAGACGGGTTGGTTGTTTAGCAACAAAACCGACACGTGCACAACTATGGGGCAAGACAGGCGGGGTTGGCTTAGATTGTTGACAGCATGTAAACTATATTTTGTCTCCAATATTTATTGATAAATACATTTGCACAATGAGCACTTGTTGTCTCTCAAATACATTGTTACAGTTGTTGGTTAGCTAGCTTTTTGCCATATTAGCATAGACTTGACATCAGTCAAAACATCTCAGAACAAGACATGGTATCAAGAACAAGATAAAACTAGCTGAAACGAGCCACATACTATTCCCCATATGGCAGCTTCTTGTCATTGTTTCTAGCTATCTGGCCATCCAGAATCATAACAGCACAGAGCCTTGTTGAAGTGTGCGCATCGTTTTCATGGCATTGTCAGATAACCCATCTAAAGGGCTGGGAAACCCTGTAGGACAACGTTTTCAAGTAGGCTATAACTTTGAGGATCAGGTCACGACAGGCCATTGTAAGATGAGTGCGCTTTCCTGGAGATGTACTAACAATATGGCCGGATTACAGTAAGTATTTACTGGCATGGATCCATGTATAAAAAAAATGGCTTCTAGCGAAGGTAGGATCTCAATAAGGGCTGTCATTCTCTGAGAAAAACATTATTTCTCTCTTGCTGACTTTATGTTGGAAACACAGTGTCCACCAGTTATATTAACAAATAAAATAGGGTTTGGAACGTTTTTGGGATTTTCACAGGCTCATTTCATTTACAGTCTTGGATCAGATGGAAGTTTTTCTTCTCTGGCTGCAGTAAACAATTGCTTTGGAGTTTATCTACCAAAACTGGTTGCTTCTGAGCTTGCTTTAATCATTAATGGCGTTCTGTTTCAGTGCATCAGCAGGTTGTTATGAGAATTATGAAAGCCTGTCTCTCGCGTGCGCACACACACACACACACACACACACACACACACACACACACACACACACACACACACGTACACTAAGAAGAAACAAACAGACATAAAACAGTTTTTGGATGCAAGATAATTTCTAAGACAAATGGCAGTAATACAGTATTTCCCAGCCTGTTTATTGGATGAATGAAACAACAGCCACGTGTGACTCATCGAGGCACCCGAGCTTGTCATTTTTACATGGAAACAAAACAAGCACCGAAAACAAATGCAGGAGAGGAGATTTATTTGTTTGTCGCCGTTTCTGATCCATTAAGCTTGCCTGCCACTGCTTTTGCATTTCCTTTGTCTCTTCCCACACACCTGCTTTCTTACGGGACATTAGTCTGCTTCAGAGGGGAGAGATGGGTGCACAATGTCTCCCTGAGATGGGTGCACAATGTCTCCCTGAGATGGGTGCACAATGTCTCCCTGAGATGGGTGCACAATGTCTCCCTGCTCGTCTCGTGGATGTCATCCATCTTGTGTCTAGCTGGTGTCTGACGTGCCTGGCTGAATTACAGTACAGCCTGCAAATCACTGTCTAGGTAGAACTCATCATTGTGTTTGCTCACTGAGGAGTTTGTCAAGCTTCCTTTTGTAAGACGAGGAGTTTTGGTCTGTGTGATAAAGAAAGAGTGAGGTGTCACTGAATGTCAGTCTGAAAGATAGGGTGGTAACTTATTTTAGTGGTGTCTACTCTAAACTACTGTACCTCTCACTTCCAAGGAATCTAAACAGACTACAGACATGCAATAGTCAATTCTGGAAGATATGTTGGAATGCAGCTATAATTAAAGGGAATATGACCAGAACCACAGATTTCAAATCAAATCAAATCACATTTTATTTTCCACATGCGCCGAATACAACAGGTGTAGACATTACAGTAAAATGCTTACTTACCTTAACCAACAATGCAAAGTAAAACAAAAACAAAAAGTGTTAAGAAAAAATATTTAAGCAAATAACTAAAGAGCCGCAGTAAAATAAAATAACCGTAGGGAGGCTATATACAGGAGGGGACCGGTGCAGAGTCAATGTGCGGGGGCACCGGCTAGTCGAGGTAATTGAGGTAATATGTACATGTGGGTAGAGTTAAAGTGACTATGCATAAATAATAAACAGAGTAGCAGCAGAGTAAAAAAGGGGGACGGGGTGAGGGTGGTGGGGCAGTGCAAATTGTCCGGGTAGCCATGATTAGCTGTTCAGGAGTCTTATGGCTTGGGGGTAGATGCTGTTGAGAAGCCTTTGGACCTAGACTTGGCGCTCCGGTACCGCTTGCCGTGCAGTAGTAGAGAGAACAGTCTATGACTAGGGTGGCTGGAGTCTTTGACAATTTTGAGGGCCTTCCTCTGACACCGCCTGGTATAGAGGTCCTGGATGGCAGGAAGCTTGGCCCCAGGGATGTACTGGGCCATACGCACTACCCTCTGTAGTGCCTTGCGGTCGGAGGCCGAGCAGTTGCCATATCAGGCGGTGATGCAACCAGTCAGGATGCTCTCGATGGTGCAGCTGTAGAACTTTTTGAGGATCTGAGGACCCATGTCAAATGTTTTCAGTCTCCTGAGGGGAAAAGGCTTTGTCGTGCCCTCTTCACGGCTGTCTTGGTGTGTTTGGACCATGATAGTTCATTGGTGATGTGGACACCAAGGAACTTGAAGCTCTCAACCTGTTCCACTACAGCCCAGTCGATGAGAATGGGGGCGTGCTCAGTCCTATTTTTTTTTCTCCTGTAGTCCACAATCATCTCCTTTGTCTTGATCACATTGAGGGAGAGGTTGTTATCCTGGCACCACACGGCCAGGTCTCTGACCTCCTCCCTATAGGCTGTCTCATCGTTGTCGGTGATCAGGCCTACCACTGTTGTGTCGTCGGCAAACTTAATGAAGGTGCTGGAGTCGTGCCTGGCCATGCAGTCATGGGTGAACAGGGAGTACAGGAGGGGACTGAGCACGCACCCCTGAGGGGCCCCTGTGTTGAGGATCAGCATGGCAGATGTGTTGTTACCTACCCTTACCACCTGGGGGCGGCCCGTCAGGAAGTCCAGGATCCAGTTGCAGAGGGAGGTGTTTAGTCCCAGGATCCTTAGCTTAGTGATGAGCTTTGAGGGCACTATGGTGTTGAACACTGAGCTGTAGTCAATGAATAGCATTCTCATGTAGGTGTTCCTCTTGTCCAGGTGGGAAAGGGCAGTGTGGAGTGCAATAGACATTGCATCATCTGTGGATCTGTTGTGGCGGTATGCAAATTGGAGTGGGTCTAGGGTTTCTGGGATAATGGTGTTGATGTGAGCCATGACCAGCCTTTCAAAGTACTTCATGGCTACAGACGTGAGTGCTACGGGTCGGTAGTCATTTAGGCAGGTTATCTTAGTGTCCTTAGGCACAGGGACTATGGTGGTCTGCGTGAAGCATTTTGGTATTACAGACTCAGTCAGGGACATGTTGAAAATGTCAGTGAAGACACTTGCCAGTTGGTCAGCACATGCTCGGAGTACACGTCCTGGTAATCCATCTGGCCCTGCAGCCTTGTGAATGTTGACCTGCTTAAAAGTCTTACTCACATCGGCTACAGAGAGCGTGATCGCATAGTCATCCGAAACAGCTGGTGCTCTCATGCATGCTTCAGTGTTGCTTGCCTCGATGCGGGCATAGAAGTGATTTAGCTCGTCTGGTAGGCTTGTGTCACTGGGCAGCTTGTGGCTGTGCTTCCCTTTGTAGTCTGTAATAGTTTTCAAGCCCTGCCACATCCGACGAGCGTCAGAGCCGGTGTAGTACGATTCAATCTTAGTCCTGTATTGACTCTTTGCCTGTTTGATGGTTCGTCGGAGGGCATAGCGGGATTTCTTATAAGCGTCCGGGTTAGAGTCCCGCTCCTTGAAAGCGCAGCTCTAGCCTTTAGCTCAGTGTGGATGTTGCCTGTAATCCATGGCTTCTGGTTGGGATATGTACGTATGGTCACTGTCTGGACGACATCATCGATGCACTTATTGATGAAGCCAGTGACTGATGTGGCGTACTCCTCAATGCTATCTGAAGAATCCCGGAATATATCCCAGTCTGTGCTAGCAAAACAGTCCTGTAGCTTAGCATCTGCGTCATCTGACCACTTTTTTATTAACCGAGTCACTGGTGCTTCCTGCTTTAGTTTTTGCTTATAAGCAGGACCAGGAGGATAGAGTTATGGTCAGATTTGCCAAATGGAGGGCGAGGGAGAGCTTTGTATGCGTCTCTGTGTGTGCAGTAAAGGTGGTCTAGAGTTTTCTTTCATCTGGTTGCACATTTAACATGCTGGTAGAAATTGGGTAGAACGGATTTAAGTTTCCCTGCATTAAAGTCCCTGGCCACTAGGAGCGCTGCCTTTGGATGAGCGTTTTCCTGTGTACTTATGGCCTTAAACAGCTCATTGAGTGCAGTCTTAGTGCCAGCATTGGTTTGTGGTGGTATATAGACAGCTACGAAAAATATAGAAGAAAACTCTCTTGGTAAATAGTGTGGTCTACAGCTTATCATGAGATACTCTACCTCAGGCGAGCAAAACCTTGAGACTTCCTTAGTATTAGATATTTTGCACAAACTGTTGTTTACAAATATACACAGACCGCCACCCCTTGTCTTACCGGAGTCAGCCGTTCTATCCTGACGATGTAGCGTATTTCCCGCCAGCTGTATGTTATCAATGTCGTCGTTCAGCAACGACTCGGTGAAACATAAGATATTACAGTTTTTTATGTCCCGTTGGTAGGATAACCGTAATCTTAGGTCGTCTACCTTATTTTCAAATGATTGAACATTGGCTAATAGGATTGATGGAAGAGGCAGTTTACTCGCTCGCTGTCGGATCACCCCGACCTACGTCCACGATATCTCTGTCTCTTTCTCATGCGAATGACGGGGATTTGGGCCTTGTCGGGTGTCTGTAGGTTATCCTTCGCGTCCGACTCGTTGAAGAAAAAATCTTAGTCCAATACGAGGTGAGTAATCACTGTCCTGATATCCAGAAGCTCTTTTTGGTCATAACAGACGGTGGCAGAAACATTATATACAGAATAAATTACAAATAACGCCAAAAAACACACATAATAGTAGAATTGGTTAGAGGGCTGTAAAACGGCAGCCATCTTCTCCGGCGCCATTCAGATTTCCAGAAATAGGCTTGAACTCCAGTTCCTGGAAATAGATGTTTCCATTATAATGACATTGGTGCATGTGTTCTAGTCAGGGCTTAAGGTTGATGATGTCAAAGGTCCTGTTATTGGAAGATGTTTGCCCACAGTGGTCTCTGCTGGGTGGCAGTGGAATTACACCCAGGGGTTAGATGATACGGATTGGGATGCTCATGAAATTGTTGATTCAAATTCTCATTATGGGTGATCAAATATTAATATCTAAGCCATTACAATACAGCTATAAATTCTGGTTAGTGTGACTCAGCAGTGTGGGAAGATAAATAATTATAGTTCCAAACACACATGCAAAACAGTGCAAACCCCACCGATCTGGCACTCTAGGCTGGCTCAACTAAATACTTAACTAAGTATTTAAAAGAAAGCAACTGCTATTTGTACCCAGGTCTGGTAGGAACCAAAACCAAAAACAAACTCAGCCTCTAAAAGAGTATCTGAGAACATCCTTTATGACTAACTTTTTATATGGAAACCTCTTTACATTCATAGATTTCAGCTAAATAAAAGAAACCCTAATGAATCTGTCATTAAAACATCACTCTCCCAACTTCAAACAACGTCATCAAAATACTGTGTATTTTCATATATTTTTTAAATAACCAAACACAGACTTGCATCCAATAATTCCAAACAGTCCCGTTAATATCCTTTTAGCATCAGGCTCCAGGTGTCACGCCCTGGCCTATAGAACTCTAGCTAGTTTGGTCAGGGTGTGAATATATTCTAGGTTTGTATTTCTATGTTTGGCCGGGTGTGGTTCCCAATCAGAGGCAGCTGTTGCTCGTTGTCTCTGATTGGGGATCATACTTAGGCAACCAGTTTTCCTGTCTGCGTTGTGGGATTTTGTTGTGTTCCTGTTTAGGCTTGTGTGTTAGCCTTTGGACCGTCACGGTTAAGTGTGTTGTTTTGGTTAATAAACATGTTCGCCGTTCACGCTGCACCTTGGTCCATCCCGTTCCTTAACGTACGTGACACCAGGAGGTCAGGGGAGATAAAGCACTTTTATATTCCTCACAGAGTAAGCAAATTATAGCATTTATTTAATCTCTATTAAATGGTCTAATGCAGCTTAGAGTCAGTGTGTGGTTCCATGTTGAAAAGTATTACATTTTACTGAGTAATTGAAAGCCTTTCATGTCGCAAACTATTTGTGTCCATAGCAAGCGCTTAAGCTAAGCCACACATTGTCAGTATATTATATGGTAGGCATTATTTCACATGAAAGCCACTTGAAAGCATTTCTTGGAACTTAAATGATGACTTTAATCTTTGAATCCAATTGAAAGATTAAATGCCACAGAGAAGGGGGGACATGGTGTCATCAACACAGTAGTCATAGAAGACTGGGTATAATGGACACAGACTGTGCTCTTTGTCAACGTGACAGTCAATTTATGATTCCAAACTCAAGAAGATTTTGGCAGACATTTTTCGGTCATCTTGTAACAATATACTGTACATTGGCATGCATTGGGAGTAGTTTTATGGTTTTCACTAGGGATGTTTTTTTTTCAAGGCTTGGGTCCAATCATCACCAACCTCCATCACATCACTCTACTATGACATCACCCTCTTTCCTCCTGTCTCCTCCGTGTCATTGTGGTTTGGACCACTTCTAATTCCATGTTCTCAAACCAGCAAGGCCTCTCAGCGTTGTCCAACACTGGGGGAAAAAATCATTTAAATGTCCCCTCACCTACACACACATCCCTCCCTCTCCTTGCTGTGTCAGAGTTAATGTCCCGTTTCTGAAGAGGACTGTGATAGAACCTGACATTAGAGGCTCATATTGCCCCGAAATTAGATTGAGGTAGTTTGTTTTTGGCTACACACTCCAGTCCACAGGCCTGCTTACTGTATAATGTTCAGAATAGTGCAGCAAGTCTCTAATGACATGTGGGTGACGCAGCTGAAGATAATCACTGTCATTTGGTGTTATAGCTGACTTTGGGACAGTAACACCAAGGTTGAGCATCCACTGGTGGTAAAGGGTGATGAATAAGAGATAATAATCTATATTAATAGTGATCTATATGTAATTCTATGGTGATGCATTTATAGGGTGACTATTTAAAGAGGCAGTTGCAAATTATGTATTTAAAAACTATCTCCATAAACATTTATAAACAGAAATTGAACTGTTTTGAAAGATGAAATCACTGCAATTAACCTATAGACATAATTGTATATGTCATTAACTTTAAATAAGCATAACTAAGTGTTTTGGTATCTGTTGGGAAAGGTTAGAGTAAGAGAGACTTGACCTCAAGTTGTCTCATAATATAGAAATATGAAGCCAAATCACAACAGTGTTCATCATATCATACGGAGTCAGTGAGTGGGAGTGTGTGGGGGTACTGTCTCCTTGCTCCCAAACACTACCAGCAGGGTTTAGCTAATACACTAAATCATGGGAACCACTGTGGAGGAGTCTCGGTCTTAGACAACGAATGACCATGAACTTTTATTCACCTGATACTGTCTGACTTGGAAGCTCCCACAGTAGATTTGTGTTGGCAATGCTTGTTATCAGTTAATTTATTTCTCTGATAGCCGGTTGGTGTATTTGAGTACCAGTCTGCCCCAGAAGTCTGGTCAAATAGGTTTTTTTCCCACTACTGTTGTCTGAGAGGATGTTTAGTAAGTATTGTCAGTTGGCTCGTTCCACCTCAAATAGCACAAGAAAGAGGATTTTAACACCCACCTTCTCAGATTGTTCTGAAATCGTTTATGTTGTTAGAAACAGATAAGATTAGTATTACTGCAACATTATTTTTATTAAATATAATTTGATCTCTGAGAAATTAAGCTAATTGATAGCATCCAAATTCGCCATTTTAATTTATAGGATTCATATAATATTCAATAAATATAGGACCTATCATCCGATTTGGACCAAATTCTTTCTAACAATGATCAGACATGATGGATCCAAATAAATGGTAAAAGGCCACCTATTGACCCCCCACGCCTATCCCACCACAACAAGTATATAGTATCATTTACATTTACATTTACGTCATTTAGCAGACGCTCTTATCCAGAGCGACTTACAAATTGGTGCATTCACCTTATAGCCAGTGGGATAACCACTTTACAATATGTTTTTTTTTTCTTTCTTTGGGGTGGGGTAAGGGGGGGAAAAGGATTACTTTATCCTATCCCAGGTATTCCTTAAAGAGGTGGGGTTTCAAGTGTCTCCGGAAGGTGGTGAGTATCAGTTCTCTATGTCTGACAAGTACTATGGAGCTGCTGCTGGAGTATTGTTTCTCATCCCATTTAATGTATTTCCAGTGAATTTTGTGATTTTTCTCCCCCCATCGTCAGAGAAATTAGTCATTGAAGTTGTTAGGTTTATGTCCCATCCTACATCCTGATATTACCAGGTTCTGACCACTAGATGGTGCTGTTCCTGCTATTAACTTATTATTTTTTTATTCACCTAATTTACAAAATGACATATAGGTTTCCTTATCCTGTAAGCAGTTTATGGACAAGATATGACAGCAACCCATTCTTTGGTTTTATTTACCTGGCCACTGTTTCAAATGCTAACTTTATAGGTACCATTGTGGCATTTGTAGCACAAATCCAATGCATATCAATGGTACTTTTATTAGCATTATCGTGCATCATATCCAAATCATCTATCACAGTGCATTTGGAAAGTATTCAGACCCCTTGACTTTTTCCAAATGTTGTTACGTTACAGCCTTTTTTTTATCCCCCTCATCAATCTACACACAATACCCCATAATGACAAAGCAAAAACAGGTTTTGTATTTTAAAAAATAAATTTAAAAAATATGACATTTACATACTGTAAGTATTCTGACCCTTTACACAGTACTTTGTTGAAACACCTTTGGTAGCGATTAAAGCCTAGAGTCTTTTTGTGTATGACGCTACAAGCTTGGCACACCTGTATTTGGGGAGTTTCTCCCATTCTTCTCTGCAGATTCTCTCAAGCCCTGTCAGGTTGGATGGGGAGCGTCACTGCACAGCTATTTTCAGGTCTCTCCAGAGATGTTCGATCGGGTTCAAGTCCGGGCCCTGGTTGGGTCACTCAAGGACATTCAGAGACTTGTCCTGCATTGTCTTGGCTGTGTGCTTAGGGTCTTGGTCCTGTTGGAAGGTGAACCTTCGCCCCAGTCTGAGGTCCTGAGTGCTCTGGAGCATGTTTTCATCAAGGATCTCTCTGTACTTTGCTCTGTTAATCTTTCCCTCGAGCCTGACTAGTCTCCCAGTCCCTGCCACTGAAAAACATCCCCACAGCATAATGCTGCCACCACCATGCTTCACCGTAGGGATAGTGTCAGGTTTCCTCCAGACGTGACGCTTGGCATTCAGGCCAGAGAATCTTGTTTCTCATGGTCTGAGAGTCTTTTAGGTGCCTTTTGGCAAACTCCAAGTGGGCTGTCATGTGCCTTTAACTGAGGAGTGGCTTCCATCTGGCCACTCTACCATAAAGGCCTGATTGATGGAGTGCTGCAGAGATGGTTGTCGTTCTGGAAGGTTCTCCCATCTCCACAGAGGAACTCTGTCAGAGTGACCATCGGGTTCTTGGTCACCTCCATGACCAAGGCCCTTCTCCCCCCAATTGCGCAGTTTGGCCGGGCGGCCAGCTCTAGGAAGAGTCTTGGTGGTTCCAAACTTCTTCCATTTAAGAATTATGGAGGACACTGTGTTCTTGGGGACCTTCAATGCTGCAGACATTTTTTGGTACCCTTCCCCAGATCTCTGCCTAGACACAATCCTGTCTCGGAGCTCTACGGACAATACCTTTGACCTCATGGCTTGGTTTTTGCTCTGACATGCACTGTCAACTGTTGGACATTATATAGACAGGTGTGTGCCTTTTCCAAATCATGTCCAAACAATTGAATTTACCACAGGCAGACTCCAATCAAGTTGTAGAAACAAGATCAATGGAAACAGGATGCACCTGAGCTCAATTTCAAGTCTCATAGCAAAGGGTCTGAAATCGTATCTCAATAAGGTATTTCTGTTTTTTTGTTTTATACATTTGCACAAAATGTGGAAAAGAAAAGCGGTCTGAATACTTTCCGAATGCACTGTATATACTGTATTCTACTGTATTTTGGTCAATGCCATTCCGACATTGCTCATCCTAATATTTATATATTTATTAATTCAATTATTTTACTTTTAGATTTGCGTGCATTGTTGTGAATTGTTAGACACTACTGCACTGTTGGAGCTAGGAACACAAGCATTTCGCTACACCCGCAATAACATCTGCTAAATATGTGTATGTGACCAATAAAATGTGATTTGATTTGATTTGAAGATCATTAATGACCTCAGTCACCCGAGCCATGGACAGTTCACTAGGCTACCGTCAAACAGACGGAGACAGTACAGGTGTATCAGAGCCAAGACAGAGAGACTAAAAAACTGTTTCTATTACCAGGCCATCAGACTGTTGAACAGCCATCACTAGCCGTCTACCAGGTGATGCACACTCACTCACAGAAAACACGTACAAGCCATCACACACACACATACACACACGCGCACACACACACACACACACACACACACACACACACACAGAGAGACTCTCTCTCTCTCACTTTGATTTTCCCTCAATCAGCCTATTGCATTTGTTCCCGTGGCGGTTTGGCACAGTGCGGCCGTAAGTGTCCTGGAGGGACAGTTTTCCTCGTAAATACAGCCATTATTAATCTTAATAGAAATGAGCCCAGACTGCACTAGGAGGTGTCTAGGGCTCATCGGCAACAAACCTGCTGTAAATCTCTCAGTCACTATTGGAGTGCATCAGTCAGTAAATCTGTCAGCACAGTGTGTACAATACCGTAGGCCTTTCTACTGCCGGGGCTTCACAGATAATGTATCATAGTCATAGATGATAATGTATTATAAATACATTAAATAATGTATTTAAAAATGCAATGACAACAGATGTGAGGGTCATAATTAGGATGATGCTTGTTATGCATGTTTTTTTATAGGGGGAGGCTAGTGTGGGCAGATGGTGCATCGGCTGGTTTTGAAGAGGCCCAGTGTGGTCATACTGAGAGGTTTGAAAGAGTAAGTGAGGAAAAGAGGAGTATTAGTATAATGGAACATCCTTGTGAGCTCTAAAACACTCTTTCACCAGCTTACAGTAACTATGTTAAATCTCTCAATGTTTGGGGCCTGCTTTTCGTCACTTGGTGTATGGTGTATATACAATGAATTCAATAGGACCATAACATAACCCAGAATTTCAGTCACCACATAGGAAAAAACCACAAGGCAAAAACCACAAGGACCGGAATGTTAAAGGGCAATTTCATGATGACGGAATTACGCAGAGACTCAGATTTTTCACGTTAAAATGTATACCAAACAAAAACCATTGATTTCAAAGTTTAACAAACCACAAAATTCTATGTGCCAAGGACTACTTTTAACAATGTACAAAAACAAATTTACAGGAAGAACTGTGCAGATACAAAGTTTGGTAACAGAATCTGCACAGTTTTTCCAGTATATGTTTATTTATTTACTGTGTAAATTGTTCAAAGTAGTTATTCTGCATAGACTTGTATGGTTTGTTAAACTTGGAAGTCAATGTTATTTGTTTGGCATACATTTTAACGTGAAAAACTCAGCGTAATTCCGTTATCGTGGAATTGCCCTAATGTAAGAATGATGACATCACACAGCACAAAGCTCCTTATAAACCAGAGCATGACTGTCAAATATTGAATGGGCCAGAGTGTCTTTAAATGTCAGGACCTTTAGCTCAAACCAGCCACCTGAGAAAAACATAAAATCTCATCTTCAGTTAATTCTGATACATTGATTAGACTTGGAGATGGTACAGCAGTGTCCCACTTTTAATCCTTCATCCTCACAGAGCCGTGAGTGTTTAACCTTGACCTTTTGCTTAACTGTGTTCTAGAATGGATCCAACCCCCTTCCTTTCTGACACCTCTCCACATCTGCCCATCTCTCACACCATCTAAGGGGAGGATAGTCAGGGTGCCCCTGCCATCTGTCTCCCCTGTGCCCACCACACACAAATGGGCACACACACAGACAGACTGACCACGCACACACACAAAACAAACACACACATACACAAAGGCACAAACACACACACACACCCCGCTGGCAGAGCGTGTGGCCTGTCCATGCATCGAAAAAATGCCACTGAGCCACATTCCGGCACACTCCTCCACCAAGGGAACAGGAGCCTCTCTCTCTGCAGCCTCTCCAGCATTGATGCCAGATGCCTTGCACACACAGGAGTCTCCAGAGGTGGTCCCCAGAACAAAACAAAACAATGAAAAGTATTCCCTCTTCCCTAAGGAAGGTGATTGGCTGCTGAATGTACAAACCAAATGGCCCATTAAACTCTTTTTCACTGTGTATGATCCTGCTAAGGCTCTGGACGTTCATTATGACAGAGGATGAGGATGTTTCTACTCCAATACATAAAAATATACCAGGACTTTACTGTTTGTTTGAAATACTGTACCCGCGCAAACATCATGTTATGGCTGGTATGCTGGAGTAATTGCAATGTAATCTAATCATGTGTTCCTTAAATAAAGATGCCTCAATAGTTGGCGCCAATCATAACTTGCCTATAGAGGAATCAGAATCATTCTGTCGCTGTCCTATGTTGGCTGGCTTTACTAGTCAGAGAGAGAAGGGTTGGCTGCTAGCATGATCATGTTTATTCAAACACACTAGTCTCATTTTGGATTTTGGAGAGAAACCGTAAGTAGCCTATTGAGAAAATTGCAACTCCAGTATGAGTGGATCTAGAATTTATGAATGAGACCTTATGGGAGAAGGGATATCACATCACTGTAGACTATTATTCACAGTTTGACAAAAAAGTAATAGAACACCAAATGTAGGAAATGTGACCTTTTTGAATGTCTGGATGTGGATTAGCTTCCTGTCATGAGGTTTTCTGTGTCAGCAGACTGCATTTAGAAATGGACGCCATGCAGCATGTTAGCCCAATGCTAACGTTAATGTACCGTAATAACAGGCCTGCACCGCTTATGTGGTCGGAACTCCCTTTGGAACGCCCCGACCCGCCCCACCCCACCCGCCCCCTCCCCCCTCCAAAAAAGCAATAACAACAGATGGACTGTGCCAAGGAGACTGTACATGCCTGTCCATTACCATGGTGAGAAGGTAAGGGAGGGGGCTGAGTTGCTTGGATTGCATATATGCAAAGTGTCTCGGTGGCTGGAATAATGCCGTTCTCATCGGCACATCCTGTACTGCTGCTCTCAGCTTCACATTATGTATTTATAATTGCATTCCTCCCCTGGTGAATAACAATTACTTTATTCACAGCCATGTTTTGCTAGAGCAACTATAAACTAGCATAGTAGTACATAGCCTGTCCCGAGTGGCGCAGCGGTCTAAGGCACTGCATCTCAGTGCTTGAGGCATCACTACAGACCCCCTGGTTCGATTCCAGGCTGTATCACAACCGGCCGTGATTGGGAGTCCCATAGGGCGCTGTCGTCTGGGTTTGGCCGGTGTAGGCTGTCATTGTAAATAAGAATTTGTTCTTAACTGACTTGCCTAGTTAAATAAAGGTTTAAAAAAAAAGACAAATTGCCAAACCTAGCATTTACCCTCCAATAATAGGAAATTAATATTAAGAACCCACACAAGTAGGTGATTATATGTACTTATGTCTTTATGGAGATTATAGTTGTCCTGGTCTGTTTTTGGAGATCTCTATGACCAGGTGGCTCAAGAAACTAGCATTCTACGAATCCTGTTGTGTTGTATTACGCAATTGCGAGTGTTACCTATCTCATGGAAGTTCACATGGCTTTGATAATGTGTTTGTTTTGGTGTTTACCCATCTAGGTAAGTGTTGTTGTTGGGTCTGGCCTGGTGTGTTGCTATGATCTAGTGTGTGATTGTGGTCTGTCTGGTATTGCCATGCTAGCGGATTCTGAGGCTAGGTTGGCTATGCCCAAGGCCACACGGCATTCCATTAAATACTGAACATTCTAGGTGCCAGGTCTCATCTCAAACAAAACAATGGCATTCAGTTTAGTCATAGTTGATATCATTTGCCTACTAAAGAGCGCTACATCCTTTCATCTATAGACATTTATGTCTGAATGTAGAGAGGGAATTGGCGAGAGGTGTTGAATATGGCAAGGGCAGGAATACGCTACACAAAGCCCATTAACCGATGGATCATGGAGCCAGCTGTTCAAACACCTTCCATTCCTCCCACTGGATGATCAGAATAACGCTTTTTCCACCCAGGAGAGAATGATCAGTCACATTTGTTACGAGGTGGGCCATGCAACGTGGCATCATAAGAGGCATGAGAGATAGTCAGTAGACAACCCATTGAGCCACTATCACAATTCTCATCATCAATCTCTCTTACTCTTTCTTTCTCTCTCCCTCTCTCCCTCCCACAAACACTCCCCCAACCCATTGAGCTCTCTCTCTCCCTCCTTCGCACACATTCTCCCCCACACTTCCCAGAGCAACGTTCCCTCTGTCCAAGAACTCCAAAGATTAAATCAAATAATGACTAAAAGTCAATGCCAAGGAGACACCCTCCCGCCCATGGAGATCAAGGGTCAAAATCCCTCGGCGCCAAATAGGTATTTTGTTTCTAGCCAGGAGACGTGGGGGAGAGTCAGAGGCTGGGCCGGGCTCCTGGAACGTGCTGCTTTTCTCGAATGTAGGAGCCTCCGCGGTGCCAAGTACGCAGTCCTAACTGCTACCAGATGTGCAATTAAACCGCGCACCAACCGCCAAGGCTCTTTTAGTGGTGGACAGAAAAGAAAGGGCCGAAATGGCTTGGCAATGATAGCATTTTGGACAAATATTTAGTTCGGTTTTAGTGTGCTTTTTTATATGGCCATTTATATGTATATCTACAAATTGTAGGCTGAGCCACTCGAACTACTAGAAATATTTTACAATGTTTTTATTAGCTAATTATAGTTAGTGAGGACACACACACACCCAGACAGAAACACCTTTTACTTTCTCTGTTGAATGAATTAATCCACATGCTACCCTCAGCTACAAAAGTGGGAAAATCCTAGCCTGGGGATTATTTTTTTGTCTCCTTTTTAAAATCTAATATTCATCCTAAGTGACATACAGTTTCTCCGGCTGTGCCAGGAGGTGTAGAACCTCATCCATCATGTCAACATGATTTTACTCACATTCAATCAAAAGATTTGTGCAGCTTAGAGGAGGTCTCAGCAACATCAGAGAGAATCAAAAGCGTAAGTTTCACTCCGCGTTTTTGGAAGTTCCCTATATATGCTCCAGAATGTTTTCCCATCAACTTCTCTGAGCCTTTGAGTACTTAATGATGGAATTTGGAGGCATGGATGGATTTATTTTTATCATACCTCGCCCAGGTCTACATCCACAAGGTAATTGTGCTTGTCTAGGACTTGCCTATATTCATACATTACATTTCCACAAGGCTTACTGTACCTACATCATCTATATCAGGCTGGTTTTTCCAGTGGTAACAAGGGAATGGTTACACCAGTGTTAGCCTAGCAGAAGAACAGTAGGGAGGGATTACAGTTAACATATTAGAATATAACTTAATGTCTAATAACGTAATGTTGAATATAAAGACTAAACATAGAACCTCTCAAAACCTCACAAGCTCTCCAGAAAAATATGCATGCAGATGAGTAGCTGGTGTTGCACCCTGACTTGCCAGAATGTGGCTCGCAGGGGTACGACGTTGTGAATAAACGGGTGGACAGTTGTTATTACAGGTGCATATCCACATGTTGACGTAGTCTCCCTCCACTGCTGACATAGTGTAAGCTGCTCTCCCTTCAGTCCCCTGACCCAGCGGTGGAAGCTTGGAACGAGCACACTGAGACCACTCACTCTCTCTCCCATATAGGCCTGGAAACAGGAAGAGCACAATTCAGGAAGTCCACATTTGACAATTTCCTCTCTGTGGAGAAAGAGAGGAAGCAAGTGACTAGGAAACATCAACAACACACGACTCCCCTCGTTGGAAGTTATTCATGTCTTATTCTCACACCCCTCCTGACTTTGTTGATTTACGCCTTTGTATATATATTTCCTTCAATTCAGCTTTTGAAATATACTTTGAAATACTTCCCTTTGACAATAATTATATTTTAGCATAGTGCATAGAACAGAAGCAACACTTTGTGCTGTGATCAATGGCCTGTGACTGTGAGAGACTACAAAGGTGACACACTGACAGAACAGAAGGCAAAAAACAATATTATGCCATTTTGACACCACACCAGTCTGTTTGAACAAAATAAAAAAGAGAAGGAAGAGTAAGAAATTGGACTAAGCTGAACTGCTGCCGAAGCATGTCCCTCTACGTCCCCCTCTGTTTACCGATTTAAGGGGTTGTGATGTCACTGCTGTCTATATTGGCAGTGGTTACCTAAGTAACATAATGCGTGCGTGGTGAGACCATCTCGGAGGGTTAATGTAAGCGCCGCCATCCATCTGCCTCGAGCCAGAAGCGAGCTGTGATGGCCTTCCATAGAATTTTCTCATTGAATGATTTAACATCCTGTCCTTAGTCTGATCCTATCCAGAAGTGATTGATCTTGCCAATCGACTCATCTACAAGTTTTAGGAAGTGTCGTATTACTTATAATCACAGGAAATATGGTATCTTTCTGATATACTGTACTGTATGTATTTATTCAATTAAAGTTGTGTTTATTAAATTACTTTTAGGATTTGATCATGCCTTCACTTTAAAACTTTAAAACAGAATTATCTTGAGGCTTTACTTTGCCACTGAAGGCCTGTTTCATATTACAACCCAATATTTGTCTCTGCACACTTTGTCTTTCCCAAACTCCGGACTATAAAGTGATATCTATTACCTAATGCACATTAATAATAAGGCCGGAACATCCATTTATCTCTTTGTATCTCTCTGACAATAATCTCTGATTGCACTGTGGCTGTTTCCAATCAGTTGAAACTAGCAGGTACGGCAAACTACTGTGCAATCAATGGAATAGATCCTTCTATCACTTAACTTGTTCATCACATTGCCTTTCTTCAAGGTTAGTGCAAACGGAAGGGATCACTGCCTTCTTCAAGGTTGAAATGTTGAATGTTGAAATCAAACTGTAATAATTCCTAGTAGAATTTAATTATATGGAATTAATGTGTGGACAATGGAGGATCAGTTTAAGAATGGTGTGTATTGTCGCATGAAATCCAAAGTATATTGATTATTTAAGTCAAAGTTTTGCAACATCATCTGGGACATTTTGTCACGACTTCCACCGAGGCTGCCTCCCCTCCTTGTTCGGGCAGGCTTCGGCGTTCGTCGTCACCGGCTTACTAGCCACTGCCGCGCCATATATTATTATTCCATTTGTCTTGTCTTGTCAATTACACACACCTGGTTCATGTCCCCTCATTAGTCCATGTATAAGTGTTCCCTCTGCCCCCTTGTCCTTGTGGGTGATTGTTTTATGTGAGTTGAGTGTAGCTCGGTGGAGCTACTCGTACCTTGTATTGCCGGGGTAGATTATTCCCCTGTGCCTGTATTTTGTTGGAGCTACCCGTACCTTGTATTGCCGGGGTAGATTGTTCCCCTGTGCCTGTATTTTGTTGTCGCTATCCAGTGCAACTGTGTACGACGGAATAAACTCTGTATTCTGTGATTTACCCTCCTGCGCCTGACTCCTTCTAATCACACTCATCACAGAATCACCCACCCGCTATGGAGTCAGCGGGAGAGGAGCGCATGCCTGGAGTCGTGGCACGGGTCCAGGAGCATTCCACGATGCTGGCCAGCTTGGGGGAAGCGATGGATCGGGTTCTTCAGGTCGTCCAACACCTGGAGAGGAGAGAACCCGATCTGTCGAGACCAGCTGGCCAACCGGATCCAGCCACCCACACCCCAGCACCCGGAGGGATCCAGATATTTCGACCATGGGAGTTCGACGGGACGGCGGCGCTCTGCCAAGGATTCCTCTTCCAACTGGAGCTCTACCTCTCCAGCATCAGGCTGGCCCCATCGGAGTGGGAGAAGGTGTCCGCCCTCGTTTCCTGCCTCTCGGGGAAAGCCCTGGAGTGGGCCAGCGTGGTTTGGAACGAAGGAGGAGCCACGTTGGAGAACTAAGGGGAGTTCGCTCGCCTCTTTCGGGCTGTCTTCGATCACCCGCCCGAAGGTCGAGAGGCGGGCGAGCGGCTGGTCCACCTGAGGCAGGGGACGAGGACCACGCAGGACTTTGCTTTGGAGTTTCGGACTCTTGCAGCGGGGTCCGGGTGGAACGAGCGGGCACTAATCGACCATTTCTGGTGCCATCTGCGGGAGGACGTCCGACGTGAGCTAGCCTGCCAGGACACCATGTTGTCCTTCACGCAACTGGTGGACATGGCCATCTGTTTGGACAACCTGCTGGCAGCCAGAGGACGTCCTGGAAGGGGTCTGCCCGTTCCCACCCCGGCCGACTCGGCTCCCGAGCTGATGGAGCTGGGGGGAGCTGCCGTCCGAGAGAGCGGAGGACGACAGCGACAGTGTCACTCGGGTGGCACGAAGGGACAGTACACCACACGTGGTCGTCAATGCTCTTTTGGGTCTGGAGGCGGCAGGCGGGGCACTCTCGCATCACATCAGGTATCGAACACCCACACTCGTTCAGAGCCCTCTGCTGCGCACTGTACCCTACCCATCTACTTTCCCGATCACATGGTAGTTCCCCAGTGTAAGGCGGTAGTCAATTCAGGCGCAGCCGGGAACTTTATGGACAGGGCATTCTCACGCCGTCTAGGCATTTCATTGGTTCCCCTATCCATTCCATTCCCCATCAGAACACTTGATAGTCGACCATTAGGGTCCAGGTTTGTTCAGGAAGTTACTGCACCAGTCACCATGATTACCCAGGAGACTCATTGTGAGCAGATAACTTTTTTTATTATTGATTCCCCTGCTTTCCCTGTGGTATTAGGGATCCCTTGGTTAGCAGTCCACAACCCCACCTTCTCATGGCCGCAGAGGGTTCTCACGGGGTGGTCGCGAGAGTGTCAGGGTAGGTGTCTAGGTGTTTCCTTTGGGGCAACCACAGTGGAAAGTCCAGACAGTACCTCCACCGTGCGCATTCCCCCCGAATACCTCAATTTGGCGCACGCATTCTCAAAAACACAGGCTACCAAGTTACCACCTCATCGGGCGGGGGATTGCGCGATAAACCTCCGGGTAGACGCTGTACCTCCCAGGAGTCATGTGTACCCCCGTCGCAGGCTGAAACGGAGGCTATGGAAACATACGTCACCGAGTCCCTGCGCCAGGGGTATATACGTCCCTCCACTTCACCTGCCTCCTCGAGTTTCTTCTTTGTGAAGAAGAAAGTCGGCGGTCTGTGCCCTTGCATTGATTATCGACCACTGAACAAGGAGACGATAAGATTTAGTTATCCTCTCCCCCTCATTCCTTCAGTGATTGAGTCAATACATGGGGCATGCTTCTTCACCAAATTAGATCTCAGGAGTGCATACAACCTGGTGCATATCCGAGAGGGGGACGAGTGGAAGACAGCATTCAGCACAACCACGGGGCATTATGAATACCTGGTGATGCCCTACGGTTTGATGAATGCTCCATCCGTCTTCCAGTCCTTTGTGAACGAGGTGTTTTGGGACATGCTTGGTCGCGGTGTAGTGGTCTACATCGATAACATCCTGGTGTATTCCGCTATGCGCACCGAGCATGCGTCCCTGGTTCTCAAAGTGCTGGCCCGACTGTTGGAAAATGACCTTTATGCCAAGGCAGAGAAGTGTATGTTTTTCCAGCAATCCGTCTCCTTCCTCGGATACTGCATTACCACCTCAGGTGTGGAGATGGAGGGAGATCGCATTCCAACCACGGTTAAGGAGGTGCAGCGCTTCCTTGGCTTCGCCAACTACTATCGGAGGTTTATACTGGGCTTTGGCAAGGTCGCAGCTTCCATTACATCCCTGTTGAAGGGTGGGCCGTCCCGGCTCTGCTGGTCTGCTGAGATTGACCTGGCCTTCAGCAAACTGCGGGGTCTGTTCACCTCAGCCCCGGTACTGGCCCACCCTGATCCATCACTACCGTTCGTAGTGGAGGTGGATGCGTCCGAGGTAGTGATAGGCGCTGTCCTGTCTCAACGCTCGGGCACGCCACCTGTGCCTTCTTCTCTAAGAAGCTCAGCCCGGCGGAGCAGAACTACGACGTTGGTGATCGGGAGCTGTTGACTGTTGTCCGAGCCTTGACCGTGTGGAGGCATTGGCTCGAAGGGGCGAAACACCCTTTCCTCATCTGGACGGACCACCGTAACCTGGAGTACATCCGGGCAGCGAGGAGGCTGAATCCTCGCCAGGCCAGGTGGGCCCTATTCTTCACCCGGTTAGATTTTACACTGTCATACATCCCGGGTACGAAGAACGTGAAGGCAGACGCATTGTCACGGCTGTATGACACAGAGGAGAGGCCCAGAGACAACACCCCCATACTCCCGGCCTCCTGCATTGTGGCACCGGTAGTATGGGCGATGGACGCGGATATAGAGCAGGCATTACGCACAGATCCATCTCCACCTCAGTGTCCAGCTGGGCTGCGGTACGTGCCTGCTCTTATCCGTGATCGTCTGATCTACTGGGTACACTCGTCACCCTCCTCTGGTCACCCAAGTAACGGTCGTACAGTGCGCTGCCTGACAGGAAAGTACTGGTGGCCTACCTTGGCTAATGACGTGAGGGTGTACAGTGAGGGAAAAAAGTATTTGATCCCCTGCTGATTTTGTACGTTTGCCCACTGACAAAGACATGATCAGTCTATAATTTTAATGGTAGGTTTATTTGAACAGTGAGAGACAGAATAACAACAAAAAAATCCAGAATAACACATGTCAAAAATGTTATAAATTGATTTGCATTTGAATGAGGGAAATAAGTATTTGACCCCTCTGCAAAACATGACTTAGTACTTGGTGGCAAAACCCTTGTTGGCAATCACAGAGGTCAGACGTTTCTTGTAGTTGGCCACCAGGTTTGCACACATTTCAGGTCATTAAGGTTTCGAGGCTGACGTTTGGCAACTCGAACCTTCAGCTCCCTCCACAGATTTTCTATGGGATTGAGGTCTGGAGACTGGCTAGGCCACTCCAGGACCTTAATGTGCTTCTTCTTGAGCCTCTCCTTTGTTGCCTTGGCCGTGTGTTTTGGGTCATTGTCATGCTGGACTACCCATCCACGACCCATTTTCAATGCCCTGGCTGAGGGAAGGAGGTTGTCACCCAAGATTTGACGGTACATGGCCCCGTCCATCGTCCCTTTGATGCGGTGAAGTTGTCCTGTCCCCTTAGCAGAAAAACACCCCCAAAGCATAATGTTTCCACCTCAATGTTTGACGGTGGGGATGGTGTTCTTGGGGTCATAGGCAGCATTCCTCCTCCTCCAAACACGGCGAGTTGAGTTGATGCCAAAGAGCTCCATTTTGGTCTCATCTGACCACAATACTTTCACCCAGTTCTCCTCTGAATCATTCAGATGTTCATTGGCAAACTTCAGACGGGCATGTATATGTGCTTTCTTGAGCAGGGGGACCTTGCGGCACTGCAGGATTTCAGTCCTTCACGGCGTAGTGTGTTACCAATTGTTTTCTTGGTGACTATGGTCCCAGCTGCCTTGAGATCATTGACAAGATCCTCCTGTGTAGTTCTGGGCTGATTCCTCACCGTTCTCATGATCATTGCAACTCCACGAGGTGAGATCTTGCATGGAGCCCAGGCCGAGGGAGATTGACAGTTATTTTGTGTTTCTTCCATTTGCGAATAATCGCACCAACTGTTGTCACCTTCTCACCAAGCTGCTTGGCGATGGTCTTGTAGCCCATTACAGCCTTGTGTAGGTCTACAATCTTGTCCCTGACATCCTTGGAGAGCTCTTTGGTCTTGGCCATGGTGGAGAGTTTGGAATCTGATTGATTGATTGCTTCTGTGGACAGGTGTCTTTTATACAGGTAACAAACTGAGATTAGGAGCACTCCCTTTAAGAGTGTGCTCCTAATCTCAGCTCGTTACCTGTATAAAAGACACCTGGGAGCCAGAAATCTTTCTGATTGAGAGGGGGTCAAATACTTATTTCCCTCATTAAAATGCAAATCAATTAATACAATTTTTGTAATGTGTTTTTCTGGATTTTTTTGTTGTTATTCTGTCTCTCACTGTTCAAATAAACCTACCATTAAAATTATAGACTGATCATTTCTTTGTCAATGGGCAAACGTACAAAATCAGCAGGGGATAAAATAATGTTTTCCCTCACTGTATGTCTCCTCCTGCTCGGCGTGCGCCCAGAGAAAGGCACCTAGGCACCTCCCAGCGGGTAAGTTACAACCTTTACCATTTCCACAACGACCATGGTCTCACCTAAGTGTTGATTTCCTGACTGATCTTCCCCTCTCCCAAGGTAACACCACCATCCTGGTCGTTGTGGAAAAAAAACTTTTCCAAGGCCTGCCGGCTCCTTCCTCTGCCCGGTCTCCCACGGCTCTGCAAACTGCGGAGGCCCTGTTTACACACGTCTTCCGGCACTACGAGGTACCAGAGGATAAAGTGTCTGACCGAGGTCCCCAGTTCACATCCAAGGTCTGGAAGGCGTTCATGGAACGTCTGGGGGTCTCGGTCAGCCTGACCTCTGGGTTCCACCCCGAGTCTAATGGGCAGGTGGAACGGGTAAATCAGGATGTGGGTAGGTTCCTGCAGTCCTACTGGTCAGTGTTCTTGCCATGGGCAGAATATGCCCAGAACTCTCTCTGCCACTCCTCTACTAACCTAACGCCATTCCAATGTGTTTTAGGTTACCAACGGTTCTGGCACCGTGGCACCAGAGCCAGACCGAGGCTCCTGCGGTGGATGACTGGTTTCGGCGTGCGGAGGAGACGTGGGACGCTGCCCACGTTCATCTCCAACGAGCCGTGCGTCGTCAGAAGGCCAACGCTGACCGCCACCGCAGTGAGGCCCCGGTCTTCGTACCAGGGGAACGGGTCTGGCTCTCGACCCGGAATCTGCCCCGCCGCCTGCCCTGCCGGAAGCTGAGCCCGCGGTTTGTGGGGCCATTCAAAGTCCTGAGGAGATTCAACGAGGTCACCTATAGGTTATTACTTCCCCTTGATTACCGTATTAACCCCTCGTTTTATGTGTCTCTCCTCAGGCCTGTGGTGGCTGGTCCTCTCCAGGAGTCTGAGGTGCGGGAGGTCCCTCCACCTCCTCTGGAGGGGGCCCCGGCGTACTCTGTCCATTCCATCCTGGATTCGAGGCGTCGGGTGGGGGGCCTTCAGTACCTCGTGGAGTGGGAGGGGTACTGTCCGGAGGAACGGTGCTGGGTCCCGGTGAGGGATATCCTCGATCCCTCCCTGTTGCGGGATTTCCACTGTCGCCATCCTGCTCGCCCTGCTCCGCGTCCTCCTGGCCGTCCCCGAGGCCGGGGTCGGCGCGCTGCTGGAGCTGCGCGTCAAGGGGGAGGGGGTACTGTCACGACTTCCACCGAGGCTGCCTCCCCTCCTTGTTCGGGCAGGCTTCGGCGTTCGTCGTCACCGGCTTACTAGCCACTGCCGCTCCATATATCATAATTCCATTTGTCTTGTCTTGTCAATTACACACACCTGGTTCATATCCCCTCATTAGTCCGTGTATAATTGTTCCCTCTGCCCCCTTGTCCTTGTGGGTGATTGTTTTATGTGAGTTGAGTGTAGCTCGGTGGAGCTACTCGTACTTTGTATTGCCGGGGTAGATTATTTCCCTGTGCCTGTATTTTGTTGGAGCTACCCGTACCTTGTATTGCTGGGGTAGATTGTTCCCCTGTGCCTGTATTTTGTTTTGTTGCTATCCAGCGCAACTGTGTACGACGGAATAAACTCTGTATTCTGTGATTTACCCTCCTGCGCCTGACTCCTTCTAATCACACTCATCACACATTTGTAAGGAAGATGTTACATTATATAAGGATACATTTTGACATGAAGTGTGTGTGCGTGCATGTGTCTGCATATGTATTGATGTTTTTAACGTGTGAATCAGTCAGTGCTATTGTCTGCTAGATACTAGATTGATTCAGATTACAACCCTGTGAATTCAAAAGTATCAATATTATCCAGCTCTTTCCTCATTGAGCAATTAGAGCCTATCACAATGATAGAACATTCAGGCATGCATATGAGATAGGAGATGTATTTCTCTTGTTTAATACAGTGTATTAGCTTAGCATCTAGGCCTACAATATGATTGATAATGGCTTGTTATTTCCTCATTCTATTGTCTACGCCGCGGTATAACCAAATCCCTGCCAATTTTCTTCTGCTTACAATACTTCATTTTGAGTAGAATTGGATTTTCATTGATTCTGCGCTACTAACGTGGCAGCAGTAATATGAATTTCAGTAAATCAATGATGTGGGAAACGAGAAGGAATGGATCATACACCCGGCGACTCATTTAGAATACATAGAAACACTAACTCATAGTCAGCATAGGCCTGTTCTAATCCCCCATGGACAAATGAGCCTTTTTCGGTCAATGATATACTATATTTCTAATTCGGAATGGATTAAATAAATTCATAGATATGACTTTCCACTTGAAAATAAAACCAACATGCTAGTCACTTTTTGTGTCTACATAGATTTTTGGATACATTTTACAGCATGAAAGCCTCTGTTTGTTCTTACCAAATCTGGATGTGATATCAAGCTGATACATACTGTATGTCTGATATTTGGTTTTGTATGCTCTTCTGTTTATTAGAGACGTCATGCTATCTTCTCTGTGTGTGGTTTGCTATATAAAGGAACCACACATTAGATGACAAACACCTCTCTTGAAATATACTACCTACAGGTGTGTCTGGAATATAAACAGTGCTGGTTTACGAGAAATGTCAAAGTTTTTACAACGCTGGACCGGAGACAGTAAAAAGCATAGCACAGCTGGCCTGAAAATAAACATGGCCACATACCACGGACATAAACACGCTTACAGTACCTGTCTACGCAAGACTTAAATCACTGTATTCTTAGGCCTATTGCCTCTCTCTCTCTCTCTCTCTCTCTCTCTCTCTCTCTCTCTCTCTCTCTCTCTCTCTCTCTCTCTCTCTCTCTCTCTCTCTCTCTCTCTCTCTCTGTCATTCTCTCTCTCGCTCTCCCTCGCTCACTCTCACTCTCTCTCTCAAGCTCACCAGCTGTGTAGACATTGGTGTTATTCTCCAGCCCCTTGAGTTACCTTGGTAACCCAGAACTCAGAAACGTGCTATGTGGCTGAGCAAACTGAGGCATAAACTGAGACATGTCTTTTACAAGCCCCGGTCGGTCCATCTCAACCACATGTCAAAGAAGACATGTACACTAGCAGCCAGCCAATGGTCTTTCCTGTCTGTGTCACTGATGTTAATGTCATCTCATCAAACAGTTGTAACTGCTCAGGCCCTGGTAGGCTGGGAGTGTGTGAAGAGAGGTATGGTGAGCAAACACAGGACATGGCTGGAAGAACTACTCTCACATACTTTACCTTAGGCCAATGGGTTTGCATTGAGTAGGCAGCAATTATTAGATCATAGTGCTGAAGTGCTGAAATCAATACATAAGGCAGTTCCCAGGGGATATAACTAGATTTCTTGATTGTTCTTATTGGGTAATAACAGGCTGATACATATAAGGACAGCTATATGCTCAAGTGCACTGAACAAGGCTGTCCTTTATTACATTTTCACTGTAAGTGAACTTCAATTCATGGTATGTGTGACTTTGAGTAACATTGCGCCTTGCAGCTTGAAACCAGCCCAACATAAATCATATTTGTTGAGCCCAGGGGTTCTACTCAATCCCAGCAATCAACGGTGTGCCATGATTGGTTCCCCATCTCAAACACTCCCTAATGACACAGAATCACCGTGGCGATGGCTGATGAGGGCATTCTCCACCTGTCACACTCCTTCATGATTATTGCAGCCACTCTTTTTTTTTCTTGCTCCTTTGATTGAGTCACTCAGCCTGTCTTTTTTGTCCTTCTTTTTTCTAACGCCATTATTTCATTTTCCCTTTACTGAGGTGTCAGGGGAGCTTTGGCTTGTCTTCAGCTCTGTGTTCCTCCTGTAGCTATTTGCCTCTCTCTCCTTGTCTTTTTCGAAAGGATGCTTGTAATCATGCATTTTTAACGATGGTGGTGCACTGTGAGTGTTCCAAGTCCCTGCGTGTGCGTGGGAGGAAGCGACAAGGGGGAAAGAAAGAAAAAAGAGAGATTGAGTCGAAAAGAGAATATTGAAAGATAAAGCGAGAGAATCAGCCGCTCTTGAGCACCAGGTTATTTTGGACCCTCTCAAGGCTCTGGTTGGTTGGCACCTTCCTATTTGTTGAGGAGGGTAAGTGGCTTGAGGGATGTGGACTGTGGTGGTACGACCTGTTTTCTGGGCCCCTTCCCTCCCTCCATTGTGTTTCACGCTGTGCCACCCTGTGTCAGACCAACCTGACACTGCATGCTGCTGTAGATAGGTTTTTGAAGATTGAAGATACCTTCAATTTCAGGCCTCCTCATGCCATAATGGAACTCGCTCATTAATTCTGGGAAATCTCCAGGGTTTTTTAGGTCACTGGTCCCATCTTATAAAGCTCACAAATCCCTGGGAAGCCACGGATGACCGGGATGAATCATACAAACATGTAATGCCTTTCTCTCTTTGGGTTAGTTGTCAGTTTTCAAACCACAAAGGCTCAGGGGAGATGAAATGCACCCTGGGAATAGGCTTCCTGAAAAATGACATGGGAAGATTTGAGGATGAGTTAAGGTTTGTACAGCTGTATGCGGTTAAGATGGTGGTGCTGTGGAGGATGAAGGACTCTCCTAGTCTGGAATCCAACATAAGTCCGTTACACCATTCATATCAGGATTCCAGGTTAGTACTGATATTTCACTTGCTTTTTGATGTCACGAGTGTGAGATAGAAGAACTACATTTCCTGCTATTGAAATGGTGATCACGTACGTTATGTGTACCCTCAATATATTACATGTTTGTTTTGTTAGAGGCTTCATCACTCAACGCAGAGTGTAGAGGTTAGGGAAAAATAGGTACTCAACCAATTGACAACAGACAATAATTGGATGTCACTCTCGCATACTAAATAGTGTTGTCGCATCAGTAAACACAAATATTTTGCTGCACATTACCTCAAAGTGAGTGGTGAACTTTTTCCTGAGTTACTTCACACTCTACTTTGTGCTTTAAAAGCCCAAATGATATCTACCAGGGGTTACTGGGAGCAGTTTCATTAGAGCCAAGCCATTTATCCTCACTGACTATTCATTAGATAGCGAAAGCAATCAGACTGGTTTATGTGTAATTAACAGTCATCTCTTCAATTGCACGCCATTAAATACCATGTAAATAATCAGGACCAGTATGCATATGCTCTGTTTAATAAAAAATGCTAATGAATGCACCTCTAATTGCGCAAACTCCTACATGGAAGTGGACAAAGCATGTGGGAGAAGTTTAATAGCTTCAGTGGTGAATGGTTATGAAAATTGAGTTGCTATGGTGTCAGATTAGGTGGAATTTAGGAAAGGTCTATCAAATTTAGAGGGTTGCAATGGCCATTGGGCATGGCCAGAGATTTGGTCAACACTGTGTGTGGCCCATGAGTTTGCCCTGACAGGGTTGGCCGGCACTGGTGGTTGGATTCTTATTTGGTAGGCAGCCATGGAGGAATGCAGAATGGGCCTCACCTTAGAAATTAAGGTTTTCACTGCCAACGAGAAGCTTTTAACAACTTGTTTTATGCTTAGGAATCTTGCTTTGTACCTTGCAGTGTTGTGTGGTGTGTAAGAATGCCATATTCTGTGCTTTATGTTGATATAAACACTGATGTTATCCCACATAGAATGCATTACATAGTCTAGCTTTATAAAACAAATCTGTAAGGTACCTACATATAAACAAACAGTGTTGGAAAAAATTATAATGGTAGCATGTCTGACAAGGTAAGGTGTCATGTCAGATCTGAATTGGGAGACTTGTGCAGTGTGAAGCATGGTCATTTCCAATACACCCCTTAAAGGTCCAATCAGCAGTTAAAACAATAACAAAGCGTTTTCCCCGCCACTGTTTTGATAAAAAGCTGAGGGATGGGGCTGGACAAATGTAAACTCTTAAATTCATAGACAGAGCTATGGATGCAAGTACAAACCACAAGATTACATGTCCAAAAGTGTTGGTGTAACACTATATGGTAAGATTGAACAATTACATTTTGATATCAGGATGTCCACAACATGAGAAAACTCCAGTTCTGTCCAACATGTATAAATGTAAGTAACATAAATTGCTAGCTTGCTTGTGTTTATGCTAACTAGGCTAACATTAGCTATCTAGCCAGGTTATCAGAGGAATATATGATTTGCCAAGTAAAACATGGCCGTTGTAGCTGGTAATAAGCACTGATTAGTTGACACTAGCCACTGTATCATACACCTCCTGAGTCGCTATTCACTACAGCAAGTCAGTAGTCTTTTGGCAGCAGGTGTCTTAGAGGGTGACAGGTAGCTTAGTGGTCATACCATTGGACCAGTAACTGAAAGGTTGCTAGTTCAAATCCCCGAGCCGATTAGGTGAAAACATTTGTTGATCCCCCCTTGAGCAAGGCACTTAACCCTAGTTGCCGTCAATAATGTCTGATCGTTGGTCATGCACTCTACGAGGGTGGGGAGTGGGATATGCAAGTGGGTACATGTGTGAAACAGGACAAATATTAGCACCTCCTATTTGATGCTATGGCCATCGTATATGCCCTGATTTCAATTTTGACTAGCATAACACAGTTGCATTTTCAAATTTGTCATGTCAATGTGGAATTTCCAATATCCTCTGGTTTGGTGTGAGTTTGAAAGAAAGACACTTCTAATTATGGGGTGACGATGATAAATGTTCTTGTCTCTCATTCAGAACAATTTGTTGGAAAGCTGGAAAAGTAGCCTAGCTAGCAAGCTACAGAAGCATTGTAATGCCACTATGTGCATGCTCTCTTAGGTTGACGTTTTTTATAATAAATGTGATTAGGTAGGCGTTTTGAGCTTTTGAGGCAGCAATTAACTGTCGTATACGTTCTAGGCCATTTCCTATTCTCTCTATACACCAAGTCACTTGGCTCTGTCATATCCTCACATGGTCTCTCCTATCATTGCTACGCAGATGACACACAATTAATATTCTCCTTTCCCCCTTCTGATAACCAGGTGGCAAATTGCATCTCTGCATGTCTGGCAGACATATCAGTGTGGATGTCGGATCACCACCTCAAGCTGAACCTCAGCAAGACGGAGCTGCTCTTCCTCCTGGGGAAGGACTGCCCGCTCCATGATCTCGCGATCACGGTTGACAACTCTGTTGTGTCCTCCTCCCAGAGTGCAAAGAACCTTGGCGTGACCCTGGACAACACCCTGTCGTTCTCCGCTAACATCAAAGCGGTGACCCAATCCTGTAGGTTCATGCTCTACAACATTCGCAGAGTACGACCCTACCTTACACAGGAAGCGGCACAGGTCCTAATCCAGGCACTTGTCATCTCCCGTCTGGATTACTGCAACTCGCTGTTGGCTGGGCTCCCTGCCTGTGCCATTAAACCCCTACAACTCATCCAGAACGCTGCAGCCCGTCTGGTGTTCAACCTTCCCAAGTTTTCTCACGTCACCCCGCTCCTCCGTACACTCCACTGGCTTCCAGTTGAAGCTTGCATCTGCTACAAGACCATGGTGCTTGCCTACGGAGCTGTGAGGGGAACGGCAACTCCTTACCTTCAGGCTCTGATCAGTCCATACACCCAAACGAGGGCATTGCGTTCTTCCACCTCTGGCCTGCTGGTCCCCCTACATCTGCGGAAGCACAGTTCCCGCTCAGCCCAGTCAAAACTGTTCGCTGCTCTGGCACCCCAATGGTGGAACAAGCTCCCTCACGACGCCAGGACAGCGGAGTCGCTGACCACCTTCCGGAGACACTTGAAAGCCTACCTCTTTAAGGAATACCTGGGATAGTATAAAAGTAATCCTTCTACCCCCCCTACCCCACCCCCACAAAAAATTAATAATAATAATAATAAAAACAATAAAAAATTATATATACATATATATATATATATATATATATATATATATATAAACAAATGAACATTTAAAATATACTCTAAAAAATTAATTGTAAAGTGGTTGTCCCACTGGCTATCATAAGGTGAATGCACCAATTTGTAAGTCGCTCTGGATAAGAGCGTCTGCTAAATGACGTAAATGTAAATGTAATGTAAATGTATACACATTGATTTTGCCAGTGCCTTGGAAAGCTTGGCCAAAGACCTACTCAACCTAACTAATCTTAGCCTAGCAAGGGCATGTTTTCATTCTTGCCCCCCTAACTTTGGATTTACTGTAAGATCGGGACATTGAGCCATCCCTTGTGCAGGAGGATGCAGTGAAACATTAGGATGGAAGAAGTCTACCACACACTGGCTTTTCCTCTGAGTCACTGCAAATGATTAATGAAACCACGACTTTCCAGGGGGAAAAATAGGAAAGGAGAGGAGTGGGAGAAGAAGAGTGTGGGAAAGGAAGAGAGTCAAAGAGGAAATAAGCATACTGTGTTTGATAGAGAGAAGGATAGACAGTGAATGAGTGAGTGAGTGAATTAGTGAGCCAGCAAGCGAGTGAAAGACTGAGGTGAACAACTGAGTGAGGGAACGACTGAACAAGTGAGCCAGTGCATCAATATAGAAAGAAATATAGAAAGAAAGAGGAGAAGAGACTGACTCCATCATCAGAAGATCCCCGGGTAGTTCAGATCCCTCGTTGTCAGGACTCGTCTGTGTTGGATCCCCTCCAGCAGAACAGGCCTGTCGGTTGCAGCTCTAACTCTCTCTGTAGGCAGAGTTTCCTCTTTCTCATGAAACAACAGGGATTCATTCCCTCCATGGGAATTTCCCTAGCTGGTTAACATCTCCCATTTATTCTACCCAGCTGAGCTGAGGGATTTTGTTTTAGAAGAAAATAAAAGCTATTTTGATTGGAATGTATGTTATTTTGCTGTTTCATTCCCCTCCCCATGTCTTCTTTATTGCCAGTGACGTGCGGTGCTTTTTTTCTGCATGTTTTTTCTGCATTATAACATCGATTTCTGAACTATTACTTACTTGATGATCTGGTACAAAATAGGAAAGGAGGCCAGGGGAAAGGAAGACTCTGTGTACCTTTCTCCCGCTCTTCAAACTCCAAACTCAATGTAAGGCATTGATATGACTTGCACATGTGTGTTTCTACCTTATACTGCCAGCTAACAGACGTCAAAAGGCAGGCAGAGAGCTTCGCTGCCTTTAATGTGTCAATATGTCCCAATTATTTTCGTCACACTCAAATAATAAATGTGCATGCGTATTGGCGTGAAAAAAGTAATGGAATAAGCAAGAGGATAGACGGGCACAGGGGAAACTATGTGGAACTATTACATGCCTTTGCTGAATAAAATGAACAGTGTAGAGACCACCACCGTGTCATGGCCTATGATGGAATTTAAATGAAACTGGCGTGCTCTTCTGTGTTCTGCAGAACAGAGTGATGAATATGGGTTTCTGACGTACCCGTATCAGCAACACAATGAAAGTACTGGAACGGCGTCAAGACTTTCATAGTTTCTATGAGCGATTCGAGCAGAAATGCAATGAATTGGGCCTGGCAGAAAGCGAAACTCAGAGTAAACAGCCGATCAGAGTAGAGAGGGGGTGAATCTACTAAAGCATACTTGACAATATCAACAATGTTACAAAAGTTCGACACCAGCAAACGAGAGCCTGTCAAAATATGCCAAGAACTTTGATTTCATTAGATTTGTGGCTGATCTTGTGGGATTGTACAGTTCTCAAATGGTACGAGACAATCACCTGGACAGCTCCTCAACTTTTTGTTCCAGCATGACCTGCCACAGACTGTCCCTGAGGTGACAAAGTTACTACAGCTGGTCCTTCATATACCAGCCACAACAGCATCCGTTGAGAAGTCATTTTCTGTGCTGAAACAGAAAAAGACATACAATCGAAACTGGACCAATCAAGGATGACTTATCTTTTTATTTAACAAAAATATGCAAAATTATCAACAACTTACATCCCTACATCAACATACAGTACCAGTCAAAAGTTTGGACACACCTACACATTCAAGGGTTTTTCTTTATTTTTACTATTTTCCACATTGTAGAATAATAGTGAAGACATCAAAACGATGAAATAACACATATGGAATCATGTAGTAACCAAAAAAGTGTTAAACAAATCCAAAAATATTTAATATTTGAGATTCTTCAAAGTAGCCACCCTTTGCCTTGATGACAGCTTTGCACACTCTTGAAGGAGTTCCCATATATGCTGAGCGCTTGTTGGCTGCTTTTCCTTCACTCTGCGGTCCAACTCATCCCAAACCATCTCAATTTGGTTGAGGTCGTGTGATTGTGGAGGCCAGGTCATCTGATGCAGCACCCCATCACTCTCCTTCTTGGTCAAATAGCCCTTAGACAGCCTGAAGGTGTGTTTTGGGTCATTGTCCTGTTGAAAAACAAATGATAGTCCCACTAAGCGCAAACCAGATGGGATGGCGTATCGCTGCAGAATGCTGTGGTAGCCATGCTGGTTAGGTGTGCCTTGAATTCTAAATAAATCACTGACAGTGTCACCAGCAAAGCACCCCCACACCATCACACCTCCTCCTCCATGCTTCACGGTGGGAACCACATATGCGGAGATCATCCGTTCACCTAATCTGTGTCTCACAAAGACACGGCAGTTGGAACCAAAAATCTCAAATTTGGACTCATCAGACCAAAGGACAGATTTCCACCGGTCTAATGTCCATTGCTCGTGTTTCTTGGCCCAAGCAAGTCTCTTCTTATTATTGGTGTCTGTTACGGATACAGGTATCCTGTGTCTTTTTGTGGTTTTTCTCTCCTTCTGCCCTAATCACAGGTGTCCTGTATGTTCCTGATTGGTGGTCGTTGGGGTGTCTGCTGATTGCTGAGGTGGACCAATCAGTGGACATTCCTCTGCATTGCACCACCTGTTTCTGGTTTTTCAATCACACATCCCATTGTTTAAAAGCCGGTCAGTTGTGTTTGTTGTTAGAGACTATTTCCGTATGTGAGTATGGATACTGTGGTGTCCTGTGTTCTCACTCATTTGCTGGTTACTCTGTTTGGTAACTTTGTTAGACTATTTTCTGTATGTGAGTATGGATACTGTGGTGTCCTGTGTTTTGTGTACTCACTCATTTGCTGGTTACTGTTTGGTAACTTTGTGTGTTTCTGGGAAAAGGGGAATTTAAGCAAGTTGCCCTTGGGTGTACATTACCCGTAGGAAGAAAACTGTCTAAAAACACTAGTTAGACCTGAGCGGACCACCCACTGTAATTTTTGTATGATTAGCAGTAGCTTAGCGGTTCTTGAGGCAGGCAAGATCAGTTTAGGGGTGTTTTACACTATTGTTTCATTTCTTGGGTCCTGCGCAGCCCTTTTTCCCAAACCTTTACCGTGTGTTCAAAAATAAACCTTTTATGTTTGACGGTAGTTTATGGTTGTCGTGTAGTTTTTGTTCTCACTGTTCCATGTCACGATTCTAATTTGCATGAATTATGTTACGGGTCTCTTGTCCATCCACCCTAGACGTTTAAAGCCACAGGGTTCGTAACAGTGTTCTTTAGTAGTGGTTTCTTTGCAGCAATTCGACCATGAAGGCCTGATTCACGCATTCTCCTCTGAACAGTTGATGTTGAGATGTGTCTGTTACTTGAACTCTGAAGCATTTATTTGGGCTGCAATCTGAGGTGCAGTTAATTGCCGATTTCTGAGGCTGGTAACTCTAATGAACTTATCCTCTGCAGCAGAGGTAACTCTGGGTCTTTCCTGTGGCAGTTTTTGTGACTGCACTTGAAGAAACATTTTCCGGATTGTGTGACCATTATGTCTTAAAGTAATGATGGACTGTCGTTTCTCTTTGCTTATTTGAGCTGTTCTTGCCATAATATGGACTTTGTCTTTTACCAAATAGGGCTATCTTCTGTATACCACCCCTACCTTGTCACAACAACTGAGTGGCTCAAACGCATTAAGAAGGAAAGAAATTCCACAAATTAACGTTTAACAAGGTACACCTGTTAATTGGAATGCATTCCAGGTGACTACCTCATGAAGCTGGTTGAGAGAATGCCAAGAGTGTGCAAAGCTGTCATCAAGGAAAAGGATGGCTACTTTGAAGAATCTCAAATATAAAATATATTTTGATTTGTTAAACACTTTTTGATGATTCCATATGTGTAATTTCATAGTTTTGATGTCTTCACTATTATTCTAAAATTTAGAAAATAGTAAAAAATAAAGAAAAACCCATGAATGAGTAGGTGTGTCCAAACTTTTGACAGGTACTGTATCTAAATAACATTTTTATATATACACTACCGTTCAAAAGTTTGGGGTCACTTAGAAATGTCCTTGTTTTCGAAAGAAAAGCAATTTTTTGTCCATTAAAATAACATCAAATTGATCAGAAATACAGTGTAGACATTGTTAATGTTGTAAATGGCTATTGTACAGTGGGGAAAAAAAGTATTTAGTCAGCCACCAATTGTGCAAGTTCTCCCACTTAAAAAGATGAGAGAGGCCTGTCATTTTCATCATAGGTACACGTCAACTATGACAGACAAATTGAGATTTTTTTTCTCCAGAAAATCACATTGTAGGATTTATTAAATTCACATTAATGAATTTATTTGCAAATTATGGTGGAAAATAAGTATTTGGTCACCTACAAACAAGCAAGATTTCTGGCTCTCACAGACCTGTAACTTCTTCTTTAAGAGGCTCCTCTGTCCTCCACTCGTTACCTGTATTAATGGCACCTGTTTGAACTTGTTACCAGTATAAAAAACACACCTGTCCACAACCTCAAACAGTCACACTCCAAACTCAACTATGGCCAAGACCAAAGAGCTGTCAAAGGACACCAGAAACAAAATTGTAGACCTGAAACCAGGCTGGGAAGACTGAATCTGCAATAGGTAAGCAGCTTGGTTTGAAGAAATCAACTGTGGGAGCAATTATTAGGAAATGGAAGACATACAAGACCACTGATAATCTCCCTCGATCTGGGGCTCCACGCAAGATCTCACCCCATGGGGTCAAAATGATCACAAGAACGGTGAGCAAAAATCCCAGAACCACACGGGGGGACCTAGTGAATAACCTGCAGAGAGCTGGGACCAAAGTAACAAAGCCTACCATCAGTAACACACTATGCCGCCAGGGACTCAAATCCTGCAGTGCCAGATGTGTCCAGGCCCGTCTGAAGTTTGCTAGAGTGCATTTGGATGATCCAGAAGAGGATTGGGAGAATGTCATATGGTCAGATGAAACCAAAATAGAATTTTTTGGTAAAAACTCAACTCGTCGTGTTTGGAGGACAAAGAATGCTGAGTTGCATCCAAAGAACACCATACCTACTCTGAAGCATGGGGGTGGAAACATCATGCTTTGGGGCTGTTTTTCTGCAAAGGGACCAGGACGACTGATCCGTATAAAGGAAAGAATGAATGGGGCCATGTATCGTGAGATTTGGAGTGAAAACCTCCTTCCATCAGCAAGGGCATTGAAGATGAAACGTGGCTGGGTCTTTCAGCATGACAATGATCCCAAACACACCGCCCGGGCAACGAAGGAGTGGCTTCGTAAGAAGCATTTCAAGGTCCTGGAGTGGCCTAGCCAGTCTCCAGATCTCAACCCCATAGAAAATCTTTGGAGGGAGTTGAAAGTCCGTGTTGCCCAGCGACAGCCCCAAAACATCACTGCTCTAGAGGAGATCTGCATGGAGGAATGGGCCAAAATACCAGCAACAGTGTGTGAAAACCTTGTGAAGACTTACAGAAAACGTTTGACCTGTGTCATTGCCAACAAAGGGTATATAATAAAGTATTGAGAAACTTTTGTTATTGACCAAATACTTATTTTCCACCATAATTTGCAAATAAATTCATTAAAAATCCTACAATGTGATTTTCTGGATTTTTTTATTCTCATTTTGTCTGTCATAGTTGACATGTACCTATGATGAAAATTACAGGCCTCTCTCATTTTTTTCACTTTTTAAGTGGGAGAACTTGCACAATTGGTGGCTGACTAAATACTTTTTTTCCCCACTGTAGCTGGGAACGGCTGATTTTCTATGGAATATCTACATAGGCGTACATAGGCCCATTATCAGCAACCATCAGTCCTGTGTTCCAATGGCACATTTACGTTGTGTTTGCTAATCCAAGTTTATCATTTTAAAAGGCTAATTGATCATTAGAAAACCCTTTTGCAATTATGTTAGCACAGCTGAAAACTGTTATGCTGATTAAAGAAGCAATAAAACTGGCCTTCTTGAGACTAGTTGAGTTCTTTGTTTCTGACTATTTTGAGTCTGTAATCGAACCCACAATTGCTGATGCTCCAGATACTCAACTAGTCTCAAGAAGGCTATTGCTTCTTTTCCAGCTACAATAGCCATTTACAACATTAACAATGTCTACACTGTATTTCTGATCAATTTGATGTTATTTTAATGGACAAAAAATGTGCTTTTCTTTCGAAAACAAGGACATTTCTAAGTGACCCCAAACTTTTGAACAGTAGTGTATATATATACAGTGGGGAGAACAAGTATTTGATACACTGACGATTTTGCAGGTTTTCCTACTTACAAAGCATGTAGAGGTCTGTCATTTTTATCATAGGTACACTTCAACTGTGAGAGACGGAATCTAAAACAAAAATCCAGAAAATCACATTGTATGATTTTTAAGTAATTAATTTGCATTTTATTGCATGACATAAGTATTTGATCACCTACCAACCAGTAAGAATTCCGGCTCTCACAGACCTGTTAGTTTTTCTTTAAGAAGCACTCCTGTTCTCCACTCATCACCTGTATTAACTGTACCTGTTTGAACTCATTACATGTATAAAAGACACCTGTCCACACACTCAATCAAACAGACTCCAACCTCTCCACAATGGCCAAGACCAGAGAGCTGTGTAAGGACATCAGGGATAAAATTGTAGACCTGCACAAGGCTGGGATGGGCTACAGGACAATAGGCAAGCAGCTTGGTGAGAAGGCAACAACTGTTGGCGCAATTATTAGAAAATGGAAGAAGTTCAAGATGACGGTCAATCACCCTCGGTCTGGGGCTCCATGCAAGATCTCACCTCGTGGGGCATCAATGATCATGAGGAAGGTGAGGGATCAGCCCAGAACTACACGGCAGGACCTGGTCAATGACCTGAAGAGCGCTGGGACCACAGTCTCAAAGAAAACCATTAGCAACACACTCCGCCGTCATGGATTAAAATCCTGCAGCGCACAAAAGGTCCCCCTGCTCAAGCCAGCGCATGTCCAGGCCCGTCTGAAGTTTGCCAATGACCATCTGGATGATCCAGAGGAGGAATGGGAGAAGGTCATGTGGTCTGATGAGACAAAAATAGAGCTTTTTGGTCTAAACTCCACTCGTCGTGTTTGGAGGAAGGAGAAGGATGAGTACAACCCCAAGAACACCATCCCAACTGTGAAGCATGGAGATGGAAACATCATTATTTGGGGATGCTTTTCTGCAAAGGGGACAGGACGACTGCACCGTATTGAGGGGAGGATGGATGGGGCCAAGTATCGCGAGATCTTGACCAAGAACCTCCTTCCCTCAGTAAGAGCATTGAAGATGGGTCGTGGCTGGGTCTTCCAGCATGACAACGACCCGAAACACACAGCCAGGGCAACTAAGGAGTGGCTCCGTAAGAAGCATCTCAAGGTCCTGGAGTGGCCTAGCCAGTCTCCAGACCTGAACCCAATAGAAAATCTTTGGAGGGAGCTGAAAGTCCGTATTGCCCAGCGACAGCCCCGAAACCTGAAGGATCTGGAGAAGGTCTGTATGGAGGAGTGGGCCAAAATCCCTGCTGCAGTGTGTACAAACCTGGTCAAGACCTACAGGAAACATATGATCTCTGTAATTGCAAACAAAGGTGTCTGTACCAAATATTAAGTTCTGCTTTTCTGATGTATCAAATACTTATGTCATGCAATAAAATGCAAATTAATGACTTAAAAATCATACAATGTGATTTTCTGGATTTTTTAGATTCCGTCTCTCACAGTTGAAGTGTACCTATGTTAAAATTACAGACCTCTACATGCTTTGTAAGTAGGAAAACCTGCAAAATCGGCAGTGTATCAAATACTTGTTCTCCCCACTGTATATACAGTTGAAGTCGGAAGTTTACATATACTTAGGTTGGAGTCATTAAAACTCGTTTTTCAACCACTCCACAAATGTCTTGTTAACAAACTATAGTTTTGGCAAGTCGGTTAGGACATCTACTTTGTGCATGACAAGTAATTTTTCCAACAATTGTTTACAGACAGATTATTTAACATATAATTCACTGTATCACAATTCCAGTGGGTCAGAAGTTTACATACATTAAGTTGACTGTGCCTTTAAACAGCTTGGAAAAATCCAGAAAATGATGTCATGGCTTTAGAAGCTTCTGATAGGCTAATTGACATCATTTGAGTTAATTGAAGGTGTACCTGTGGATGTATTTCAAGGCCTACCTTCAAACTAAGTGCCTCTTTGCTTGACATCATGGGAAAATCAAAAGAAATCAGCCAAGACCTCAGAAAATACATTGTAGACCTCCACAAGTCTGGTTCATCCTTGGGAGCAATTTCCAAACGCCTGAAGGTACCACGTTCATCTGTACAAACAATAGTACGCAAGTATAAACGTCATGGGACCACCCAGCCGTCATACCGCTCAGGAAGGAGACGCGCTCTGTCTCCTAGAGATTAGGAGACATAACCTGAAAAGCCGCTCAGCAAGGAAGAAGCCACTGCTCCAAAACCGCCATAAAAAAGCCAGACTAAGGTTTGCAACTGCACATGGGGACAAAGATCTTTTTTTTTGGAGAAATGTCCTCCGGTCTGATGAAACAAAAATAGAACTGTTTGGCCATAATGACCATCGTTACGTTTGGAGGAAAAAGGGGGATGCTTGCGAGCCGAAAAACACCATCCCAACCGTGAAGCACGGGGGTGGCAGCATCATGCTGTGGGGGTGCTTTGCTGCAGGTGGGACTGGTGCACTTCACAAAATAGATGGCATCATGAGGAAGAAAAATGATGTGGATATATTGAAGCAACATCTCAAGACATCAGTTAGGAAGTTAAGGCTTGGTCGCAAATGGGTCTTCCAAATGGACAATGACCCCAAGCATACTTCCAAAGTTATGGCTTAAGGACAACAAAGTCAAGGTATTGGAGTGGCCACCACAAAACCCTGACCTCAATCCTATAGAAAATGTGTGGGCAGAACTGAAAAAGCGTGTGCGAGCAAGGAGGCCTACAAACCTGACTCAGTTACACCAGCTCTGTCAGGAGGAATGGGCCAAAATTCACCCAACTTATTCTGGGAAGCTTGTGGAAGGCTACCTGAAACGTTTGACCCAAGTTAAACAAATTAAAGGCAATGCTACCAAATACTAATTGAGTGTATGTAAACTTCTGACCCACTGGGAATGTGATGAAAGTAATAAAAGCTGAAATAAATCATTCTCACTACTATTATTCGGACATTTCACATTCTTAAAATAAAGTGGTGATCCTAACTGACCTAAAACTGAATTTTTACTAGGATTAAATGTCAGGAATTGTGAAAAACTGAGTTTAAATGTATTTGGCTAAGGTGTATGTAAACTTCCGACTTCAACTGTATGTATATATATATATATATATATATATATATGACAATTCTTGTGCAATTGTATTCAATGTGTGGGGGCACCGGTTAGTCGAGGTAATTGAGGTTATATGTACATGTAGGTACAGTTATTAAAGCGACTATGCATAGATAATAAACAGAGAGTAGCAGTAGCGTAAAAGAGGGGGTGGGGTGGGGCATTGCAAATAGTCTGGGTATCCTGTTGATTAGATGTTCAGGAGTCTCATGGCTTGGGGGTAGAAGCTGTTTAGAAGCCTCTTGGACCTAGACTTGGCGCTCCGGTACCATTTGCCGTGCGGTAGCAGAGAAAACAGTCTATGACTAGGGTGGCTGGAGTCTTTGACAATTTTTAGGGCCTTCCTCTGACACTGCCTGGTATAGAGGTCCTGGATGGCAGGAAGCTTGGCCCCAGTGATGTACTGGGCCGTACGCACTACCCTCGGTAGTGCCTTGCAGTCGGAGGCTGAGCAGTTGCCATACCAGGCAGTGATGCAACCAGTCAGGATGCTCTCGATGGTGCAGCTCTAGAACCTTTTGAGGATCTGAGGACCCATGCCAAATCTTTTCATTCTGCTTAGGGGGAATAGGTTTTGTCGTGCCCTCATCATGACTGTCTTGGTGTGCTTGGACCATGTTATTTAGTTGGGGTTGTGGACACAAGGGAACCTGAAGCTCTCAACCTGCTCCACTAGCGTCGGTGAGAATGGGGGCATCCTCTGTCCTTTTCTTTTTCCTGTAGTCCACAATCATCTCCTTTGTCCAGCTAGGGTAGAATAATGACTTCTTCCTTACAGTTATGTCTGAATTATTCCACAAATATATTTTCCAGGACATTAAAGCTTGTTGGTGAAACCTAGCCAATTTAGCGGGTAATCTTTCAGGAATATAATTACATTTCAGTAAAAATTGAAGACCTCCCACTTTGTTTGGAATGAAATACTAAATTGATTCTGTATTGACCAAACATATTCTCAACCAATTGATCTTGAAAGAGATATTTATGTTAACAAAATTCAACACTTCCAGACCTCCTTCAGATCTTTATTTGAGAGGACTGACTTTTTAAGTTTGTGAGACTTATTTTTTCAGATGAAGTCAAGAAAGGTCTTGTTGATCTCTTTACAGGTACAGTGAGGGAAAGAAGTATTTGATCCCCTGCTGATTTTGTACGTTTGCTCACTGACAAAGAAATTGTCAGTCTATAATTTTCATGGTAGGTTTATTTGAACAGTGAGAGACAGAATAACAACAAAAAAATCCAGAAAAATGTGTGTCAAAAATGTTATAAATTGATTTGCATTTTAATGAGGGAAATAAGTATTTGACCCCTCTGCAAAACATGACTTAGTACTTGGTGGCAAAACCCTTGTTGGCAATCACAGAGGTCAGACGTTTCTTGTAGTTGGCCACCAGGTTTGCACACATCTCAAGAGGGATTTTGTCCCACTCCTCTTTGCAGATCTTCTCCAAGTCATTAAGGTTTCGAGGCTGACATTTGGCAACTCAAACCTTCAGCTCCCTCCACAGTGGCTAGGCCACTCCAGGACCTTAATGTGCTTCTTCTTGAGCCACTCCTTTGTTGCCTTGGCCGTGTGTTTTGGGTCATTGTCATGCTGGAATACCCATTCACGACCCATTTTCAATGCCCTGGCTGAGGGAAGGAGGTTCTCACTCAAGATTTGACGGTACATGGCCCCGTCCATCGTCCCTTTGATGCGGTGAAGTTGTCCTGTCCCCTTAGTAGAAAAACACCCCCAAAGCATAATGTTTCTACCTCCATGTTTGACGGTGGGGATGGTGTTCTTGGGGTCATAGGCAGCATTCCTCCTCCTCCAAACATGGCGAGTTGAGTTGATGCCAAAGAGCTCCATTTTGGTCTCATCTGACCACAACACTTTCACCCAGTTCTCCTCTGAATCATTCAGATGTTAATTGGCAAACTTCAGACAGGCATGCATATGTGCTTTCTTGAGCAGGGGGACCTTGCGGGCACTGCAGGATTTCAGTCCTTCACGGCGTAGTGTGTTACCAATTGTTTTCTTGGTGACTATGGTCCCAGCTGCCTTGAGATCATTGACAAGATCCTCCCGTGTAGTTCTGGGCTGATTCCTCACCGTTCTCATGATCATTGCAACTCCACGAGGTGAGATCTTGCATGGAGCCCCATGCCAAGGGAGATTTACAGTTATTTTGTGTTTCTTCCATTTGCGAATAATCGCACTCAACTGTTGTCACCTTCTCACCAAGCTGCTTGGCAATGGTCTTGTAGCCCATTCCAGCCTTGTGTAGGTCTACAATCTTGTCCCTGACATCCTTGGAGAGCTCTTTGGTCTTGGCCATGGTGGAGAGTTTGGAATCTGATTGATTGATTGCTTCTGTGGACAGGTGTCTTTTATACAGGTAACAAACTGAGATTAGGAGCACTCCCTTTAAGAGTGTGCTCCTAATCTCAGCTCGTTACCTGTATAAAAGACACCTGGGAGCCAGAAATCTTTCTGATTGAGAGGGGGTCAAATACTTATTTCCCTCATTAAAATGCAATTCAATTTATAACATTTTTGACATGCGTTTTTCTGGATTTTTTTGTTGTTATTCTGTCTCTCACTGTTCAAATAGACCTACCATTAAAATTATAGACTGATCATTTCTTTGTCAGTGGGCAAATGTACAAAATCAGCAGGGGATCAAATACTTTTTTCCCTCACTGTAGAAGGATTTACAAATAAAGATAATGAGGGGTACACAAAGCGAGACAGTCCCTCTGCCTTGGACAGAAGCACTCTCCCAAGTATAGATACATCCTGTTGTAGGCAATTATTAAATACATTCTTGGTTTTCTTACTTTTAGGAGAGAAATTCCTATGTTGTCTGACTAAGTGGTTTTTTGATAGATGTATTCCTAAATATTTAACACAGTCCTTTACAGGAATATTTTCTATTTTCTATTTTCTATTTTTTAATCCAGATGCAATAGAGAATGAATGCAGTGATAGCATTAAGGGCATGGGCGACCTGGTCTTTGTCTTTAAAAAAAAGAGTAGTATCATCAGCCAGTTGGGAAATTTTGATTTCTCTGTTAAAAATGGATAAGCCATGTAGATTTGCATTATTCAGAATATCTAGAGATAGAAGTTCCACTACCAAAATTAATAAAAAGGGCGAAATTGGGTACAATCCTTTGGATATATTAAGGTTTAGTATCACAGAACTATTCATATCTTTGTAAAACATGCGAATGACTTTGACAAAATGTTCACTGAAACCAAAAAGTTTAAGAGACCGAAAGAGAAATGAATGTTCAATTGTGTCAAAGGCTTTACAGAAGTCCCCCAAAAAAAAAAAAAAAAAAAACAGCATCTGAGTCAATTGCATCTGAATAATCTAAAAGGTCCAAGACTAAAAGAATGTTTGAACTTATGTGACGGCCCTTCATAAATCCTGTTTGAGTCTCATTTATAATGGGATCTATTCCTTTCTTTCCTCTTTTGGCATAAACCAGAGCAATCAATTTGTAATCAATTTTTAATGAAGCAATTGGTCTCCAATTGTCAATGAGAGAAGGGTCTTTATCAGGCTTCGGAATCAGTGAAATAAGGCCCTGTTTCATAGTGGAGACCATTTTACAATTTTCAATGCAATAGGGTGTTTTAGTAACTCCCAAAACTGCCTATAGAATTCAACTGACAGGCCATCAGGGCCAGGTGATTTCCCTTTTTTCATTGAATTCAGAGCCTCTCTAATTTCTTCGATTGACACTGGTGAATCACAAACTGAGTGGAAATCATCCTCAATTACAGGGACATAATTCTGAATGTGGCAAATGTAGCTTTCACAACCATCTTCCTGAAAGTGTGAGTTGTTAAGGTTTTCATAAAAGGAATTGACTAATGTTGATATTGTAAAGGGATCTTTTCATAATATATCAGTAATTTTGAGTGCCGTTATAGATTTTCTTTTGTAGTTTCTTTTTTCAAGTGCAAAGAAATAACTGGTGTTTCTTTCCCCCTCTTTAACCAATTTTGCTATTGATCTGACAAAGGCATCCTTTGCCAGATCCATGTAAAGCTGTTCTAATTCTAGTTATAAAGATGTAAATACAGACTCTTCTTCTTGAGATAGATGATCTTTCTTTAGAAAACTGTCAAGCTTGCTCATCAAATCTTTTTCTGTAAGGTTCTTCAGGTGCTTCAGCTCTTTGGCATGTTTAATGGCTACAACTCTGACTTTATATTTGAAGAATTCCCATCTACTTCCATGACCCAAGTCTTTTCTTGCAAAAATATATTTGGCTAACGATTTGATGTTTCCAATGAAAATTGGATCTTTAAGAAGTGTGTTGTTTAATTTCCAATATCCTCAAATACCTTTTTATTTTTTAGTAGCTTGTAAATTCAGGGAAATCAAATGATGATCAGAAAAGGGAGCCAACTAATGATCTACATCTATAACAAATTGTAACAAAAAGGGGGAAATTAGGAATAAATCTATTCTAGATTTTCATGACATAGTTTTGTTGGTCCAGGTATAACCCTTTGCTTCCGGATTGAAATAACACCAGGCATCATCAACAGAGAGATCCTTGCGTAATGTTGTGTTGATATTGCTATTTTGAGAGCTTTGACTCATTCTAGGAGGAAAACGATCAACAGAATCATCAGGTGTTTCGTTAAAATCCCCTTAGAGAATTAGAAAAGCCTGAGTATTTGTTGTGTAAATCCTGTAATTCTCTGGTAAGTTGGGCAAAAAGGGTCTTATTTGGAGCATGTGAGTTATGTCCATACATATTACAGATGGTGAAAATAGCATTGTCAAGTTTAACAGTTACTATGACCCATCTCACATCCTGTGAAGATGTCACCTTTAAACTTGTGGATAAGCGTCGAAACACCAGCAGAATGGTTTGATCCATGACTGAGATAGGCCATGTCTCCCCATTGTGGCTTCCAAAATTTCAAGTCACTTTCACACGAATGAGTTTCCTGAAGAAGGACAAAATCTGCAGTACTGCGTTTACAATATAAAAATAAGGTTTTGCTTTTTGTAAGATCTCTCAAACCCTTAGCATTCAGGCTAACGATATTGAGTGAGTTGAAAACAAACTTCTGCATTAAAAAAGAAATAAAGACACAAACTAGACAACAGATGTAGTAATGTGAACAATAAAACAAACAGTAAACCTAGACTCCGACGGAAAACTACGCTCAGCTGAGGTAGTGATGGTTAACAGTATAACAAATCCCCTTTTTTATTTTTTGGGTTGGCAAATGTTCATAAATTGTAGTTTGAATGGTAAATTTACTGGTGGCGGTACAGTAAATGTACTCTTGGAAGTACTCACAGTTCAAGTGTGGTTCATGTCATGTCACCAGAGTTAACCAGTAATCTTTCTTCATTCGATGAACGCGTGTGGGCCCTTGAACCCAGCCTTCTTTCCCTCTTGTCGAGCATTCTGTATAAGCGGCCACAGTTTCTCACTGGCAGTCTGATGCTGCGGTATCAGAGCCTCTTTGATGCGGAGCTTCTTCTTGTCCAGAAACTTGTTCCCCTTGGCCATTTTCCAGATGCTGTCCCTGAAGTGGTGCATAGTGAAGCGCAGGATGATATTGCGAGGGGGTCCACCAGATCTTCGTTTCCCAAGTCGATCACATTTCTTAGCTTGTCTTTGATGCACGGAGCCACCATTATTTTGGGATTGCAGTTTCTTCAGCTCGTTGTCTAGGAACGTTACATTTTCCTTGTTCTCTCTCACAACTGTGTGAAGCTGACGGACAGTCTCTGACAAATTATCAATCTTCTTTGATGTTTCTTCGGTAGCCTGCTCTATGATGGACACTTTGGAGAACGTGGCGTCTTGTTTAGTAGTCAGGGTCTGGATCACTTTTTTCTCCAGTGGATTTTTAATTAGGGTCTGAGGTAAAGAGGTTGCAAGGATCTCGTCCTGGTCCGTCTTGTTCTTTCTCTTGCTTGAGCTCATGGCATCTTGTGTATCCATGCTGTTCTGGCTCTCGTCGTAGCTAGCTAGCATGCCTGCCGTCTTCTGTGAGGCTTGGATATTCCGTCTTCTGTTGTCTTTCTGTCATGTTCTTCCCATTCAACTTGACAAAAATGAACTCTAAACTTGCCATGTGTAGCCAAAACAAGTTATAGTTAGTTTCTTGCTACATTGATAGCCAACATTAGACTGTTAACCACCTAACCCTCAAAGTTGCTTGGACAAGTGAGAAAACACTCCCTCTCACAGCGACGCCATCTTGGCCCACCCAAGGATGACTCTTATCCCTTGCTATCATCTCCATTGAGAGTCGAGACCGAGATACTTAAATTGAGGGCCAACAGAGAGGAGTTTTACAGTTCAGTCACTTATGTCTTTACCCAGAAGGATAGACGGATGGACTTTGTTTACAAGTAAGTGCAAGTGTTTATTTTACAATACTACTATTATTACATTACATGTCTATTGTGTAAGTATATATCCCAATCAGTAGTGCTGACTACTAGGCATTTTGTGTGTGTAGCGCTGTCTACAAGTAGGCCTACTCGCTGGCATGTCTGTTGTGCTGAAAATCGCCTGTTCGTGCAGGGCAGTTGTGTGGGGCATAAGCTATTAGGGCCTGTGAATGTGTGTCTAATGGTTGTGCCTCCTACCTGCTGCTGTTTGATGGTTGGTTGTGGTTATTTGATGGTTACCTTTGTGATTGTGTCATACCGATAAACGCCATAGAAAAAATCTGCTTTATGAACGTTGTGTGTGTATGTGTGTGAGTATGTGTGTGTGCGTGCGTCACCGCACGCCACTGCTTATTGCCATTCTCTTATTATCTTCCTCTAGCTTTTGTGGCAATGTGCAATGTATCCCCTTCTTTTTATTTTATATTAGGGCTGTTGTATTTTATTTATGTACTGGGTTTTATTTGTTACAGGGCTCTTACAAAATAGTTTTATCTTTATGTGAATCCCTGTTTAAATAAAGGTTATTAAAAAAGATATACATTCTACTAGGCCTAACCCTGAATGCAGAAGTTAGGCCTACACATGTAATAATATTGATACACCAATATTAATTGGGTAGATTACAATAATTGTAGTGTCATGGAGGCACACCTTGTTTTCCTCCCTGGTCCCATTGCATATTGACAGGCTACATGTATGACATCTACCATTGTGTCCTCCTGGCTCTGCCGACTGCTGTATCTGCTGCTTTCCTGATACAACTTGTAGATCTGTCATACTGCATGTAGATGTTTATGCCATTAAACAATAATATAGGATTATATTGGATCCTAATCATTCTTAACAATGTCTTCATAAAGCACAGACCACACATTGGAAACTGAAGAAGATTTATTATATGGAGATAAATGGGGGAGTAGATAGAGAAAGAGAAAGAATGCGAGAGCTCCTTCACAGGTATAGGGACAGGAGTGAGCTTTAGGAGATGGTAGATAGGTGGACCCAGGGGCTCCGCCATTTTCTGCCACAGGAGCATAGCTTCCATCTGATTCAATATTCTCTCTGCCCCTTTGCACTTATTCAGTTTCTGTCTTTTCTTGCCCTCTGCAGTGCCAGTGTCCTCCTCCATGGTCACAATGGACCCCTGCTTCTCTTCCACTGTGAACTTCAACCTGCCCTGATTGGGATCAGTTCCCTCATCCATGGTGACCACAGTCACCTGCTCTGCGTCCGTCACCACGGGCCCCCCATCAACTGCCTCCTCCATTGTGACCACGGTCACCTTCTCCGCCTCCTCCATCACCACGGCCCCTCCTCAACAGCCTCCTCCATGGTGACCACGGTCACCTGCTCCGCCATCACCACGGGCCCCTCCTCAGCTGCCTCCTCCATTGTGACCACTGTCACCTTCTCCGCCTCCTCCATCACCACGGGCCCCTCCTCAACGGCCTCCTCCATGGTGACCATGGTCACCTGCTCCGCCATCACCACGGGCCCCTCCTCAGCTGCCTCTTCTATGGTGACAACGGTCACCTTCTCTGCATCCTCCATCACCATGGGCCCTTCCTCAGCTGCCTCCTCCTGGTTGGCTGGCTCATAAGCCGATAGCTCTAGTCCTGGACCTGCTGATTCAAGGTGCTAGATTCCTGAGATTGGAAGATGAGACTGGAAGACTGACCGAAACGCTCAACTCTGTGCCCATCACTTTGAAGATTAGTCAGCCTCACCTGGACTGCTGTGCCCACCATTTTCTCCTTCCCAGGTCATCTACAAAAATGGTCAAAAGGCCCCAGGGAAAAAAAAGTAAGGTAAATACAGAGGTAAGTGGCAACGTTATCATGCTGCACATGATCACACTTACTGCTGAGGTTGAGGATCTTGAGGTAGAGGTTGTTGATAATGATGGTACAGACATTGATCACAGCGATATCACTGTGATGATGGATCTGCATGATGATACTACTTTTGTGTCAGATGTAGGCCCATCACAATGATATAGCTGTGACGGTGGATGTATGTGAGTAAAGTGTGGTGTCGGACTCTATCGATCATGGTTATGACGTTCATTTTCTTGCTTAAAATGCTATTTCTGTATTATTTGTGTATTTATCTTGAAGTCATCTTTTAAACCCATTTGGGCAAGCTGTCAAGTCTGTTTGTCTTTTATGTTTTGATTTGAGGCTTTTACTCTGCTGAACCCCTTTTCTTCACATTGCATGACAGACAATGTTAGTGTTTTCTTTTTCACATCTTTGCACTTGTCAATTACACTTGTCTGTTAATAAAATCAGCCTGTTCTCATAGACTAGATGTAACATAGTAAACGTAAATCTGGGACACCCACGTTTGGTATGTTACATAACTTAAGGCAAAAAACGAAGGAGGGTGGTTGGTCAGGATGGATGGATGGATGGGTAGGCGTATAACGCAAACGTCTAGTAACCCAAAGGTTGCGTGTTCGAATCTCATCATGGACAACTTTAGCATTTTAGCTAATTAGCAACTACTTTTTTGCTTCTTTGCAACTACTTTGCATGTTAGCTACCCCTTCCCCTAACCTTAACCCTTTAACCTATTTTAACCTTAACCCTAACCCTAACCCTAACCCCTAAGCTAGCTAACTTTACCCACATAGCTAACATTAGCATTAGCCACCTAGCCATCTAGCTAAAATTAGCCACAACAAATTGGAATTTGTAAAATATCATGCATATTGCGAATTTGTAACATATTTTACAAATTGCAATTCGTAACATATCATACGAATTGTAATTCACAACATATTATACGAAATGGATGATGGACATCCACAAATGAACACATACCATACGAAACGTAACATATCATTCTAAATGGAGGGAGACAGATTTAAGTTTACTATATTACATCTACCCCTGAGTCCAGGTTGGTAAGATACGTGCTCTGTCACTAGAAACACACTCTGAAACAAAATTGAGCGAAGAAGAGCACTTTGAAGGCAGTTCACTGAATTTGAACGAAAACTGAGCCAAAACAAAACAAAAGCAGAACACTTTGAGGAAAATGCACTCAATGAATAAAACAATATAGCAATAAACTCAAATAAGCAATACACTGTGGGGTTGCTACTGCTGCACAGAAATGAAATGAATCAAAACGAGGAAAAACTCTCCAGTGAAACAATTCTTCCTGCTATGCTCTGCGTCCACCTTGCCCCCTACCCAGAATGCTCTCATCTCTGCTCATCCACAGCACACTACCAGATCATACTAGTAGAGTACCTGTGTCAGTGTCTGTCTCCACAGAGAGAAAACCACAGTGCTCTTTCATGTGGTTGTTTGTCTTTTTTCGCCGGGGCTGTCTGTTTTGAAGCCTGTGTAGAATGACTCCCTTGGCGTAAGATGAGGGGTCAAGAGGCGCTCAGTGCTGCCTGAAACTCAAGCCTCTCACCGACACCCTATCAGAACTCTGGGAACGCTGTGCTCCGCGCTAAGTCAACTTGGCTGCGTCCGAGCGCAAATATCTTGCGAAGCATTGCATGGACCGGTGCTGCTGGCAGGGGCTCACACAAGTCGGCCTCCAAACCTCCAAACAGAGATTTGGGAACACTGGGGGATGAATTTGGGGAATGTGTAGGACGTGGGGGTTTCTATGTCTCTGAGTCTATTAGCAGTCTAGGCCACTTTAAGTTGGACTTGATTGATCATGGAATGTGAAGGGGGATTTCTGAGCGTAAAGTGTACATATTCGCTCTACTGGTTTACAGTAAACTGAAATATTGCATTTAACAAACAATTACAGCATGGTCAAGCAAGTTAATGTTTCTGACAGTTTACTAAACAACTACTGATTTAGAACCACAGAGAGTTACCGCAAGTCAGCACAAAGATAACAGGAGCACTGCCTCCACTATTCAGCACCATTTCAACTTAAACATTTTAACATAATTAAATCAACTAGGCTATACACTGACTGTACAACACATTAGGCACACCTTCCTAATATTGAGTGCACCCCCTTTTGCCCTCACAACAGTCTCAATATGTTGGGCATGGACTCTACAAGGTGTCGAAAGTATTCCACAGGGATGCTGGCCCATGTTGACTCCAATGCTTCCCACAGTTGTGTCAAGTTGGCTAAGTGTCCTTTGGGTGGTGGACCATTCTTGATACACACAGGAAACTGTTGAGCATGAAAAACCCAGCAGCGTTGCAGTTCTTGACACAATCAAACCGATGTGCCTGGCACTTACTACCATACCCCGTTCAAAGGCACTTAAATATTTTGTCTTTCCCATTCAACCTCTGAATAACACACATACACAATCCTTGTCTCAGTTGTCTCAAGGCTAAAAAATCCTTCTTTAACCTGTCTCCTCCCCTTCATCTACACTGATTGAAGTGGATTTAACAAGTGACATCAGGTGATTTGATTGGTGTGAAGCCATATCCAAACTGGCCTCACTTGGGGCGTGGTTTTGCTGCTGGCATCTATCAATCAAACGCTACGGTAGCAACATGTCATACTATTTTTGTCCAGACAGCATCAGATACAGACAGTACACAACGATTGCCCATGAAAGTCTAATAGCGTTTTGTCATTCTCTTACTGACACTATCGATTTGTGGCTTACAGATTATTTTGGGAGTTTGTTCTACGTGGGGAGAAGATACTGTAGGCACAGGACACCCGATTTGCCTGCATGTTATTGTTGGGGTAAAGTAGTATACAGATACCTCAAAAAACTACTTAAGTAGTACTTTAAAGTAGTTCTACTTCAGTACTTTACACCACTGGTTGGCTGAATGTTCCAGGTAGGGTCCTGAATGTTCTTCAGCTGGTGAACCTCGTCTTGTGTTGGGCATTGGCAGCTGATCTGGCAGAACTTCATGAGCTCCATGACCTTGAACTCATAGACTATACACTTTGGCTCTTGCCAGCCCCGTTTAGTCTTTTGCTCTTCTGAGTCAGATGATTTTGAGCTTGAACTTGTTCCCGGCTGAAAACTTTAATCCAATGGGTCTACAGGATCTGTACTACTAAAGCTGGTGTGAAGGTCATCATCATCAACATCAGGATTAGTCTGAAGGACAGACACTAATCAGTGATTAGCCAACATTTTACTACTTTGACGACTCAATACACACTCAAACAAGGTACTATACCCACCCATCCCCCTCATGTCAATAGATCATGCATACTAACCTTCACACACAATACTCATCCCCAACATACACCAGGCAGTCACCCCCACCATCCCCTCCTTACTAATAACTCTTATTTTCTCAGATTTAAACTTCAAGCTTTGCATAAACAATCAACTAAGCCTCCATAATACAGATAAAACTACAGTAGAAGTTGTACCCTACTTATAAACACACCAACTATGACAAGAAGACACAGACAATGTTAATGACTAGCTCCAGTATATTTATTTGCTCATCATGGAGTCATGGAAAGATTTAGTGACTTACACTAGTTCCTGGTGCTGAGCTTGATGCCGCTGCAGATGTTGATGGGATCGGACTCTGTAAATAGAACACATAGGCCAGTCACGTTACCCTCTGCGGTATTTAGTTAGATAGCTAACAGTTAGATACGGTCCGGTAGGCTGTAGCTAACGTAACCTAACGTAGCTAACGTTAGCTAGCAATGTTACAAATCACATTGCCAAATAGCAGTTGGCTAATTACATTGATTTGCTTTGTAATGGCTAACCAGCGTATTATGAAAGCTAGCTAGATTTTGGTTTAGATAAACAAATGTAGTTTGTTAGCTAGCTAAGTTAACTACGTTACCTCTGCTCGACTTCTTAGTAAGGTAATCGATTAAATGTTACCCCAGCAACCTATGCTTGCTTGTAGTTTTCACATCCAGGTACTGAGCACCACAACATGACTAAAGTAACGTTAGCTACCTATTGACACCCATTCTCAACTGGCTCCATTTCGACAGGGGCGGACCTAGGTCCTGAAATCGATATCAATTCTGGATATTGTGGTTTGCTTACAACCAGGAAAAGTAGATAGCCCGTTTCTGCCGGTGAGATGCAGAAACACTTGTATTTTCGTGTAGTGAGAAAATTCTTGATTTTTATGACATATTATATGTTAATATAATTAACCCAATGAGTCCCACCGCGACGGCGGCACGTTTTGTACTTCTAACCCCTTTTAAATATTGAGTGTTTGAGCTATATACTTTTGATTTGTCTATTTCTTCTTCATCCGTTGGTACCAACCATTAGTCTGTGTGATCAACAGGGGCTGAGCTACAGCAGTGTTTGTGAGACAAGAGTGGGCCTGTGGCCAGGTCTTTTTTACAAAAACGTCTGTAGAGTCCGAATGGTTTGAGCTACAAACTACTAAAACCTATTTATGAAAAGCTGAGACTCTCACGAACACGCACATGTTTTGCTCTATGACGCTCACAAGCTACACAAAAATCATTAGAAGGTAAGGGGTTCTTCTACATAGAAGATCATAGGAAATCCAAGGACTTAGTGTCTATAATACTGTAAAAGCTCACATAGTTGCTGTCACAAACACCAAACTCCACACGGTTGTCACTGAATAGTTGGATATTCATTTCCCACTGAGCAAACTATTTATGTGCTTACATCATTCATATAAATCAATTTATATTTGTCAATAAAAGTCATGAATTGAATGAACTGTTTATGTCAAATTGTTTTGTGTTCTGCTTGTAGCCATGGTTGTCCTGAAAAGAAAATGGTAAACACTTAATTGTGAGGCTGAATATAAGGGCTGGACATGCAGATAAATGAAAGTCAGATAAATGAAAAGCCAATTTTTGGTTGGTCTTGGGACTGATAGGGTTATTAATGGAGATATGCAGTGAAAGAGCAGCGGTGAAATTTCCCTTTAAGGCCATAGCTTCTCTCCCTTCAAGCTTCACTGCCAAATAGATTTTGCTGTCGCCCACACACACAACAGCTTTAGAAACATCAAACACAAAAGCTTTTTATATGCAGATGTTTTCAGGATTGGTTTCACATTCTAACATGATAGCCTACCCGGGTGCTCTCTCTATGCACAATATGTAAATGGTTATCCATTTTAAGACACCATGTAGCATAAGCACTTTTAGTCTTGATAATGGCTAGATGGTTAGTGGCTTATGTATTACTGAACAAAAATATAATCGTAACATGGAAAGTGTTGGTCCCATGTTTCAGGAGCTGAAATAAAAGATCCCAGAAATGTTCCATTCACACAAAAAGCGTATTTCTCTCAAATTTTGTGCACAAATTTGTTTACATCCCTGTTAGTGAGCATTTCTCCTTTGCCGAGATAATCCATCCACCTGACAGGTGTAGCATGTCAAGAAGCTGATTAAACAGCATGATCATTACACAGGTGCACCTTGTGCTGGGGACAATAAAATGCCAGTCTAAAATGTGCAGTTTTGTCACACAACACAATGCCACAATTGTCTCAAGTTCTGAGGGAGCGTGCAATTGGCAGGCTGACTGCAGAAATGTCCACCAGAGCTGTTGCCAGAGAATTGAATGTCCATTTCTCTACCATAATCTGCCTCCAACATTTGCTGATGTCAACGTTGAGAACTGAGTGCCCCATGGTGGCGGTGGGGTTATGGTATGGGCAGGCATAAACTACAAACACAATTGCATTTTATCGATGGCAATTTGAATGCACAGAGATATCGTGGTGAAATCCTGAGGCCCATTATCGTGCCATTCATCCGCCTCCATCACCTCATGTTTCAGCATGATAATGCACGGCCACATGTCGCAAGGATCTGTCCACAATTCCTGGAAGCTGAAAATGTCCCAGTTCTTCCATGGACTGCATACTCATCAGACATGTCACCCATTGAGCATGTTTGGGATGCTCTGGATCAACGTGTATGACAGCGTGTTCCAGTTCCCGCCAATATCCAGTAACTTCGCACAGCCATTGAAGAGGAGTGGAACAACATTCCACAGGCCATAGCCTGATCAACTCTATGCAAAGGAACTATACTGGACTTTGAGCAAACTGGAAACCACATATCCTGATGCTGCATTTATTGTAGCTGGGGACTTTAACAAATCAAATCTGAGGAAAACGCTACCAATGTTCTATCAACACTGCCTGTAGTGCTCGCGCTTCAAAAACTCTCTACCATTGTTACTCTCCCTACAAGGCCCTCCCCCGCCCTCCTTTCGGCAAATCAGATCACGACTCCATTCTGCTCCTCCCTTCCTATAGGCAGAAATCCCAAACAGGAAGTACCCATGCTAAGGTCGCATGCTTCAAGATTGTTTTGATCACGCGGACTGGGATATGTTCTGGGTTGCCTCTGAGAATAACATTGACGTATACACTGACATGTTGACTGAGTTCATCAGGAAGTGTATAGGGGATGTTGTTCCCACTGTGACTATTAAAACCTACCCAAATCAAAAACCGTGAATAGATGGCAGCATTCGTGTAAAACTGAAAGTCCCCACTTGCTTCAAGATGTCCACCATTGTTCCCGTACCCAAGAAAGCAAAGGTAACTGAACTAAATGACTATCGCCCTGTAGCACTCACCACGAGAGGTTAATTAAGGATCATATCACCTCCACCTTACCAGACACCCTAGACCCACTTGAATTTGCATACCGCCTCCCAATAGATCCACAGATGATGCAATCGCCATCGCACTGCACACTCCCCTATCCCATCTGGACAAGAGGAATACCTATTTAAGAATGCTGTTAATTGACTACAGCTAATCCTTCAACACCATAGTACCCTCCAAGCTCCTCATTAAGCTTGGGGCCCTGGGTCTGAACCCTGCCCTGTGCAACTGGGTCCTGGTCTTCCTGCCGGCCACCCCCAGGTGGTGAAGGTAGTAAACAACACCTCCACTACGTTGATCCTAAACATAGGGGCCCCTCAAGGGTGCATGCTCAGCCCCCTCCTGTACTCCCTGTTCACCCATGACTGCGTGGCCACGCACGCCTCCAACTCAATCATCACAACAGTAGTAGGCCTGATTACCAACAATGACGAGACAGCCTACAGGGAGGAGGTGAGTACCCTGGCGGAGTGGTGCCAGGAAAATAACTTCTCCCTCAACGTCAACAAAACGAAGGAGCTGATCGTGGACTTCAGGAGACAGCAGAGAGAGCACGCCCCCGGGCCACAGTGGAGAAGATGAAAACCTTTATGTTCCTTGGCGTACACATCACTGAAAATCTGAAATGGTCCACCCACACAGATAGTGTGGTGAAGAACACGCAACAGCACCTCTTCAACTTCAGGAGGCTGAAGAAATTTGGATTGGCCCCTAAGACCCTTTTACAGATGCATCATTGAGAGTATCCTGTCGGGCTGTATCACCGCCTGGTACAGCAACTGCACTGCCCGCAACCACAGGGCTCTCCAGGAGGATGGTGCGGTCTACCCAACGCATCACCGGGGGCACACTGTCTGCCCTCCAGGACACCTACAGCACCCGATGTCACAGGAAGGCTAAAAAGATCATCAAGGACATCAACCACCCGAGCCACGGCCTGTTCACTCAGCTATCATCCACAGGGTGAGATCAGTACAGCTGAATATTCTATCCACATACTGTCCATAATGTCTATACATCCCATCACACACACATATATATATATATATATATATATATATATATATATATATATATATATATATATATATACTCCGGACATTTCTCATCCTGATATTTATATAATTCTTAATTCCATTCCACACGCAATATCATCTGCTAAATATGTGTATGTGACCAATAAAATATAATTTATTTGATGTCGTGCTGCGTGAGGCAAATGGTGGTCACACCAGATACTGACTGGTTTTCTGATCCACAGCCCTACTTTTATTTTAAGGTATCTGTGACCAACAGATGCATATCTGTATTCCCAGTCATGTGAAATCCATAGATTAGGGCCTAATGAATTTATTTCAATTGACTGATTGCCTTATATGAACTGTAACTCAGTAAAACCTTTGAAATTGTTGCATGTTGCGTTCATATTTTTGTGCAGTATAGTATAGTGACTGACTGACTCATCCCTCAGTGCCTTTGGCTGGTAGTCTAAAATACGATGTACTGTGGGGCCATCTGGTGGTGAATATAAAAAATGAATTTCTACAGAGGGCTGACTGAAAGGGTCGGAAAACTGTTATGATTATGGATCAGAGTGTCAGAACAGATGTTATGCTGTTTATGACTGACTGTTTATGGATTGCAGTTAGCAGCCAAATGACTGTAAAGCTAAATGACACTGTACATTATACTGTCATATAGCCTATATGTATCCAGGCTCTGTCGTAGCCGGCCACGACCGGGAGACCCATGGGGCGGCGCACAATTGGCTCAGCGTCGTCCAGGGTAGGGGAGGGCATGACCGGCAGGGATGTAGCTCAATTGGTAGAGCATGGCGTTTGCAATGCCAGGGTTGTGGGTTCGATTCCCATGGGGGGCCAGTATAAAAAAAATGATGTATGTACTCACTAACTGTAAGTCGCTCTGGATAAGAGCGTCTGCTAAATGACTAAAATGTAATGTAAATGTGTTTATCTGAGATTCAGCCTAGATCAGTTTTGAAGGTGGTATTAATTGAAGTGCAATATATCCTTCCATTGAGTTTTGAGTTCCATGGGGACTTTCTTGTCTCCACACACACAAACTCACACAAGAAAACAAACCTGTGCTCTGACATGTGAGTAACTTGTGGAACAATGTAACAGTATCTGGCTTGTCTCCAGTTTTCTACTACGGTAAAGAGCAGGGCCCTGTGGACCCCTGCTACTCAGTGGACAGAAAATCCAACGCAGGCTCAGTGACAACCTTCCACCTCCCCACTACCCTAGAGGACAAGGGCCCAGGCAGACACAACCCATTCCTCTCTGCACTACCTCCGCCTCAGTGGACCCTCTCTGTTCTGTCCTAAGACCATAAGCAGGAACAGGGACAGCCCTTGCCTTCCCCTTCTACCCAAGCTCCAGAGGAAACTCTATCTAGTGTACAGAAGACCATAGGCAGGCAGAAAGAGCCTGTTCCCCTCCCTCCTAACACCAATGGACAGTACCTTCCTCTCTACCCCAAATGACATAATACCATAGGCAGACAGACTCAACCCTCTACCCTCCCTACTACACCAGATGACAGAAGACCATAGGCAGGCCAGGCAGACTCAGCCCTCTCCCCTCTCAACTCACCCCATGGACAGAGAACCATAGGGCAAATACACTATACACTGCGCTTTCCCCTCCCTCCCAACCCCAGCCCCAATGGACACAGATCTCTCTTCTCCCTATTACTACCACATAGGACCATGAGCAGACTGATACAGCCCTCTCCCCTCCCTACTATCCCAGAGGACCATATGCAGCCACAGACATCCCTGAGGCCTGTTCACCCTCCCTCCCCTCCCAGAAAGCCGGGGTGATGAGTGATGGGTCCTCCTCCAGACAGCATGTCTGGACCCACACTCCCTCAGCCGTGTCACAGCTCTTAGGGGCCCTGTGCACCGTAAACACAGTTTCCCACACAAACACTGAGTGACCATTTTACTGCTCTTAAACAGTTTTTGTAGTTTTGGCCCCTTTTAAAGAGACCAAGAGTTGACAAATTCATAAAGCATAGTGAGTTTTTAGTAACTAGGCCAAAGTTTGTCTATGAGTATATGAACATGACTGTATTGTTTTAGCCAAGTGACATATGTTCAGTAAAATACCATAGTATATTAAAGTAGAGGGGCCAGTGTGAATTGATCTTTGTTGGCGTTTAGTTGAGGGTGTGGTTTCACTGTGCCTCCAAAAGGTGGCAGTCACGTGCCAGGCAGTGTAACTATAGAGGCCCTCAGTGGCGAAATTAAAAGGTTATAGGTTTTCTTTTTCTATGAATAACTTTCAAACAACACTAGGACTAGATTTTTAACATTTAACGTGTGGAATTAGCAATACAGATTATCCTATCTCTGATGAATCAATCTATTTATATGGTGTCAACTGTTTTTGGATGCATCCAAAATCCAGTTATCTACTAACTATTTGAGCGATTACGTGTTTTCTCACTTGCAAATGTCTCTTTAATTTCTCTGTGCCTTCCTTCCACCACATACTTTCCCATGGTTTTATGATGAATCGTACACAAGTTATATGTTTGTTACTGTATAGCTTCAAACCCCATGTTAACCAGTAACAGTGAGGTACATGTTTCTGTTCATCACCATGAGGGTACTCTGTGAGTGGAGGTAAAATATCTCAAACAACTATCTGTTTGGTTGACTGATATTTATTCTTCCTTTGTGTTGGGCTCCCGCCTGTTGGAATATATTTCACAGCTTCGATAAATCAATATATCAGAGTCTTGTCTCGGAATGTTACATTTTATCCCAGCCCTATTCCCACCGCAACAATCCATTACACTCCACAGCCATTCCCAGAAAGACCATAGAGGGTGAAGAGAGGAGAGACCACATGGCATAAGGATGATTTATAGGAATTCAACTTTTACGGTTTCTTATTCTGTAGGTGGACCAGATTGAGGAATAGGGGTTGTAACCCAAGTCCTGTAAAACACAGTTGGAATCAGCACGTCTTTGTGAGATTGGCAGAGTTCTCTCTACTGACATTATTGAATGAAGAAACTTTGAAGTTTTTGTGTCTTCTGCTTTCATTTGGATTAATCATCAAATAAAAGTGACTATTTATTCAGCTGATTGTCACGCCCTGACTCAGGGGACTCGTATATGTTGAGTCAGGGTGTGTATGTTCCTTGTTGTGTTTATCCATGTTGTACATTCTAGTATGTATAGATCTATGTTGGCCGGTGTGGTTCCCAATCAGAGGCAGCTGTCGCTCGTTGTCTCTGATTGGGGACCATACTTAGGCAGCCTATTGGCACTAGTGGGTTGTGGGATCTTGTTCCAGTTAAGGTATGTTGTGTTGTGCTGCCTTGGACTTCACGGTTCGTTTGTTGTTTTGTCGTGGTGTTTAATATTCAATAAACATGTACGCATATCACGCTGCGCCTTGGTCCGTCCCGTCGATGAACGAACGTGACACTGATTCAACAACATTGGTTTAAAACTATCTATCCAGCATCCTTTTGCTGGGATCACTGCTGATTTTCAATAAGATTCTGCAAGACATCATATAAAGACTTACGAATACAGAGTTTATTCTAGCAAACACTCCTCTATCAAGAATTATAACACAGATGACAAGACAAATTATAAGTCTTCACCTCATGAGAGTAATCTTCAGTCATCTTCTTGCTGATTTTTGACCATTGCTCTCTGATAGCTTTGATCAACTTCACCGGCACCTCAGTGCACATAACACACAGCCTTGATCGATAACCCACTATCCTGCCCTATAGGGGCAGTGGCTATCAGCCCTCTTTAAGACCAGTCTACCCCCTGGGATGGTGGACTATAGCTGGACTGCACACGCACCTTTGATCTGCCCCACAAAGCACTCCAGCGTATTTGACTTTAGATTAGATACCCACCGTTTCCATAATGGCGTCCTGAGCTATTCTGTTTGCAGACTTAGAGTGACTCAGAAAAAACTGGACATTAGTGAGTAGTAATCATGTTAACGCTGCTATCTGAGACCCTGCCAAGGGAGTCCAGGTGCTCTTGGGGTTAAGTATCTCTCAAGTCGACCATGATTCAGACTTAAAGGATTGTCTGTGTAACCTGTGGGCCACTATCACCCCCCCCCCCCCCACCTCTGACCCCCTTCCAGTCGCGTGCCTGTGTGTTGATGAATGAAGGGCCCTTAAGACGGCAGGTTTGAATTACCGGCCTGATGATGACTCCTGCAGTGCTTGTAACCTTTCCTCAGTCCAGACACTGCAGCCGAGATAAAGAAAGGTTGTCTGGACCATTACATCAGGAGCTGAAATGGAACACACACACACACACAGACACAAACACACACACACCACCCACCTCCTGTCTAATCTGTAATCTCATGAGAAACCAGTGTTTAATCAGAAACAGTCATAGTCAGTCCTCAGACACTCCTATTTGTACTGTTCAGAAACCGATGTCCCCAATTCCACAAGAAAGGTTTGCTGCAATCCGTTTCCTGTTGGGTATAAGATTATTCTCTATGGGGAACATGATGGTGCGAACAAATTGGTACTACTAACTGTTGAGCACATAATACAGTGCATTTGGAAAGTATTCAGACCCCTTCACCTTTTCCACATTTTGTTACGTTACAGCCTTATTATAAAATTGATAAAATTCTTTTTTTCCTCATCGATCTACACACAATAGCCCATAATGACAAAGTGATACCAGGTTTTTAGAAATGTTTTCAAATGTATTAAAAATAAAAACATAAATACCTTATTTACATACGTATTCAGACCCTTTGCTATGAGACTCGAAATTAAGCTCAGGTGCATCCTGTTTCCGTTGATCATCCTTGAGATGTTTCTACAACTTCATTGGAGTCCACCTGTGGTAAATTCAATTGATTGGACATGATTTGGAAAGGCACACACCTGTCTATATAAGGTCCCACAGTTGACAGTGCATGTCAGAGCAAAAATCAAGCCATGAGGTTGAAGGAATTGTCCATAGCGCTCCGAGACAGGATTGTGTCGAGGCACAGACGTGGGGAAGGGTACCAAAAAATGTATGCAGCATTGAAGGTCCCCATTCTTAAATGGAAGAAGCTTGGAACCACCAAGACTCTTCCTAGAGCTGGCCACCCGGCCAAACTGAGCAATCGGGGGAGAAGGGCCTTGCTCAGGGAGGTGACCAAGAACCTGATGTTCACTCTGACAGAGCTCCAGAGTTCCTCTGTGGAGATGGGAGAACCTTCCAGAAGGACAACCATCTCTGCAGTACTCCACGAATCAGGCCTTTATAGCCCGCTTGGTGTTTGGCACCTAAACAAGATTCTCTGGTCTGATGAAACCAAGATTGAACTCTTTGGCCTGAATGCCAATCGTCACGTCTGGAGGAAACCTTGAACCATCCCTACGGTGAAGCATGGTGGTGGCAGCATCATGCTGTTGGGATGTTTTTCAGCAGCAGGGACTAGTGACTAGTCAAGATCGAGGTAAAGATGAATGGAGCAAAGTACAGAGAGGTCCTTGATGAAAACCTGCTCCAGAGTGCTCAGGACCTCAGACTGGGGCGAAGGTTCACCTTCCAACAGGACAACGAACCTAAGCACACAGCCAAGACAACGCAGGAGTGACTTCGGGACAAGTCTCTGAATGTCCTTGAGTGGCCCAGCCAGAGCCCGGACTTGAACCCGATCGAACATCTCCGGAGAGACCTGAAAATAGCTGTGCAGCGATGCTCCCAATCCAACCTGACAGAGCTTGAGAGGATCTGCAGAGAAGAATGGGAAAAACTCCCCAAATACAGACTCGAGGCTGTAATCGCTGCCAAACATGCTTCAACAAAGTACTGAGTAAAGGGTCTGAATAATTTTTAAAAAAATAGTTTTTGCTTTATGGGGTATTGTCTGTTTAATCAATTTTCGAATGCGGCTGTAACGTAACAAAAAAGTCAAGGGGTCTGAATACTTTCCGAATGCACTGTAAATGCATTAAAGGGTTAAATGGTCTGATGTGATTCCCTTCAACTATGCAGTGTGCTGGTGAATTATTAAATTTTTATATGAGTACCATATTGTATTATATTTTCCTCCTTTTAAACGGAGTAATGGATTTATCATTGTTGTGTGTATAAGAATTGTTATCATTGTTGTGTGTATAAGAATTACACACTGTATCTCCGTACATTTATTTGGGCCAGTGTGGTTAAGATGAACTGGAAGGCCATTTTATAGTTGCTGGGTTGCCGTCGGTGATGACAGACATGCATATCATGATAGTATAAGATGACGCTGCGGAGGATAGCTGCCGTCTTACAGGCTTCTGACCAATTCTGCTATCTTGTGTGTTTTTTAAAGCTGATCTTAACTTTTTTTGTGCATAATATTTCCGCCATCATTTCCTATGACCGAAAACAGATTCTGGACATCAAAACAGTGATCAATAACCTCTATTATGGATGAAGACTTCTACTTCAACGAGTCGGCAGCTCTGGACGTACTGCTTATTCCGGACCAGGCCTTAATCCCCGGGACTTGAAGGAGTAACAGATGGCGCAAGAGAGGCAAATGAGCGGGCTCCCTGACAAGACTATGTTGGCGAGTAAATAAACCGCCTCTACCCTCCGTTCTATTGGGCGAATGTACAATCACTAGAGAACAAACTGGACGAGCTCCGTTCAAAACTATCCTATCAACGGGACCTGAAGAACTGTAATGTCTTATGTTTCTAGCTGGTTTTTCTATGCATTGTCAAGACTGAACGGCGGCTTCGGGTAAGGTTAAGGGGGAGGTGTGTGTCTCTTTGTTAACAACAGCTTGTGTGTGATCTCTAATGTTAAGGATATCTCGAGGTTTTGCTCGCCTGAGGTAGATTACCTCATGATAAGCTGCAAAACATACTATTTACAAACCGATGCTGGCACTAAGACCGCACTCAACGAGCTGTATAGGGCCATAAGCAGAGAAGAAAATGCACATCAGTCTGACCTCATTTTTACCAGCATTTTTACCAGTATTCCAGCAGCACTCCTAGTGGACGGTGATTTTAATGCAGGGAAACTGAAATCTGTCTGACCTCATTTTTACCAGAATGTCACCTGTGCAACTAGAGGTGAAAAAACTCTACATCACCTTTACTCCACACACATAAACACATACAAAGCTCTGCCTTGCCCTCCATTTGACAAATCTGATAACTCCTGAGTCCTTACAAGCAAAAACTCCAACAGGAAGTACCAGTGATGCGCTCAATTTAGAAGTGGTCCAGTGAAGCGGATGCTAACCTACAGGACTGTTTCGCTAGCACAGAGTGGAAAATGTTCTGGGATTCATCCGATAACATTGAGGAGTTTAACACATCAGTTATCAGCTTCACTGATAAGTGCATCGACGACGTCGTCCCCACGGTGACCTTATGTACATATCCCAGCCAGAAGCCATGGATTACAGGCAACATCCGCACTGAGCTAAAGTCTATAGCTGCCGCTTTCAACGAGTGGGACACTAGTCCGGTCGCTTATAAGAAATCCCCCTATGACCTCCGACGAGCCATCAAACAATCAAAACATCAATACAGGACTAAGATCGAATCCTACTATGTCGGCGCCAATGCTCACCGGATGTGGCAGGGCTTGCAAACTATCATGGATTACAAAGGCAAACCTAGCCACGAGCTGCCTGGTGACGCGAGCCTACCAGATGAGCTAAATACCTTCTATGCTCACTTTGAGGCAAGCAACAACGAACCATGCAGGAGAGCACCAGCTGTTCCGGATGACTGTGTAATCTCGCTCTCTGTAGCCGATGTGAGTAAGACCTTTAAACAGGTTAACATCCATAAGGCTGCAGGGCCAGATGGATTACCAGGACGTGTACTCAGAGCATGCGCTGACCAGCTGGCAAGTGTCTTCACTGACATGTTCAAACTCTACCTGACCCAGTCTGTAATACCTATGTTTTTCAAGCAGACCACCATAATCCCTGTGCCAAAGAATGCCAAGGTAACCTGTCCAAATGACTATCGCCCCGTAGCACTCGCATCTGTAGCCATACAATGCTTTGAAAGGCTGGTCATGTCTCACAACAACATCATCCCAGACACCCTGGACCCACTCCAATTGCAAAGTTTTTTCTGTGTCCACGTTTTCCAAACACTAAATATCTGCTCAGAATTAAGATACAATGATGTCTGCAGAAAGAATGGGGTGTCAGCTATGATATGACACATTGACTTTGAAAACATCTATTTTAGTTATCGAACTGCAGTAAGTGAAGTGGATTTACACACGGTAACGGAATTTCATCATGGCTCCCCGATCTTTACTACACAGAAATGCATAATTATGGATATGAATGTCATTCTCTTCATGGTGATGTATCCTAAATAGGTATACAAAGGTATAAATATGCATTATGCTCCTTTGCATATTTAGGTATTATTCTACACACTGGCTATTATTGTCATGAGCTCTGCCTCCAAACGACCAAATTTGGTTGGTCCAGACCTGACCAAATCTGAACCAATCATAGACGTCTATGTTTCACAAGTTTGGACATCAAAGTACAGCACAGTACAGCTCAGAAGAGCACAGCAGAGCACAGAACAGTAGAGTACAGTATAATATAGTTCATTACAGTAGAATTCAGTACAGTACAGCAGAGTACAGTACAATACAGTACATTATAGTGTACTCAACTCTAGTGTGCTCACCTCGGATATCATGAAGAGTTTTCGTGAGGCTGGTCATGGCCCACATCAAGGCCAGCATGTCAGGCACACTGGACCCACTCCAATTTACCTACCGCTCCAACAGATCCACAGAAGATGTCATTTCCATCACTATTCACACGGGCGTAACACATCTGGACAAGAGGAACGCCTATGTGATAAAGCTGTTCATTGATTACAGTTCAGCGTTCAACACTATTGTTCACTATTGTTCCCTCCAAGCTCGACACCAAGCTCAGAGTCCTAGCGGAGCATGAGGTCTGATACCAACAGGCTCAGAGACAGTTTTTATCTACAAGCCATCAGACTGCTGAACACTTGTACTGGACTGCTCACTTGCTCTGATTCGCCGTACCTTAGCACACATCACAACTGCTGCTACCAGATTCTTATTATACTGCTCAATTTATACACTTTACTGTACTCTACTTTTCTTTACTCTACTGTGCTGTATATATTGTGCTGTCAAAACTTGTGAACCCAACTGTGGTTTGTGACTACTATTATTTCCATTGTAGCCAATTCAATTGCAGAAATTCAGTTACAAATTTTGGGGAAATTTGGTAACTGAATTTTGAATTTTAATCACTTAATAATTCATAAACAAAATTGATATCAGTAAAAACACTAACTACAGTAATTGATAGGTCTACCTTTACTTGTTACTTCTGTGAACTTTCATTATCCTCCCTCATGAGAGAGAGAAATGATAAAATATCTTAAAGATACACGACATGGTCAAAAGTATGTGGACACCCCTTCAAATTAGCCCTGACCTCAACCCCATGAATTGGAACGCCGACTGCGAGCCAGGCCTAATCGGCCAACATCAGTGCCCGACCTCACTAATACTCTTGTGTCTGAATGGAAGTAAGTCCCTGCAGCAAGATTCCAACATCTAGTGGAAAGCAAAGGGGGGACCAACTCCATATTAATGCCCATGATTTTGGAATGAGATGTTCGACGAGCAGGTGTCCACATACTCTTGGCCATGTAGTGTATGTGGTTTTTTTTTGTAACGGAATATCAAGGCACAAGGCAATGTTTCTTAAACTTACAGAAGGCAGAAACATTTTTCCAAAACTAAATACAAGAGTTTATATTAGTTGGTAGGTGTCTTTACTTCAAAACTATTGTGTTTTGATGCATTTTTAATACCTTTTAAGACTTTTTCTGGTAGATGTGTTCTAAGACCCCTTTTCCATCTGTTTGACCAGAAATCAAAGCCTTTGCTTATTCTTAATTTTTAGGATGGAAAATGGTTGGAAAGTGTATATTTCAACAAAATATAGACTCATAGCTTTCATTTGACACCCAATTTGACATGCTCCTATGAACTTCACATGTTTGTGCTTATGGGTCTTTTTGCATGGAAATGACCTGAACTTAAAATATCTAACCGCAAAATATGATTATTCAAAGTCCTCGTCCTTAAATCTGAATCTCCTGACGTACATTTTAGAACTGCCCTCAAACCTAATTTAATGTCAAGCTTGAGTATCAAGCTCTCTAACAACTCAAATATGACCATCCCATTTGTTGTTCTACAAATCAAATCCACAGCAATCATCCATTTTCGGGGATACACCTAACATCACAACACAGAGACATTGAATCGAGGAGATAAAATTAAAAATTAAAAACACATAGAGAGGAATGTATTCTGGGTGTATGTTGTCAGAGCAGAGACCAGAGAGGCATTCCTTCACATACAGTAGGTTTTAACGACAAAACAAACAGAGAGTCTTCTACAGTCAACCATCCTTTATCAGGCGCTCTCCGCGACATTCTTTATGTGTTGCCGCATAAATGGAACCCTACAGGTTTCTAGTGGTGGCCGAGCCCCTGCAAGATGAACCGGTGAACCCCACTATCTGCCTGCACATTCCTTTCAATTGGCTGAGTGGGAGCTAAGTCCTTAGTTTAGCATGGCCATAAAGGGCTGGTGTGGCTGATATAGGTCTCCCCTCAACTAGCATGCGCTAGTGAAAGGCTTAATCAGAGAGGATGGTGATTACTGCAGCTATGAGGCGATGGGAGAATGGGAGAGAGCCTAGTCATGAGGCTGTACAGCTGAGCTAATGGTGTTACTTTATGGATAACGTGCTACTGATGGCTGTGTGTACGTTCACACAAACAAACCTACTTATATGGATTAGTCATATACACAAATACTAACTTGTACACATAAACACACATACAACCAGTACATATTTCTGCCCTCAAGGCACAGCTGGCCTCAGAGCAAGGTTGATCAAGGACACAGGAATAAATTACCAAGGAGAAAATGGACCCCGATTTCTCCTAATAATTCTGTCTGAATCTGAGCTGAAAGGGGGACCATCCATAACCCAATGATAGTGTTTGGTAATACATTCCAGGGCTCTTTCAATAGTGCGTGTGTGCTCACTGTTGAGAGGGCCAAATATGAGTACAGAGGTGAAAATGGATGAGATTGTTGCTGCCTCAGTTCAACTGCCAATGCTGAGAGAAAGGTTACAGAAGTTTATTCCTCGCTGAAAGCTGAATTCAGAGTGTAAATTAAGAAAATGACTGATGAGGCTTCATTCAGGCATATTCATTCACTCACCGTAGACGTGGAATCTCAAAGGCTGTTTATAAATCACTTAAAAGGAAAGGAAACCTTTAGTTTCCTCACCAAATTATCATCAATTTCCAAGTCTAACCAAAACACTGTTGTGTCATTTGGAACTCTTTTCAACACTGGCAGGCTGAGCTATTTTTCTAAAAGATGTCCAAACTACCAAACATCCATAAAATATCCCCCCTTAAAATCACACATGTTCACAAATCACCTTTTCTTTTCTTTTTTCGGCACAAGTCTGGAACCCATTTCTGCCAGTTTTCAGATAACAACATGAGTAGCACTTCAATGACACTCCACAGAGCACAGGTTAGCGGTGCACACACAATGACTCCATTCATTAACTGGGCCTGAAATACAATTTCACCGCAGATGCCATCTTTCTACCCGCACACTAGACATTGAGGAGAGACACGGCAATAATATGCCTGAATTTTTTTGGGCAGCTTTCATCCATAAATGTCTCAGGTATGTGTGTTTAAGACGGGACAAAAAATACAATAGTGAAATGAAGCAGCAGTTGGTCTGAACTACGAAATTGAGGTCAGATATATTAAGTCGCTCGAGGGACCTTGTGTCGGTTTTTAGATGAATCGTGTTCTTCATACCGGATTACAGTATATACAGACACACTCCATCCTGGCAATGCTACGGCAAACCATCGCAATTAGAAAGAAAACCTTTCATAGAACTCCTTTTCATCGATCACGCCTAGTCAATAGCGCTAATGGCTAGTTTTCAGGAATTCTCATATTAGAGATGTCAAAAAGACAGTTGTGTGCAGAGTGACGACAACCCAAACACACCATTACCCAGGTGGACCCATGGCACTGTCCGATGGCCTCGGCTAGGAGCGTGTCCAACGAATTGACTATAATACACTGCAGCTGCGAAAGCGATTACATAATTACAAATAAATGAAGACATCATATATCCTGGATTTCCACAATGATACCCTGAGGAAGAGGTCTGTTAGCATAAAGTCCCAGATTAATTGGTATAAATTGGTAATTTACTTTGTGTTTGGAAAAGGGAGGATGCCCATCTTACTCAGTAGTTACTCAGTACGGTATCGGCTGTGAGTTCTGCAATAACCAATGAGCGATGTGAACAATCCCATGGGCGTCATCCAAACTGATGAGGAACTTGAGAAGGAACGTCACGGGTGATATAAGGCATTAAACCCAGACTATCATTATTTGAGAATAATTTAACATGCGAGTCGGGATTACATTGGATGGGCCTTGCATCCGATTGTTCCAACTTCCACCCTGTTTGGAAAAGGTTCCATGTGCAGATCTACTACTCTATGCAGCTGTCAAGGGGGTAAAAATAGAGGGTGTAAGAGAAAGGGCCCCTGCCAAAATGAAAAAGGACCTAGCCACAGGCCTCTCATCCAACACCTTTCAGCAGATATGCCACACTCACAATTAATCGAGCGGTTCGTCCATAAAGGAATTAACTTTTGAGAGGCAAGGCGTGGTGTGTGTCTAATTTCACCACACCTCTGTGACACCAGGCTTCAAAGTGGGACTTTTCAACAATATGGGTGAGCCATCTCTGGTCTATCCCCTCTTCATTCGATTTATCTTATCCAACACACACACTTGCGCATGAACATCTAAACACACCCACTCTCACACACATACATACGTGCACAAAGGCACACACACACACATGCACACACACACTTAGCCTATCTACAGTAAGGCATGTACACACCCGCACACATTCAATCTAGTGGCTGCTGAATGAGCTTATACAGAACAGTACATTGTTCTGCAGATACTGTTCTTTGGCATAAACATTTTCTCTATAAACCTCACTTTGTGGTAAAACTGGATGATACTGTACCACAGCCACTAAAGTTGTATATACTTACCACACCAAAGATCGCCAAATAGTTGTCAGGGGCATCGCTGGATCACAGTTCAGTGTTTCCAGTCAGAAGTTGGATTTCATTGGGGTGTTTATCTAGTTGTAGAGGGTGACAGGAAATCTGTGGTGATATCACAAGAGGGTGTTATCCACAATGCTAATGCAGTCTTAGAAAGCCTTCCATGTGATCCTCTGGCAAAAACATTGCCGTCAACACCTCAACACAGATACAGTATGATTGGTACCATAACAATAAATCAATTACTATAGTATTTCAACATGTAATTTAGGGTATATATTAAATGTACTAAGATCTCTTCTTCTAGCCATGGTAGCAAAAATTATTGGCAACTGGAAATGTTTATACATCAGGAACCATACCTGTGAGGAAGCACCTTCTTTCAATATATAGTGTTTCCTTTATTTTTGCAGTTACCTGTATGTCAACGTAAATAGCTAATGTCTTCAGCATCATCAATTCCTCTATTTAAAGAGTGAGGAGGAGAGAGAGTGTTTGTGTAGTAGAACGCAGCTTGGTCTTCAGTGCTCATCCTCACGTCTTTCAGTCATCCTCCGGCCCCGTTGCCAATTAAAATAAGGCTAATTTATTAAGGCTCATTTGGCCCCCTCCTCAACACATATATACGCACAAACGCAGCGCACACACACACACACACACACACACATTACAACCCCCAAGCTCTACTACTGAGAATAAACTCCTATGAGTTTAGTCTCTTTGTCTCCTTAACCTGCTGGGGTTTACAGAAACAAACACACTACTGGTTTATAGGAAAATCTTGTTTGCGTTCTCTCAACCAGACACATAAACAGACATACTCTGCCAATGTAACAAACTCCTGAGCAGCAATACTGTTCGTTTGTTAACGATGGGGGTTTTGACGTCAGAAGAAAGGGACCCACAGTACCATGACCATTTATAGTAGAGAAATGGCACATATACAGGATTATTTTTGTAATGAACAATTGAACTTAATTAAATGAAAATTATGCATGGAATAATATTTTTGTCATATATATATTTTTTGAATATAGCTTTCTCTTCCTACTTCTTGGAGAACCACCTGGTGAACACGCTTCCTTTCTTTCCCTTGCTTTCCATCTCAACACTGGACAGCATGATGGAGGCCTCAGGGGCAGAGTTACTGTCTTTACTGGTTTTTGTCTTTCTCCTGCACTTTATCACCACTGCCCACCTCTCCCCTCAGCCTCTTTTCCTCCATCTCTCCATTCCTCCTATTCTCCTCCCTCACTCTTTCCTCCATCTTCCTCCTCTCCATCCCTCTCCCTCTCCTCTGGCATGCTATTCTCTTCATCCTCACGCCGTTCCTGCCCTCCAGGTCAAAACATGTCATGTCTGTCTCACTTTTGTCCAGGTTCATATCTCTTCTCAGTTCTGCCCTCACTCGAATCCCCCTCTCTTTCGCCTTCCTCATCTCCTCCCTCTCTCTCCGTACTGCCTCAGTGAGCTTCGCTTCCATACTCAGCCCCAGCCTCTCTCCCTCTCTTAACATCTTCTCCTCCATCGTCCTTTTCTCTAGCTCCATCTTTTCTTTCTTCAGACTGCCATGCATTTCTTTCTCCATCTTCTTCCGGAGCACCTTTACCTGTCTCTCTATTTCTCTCTGCATTTCCTCCTCCCTCTTTCTGTTCTCTCTCTCCATCGTCTTATCGAGGTTCTCCAGTTTGTTCCTCCTCTCTTCCTCAATGGATTTCTCTCTATCCTCCAGACACTTCCTGTGTGTGTCCAGCTCTTTTACGAGTTCTGCCACCTCCCTCTTTTCTGCTTCCAATGTTCCTTCTTTCTTGCTCACTTTGCTTTCTCTCCCCTCCATCCTTGTCTGATTTCCTGAAAACTCCTTTCTCAACTCCTCTCTCATCTGTCGCTTCCACACCTCCTCCTCTCGCATTCTCTCCGCTCCAGACAGCCACATCTTCTCCTTGTCTTTCATCACATCTTTCCGTCCTCCCCGTTCAGACCCACTTCTTCTCTTCTCCTGCTGTGTCCAATCCAGTTGGAAGTCTTTGATTTTGATCTCAACATCTTTTCTGTTGGAGTGCTGAATGACATCTAGCCTCTCGTTTAACCAGTTCCTCTCCTCCATCTGAAACATCCTCATCCTTTCATCCACATACATCCTCCACTCCTTCATCTTATCCAAATCCCACATCTCGACTCTGGCCTACAAGATAGAGAGATAATTTACCATTACTTAATTACAGTACCAAATACTTATAGGTCTCTAATCCTGTAATAATTGCCACTATACTTACTATCAGTCACTCTTATCTCCTTAGATGTATTTGCATCTGGGGAATCACCCAAGTGCAGCACAAAAATGCATTCTACCTCTGTGAAAGAAATCCAATGGATTTGAATCACAACCATAGAATTAGAATTCAGAATTAATTATTATATTATATATTATATTTTATATATATATATATATATAATATATAGATTTAGTATTCTATTTCTATTTATATACAAATAGAGTCTCTCCATTGCTCAGCCTGACCTACTCTTGGTGTACTTGTGGTTATATTTCACACTTGATTAAATTACCAAACACACACACACACACACACACACACACACACACACACCTGGCCTGGCTGTTCCCTTTCTCTCTCACACCCTCACAGCTGGTAATCTTGTAGTCAGGGTTATTATTAGGGCTGTGGCCCTTGGCTAGCCTTTTATATATTGGTGCTGCTTTCATCAGCCCCATCCTCCCTATTGCTCTTTATCCGTTTGCCCTTAACCTTTTCTCCCATGGGTCCGTTGGCCAATTTTACGCTACTGGAGTATAAAGAAAGGGAATTAAAGCTTTCATCTACGGTCTCATAGTGCAGTATTATGCCATGATTAGCACATTGGTGCCCTAGATCTATAGCTGCTATTTTACAGATCTATTAGATGTACCTTAACCCCCCTATAGTCGATTGCCGCACCAGTGTAGTAATATAATAAAAAAAATCCCCAACAAAATCCGTCAGTTCATGCTAGAGATATCTGTTGCATTGGATGCGTCTCAACCCACTGCATCTGCCTATGTCGCACTTCCGTATCTGCGGTGAAAGGTGGCAGAGCAAGAGCGGTATTTGTCAGACCATGAGACAGCCCAAAAATCGGTCATCTAAGAAAACGTCTGTAGTGTCCGAATGGTTTGACCTACAAACTATTATGACCCCTTTATGGAAAGGGAAGACAAGTGTCACAGGACTCATCTGAAGGTAAGCTGTACCGGTTTTAAAAAGTATGAAGGTAGTTGTGTACCTTCCCCCAAAAAATATATACAGTATATATTTCCTGAGCTTTCTTATATCTCCTAGATATAGGAATGACACTTCAAAACCTTGTTTCTTATTATATATATTTTTTACTGTCTTTTTTGCCATTTATGAATGTGTTATTCAATGCGTTTCATTGGGTGGTAAAGGTCAAATTCTATATTTTATCAAATAATTGTTGTATATATTTTGATACCTAAAGGAATACTACAATTCGAAATCAAATAGCTAAATGATCCATAATATGACCATCTTAAAACAATTCCATAAATCAGCTTAGAACCCCCTGCCCCCGGCTTAGACTTTTAAAAATTAACCTGAAAGGTTGAGCGCAGACATCAATGACTCAACATTGTTCTTCTGCATGTGGCAATCAGTAGTTATGTGTGGCATGAAGAGTTATTCTCTATGAAGTCCCTCAGGAAATGCCAGTGAGCACAGCATGGAAGACGTGATAATACATCCATAAGGTTAAACTGGGTTAATGGTTGGACCTGGTGCCCAAACATAACCAACTGTAAGAAATACAAATAACCACTGGAGAGAGATATAAATACTGTACATGTTCAATGAAAGCTGAAAAATAACATCAAAATATGATTTTAAACAGTTTTGCACAATTCTTAGCTTTTCACCTCTTTCTGTCAGCTGGATGCTTAACCTTCCACTTGTATTCTTAAGTCATTTGTACAGCTAGATGTTCAACTTGCACAATACTAACCAAGCATGCCAATTTCACACTAATGAATGTGGATTCATAATGCAAGACCTGGAATCTGAGATGTGGAAGGCTTTCCTTTTGTTTGCCACATATTTCAGTTTTGGCGCTTTCCAAACACTTATCATGATCATGTTCTCAATACAAAGGTCAAAAGCCATTTTGGTGATCAGCCAACAAAGTAGAATCCAATGTACTGTATGTCTCAGAGTCAGATCCCACCTGACCAACTGAGCTAATTGATCAGTTCAGTGATTGACTAAATTCAACACGCCTGGTATTCCAGGTCGGTTCAATCAAAAACATGAAGTGCCTGCGGTACTCCAGGACCAGTGTTGCCTACCCCTGACGTAGAGATTAAGTCGGCCATTGAGACCCTTTTAGATACCACTGACAGTTTATTCTGACCTGGATTTATAGCTATTTAGTGTTGTAATCCCCTCAAGAGCACTTTATTACCGTAATCAAAAACATATCGCTTTGGCGGGAAGGACAGTGGTAAAAGGACGGCAGATTTATCATCTGCTGTGATGTCCCCTATGTTGCATTGCCAAGGAGAGGGTCAGCTTACTCTCTGAGTCTGTTGATCTGCCTACCCGTCTCGCCGCAGTTCATGTCTTACAGAGACCTCGATGGAGCCACTCTGTCATACAGGCAGGTGGCAGGTGGCTATCATCCTCCTCTTCAGTGTTAACGGGAGAAGGTGCATCACCCTACAAAGTGGCAGTGACAGACAAACCCGGACCCTGGTCCAGAGGAGCTCATCGCTCCAGGCTATTCTCCATGTGTTAAGAGCTTTCTTGGCAACGGGTGCACAGCATATGAAGGTGCTTAGCACAAGACCTCTCCCACTCTCCCTCACCGTGGCAGGACAGGAAGAAAAAAGAGCTAGCATGTTAAAGGCAGCAGGAGTTGGATGTAGTGTTGAAAGGCTGGCGAGTGTCCAACAGAGTATGACATGCTCAATATGGTGTGATGTGAGAGACAAGCTATAGATGATATACAAGTTTTCATTTTGCGCACATCCGCTGTTCATTATCAGTTTGGAGGGTCCGGATGCATACATATTCAATTTGGGCAATAGTATCTCTGGCACAAAATAGTATCTCTGGCACGAAATAGTATCTCTGGAACGATTGCATCATTAGAAAGAAGTATGATAAGTGTTGCGTTGTGTGGTTGGATAAATACTTATTTTAATATTATATGGACCTTGATCAGTAAACTACAGGTTTCTGCACAATGTTTCATCAAATATCATCGTTTCAACAGCTTGTGATGGGTTCACAAAATAGTCTTGGTTCATATAGTTGGTAACAATGTGTGCAGGTATGTTGTTTTAACAGACAAGACCAACAAACTTGGCACAGAGTGAGCTTCGACATTACCTTCAACCTTCTCAATACTGTCACCTTGCTTCACGAACCATGGACATTCAGTAGCATTTTTTACATTCCAGGAGAAGTGTTGCCTTCACATCAAAGACAACTTTTTGGTTTTAAACCCAACTCAAACTTGGAAGTGATACACAGATAAACTCAGTAGTGACGACCTTTCAACCCTTTTATAATCATTGTATTTTGGGAGACATTACATGTGGCCCGACAGGCCAAAACTCAGTTTCAGCACAACAATTTCCCTTACTATTTAAAAACAAACAAGGAAGTTGGAGGTTTGAGATGATCTCTTGTTGTAGTTAACGTATCAACTGTTCCTTTTTTTCATAACGTTGACATCCTTAGTCCTCCATTTCAGCATCTACATTATCTAACTATCTCTGACATGCCTCAATCCTCTTCCCAAAAACATGACCCCATTCTGTTGATAGTGAAAACAAAATGTCTGCCATGTTCCATTACGGTGAGTCATATTCCATGGCAACAATGTCTTTGAGTAAAAGTTGTTTCAGTTTACCATTTAATTTTCCTTTAAGGGCACCACAACACCACCTTTACACACAGGAGAAGACTGTTTCCGAACATGGAGACATATGTTTGTAATGGTAACACACACGGCCAGATTCTGTTTTTGGCTGAATTTATGAAATCCTCTGTGTTAGTTTTATTTATCATAATACTGCTAATGCTATAAATGTTTTGCCTTTCCACAACCTGAGGTTTAGCATGCCAAAGCCTTCAGCAGGAAAAAAATGACAAAACATTGTCCACAAAACCACACCCAGTCTATGGCTGCATTTCTAATACAGTATTTTCCTCTCAATCATCTTATTTCCCTCTGAAACTGATTGACATGTTTTCCATCAAGTTTTCTGGTTTCTAACCATATCCTTGAAAAGGAAGTCTGACAAAGTCAAGAGAAAGTATACGGTGAATGGAAATGATCTGTTTTGAATTTTTTGAATAACTTTACTTATTACTACAACTCACCTGCATCATCAATATTCACAAATCCACACAACCATATGTTGCCTACTGCTATATTACTTCAACTAAAAAGGATCTTGAAATTGACTTCACATGGGAATAGAATGCCAGTTGTAAAGTGTCACTGAATATATTATTAATGGATAGCTGTCTTCATTTTCAACAAAGGAGGGATACGATCATTATAACAGACTTATTACAACAACCCAGGATAATTACACATAAAGAACATATTAGAGTTGGAATCCACACTTCTAGCTTTGTCAGCTGTTTTCCTTGTTAACTACACATGGGCTTCACTCTGTACAGAGCGTCGGGTGGCTGTCACTGAGACACGGATGAACAAGCAGAGAATGTGCGCTAGCCGTGCTCGCTGTCTGCCCATCTGTGAAAACGGGGAAACGACACTGCATAACCAGTCCCCAGTTCTGTAAACTGTTAGAATATTAGGATCAACAAACAGAACCAGTGCGGTCGGCAAGCTGGTCAAACCCTGGGGCAGAAAGGTCGTACACCATGTGCTGGTGCTTTCGCTCCCCTTCATGGAAATCAGTTCTCATTTATTTGTACGAGCTAATAGTGAATTCAGTGCGTGACAAGTACATAGACATACACTCAAAGAACTGCTGAAGCCTTACTCGCCTAGCCTGAGGCACAGAGCGAGAGGGAGCTCCATTGATTGTGTTTATTGTTGGCCTCCTGACCCATACAACAAAGTGACGTGATGTAAACCATTGGAGTACTTCCGGTTTTATTTGATGTGACAGTCTCACGGTAAACATATACATAGCGTGACCAAGCTTATTATTTTCCTTCACCTTCCACCCTAATGACTTGACATGAAATTGATTAGGGCAAATTAGCAGCCATGAAAACAGAAATTACATAGATTAAAGGCAACCATGAATATACTTTGATGGTGAAATTGGTGTATAAATCTTTAGTCAGTATGTGAAGAATCTAAAACCATAAAATTGCCTTTTTCCATTTACTACAGTTACTTCACATCGTAAAGCAAAGTGTGGAGGAGGATAGCAAGGTCTGGTTTGTACCACGGTGAGTGTTCCTGAAAGGTGATCGCTGTTACTTATCCCCTCAAATCACACAGAGAATAACTTGCTGTTGGCTGAAGACACGTCGAGCTGACTGTTTTATTATTTGCCTTTTTAATATTCAGCTAATGGCCCTACTTCTGCGAGGTGTTTAAGGTCCTCGCTAAACTCTGTCACTCACATCCCTGACCTCACTGTGTTGCAGATCAGTGAGGCAATCGCCGCCAACCATGACGCAATGATCCTTTACAGACCCTTTCCATATTCAGGGAATAAGAGAAAGCAGCTCTGACTTTCCTATGTGGAAATACTGTACTTATGGTACACCTGGGCTTAATGTCCGCCATCTTCTTCTCATCATTTTAGTTGGGTTCCATAAATTCCTTCCATAATCAAAAAAGTATTGTCAACCTGCTGCTGTCATCATTGTGTTACAGTATTTATTTATATCGCTTTGACATTACAGAACGCATACAATCTTAAAGAAGCCTAAACTTAACCTTGCAACAAGAGACAAAAATAATTACTTTGGCTTCTTGTCAAAGAGCTTTACGAGTACACGTAGGGATGTGGTCATCCTGTATCTAGGCTTTTTTCATGGAGGTCTTATCATAAGAATAAGCTCATGCCATATCTCTCCTAAATGCATTTGAAAACATTACAGTTTGGCATAGTCCCAAGCATGGCAGAGTTTCTCAGACCATCAGTGTTGTACTATCAGAGCTTCAATGGGTGGTCACCTCTTCACATGCGCACAAGAAGATAATTCGGTGCAAGAGAGCATAATTAGAATTTTGCTGTACGCAATTTATCTGAGCAATTTAATGTTCCTGTCTTGGGTTGCTTTAAGACTCTTTGTGTGTTTTTCTAAGAAGTAAATGTCGTTTTTGAGGCAGATCAGCTTTTGCTTGTACATATCCAGTGTGCTTCGAGCAGCTTGAGGGTCAGAGCGAGGGTTGTATCCATTGTTATACTGTAGCTTCAGATTTCAGAACAGTCTTTCTGCAGTTCCTCTTCAATACAAAACCTGTGGCCCTCAAGACACTATAGTTCGAAGCTATCACTTACCTACTCAACATGGTCAAAAGGTTAGGCATTGAAATACATTGGCTGAACCTGAGCTTTCCACACATCTCTCCAAGGGCCCAACACAGAGAGAGACAAATAAATTGCTTATTTGGCAAAAACACTAGAGCTAAAATGATTTCATTTGGCGAAACATGGGCAGGTCTATTACAGAAAGGGTCATCGATCTGGTGAACGGAGAGAGAAAACACAAGTAAAACAATTGAATCACTCCGAGTTACTACAAGAATGCACAATAGAATTGAAGAGATGTGGAGGAGATGTCAAAACAGCATGAGGGAGTGTCAATGATAGCTCACATTGACCGGTTCATGTTTGTCGGGTTACACTTGGAGATTGGTTCAATGTTACATCGACCACAAACACAGCCAATGCAAGGAAACTTTCGGAGATAAAAAATCTACACCCGTAAATAAAAACATTGTAACTCACTAAGTGGTAAACTCAGCCCTTAATGAACCTGGGATGATAACAGTAGTTCTTGCACACAGACACACACACACATGCATGCACGCACACACACACACACACACACACACACCCACACCCACACTCAGGTGTAGGTTGAGTGTCCTGACATCACAGTGTGACACTAATCATCAGTGGTAGTGTACTTAAGTACTTTACATTACTATTTATATTTTTGCCAACTTTTACTTTTACTTCACTACATTCCTAAAGAAAATAATGTACTTTTTACTCCATACATTTTCCCTGACACCCAAAAGTAGTCATTACATGTTGACAGGAAAATGGTCCAATTCACACACTTATCAAGAGAACATCCCTGGTCATCCCTACTGCCGCTGATCTGGCGGACTCACTAAACATAAATGCTTAGTTTGTAAATTATGGCTGAGTGTTGGAGTGTTCCCCTGGCTATCCGTCAATAAAAACAAAACAAGAAAATTGTGCCGTCTGGTGTGCTTAATATAAGGAATTTGAAATGGTTTATACTTTTACTTTTGATAGTTAAGTACATTTGAGCACTTTCATTTACTTTTGATACTTAAGTATATTTAAAACCAAATACTTTTAGATTTTTACTCATGTAGTATTTTACTGGGTGACTTTCACTTTTACTTGAGTCATTTTCTATTAAGGTATCTTTACTTTTACTCAAGTATGACAACTTAGTACTTTTTCCACCACTGCTAATCATTGCCTACAAGGCATCAAGAAAGGCATGCCATTGAAACGATCTGACGTGTCAGCCAGTCAACCTCATAGTGCCTACTCCACCTGTCCCCCTGTACATGGCTATCTAACTGGGTATTCTTTTTTTTTACCAGTAACTAGCTCTACTATCACACAGGAATTCACAGGTCTGGTGACAGTGAATGGCTAAGGTCAGGCCAGGGGGAATAGGAGATTGCAAGGCCACAGTGTCTGCATGTGCTTCTATGGATTTTGATCTAGATACGGGAAGAGAAACACCAAAATAGACTATTGTGGTGATGACATCTTGGTAGTTACATGTATATAATGTGTTGCACATGTTCTCAACTCATCCATAAATCTTATGAATAAGTAATTTGTGCATCTCATAACCAAAAGTATAGTAATAGAGCCAAAGGATTCTTTATTGTGGCTGTGTGACAGTGAGCAGATGTGAGCACAAGCCCAATATGTTTCCCCCCTTTAGTGAAGCCAATTTTAAATAGTTATTGTGGAAGTTATAGCAACTACTTATTATATTATAACAATGGGTTCCACTTTAAAATAAGTGTTCCTAATACCTATGTATTAATTTGCATGGTAAATTCATAGGCAGGTACAGTGTAATTAGAGCCTAATTTCTCTTTTGGCTTGTTTTACCTGATGCCTGCATTATCTCAGCCAATCATGGCTAGCGGGAAGGTTCCTGTCTTTTTCCGTGGCTAAACCAACTAGGCTCGTAATTTAACAATTGTATTCGTATTTATGGATGGAATAAAAGTTTGTTATTAAGGCACATGAAAGTTCACGTTCCTGAAGGCATTTCTGCCAAATAACGCATTTTGATAAAATAAAGTATGTTTACGTTCAAATGTCGCTCCTGTGAAGTAGTGACGTGCGACATATGCCTAGTTTCCTGAAACGAGTCACATATGTGCCTGTATTTCCCTCTAATTTCCAACAAAAACATTAAACAACTACTTACATTTCCCTCAAAACCAGCCTATTACTTCACTTTTTCAATTTTTCTACAGTGAGCCATTCAAAAGGAGGTGGGGTGTCTCAATACTACGGAGGCCTTATACAGTAAGCCAACTGTAAATGGATACAAAATTCACAAATGTTTCATCATCCCACTGTTTGTGTCTGAAAACATGAAAGACAGGCTGGCTTGGCTGCCATACATGTGCGGTTGCCATTTTTTCCAGAGAGCAAATATGTACATTTTCAGCACATACAACATGACATAAAACAGTAGGTTGTGGTCAGCATTTATCTAGATGGATTACAAGTCTCTCCACAGGTGTTTGTGTTTCAAATGGCCTTTCATAAGGGATTTTTTGTTCATTAGTGAAAATGGTTTGTTTTATGAAATTTTTCTCAAGTGTTTATGTAAAATTGTCTAAATGGCCCTCATTTCTTCTTTTTCTTATTTTTTACATGTAATTGTGTTAAACAATACACGAGACATGTACACAGATGTGAGCTATGTTTTCAGAAATGAGGGGCTTTGTAAATGAATTATTTTTCTGGAAGCCTTAACTCGCGGCTTTTCAAATACACGTTTATTGATGAACAACATAAATACTCCAGAAGATGGATAGGATGGATATCATAGCCCTTTAGAAACTTTTAATCACATGACAAGAACAAGGCTGGAACATCTTGCATATTAACTTTATAACTTCTTTGGCCTTGCTACAAGAAGTACATTATCAAAGTAGCAGATATGTTTTCATCAGATCCAAACAGATCTACAGCAACATAACCTGTATAGTTGTTACATCAACCACAGTAAGTAAGATTAATCTGTTGTACATGAGTCCTCATATTATACGTTTCCTGACAAGCTAAATACATTGTGAACAATTCTGGACTCCCATTCCCTCCATTAAACGATTACAATGGTGACAGAACCGAGAAAAACCCATGCTCTGTCTGGTGTTGGCTGCATCATACCTCATGATATCTGCAAACAGCCACCAATAGGTGATGGCTGGAGCAGACAGAGAAACAGACAGACTCTGCCTTGCTCAAGGCCTTATCAGATTTTCTACCGCCATCATTCATGTGTTGGGAGCCAGAGAACGGGAGTGTTCTGTAAGTAAACCTGAGATTTACCCATCCCTATCCCCATTCATCTCAGGGGGTTGATAGACCACCATGTATCATCCTGCTTCTCTGAGTGTGTTACGAAAACACAGGCATGCACTGCCAAGAAAACCAAGGCGAGGGAGAACTAGAAGAGGATGAACACGCACGTGAACTCTATCTCTGGCTAATTGTGTGTGACTTCCATGTTTCAGCACCACTTCAGTGCTTTTATATCCCAGTAAGTGAATCTGATAGGGAACTACATTTGAGTCAGGAATGGATGGATACTGATTGAATAGACAAAAGGCAAAATGCCATAGGTGGACACATTTATTGCTCTCAAGTGGGTGATCTCATCCACACTCACACACACACTCTTTGACTTGATATGTGTTGTTGATTCCATAGGCAGTGTGAGTCCAGAAAATTACCACGCGATGATGTCATGCTCTTTTCCCATGTTAGAACGACCAGTCCCATTACTGCAGAAGAAAATACAACATGACAAATGGCAGCATGCTGGCTGCATTCGAGATTAAGAGTGCAAACAGAGCTTGCCAATGGGGAAATTAGGAGAGTAAGTAGAAAGATAGCTGGGCTTGCTACGTTCATCTGATGAACACGTTGGTCAATGCATCAGATGGCCAATGCATCAGAGGCTGACGATGGCAAAAAGCTTCTCGACAGTGACTTTGGGGCACATACATCATGCCTTGTGTCAAACAGTGGTCCAAGTAGCCAGCTAAATGAGTTGGGGCTAATTACGGCTGCATTGCTATTTATTCCCCATAGTGGATCAGGTTGCAGGGTTGATAATGTTGTGGAAGGCTGACAAACACCAGGGACAAAGAGTAGTAGGCTATATAGACAATCACACAGAAGAATATCAGTGTATTGATGGATGATGTATTTATTCAGAGAAAATAATTAATGTTGAAGGGGCACTGAATGAAATACTAAAATTAAGGGGCTAGAATTAAGATTTCTTTGTTAGAACATGTCAACATGTATCAGATTTCAGCAGGTGGCAGTTGCACTTTGTGCATGCAGTCCATTGCTATAATCTTGGAGATGTCTTACCCAAAATGTCACTTAAATGGGACGTTAACTCAATGCAGAGGTATGGGGTGGGGTCCTCTTGAAGCAGACCTAGACTATTGGAGTGTATGAGATAGGTCTGCATTGGTTTAGGCCTTGCCCACTGGGCACAGACGTCAGTTCAACGTCTAGTTTTGATTTACATTTGGTTGAGTTGTCAACTAACGTGAATCCCCCCCAGAAATCCCCCTGTCAAAAAGTTGGGTGAAAAAAAGCCGACGTTCCCTTACGTTGATGACTTTTTGCAAATCCAATCAGTTTTCCACGTTGATTCAACGTCATCACATTGAATTTTGGGGATAAAATGACGTGGAAACAACGTTGATTTAACCAGTTTTTGCCCAGTGGGTGGAACTGGAAGTAAACTTTAGGGGGACATTAGTTGCCTTGTTTGGGAGAATGGAGGAGTATGATCTTCTGTAAACACCTCTGAAGGGTCCCTCCACCCTTTGCCGAGATAACAGCATAGCAGCACCGGCCACTTGTTTAAGTACAAGTCAGATCAAGCAGATTACAGAAGCTAACGGCCTATGGGGGATCTAAACAAGTTTGCTCTGGAAAGCCAATTACCCTGGAAATGCAGTGATTGTCCACACTTCAGTGAACCACCTGGAACCCTAACCTGCAGACACACATTGTTTATTGTTGACTCTGCTTTTCAAATTATGGAGCAAAGGAAAGAGTAGCTGTATGACATGGCAGATATCTCTAAGTAGCGCCAAATTCCGCTTGCCTCGCAACAAGCAGCGAAGATCATATTCTTTGTTTACGCGTTTGTTTGCGCACAGGGTCAGTCAACCTGTTGATTACAAATTAAAAGCCAGGCTCGTGTTACATAATGTAAACTGCTATGTGACAAACCTGATCAAATTGATTTGTAAAGAGTCCTATGAATGCTGCAGAAGTCTAAGTATTCAGAGATAGGCTTTAGTGTGCTACAGTATGTACAGTACTTGCTCTGTATTGTGAGGGTACAGAGCACATTACAGAGTGTTGAAGGTGTTGTGTACAGGTGCTGTAACAAGCAATTGGCAGAATTATAGTTGAATTATAGTTGTTAGCATTAGCATGCAAAATACTGTAGGCTTTTGTAACTTGCTGTAGGGGCAAGTACCCAGGAGGTCTAAACCACAAAAGCTTTTAGAGGCCACACAATTATATATGTGTCAAACAGACTTGTCTTTTTCGCTGTCTGATCACTCTCTTGCTCTTTAATTGTGTCAGTTTCCTGGTTTATGAATGTTTTGTTTTCTATTTTGAAACACTACAATGTCGCTAAGCCGCAGCTAATCGAGCTACGGGTGGGTTTCCCCGTCAACTGTTATTCTCTCATACCTTACATTCCTCCTGTGACACTGCCACGTCTGGGTACCGCCAATGACGACGAGAGGAACTAAGGTCTCAATCAAGAATTACAATAAAAGAGCGCTTCGTGAAAATTGACAGGCAGGGACTTTTTTACCTTTCCGTAAACTTGACCTGAACTTTGCCATCAGTGGAGGATAGGGGAGAACCGGCTGCTTTGACAGCGGACAGAGCCCAGTGCCGGTGTTGAGTTCGGCCTCAGGAGTGGAGGGGATAACTAGGAATGGCAGCCCGCTCGAGTTAATGGCTTGGGGAAGTCACTCTTCGAGTCGTCTCACCCTGATGACATCATCCCTCCAGGCAAGTGCCACGTTGGGCTGTTTAAAGAATCAATCAAGTCATCTACTGCAGCAGGAATTAGTCCAAGGTGCTAGGAGGCAGACTAAACATGTCTGTCTGTCTGTCTGTCTGTCACTCTCATCCGGGGACATGTTATCCATGGTGTAGGCCAACCTGTGACAAGACACCCGCTTTGTCTCTCGGATGTTATTTTCTTTCTGGTGTGTTGAGTAAACGATTTCTATCCTTAAGTCGTTTATATGCATTCCCTTGCAAGTAAATCCATGAGAGATTTAGTCGCTTAATTTGTTGCCTCGAGGATTTTGGTAAGTGAGCTTACATTGTGAGCTCATTGTAATGTAGGCCTTGTTGAAGTACACTTATGGATGTAGTTGTAGTTGAACAGCTCTCCTCTCTCAGCATACCACCCTGCATCCCACTGCTGGCTTGCCTCTGAAGCTAAGTCCCTGGATGGGAGACCGGATGCTGCTGGAAGTGGTGTTGGAGGGCATTCTTCCCTCTGGTCTTAAGATTGAATCCCAATGCCCCAGGACAGTGAAGGGGACATTGCCCTGCACAGGGTGGCATCTTTAAGATGTGACGTTAAACTGGTGTCCTGACTCTCTGTCATTAAAAATCTCATGGCACTTATCACAAGAGTATAGGGGTGTTAACCCCGTTGTCCTGGTTAAATTCTCAACCTGGACCCATTTCCATTATGGACACTTAATAATAATAATAATAATTATTATTATTATTATTATTATTATTATTATTATTATTATTATTATTATTATATACTCAAACATATAGCTACTCACATTCACACCAAGTCACACACACACACACACATTCATTCCCTAATTCTCACCTCTCAACTGTCAAGTGTGAAAAGTGTAGTCTTCACGCTGAGTCATGTTAACACAGCCATTGTGTGTATGCTTTACGGCCTCCTGAGACCACGGTGGGACTCGACTGTGGGTCTTTCAGTAGGAGGTCAGAATATGTAGAGCTCACAGGTCTGCCCTGGACTCAGAACTCCAAACAGGAGAATAAGACACTGTTATGACCCGCATTAGCACTTGCAATGAATGGTATGGAGGCTGGCGCAGGTTCAGCATTGCCATGACAAACCTGAGGATTAGGGGCTAAAGCCTCTTCTATGTCCTCATAGTGTCAGCACCACAGTGAATGGATTGCACAACTATGTAATTAATTCAAATGTGCCTCGTTAAAGGAGCAAGTAAGTACGAAGGGTCTTAAGCTATTGAAGTGGGTCTGAATGAGTTGCTTGAGTCTCTATTGGGCGATAACTCTGGGTTAAGTTAAAATCTTTCTTCTGTAATATGAAAAGAAAACAATGTGCTATTCATGTAGGAGGCAAATGTGATTTACAGTTGTCATCTGGAGACAATGTAATAATTTTATGACAATTGAAACTTGTCTTTCATGTATAACCATACTTTTTTTATGATATTTTATATTTTTAAATCTGAATATTTATAGACAATTCAGTAGTCTCCATTTGAATTGTCTTGCATTTATATGTGTCTTGTATATGTACACATACATTGATAAAAGCAACTGACAACCAAATAAATGTTGCTCATTTCTTTTTCAAAAGCACAACATGAGCCAGATACTGATTTAGAACAGCTGTATTCGGCCTTGAAAAACTGACACAATCCATGCCGTGCTTGATTGTCACAAGTTAGCCATTTTGTCAAAGTTAAAAAAATGACGGTAGTCCCGTAGCTTTGAAACTGTGTTTGTTTTCTCAATAATGTTCAGTGTTTACATTCCTATGAGAATTAAGATCTGAGATTACACAATTCAATTATGATGATGTAAATATGAACAGCTTGTGTGTAATGAAAAGGCAGACTATGCCAATACAAGCTGGAATAAAAGGAAGTTGTTTCTGATATGACAATTTCTGCATCGTAATTTTATAGAGTACACATGTATTGGCACGTAGGCCCATGACTGTGTGGCCGTGCACGACTCCAACACCATCACTAAAGGTGTTACACAGGACTTTTGAGCATTTTTGCGCATTGTAATTTCAGAAAATGTCCATAATATATCTGCAGTAATAGTGGAATGATATTGTTTCACAGTATTACAGTATTACTACTTATTCACCTACTGATTTCTCCTGCCGGAGTGGGATCTGTTGTCAAAATGGGAAAGCTGTTCTGACTTTGTGGCTGTGTTATCTAGTGGAAATTGCTGTGTAATTTCCTGGTTGCACAAATTCTACACGGTTTGCTCAATTTCAGTTTATGTGACAAAACAATATTGTAGGGAATCATTGTACCATCTAAATCGCTGTGAAATATATTTTCAATAACAAAACATTTTGTTTTTACAGCTGTTTGAAGCTGGTGGACCAAAACCGCTGTTTGAAACTGGTGGACCAAAACAAAGTCAGAACAGCTTTCCCATTTTGACAACAGATGACTCTCCGGCAGGAAAAACCATTAGGCGAATATCACACCCAATCCCAAAACTGTAATACTATGAAACACTATCATTCCACTATTAGCGCCAGATATATTATGGACATTTTCTGAAATTACAATGCAAAATGTCCCCAAAATTCTATGTGTAGCACCTTTAAGTTTGCTGATGACACAATGGTGGTTGGCCAGATCACCAACGACGATGAGACAGCCTATAGGGAAGAGGTCAGTGACCTGGCAGTGTGGCACACTCCCAACAATATTGACAGGGCTGTAGTGGAGAGTGTCGAGAGCTTCAAGTTCCTCGGTGTACACATCATTAAGGAATTATCATGGTCCCCACACACCATCACGACAACGCCTCTTCCCCCTCAGAAGGCTGAACAGAATTCAGCATGGGCCCTCAGATCCTCAAAAAGTTCTACAACTGCAACATTGAGAGCATCTTAACTGGCTACATCACTGCTTGGTATGGCAATTGCTTGGCATCTGGACCCAAGGCACTACAGAGGGTAGTGCGTACGGCCCAGTACATCACTGGGGCCGAACTCCCTGCCATCCAGGACCTATATACCAGGCGGTGTCAGAGGATGGCCTTACAAATTGCCACCCAAGTCATAGACTGTTCACTCTGCTACCACACAGCAAGCATTACTCATGCACCAAGTCTGGAAGCAACAGGACCCTGAATAGTTTCTACTCCCAAGCCATAAGACTGCTAAATAGTTAGTTAAAAAGTTAAACCAAATAGCTACCCAGACTATTTGACCCTTTTTGCACTGTCTTTTGACTCATCATGTACGCTGCTGCTACTGTTTATTATCTATCCTGTTGCCTAGTCACTTTATCCCTACCTACTGTATATGTACATACAGTGGGGAGAACAAGTATTTGATACACTGACGATTTTACAGGTTTTCCTACTTACAAAGCATGTAGAGGTCTGTAATTTTTATCATAGATACACTTCAACTGTGAGAGACGGAATCTAAAAAAATCAGATTGTATGATTTTTAAGTAATTAATTTGCATTTTATTGCATGACATAAGTATTTGATCACCTACCAACCAGTAAGAATTCCGGCTCTCACAGACCTGTTAGTTTTTCTTTAAGAAGCCCTCCTGTTCTCCCCTCATTACCTGTATTAACTGCACCTGTTTGAACTCGTTACCTGTATAAAAGACACCTGTCCACACACTCAATCAAACAGACTCCAACCTCTCCACAATGGCCAAGACCAGAGAGCTGTGTAAGGACATCAGGGAGGGATACAATTGTAGACCTGCACAAGGCTGGGATGGGCTACAGGACAATAGGCAAGCAGCTTGGTGAGAAGGCAACAACTGTTGGCGCAATTATTAGAAAATGGAAGAAGTTCAAGATGACGGTTAATCATCCTCGGTCTGGGGCTCCATGCAAGATCTCACCTCGTGGGGCATCAATGATCATGAGGAAGGTGAGGGATCAGCCCCGAACTACACTGCAGGACCTGGTCAATGACCTGAAGAGCACTGGGACCACAGTCTCAAAGAAAACATTAGTAACACACTACGCCGTCATGGATTAAAATCCTGCAGCGCACGCAAGGTTCCCCTGCTCAAGCCAGCGCATGTCCAGGCCCGTCTGAAGTTTGCCAATGACCATCTGGATGATCCAGAGGAGGAATGGGAGAAGGTCATGTGGTCTGATGAGACAAAAATAGAGCTTTTTGGTCTAAACTCCACTCGCCGTGTTTGGAGGATGAAGAAGGATGAATACAACCCCAAGAACACCATCCCAACTGTGAAGCATGGAGGTGGAAACATCATTCTTTGGGGATGCTTTTCTGCAAAGGGGACAGGACGACTGCACCGTATTGAGGGGAGGATGGATGGGGCCATGTATCGCGAGATCTTGGCCAACAACCTCCTTCCCTCAGTAAAAGCATTGAAGATGGGTCGTGGCTGGGTCTTCCAGCATGACAACGACCCGAAACACACAGCCAGGGCAACTAAGGAGTGGCTCCGTAAGAAGCATCTCAAGGTCCTGGAGTGGCCTAGCCAGTCTCCAGACCTGAACCCAATAGAAAATCTTTGGAGGGAGCTGAAAGTCCGTATTGCCCAGCGACAGCCACGAAACCTGAAGGATCTGGAGAAGGTCTGTATAGAGGAGTGGGCCAAAATCCCTGCTGCAGTGTGTGCAAACCTGGTCAAGACCTACAGGAAACGTTAGATCTCTGTAATTGCAAACAAAGGTTTCTGTACCAAATATTAAGTTATGCTTTTCTGATGTATCAAATACTTATGTCATGCAATAAAATGCAAATGAATTACTTAAAAATCATACAATGTGATTTTCTGGATTTTTGTCTCTCACAGTTGAAGTGTACCTATGATAAAATTTACAGACCTCTACATGCTTTGTAAGTAGGAAAACCTGCAAAATCGGCAGTGTATCAAATACTTGTTCTCCCCACTGTATATACAGTTGAAGTCGGAAGTTTACATATACTTAGGTTGGAGTCATTAAAACTTGTTTTTCAACCACTCCACAAATGTCTTGTTAACAAACTATAGTTTTGGCAAGTCGGTTAGGACATCTACTTTGTGCATGACAAGTAATTTTTCCAACAATTGTTTACAGACAGATTATTTAACATATAATTCACTGTATCACAATTCCAGTGGGTCAGAAGTTTACATACATTAAGTTGACTGTGCCTTTAAACAGCTTGGAAAATTCCAGAAAATGATGTCATGGCTTTAGAAGCTTCTGATAGGCTAATTGACATCATTTGAGTTAATTGAAGGTGTACCTGTGGATGTATTTCAAGGCCTACCTTCAAACTAAGTGCCTCTTTGCTTGACATCATGGGAAAATCAAAAGAAATCAGCCAAGACCTCAGAAAATACATTGTAGACCTCCACAAGTCTGGTTCATCCTTGGGAGCAATTTCCAAACGCCTGAAGGTACCACGTTCATCTGTACAAACAATAGTACGCAAGTATAAACGTCATGGGACCACCCAGCCGTCATACCGCTCAGGAAGGAGACGCGCTCTGTCTCCTAGAGATTAGGAGACATAACCTGAAAAGGAAGGAAAACCTGCAAAATCGGCAGTGTATCAAATACTTGTTCTCCCCACTGTATCTACCTCAATTACCTCGTACCCCTGCACATCAACTCGGTGCTGGTACCGTGTATATAGCCAATTATCGTTACTCATTGTGTATTTATACCTCATGTTATTATTTTTCTATTATTTCTATTTTTCTCTCTGTATTGTTGGGAAGAGCCCGTAAGTAAGCATTTCACTGTTAGTCTACACCTGTTGTTTATGAAACTTGACAAATACATATGATTTGAGATTTATGCCTAGATATGTACAGTGGGGAAAAAAAGTATTTAGTCAGCCACCAATTGTGCAAGTTCTCCCACTTAAAAAGATGAGAGAGGCCTGTAATTTTCATCATAGGTACACGTCAACTATGACAGACAAAATGAGAATTTTTTTTCCAGAAAATCACATTGTAGGATTTTTAATGAATTTATTTGCAAATTATGGTGGAAAATAAGTATTTGGTCAATAACAAAAGTTTCTCAATGCTTTGTTATATACCCTTTGTTGGCAATGACACAGGTCAAACGTTTTCTGTAAGTCTTCACAAGGTTTTCACACACTGTTGCTGGTATTTTGGCCCATTCCTCCATACAGATCTCCTCTAGAGCAGTGATGTTTTGGGGCTGTCGCTGGGCAACACGGACTTTCAACTCCCTCCAAAGATTTTCTATGGGGTAGAGATCATGAGACTGGCTAGGCCACTCCAGGACCTTGAAATGCTTCTTACGAAGCCACTCCTTCGTTGCCTGGGCGGTGTGCTTGGGATCATTGTCATGCTGAAAGACCCAGCCACGTTTCATCTTCAATGCCCTTGCTGATGGAAGGAGGTTTTCACTCAAAATCTCATGATACATGGCCCCATTCATTCTTTCCTTTACGCGGATCAGTCGTCCTGGTCCCTATGCAGAAAAACAGCCCCAAAGTATGATGTTTCCACCCCCATGCTTCACAGTAGGTATGGTGTTCTTTGGATGCAACTCAGCATTCTTTGTCCTCCAAACACGACGAGTTGAGTTTTTACCAAAAAGTTCTATTTTGGTTTCATCTGACCATATGACATTCTCCCAATCCTCTTCTGGATCATCCAAATGCACTCTAGCAAACTTCAGACGGGCCTGGACATGTACTGGGTTAAGCAGGGGGACACGTCTGGCACTGCAGGATTTGAGTCCCTGGCGGCGTAGTGTGTTACTGATGGTAGGCTTTGTTACTTTGGTCCCAGCTCTCTGCAGGTCATTCACTAGGTCCCCCCGTGTGGTTCTGGGATTTTTGCTCACCGTTCTTGTGAACATTTTGACCCCCACGGGTGAGATCTTGCGTGGAGCCCCAGATCGAGGGAGATTATCAGTGGACTTGTATGTCTTCCATTTCCTAATAATTGCTCCCACAGTTGATTTCTTCAAACCAAGCTGCTTACCTATTGCAGATTCAGTCTTCCCAGCCTGGTGCAGGTCTACAATTTTGTTTCTGGTGTCCTTTGACAGCTCTTTGGTCTTGGCCATAGTGGAGTTTGGAGTGTGACTGTTTGAGGTTGTGGACAGGTGTCTTTTATACTGATAACAAGTTCAAACAGGTGCCATTAATACAGGTAACGAGTGGAGGACAGAGGAGCCTCTTAAAGAAGAAGTTACAGGTCTGTGAGAGCCAGAAATCTTGCTTGTTTGTAGGTGACCAAATACTTATTTTCCACCATAATTTGCAAATAAATTCATTAAAAAAAAATTTTCTCAATTTGTCTGTCATAGTTGACGTGTACCTATGATGAAAATTACAGGCCTCTCTCATCTTTTTAAGTGGGAGAACTTGCACAATTCGTGGCTGACTAAATACTTTTTTTCCCCACTGTATTGTATCAGGGTTGGGCTCAATTCAAATTGAAGTCAGTCAATTCAGGAAGTGATTTGAAGTGAAAATTCAAAAAATTCAGCAAATTTAGCAGGCGCTCTTATCCAGAGCAACTTACAGTTAGTGAGTGCATACATTTTCATACTGGCCCCCCCGTGGGAAACAAACGCACAACCCTGGCGTTGCAAGCACCATGCTCTACCAACTGAGCTACAGGGGACTGTTTGATAGTATATCTTATTTGACAGCATGGCATTTAAGCTAATGTTTATGGCAGTGCAAGTAGTTTTGATTTAATACACTCAAGGACTCTCTGGTTCATTTGGACTTCCTAACAGGCGCCCATATTTTAGGACACCAGCGAAGTACGTCAACTGTACCCAGTTTTCCCAGATATGTTTGCACATGCTTTGTGTCTTGGGTAGCTTGGGTTTGTTATCTTGGTTCTCCTACATGTATTAATTCACACACCCCTCCTCTCCCACACTGTCAGCCCGACATCATGTTGTCCCCGCTATCACAGAATACACACACTTTATCACACGCACATCGGGGTGGTTTGGACCACAGTGAAGTGATGAGGGTCTTCTCTATCTGTTGATAGCCTGCCCTGAATCATAGGGATGTCAGGGCACTGTCCATTATAGGGACTTGACCTTTGACCCTGGGCCTTTCACCACAGTATTCCCTTGGCTTCCCTCGCTGGCTGCCGATGAAGACATTCCTCTACCTACTCTTGGATTTCGGTTTTGTTCTACTTAAAACACGGAGAGCTCTCCCAGATTGGTATTTTGACAGCTTTCGCAGAGTTTCGCACCATGTTGTGGCTATTTTTGGTGAGAAAAATAACATTAGATATGATATCACTTCACTCAATATGATAAAGTATGTAAACATTGAATTCTTTTACCACATAAATGGGATAAAACTAGATTTACTAAAAACCAGGGAAATACAACCTTCTACATGTGTGAGTAGAATTGTGAACCCCTGTGTTATATAGTTGAGTGTTGGACAGTGAGAATCCTGTAGTGTCTGCTGTGTACTGCAGTGCAGGGGAGACGGGAACAGACTGAATGTGTACAGGGGCAGGGCTACCACACAAGCCTCAGGTCAGAGAGCGTGTAAACCAATCCTCGCAGTCTGAGCACATCCTCTGTGCTGGGGTCCCTCTCTGCCTTACACATACACACACAGAGAGAGACAGAGAAAGAGAGAGAGAAAGAGAGAGAGAGAGAGAGAGAGAGAGAGAGAGAGAGAGAGAGAGAGAGAGAGAGACAGAGAAAGAGTGGAGAGAGAGAGAGAGAGAGAGAGAGAGAGAGAGAGACTCGTCCATACACACATTCCTCTGCAGTCTCTATGAGGGGCAGGCTCAGAGTGTGTTGGAAGCCTGGTGCTGTTCTCCAGTGAGCCTCGCTCCAGTCGTTTAGTCACACAGAAACCAGAGCAGAGACGGAGGAGGAAGAGCAGAGCAGGGACACAAGAGGAGGTCTGAGGACACTATCCGTATGCACTGACCCTTGTATTTAACACATGTAGACATACATGCACACGCGCTGCGTTGATAGAGTGTAAAGAAGGACCATCTATATAAACATACAAGCTGTCACGGTGCAACACGTGTATGCAGCGAGCCCTGGACGACTGGACTTCTGTCTGACTTCTGACCGGACACATAGCACTCCAGCAGCCCATTACACGAGTGTGTGTGTAAGTGTGTGTGATCACACCGGAGATGCCCTCCAGACGTTCTCCCAGTAGGAGGTCCAGCATGGGGATGGATGACACATGTTCTACATCGACTGTGATCCTTACAGCATTCTGATCCACCAAAGGAAATACTGGCCCAAGACTGACCGCTAAACAGAAGAAAAGTCGTCCCGAAGCCAACGATAAAAGGACTTTACTTTTCAACCTTTCCCCCAGGCTGGTATGATGTTGTGGAACAAGTTTGCCTACCACTTGCTTTCGTTGGCAGCCCTACTGGTGGCAGTGGGCTGCAGCGGGGGGGAGCAGAGAAAAGGGGCAGATAGCAGTGCCAGCAGCGCAGGACAGGGCAGTACAGGTGGCAGCACGGGTAGCAGTAGCAGCAGTAGTAGTAGTGAAAGTAGTAGTAGCAGTAATCTGAGGTACCACAGAGTCCAGCATGGACAGTGCACCTACACCTTTATCCTACCTGAGGGCGATGGCAGCGGAGGGAATTCATGCCGACAAGGGAAAACAGCGACCCAGTTTAACAGCGCCAATGCGCTGCAGAGAGACGCTCCACCACTGGAACAGGACTTCGCTTCCCAGAAGATCCAACACCTGGAGCATGTCATGGAAAACTACACTCAGTGGCTGCAGAAGGTAAGGGAGAAGTGGTCAAACTGTCGTAAGCAATGCAATGCGGTGACTGGAGTCATAGTTGAAAGCTTGTGCAGGTGTTCTTTTATGTTTACTTTCTGAGTATGCATTGAAGCTGTTTGTGTTTATGTAAGGGCTACGTTGTTGTGTCTGGCTCTTGTGTTTTTTTTTTAGAATGATGTTCTCTGGCTTTCAATTTGAGGTTGTCTTAATCAAAGTCCTTACAGTATTGTCACGGATACATTTGTGTGCTCTATGGCTGGAGCTGTGGTCTACGACTCTTTTATTAATGGTTTAAGATCTTGGCGAGGATCTTGAATTGATGAATGATTATTATGACAAATGTACGGCTGTCACAGACCCACAAATAACCAACATCCATACATAATTTACATCCACAAAGCTGTTTCATTACGTAACTGTATATATTAACCATTGATCTATTTGTGTAAGTACCTATCCAAAAAACTCTGTGCTCCCTGAGCAAATTCCACCGATGTCCAGTTACGTTCAACACTGCAGAGGTAGTAATATGTCAGTCATCCAGAGTTCTCCAGTGTGCTGTCTTTTTAATGACAGGAAGTCTATAAGGACCCCTGTGAGAGTGCGAGGGAAAAATGCTCCCTCTATGTACTGCTACTCAGAACTTGCCATTAGTCCAGATTAGCTTTAGAATATAAAGAAAGCAAGTTAATAGAATCATCAGATATTTTCGAAGTACAGGATTTACTAACATGAAAGGCATTTAAAAAAAAACTTTTAGAAAACATACTCATTGTTGGGAATAGACTTGTTATAGGGAATGCATCTTCAATTTTCTGTTCTGTATCTATTGCCGTGCATAGTTGTGTATAAATCTTTATTTCAAAGCTCTGTATATTTTTTAAGGGTAACCTTCAAATTAGATTTTCAACAGGCAAGGGCAGTTAAAGTTTTAATACTTAATATGACTTTACAATTGGGTAATGTACAGTATTGCGGGAAACATAAATAATAATTTTGTAATGCAGTGCTCAGTGAATTCAACTGGGAAAACAATCAACCAACAAATATACTTCTCGTTAGGCTTGCCAAGAATTGTAGACAAGGGAACTAAGCAAATTTACTCTCTGTTAGGGGTTTAAGAGACGGATGCTTGTGGTGCATAAGACTCCGTCACATCCTTTTCCTGCAACAAATGAGGACCTGTTTTGTATTAGATATGGCGAATAATGAGTATTTTCATGGTGAGGTGTCAAGTTCCTTTGCCTCAGTATGAATAATAATTTGTTTGTAAAGCCAGTCAGGTGTTTAGGACCAAGAATATGGTTTCACTGTGACATTAATTAATTGTGAGGTCATCACTGATACAACTGAATTGCTTATCTTAGCTTTGAGACTCCTTGTCGCTGAAAAGAGAGACTATCTCTCTGAAATGAATGCTTTAATAAAATAAACAAACTCTAAATTTGGAAAAGAAGCTCTGCTGTACTTTTCACAATATTGTAACTTTACGATGAGATTAGGAGGGCCAATCTATGATGAATTGCTTAAACACACAATAGTTTATTTTTGTCTGTAAAATGTTGACGCAAAGCAAACAAATAATTGCACAGAATGCACAATGGATTTGATAGTTTACTCTGGAATTGTGGGATTAATTTAACTGAACATCATTAATACCTGTTAGCATGCTATGCTCTCTGCTCACTAGTAATTAGAGCACCTTCTTAAAAGCTATTGGGGCAAGTTTCTCAACAGTATTATTGCTTTTCATCTACCTTCGAAATGTTATCTTTTCACTCCTCAGGTTGTGAGAAATGGTCGTTCTTTATAAATGACCCAACATTTCATTCCAATGAACTGTTGATTGAGTTTGTAGTTAGGAAAGTAGTATAGATGTTATTCCTTCTTACTGTATGTTGTATCTCACACTAGTAAAGCACAAACATACAGGTATGTACATATCAATTCCCAAATAAATGTTTGGCTTTTGCTCAGAAACCACACATATCACTATACATCACTCGGTTTATCTTGTGTCTTGGAAGAGGAATTTCAATGGTAAAAACTGCTTTAAAACTTGAGATAAGCTGTGGGCTGTAAATGGTTGTGTGAATGATGACCTATATAAATGAAGAAAAACTATTGGAATGCAAAAGATTGTTCAGTGGAGAAAATTACATCACATAATGAGGACCATGACTGTACATTGAAAAAAAAAAGAAAAAAAAAAGATGTTGATTCAACGTACAATTGTAAAGCAGCTGCAATAAGATTGTGAGTTTGCTCAACAAAATAGGATTGAAGTTAATTCAACGAACAATTATAAGTCAGCCAGCTGCATTAGGATTGTGAGTTTGCTCAACATTTGGGCACATTTGGGCATATAGCTGAACCAACTTTGACCAGAGTTTGTTGAGTAAACACACTTTAACACATACAGTTGAAGTTGGAAGTTTACATACACTTAGGTTGGAGTCATTAAAACTTGTTTTTTAACCACTCCACAAATGTATTGTTAACAAACTATAGTTTTGGCAAGTCGTTTAGGACATCTACTTTGTGCATGACACAAGTAATTTTTCCAACAATTGTTTACAGACAGATTATTTCACTTATAATTCACTGTATCACAATTCCAGTGGGTCAGAAGTTTACATACACTAAGTTGACTGTGGCTTTAAACAGCTTGGAAAATTCCAGAAAATTATGTCATGGCTTTAGAAGCTTCTAAAAGGCTAATTGACATAATTTGAGTGAATTGGTGGTGTACCTGTGGATGTATTTCAAGGCCTACCTTCAAACTCAGTGCCTCTTTGCTTGACATCATGGGAAAATGGCTTGCAAGCCGAAGAACACCATCCCAACCGTGAAGCACGGGGTGGCGGCATCATGCTGTGGGGGTGCTTTGCAGCAGGAGGGACTGGTGCACTTCACAAAATAGATGGCAAGGAAGGAATATGTGGATATATTGAAGCAGCATCTCAAGACATCAGTCAGGAAGTTAAAGCTTGGTCGCAAATGGGTCTTCCAAATGGACAATGACCCCAAGCATACTTCCATAGTTGTGGCAAAATGGCTTAAGGACAACAAAGTCAAGGTATTGGAGTGGACATCACAAAGCCCTGACCTCAATCCTATAGAAAATGTGTGGGCGAGCAAGGAGGCCTACAAACCTGACTCAGTTACACCAGCTCTGTCAGGAGGAATGGGCCAAAATTAACTCAACTTATTGTGGGAAGCTTGTGGAAGAATACCCGAAATGTTTGACCCATGTTAAACAATTTAAAGGCAATGCTACCAAATACTAATTGAGTGTGTGTAAACTTCTGACCCACTGGGAATGTGAAATAAAAGCTGAAATAAATCATTCTCTCTACTATTATTCTGACATTTCACATTCTTAAAATAAATTGGTGATCCTAACTGACCAAAGACAGGGAATGTTTACCAGGATTAAATGTCAGGAATTGTGAAAAACTGAGTTTAAATGTATTTGGCTAAGGTGTATGTAAACTTCCGACTTCAACTGTAGCTCAAATTCTTGTCCTTTTGAAGTACAATCAACTCACAGAATAATGCTGATTTTCCCCTTGCCTGGAAAACACTCCTTTAGTAAAACTCGGTGGCAATCACAGAGGTCAGACTAGGGGCGGGGCACGCGTAGACAAGATGGCGTATTGAATAGAAAGCGGTACAAAACACCTCAAGATAAAAACATAATATTCAAAATCAGTAAGTTAGACTAAATATTAGCATTTCATATATTTGTAGTTAATATAATTCAATCTGGATAATAACACAAAACAGATTATAAGGCTAGAGAAATATATCGACAAATATTACAACAACACGCAACACCCAAACATGGCTGAAGATAAGCGTGGAGAGCCGATCCCCAAAAGGAAACGCGACTCATCGACTGATACAGATGATATATGCTTTTCACCACTGGGTATGGTAAGTGTGGAAAGCGACCTGTTGAAGTCGATAAATGACAAATTGGGCATACTAGAATTGGTCAGTAAAGACGTAAAAGAGTTGAAAGCGAGTCTTCAAATGAGTGACGAAAAAGCTTTGGTAATGGAGAAAGAAACCAAAAACTTAAAAGTGACAGTCTCTAAAATGGAAACGGACGTTAGGGAACTAAAAAAGGAGAACAACCTTCTGAGAGAAGCCTTACTAGACATCCAAACTAGATCGATGAGAGAAAATCTAGTACTTACGGGTATTCAGGAAAAGGAGGGAGAAATAACAGAGAATATTATGAAGGACTTCCTGCATACAGCGCTACAAATCCCACTCGAGGCTGTCGATAAAATCCAACTCGAACGTGTACACCGTTTTGGAAAAAGAGGACAGAAATATGAGCGCCCAATCGTTGCCAAATTTGCTTTTTTTAAAGATAAAGCTATGGTGAAAAGCCTAGGAAAAAGACTTGCTGGCACGAAAATAGGCATGAATGATCAGTTCCCGAGGGAGATTGTAGAAAGGCGCAAAGTTCTGTATCCAATCTTCAAGGAAAACAGATTAAAAGGGAAACGTGTTGCACTCGTGGTGGATAAACTATATATTGACAACCAAATGTTCAGAGACACAAAGACTACTCCATGGCTATTCTAAAAGTTGTAATAGAGGAGTCGAATATTGGAGCACCCGATACTAGCAATGATAGGGATTGTAATATTAAATAACATTTATAGTAAGTATAGTATTTTATAAAAGGATAAAATGACATAACAAGCAGAATAATACATCTTTAAATACAAATAATTAGAACATGGCTTTTTTGGCGGGAGGTTGTTGTTTTGGCGGATGGTTGTTGTGGTTGGTCCTGTGTTCTCTCTGGCGTCCTTTCCCCCTTGCGGCAGATGTGGATGCGGGTGCGTTTGCACGCTCGGCCCATTTCTTCCGCAGTCAACCATGTGTTGTGCATTTTTGTGTTTGAAAAGGTGCGGCGTTAAGTGAGTGAGAGGGGAAATGGTTGCATATCCCAGAGCCGACCGGGGGTCTATGAGCAGGGGTAGTGAGAGAGAGCTTTCAATTTTGTGTAGATGAGGGATATACATTTTTAAATATAGTATACATCTAATCTAATTTTTCATTGTCCTATCATGATGGGAAGATCCCTAACCCTATAACCTGGACACCCACCTGAGCGACCCATACACCAAAGAGAAGTTCCCATCTCTTTTATGGACCTGCTGTGAGTATGCAGCCTAAACAGAGAAATAAATGCGGTCAGAGACCTACTTGAGCAGCACCGCCCCCCTCAAGATTCTGAGCCTGCCTGGCAGGGTTGGTCCTACAAAGCCAGAGCCCCCTGATGGGGAGAGCATAATATACAAGGAAATTCTCAAAGCTGCTAATGAGAACCTTGACGACCTTTTACCTAGCCGGTGGGGATTCCGGTGGGGTACGCCCACCCAGGTAGTGGCAGTGCTGGCAACACTGGCTGCAGTAACCCATGGGGAGGGGGTCACACTCGGACGATCAGAGAGGGGGTTTATCATTGTGGCCCAGGTGGCACAAAATAATCAAAGGTCTGACCGCACGGAAATGCTTGGGAAAATGGTTACAACAGGGGATCAGAGTGTTTGTGTCTCAGGTGAAGAGGGTGGATCTGATCTCCATCACCCAGGACTTGACATAGATTAAGTAGATTAATCAAATCTCACATTGTTATCAATTTCTGCTCAATCTGCATGCTTTCTCAATCAGCTTTAACTGTATGTGCACTCGTAAATCAGGTTATTTCTCGAGTTGGGCTCTGGGATATAACAGCCGTTGAGTATCTGATTTTATGGTGGATTGTGGAGGAGGGGGGTTGAGTGTGTTGGAATATGTGAGTATGTGCGTGTGTGCTTGTCTGGCATCTGTTGTGGGGGGGTGGGGATATTGGGGGGGAGGGGGGGTATGGGATGGACCACGGGAATTATTTGCTAGGATAATAATTGCTTGTCAATGAATGAAATGTAATACAATGGCAATCCGGGTTATATGTTAGAATCCTACGCGTGAACTGCCAACATTATTACACATATTAATTGATAATGATGGAAAATAGGATATGCATAATTTTTTTTAAATAGTTATATAGATATATATATAGAGAGGTGAAAGCATTGGAAATGCTTTTGGCGGTTAATCTGCTTCTGTTTTGTGGGTGGCACTGTGTGCTGTTTTCGATGGATGGGTCCTGGCCTCTCGGGGCCTTAGGGATCCGGAGGGATGTGGGTGGGATGCTGATCACTGGGATGACGGCTCAACTTGGGATGGGGATGGGCTTTAGCGGGGGAATTAGTGGAGAACAATTGAAGGGTTACTCCGTAGCAATGCAAACATCACGGTACAGCTATATGGACACTCAATTATTATGGTATTTTTTATTGGTAAATTTACAAAAATATATATAATGATAAATAGACTTGAAACTTGTATCTCATTATGGTGTATGGTGAAATAAGTATAGCCAGTTATAATTGTAATGGCTTAGCTGATAATAACAAAAGAAGAACAATATTTACATGGCTCAAAGAGAAGGAATATAATATATATTGTATACAGGAAACTCATTCAACAATTCGAGATGAAGTAGCGTGGAAAAAAGAATGGGGGAAATATACTTCTCCCATGGGAAAATAAATTCAAAAGGGGTGATGATATTAATTAATAGTAATTTCGATCCGAATGTGCAAATTGTCCAAATAGATACGCAAGGTAGATGGATTATTTTAAATATGTTATTGGACCATAAACAGATATGGCTCATTAACCTTTACGGACCAAATAATGATGATCCACAATTCTTTGACAATATATATAATAAATTATCAACCCTGCAAGCAATTCAAGACAATATTATTATGGTGGGGGATTATAATACTGTTTTAAATAGCTCAATGGACCGTAAAGGAAATCACACCACAAACAATCACCCACATGCTCTTAAGGAAATTGTGAATGTCATGGATACATTAGAACTAGTAGATATACAGTGAGGGAAAAAAGTATTTGATCCCCTGCTGATTTTGTACGTTTGCCCACTGACAAAGAAATGATCAGTCTATAATTTTAATGGTAGATTTATTTGAACAGTGAGAGACAAAATAACAACAAAAAAATCCAGAAAAACGCATGTCAAAAATTATATAAATTGATTTGCATTTTAATGAGGGAAATAAGTATTTGACCCCCTCTCAATCAGAAAGATTTCTGGCTCCCAGGTGTCTTTTATACAGGTAATGAGCTGAGATTAGGAGCACACTCTTAAAGGGAGTGCTCCTAATCTCAGTTTGTTACCTGTATAAAAGACACCTGTCCACAGAAGCAATCAATCAATCAGATTCCAAACTCTCCACCATGGCCAAGACCAAAGAGCTCTCCAAGGATGTCAGGGGCAAGATTGTAGACCTACACCAGGCTGGAATGGGCTACAAGACCATCGCCAAGCAGCTTGGTGAGAAGGTGACAACAGTTGGTGCGATTATTCGCAAATGGAAGAAACACAAAAGAACTGTCAATCTCCCTCAGCCTGGGGCAAGATCTCACCTCGTGGAGTTGCAATGATAATGAGAACGGTGAAGAATCAGCCCAGAACTACACGGGAGGATCTTGTCAATGATCTCAAAGCAGCTGGGACCATAGTCACCAAGAAAACAATTGGTAACACACTACGCCGTGAAGGACTGAAATTCTGCAGCGCCTGCAAGGTCCCCCTGCTCAAGAAAGCACATATACAGGGCCGTCTGAAGTTTGCCAATGAACATCTGAATGATTCAGAGGAGAACTGGGTGAAAGTGTTGTGGTCAGATGAGACCAAAATGGAGCTCTTTGGCATCAACTCAACTCGCCATGTTTGGAGGAGGAGGAATGCTGTCTATGACCTCAAGAACACCATCCCCACCGTCAAACATGGAGGTGGAAACATTAAGCTTTGGGGGTGTTTTTCTGCTAAGGGGACAGGACAACTTTATCATCAAAGGGACGATGGACGGGGCCATGTACCGTCAAATCTTGGGTGAGAACCTCCTTCCCTCAGCCAGGGCATTGAAAATGGGTCGTGGATGGGTATTCCAGCATGACAATGACCCAAAACACACGGCCAAGGCAACAAAGGAGTGGCTCAAGAAGAAGCACATTAAGGTCCTGGAGTGGCCTAGCCAGTCTCCAGACCTTAATCCCATAGAAAATCTGTGGAGGGAGCTGAAGGTTTGAGTTGCCAGACGTCAGCCTCGAAACCTTAATGACTTGGAGAAGATCTGCAAAGAGGAGTGGAACAAAATCCCTCCTGAGATGTGTGAAAACCTGGTGACCAACTACAAGAAACGTCTGACCTCTGTGATTGCCAACAAGGGTTTTGCCACCAAGTACTAAGTCATGTTTTGCAGAGGGGTCAAATACTCATTTCCCTCATTAAAATGCAAATCAATTTATAAAATTTTTGACATGCATTTTTCTGGATTTTTTTGTTGTTATTCTGTCTCTCACTGTTCAAATAAACCTACCATTAAAATTATAGACTGATCATGTCTTTGTCAGTGGGCAAACTTACAAAATCAGCAGGGGATCAAATACTTTTTTCACTCACTGTATGGAGGCTTAAATATACTGATCTAGTGAGATATACATGGCGGAGACTGAATCAAGCTAGTCGTCTTGACTTCTTTCTTATCTCATTCTCGTTGGCACCAAAAGTAAAAAAAAGTGTTAATAGGGGACAGAATGCGGTCGGACCATCATATAATAGGCATATACATTACTCTTACTGAATTTCCACGTGGGCGAGGATATTGGAAATGTAATCAAAGCCTATTGGATGATAATTTATTCATAATTAGAACAAAGGAATTTATAACTGACTTTTTCCAACATAACATAGGTACAGCGAATCCCCTTATTGTATGTGCCTTTAGAGGCCATGCAATTCAGTACTCATCTCGAAAACAAAAGCAATTTAGGTCAAAAGAGTTTATACTAAGAAAGGAAATAGAAAGTCTAACAGAACAGATAGATGACAATAAAAACTGTAACATAGAGGCTCAGAATAAATTAGAGGAAAAACAAAAAGAAATGGAGAAACTTATTCAAGAAAGATCAAGTGTAATATATTATAAAAATAAAGCAAACTGGATGGAAAATGGGGAAAAATGCACAAAATTATTTTTTAATCTTCAACATAGAAATGCTACCAAAAATAACTTCATGAAACTGGTTACAATTGACGGAGTCACCCATAATTCACCAAATTATATTTTGAAGGAAGAAACAAAGTACTTTAAGCATATGTTTTCTTTTCAGTCGCCTCCATCTCCTCTAACTGAAGCTAATTGTAGAGATTTGTTTTCTATTGATAATGTCAAATTAACAGCCACACAGAAAGACTCATGTGAAGGTGAAATTACAGAGGAGGGACTTCTGGATGCAATTAAAGACTAAGTCTGGGAAAACTCCAGGGTTGGATGGCATACCAGTCGAGGTATACCAAACCTTTTTTGATATACTAAGAGGACCGTTATTAGCATGTTTTAACCACTCCTATGTAAATGGTAGATTATCTGACACTCAAGAAGAAGATCTCATTATTACTGAAACAGGATACAAGTGGAAAATATAAAGATCCAGTCCATTTACAAAATTGGAGGCCCCTTACACTTCAATGTTGTGATGCTAAAATTCTAGCAAAATGTGTAGCGCATAGAATTAAAAAGGTATTGTCGGATATTATTAATTCTAATCAGACAGGTTTTTTACATGGAAGATACATTGGAGATAATATAAAGCAAGTATTGGAAACAATAGAACACTATGGAAAATATGGGAAACCAGGCCTGCTATTCATAGCAGATTTCGAAAAGGCATTTGATAAAGTTCGACTGGGGTTTATATATAAATGCCTGGAGCATTTCAATTTTGGAGAATCTCTTATAAAATGGGTCAAAATCATGTATAGTAACCCTAGGTGTAAAATAGTAAATAATGGCTATTTCTCAGAAAGTTTTAAACTGTCAAGAGGAGTGAAACAAGGTTGTCCACTATCGGCATATCTATTTATTGTGGCCAAAATCAGATCCAATAATAATATCAGAGGATTAGAAATCCAGGGCTTAAAAACAAAGGTGTCATTGTACGCTGATGATTCATGTTTTCTTTTAAATCCACAACTAGAATCCCTCCACAGCCTCATAGAGGATCTAGATACATTTTCTAACCCCTCTGGATTACAACCAAATTATGAGAAATGTACTATATTACGTATTGGATCACTAAAAAATAAAAAAATTACATTACCATGTAGTTTACAAATAAAATGGTCTGATGGTGATGTGGATATACTCGGAATACATATCCCAAAGGAAATAAATGATCTCACTTCAATAAATTTTAATAGAAAGTTAGCAAAAATAGATAAGATCTTACTACCATGGAAAGGAAAATACCTGTCAATTTGTGGAAAAATCACCCTGATTAACTATTTAGTATTATCCCAGTTTACCTATTTGCTTATGGTCTTGCCTACGCCTAGCGAACAGTTTTTTAAATTATATGAGAAAAAAATATTCTATTTTATTTGGAACGGCAAGCCAGACAAAATTAAAAGGGCATATTTATATAATGAATATGAATTCGGAGGACAGACATTATTAAATATTAAAGCATTAGACCTATCACTAAAAGCTTCAGTCATACAAAAGTTATACTTAAATCCGAACTGGTTCTCAAGCAAATTAGTAAGATTGTCTCACCCAATGTTCAAGAAAGGCCTTTTTCCCTTTATTCAGATTACAACAACTCATTTGCAGTTATTTGAAAAGGAAATAATCTCCCAAATATCACTTTCTAAAACAAGCCATAGAAAGTTGGTTGCAATTTCAATTTAATCCTCCAGAAACGACAGAACAAATAATGCAACAAATATTGTGGTTAAATTCAAATATACTAATTGACAAAAAACCTTTATTTTTTGACAGAATGTTTAAAAAAGGTATAATCTTCGTAAATGATATCATCGGTAGGACTGGTGGAGTTATGTCGCACATGCAGCTAACAAAAACATATGGAAATGTCTGCTCTACCCAAAATTACAACCAAATAATTGCAGCCTTACCGCAAAAGTGGAAGAGGAAAGTGGAAGGGGGAGAAAGTAAGGAACTTGTCTGTCGGCCTTGCATTAAAGAACATAATTGGTTAAGGAAAACTGTGATAAATAAAAAAGTATATCAGTTTCACTTAAGGACCAAAGGATTGACAGCCGTCCCATATAGATTGCAAAATAGTTGGGAAGAGATTTTTGACGTACCAATCCCATGGCATAGTGTTTATGAACTGACACGCAAAACGACACCGGATTCAAAAATTAGAATCTTTCAATTTAAATTATTATATAAAATTCTTGCTACCAATAGAATGTTATTTATATGGGCGATACAATCTTCCCAGCTCTGCAGATTTTGCTGTGAAGAGACAGAATCATTAGATCATTTGTTTTGGTTCTGTCCATTTGTAGCTTGTTTTTGGACACAGGTCCAGGAATGGCTAAAGGATTGCAATATTTACCTGGAGCTAACCTTGCAGATAGCATTACTGGGTGATCTGAAAAGTCATAGTCAATCGATCAATAATATAATAATACTTTTAGCACAATCTGTAGAAGCAATGAGAATAGAAAGGTTCAGAACTTTTGTTAAAACATCACAGTACGGTTGAAATATATATGGCAAATAGAAATCCTATATGGATGGTGTTAAGAGATAGATGGGAGGTATTGAATAGAGTTGAAGGATGGGACTAATAACAAATAACAACAAATAATAACAAAGATAGCTAATAATGTAAGCATACTGTGTCCATAATAAGTATATAGGTTGTATGTTGGGAGCTTTTGGGAAAGAGCACAGTTAGAAAGATATGGCATATAGAAGCAAACCGGATGGACATCATGAAAATGATCGGAGAGGTTGAGAGTAGAAGAAGTTCAGGAGCAAAAAAATTAATATATATATATATAATATAATTATTGTAAAATCAACTGTGTCCATAAGGTGTAGATAGTAAGTATAGACCGGAAGTAGAGGCCTGGGCATTGTTGTTCACTAATTTACTCCAAGTAGGGAAAGGATGACGGGGTTGAAAAGTAATAAAGGGGAGTATATATATAAAAAACATGGGGGATTGGAAGTGATGCAGACAATTACATTGATAGAAGATACAATCTATCTGCAATATTAAGCTGATCCATCCCCCCAATAAAAAATAAATAAAATAAAATGCTGATTAAGCAATTGGTTAAATAGGCTTTTTTTTTCTTTCTTTTTTTACAGTGTAGGCCTACTGTAAGGCCACCCTGTGTAAAAAGGAGTCTGAGATGAAATCACACTGACATTGAATCTCACTGGTTTTGTCTTTGTTCAGTAGACTTCAACAGTCCATGATGATACTATATAAACAGTACAGCAGCAATTGTAGACTGAATTCTAGAATAATGAGACCGTTGGAATCACTTTTCCTTAAACGTAAAAATGGGATTGTGCGAAAGCATCTGCCATCACCACTAATACCATCATGTTTCTTCCCTGACACGTTTGTATTCTCGGCAGTCCTCCGACATTTTTTATCTCAAGCGAGAAAGACAAGAGGAAAAAACAAAGGAAAAAAATCCTGCATCCAGCATGTCTTCAATATTCTGAAAGAACAATAAATCAATGAAGTTGATTTATAATAGAAGTTACAGTAACCAGTTGACACCAATATAATAAGAATTAGAGGAGATGTTTTAAGAGGCAGCACACAGTGATAATTCAGCCCAATTATGGAGGTACAGGAGCATCAGGATGCAGTTAACATTTTTCATAGGGCAGAAGATTAAGTGTCCCAGCCAGTCTATCTATCTTAATCACGTAAACCTTGACTGCTTGTCGAGAGGAGAGCTGGCCCTAATGCTACTCCAGCCACCCCTGATGAAAGAATACACAAAGGATACCACACACACACCCATGCATGGGCACTTAACTGTTGGGGGTAGTTGCAGCAAGCAGCTGTTTGGAAGAATTAGGCCGTCCCGATCATCCCCCTCCGTGGAATTCTGGTCAGCCCAGGGCAGGCACTGATAACATTCCTGCCCAGTCAAAGGTGGCTTCTGTTTGTCCAAGGATTATTTCCCCAGCAGGCCTGTAAAGAAGGGGGAATTGGACCAAATTGCCTGTGATCTTTGGGTATTTGTTGCAGGAAACTAGCCACTTAATGCATCCCCACTCCAGGCCATCACTGCAGGGCTTGGGAAAGTGTGCATGGTCAGTTGTAGAAGAGAGATCATTAAGTTTGCCTTAAAAGAATAACATTAAATCAAAGTTAAAATAACTTGGGCTGAGATGTTTCGTATCACTCACCTGATCACTTCCAGATGCATTCAACGTTTGAATGATATAAATCACCTACAGGAGTGATACACTCAAGATCCCTTTCCAATGCCTCAATATTTCAAGGACAACTCAAGTCATTGAAATTTGAACCAAGGTCAATTTCAAGGAGCCAAAAAAACATGTCTGCTCTTAGGGATTGAAAGTGACAGGTCTTCACACTTTCACTTTAGTGCAGAGCGTAGAAAGGGTTTCAAACCAATGTTTCTTCAGAGGGAGGCATTGCCAGAATAAGCTGTTGAAGTAAAAAGAGGAGAGACGATATCAGTGTTCACAGTGCTATCCCTGTGAAATTCCCATTGCTCTGCCATTAAACTGAACATGGCCATGCTGGTTAGTGTAATCAGGATGCACAACATGGGTAGTTCCTAGTTTCCCTTCACCCCTTCGGGTTAATACAGCAAAAGGGTGAATATGTCTTAATGCTATCAGAAGGCCACACAGCATGCCTAAAGAGCCAAGGAAAGACTAAGCTATTTTAGGGGTGACTTCCTCTGTATCAAAGTTTATTTTTGCTAATAATGCAGGCCAAAACTAACAAATCGGACGATGCAGCGAGCTAGTGGACGCACAACAGACTGAGAAGCGCTTCCTTCCTGTCCCTCACAGAACTTGTAAGACCACAAAAATAGCAGAAGGGGCTGTTCTATTCTGCTACTGCTTCCATAAATTAATAATTGCCTCACTTGCACTAGCAGAGAAGGTGAATAGAAAACAGAGCTTTCTTCACAGCATGTCAAGGGAATATATAAGGAAGTCCATTACGGCAATACCACAGTATTTCCACATGGATGTGAACACTGAGGTTGACATGGTTATTGTTCTTTTCAGGAAATTGGCATTTAGTATGTTTGTCACAGTCAATATGGCAGCTCACTTAGTTTCAAACAATTTTTCCAGAAATCGTATTTCATTGTGGTCGTTAGCCTCGAACCTGTTAGAACTTTTGATATTGGGCAGAAAGGTCTTCTTAACTCTACGCCATGGTTATGCACCCAAAATTAATAGGGGAGTTAATTTCTCTGTAATGTTGCCCACGGTCTTGAGAGTCTCTCCAGTTTCTCTTGAGTCTCTCTGAGGCATCATGTGTACATGTGGTTAAACTTTCTGCATTCATTTTAATGAATGACCCTCCTGTGGGCACTTTGTACAGGATTTATCTAGCTTTAATTGCAATATTATTTTCGTATTTGCTTAGGTGCGCCAGTCATTTGTTATATACCGCTCAGAGACATTTTACTTACTGCTCTGCACTCACCAGTATATGTGTGGAATAAATTGAGAATGTCCTGTATTATGTTTGGGTTTCCTTGTGCCCCGAGTATATTCATTTCTTCAATGGAACACATTTTTCTTCCTGGGATTACCACAGGTATTATAAATAAGAGTGAGTGTGCTGCAGCATGTCACTCAGGTGATATGGATAGCTTTACCATAGGCCTACACTGTATATCAGGGGAACTGATATTTGGATACTTCAGTTCTCAATGACATTTGACCTTGTTTTGAATAATGGTTAAGTATGACATGCCTGTATAAGGAATTAACATACCTGGGGTGGCAGGTAGCCTTGCGGTTAAGAACGTAGTGCCAGTAATTGTAAGGTCGCTAGTTCGAATCCCTGAGCCGACTAGGTAAAACATTTGCTGATGTGCCCTTGAGCAAGGCAATTAACCCTAATTGCTCCTGGAAGTCCCTCTGGATAAAAGTGTCAGTCGTTATGCTTGTGTTTATAAGTTGTAGCTCACAAGCATTGCCAAATGTACAGCATACAGTGCAATGCCTGTATGGGTGAGTGATTCTGACCCAAATATAAGATAGTAGCCATTGTGGAATATTATACAACACTATAAAAACGGATTATTCGGTCAGTGGTCCAATAAATGCTGCTATCACAACATATCATTGAAATCCAGCTGTGATAAGAAAGAACCCAATGGTGTATCACTGCTTTCTATTATTTATATATGACATAGACTATAATTCATGTCATAATTTTTCTGGCTTGTTATGTTTCTGTCATATTTCTCTGAACTGTCCATCTGGGAGCCTGTTTGGGTTCATTTCAGCCCTGTAAAATTCCACGAGGCCCTACAAGACTCTGCCTTTATATAAATGTGTACCTTCAAATTTTACAGCTGTTTTTCTTCGAGGGACAGTGATCACAGGAAAAACATGTAGGCCTATGATTTCTATTTCTGTTTTCTGGCATGCGGTGAAATAGAAAGGAATGTAATGTTAAGTCGTTGTTTCTTTGTATCTCTTTTCGGGTTCAGCCAATCTTCAAGTTCACTGTAGCGTTTCATCCTCGACAAATTCCATCGGAATCCTCTTCCATCTGACAATTATTAATCTGAGAGATAAGGCTGACTGCGTGGAGTTGGGGAAAATTCCTGAAGCATCCCAAACACTGCCATTGAGCCCTACTCCCCTTAGAGGTTGTGTCCTATAGATGTTGCGTTGTGAGTGGTTGCCTTTGTCTGTCAGCACTGGGGCCGCTTGCCAAAGTTCCAAAGGACACCATTTCACCTTATCTGAGAGTTCAGCTTCTTAAACTTTTCCATGATTACAAATCAAAACATCACAATTGGAGATGAAAGAGAGCAATGGAATAGTTTCAGTCAAAGCGGAGAAGCTTTGAATAAACGAACAGAACAGCAGATAAATAACATGTAATAAAAGCGCCCGCCGTGTGGGAAAACAAATGAAGAGAAGCAAGTGAAGGTGGAGAAAGAGGGAAAGAGTGTGCGAGATATTGTGTAACAGATAAGCAGTTCCACTCCCTCACAGCCAGAGTTGGATCTGTAAATGAAGAATAGCCGAGTTTTCCTTCTCTTACTCTGTTCTTGTATCGTTGTTGTGAAATGGGCCAATCGCATGTCAGGCTTCCATGTCACACTTTGCAATGACCTCAGTAATGTATTTGTTTTATGTCTTTGGTGTGGGTGAGGCTTAGGGAAAAGTTGCTTGATGAAGATGTTTTTGTGGTCCATATCTTAGGATATATTAACATACGGTTTGGAACTGCACAATATGGTAGGCCAGTCACAATTCCTTCCAGTGCGGTGGGTGGTTTTGTCTTGTGTGTGGGACGTGTTTGGGTCCTGGGTTAACGGTTTAGAGCTGTGATCGGCGTGACACCTCATCCACACCCCTCACACACACACACACAAACACACACACACACACACACACACACACAATATTGGAACAGTTCTGGAGAACGTCTTAACCCTGTCCAGCACTGTGTTTGCATTGTCTGGGACCCAAGCCAGGTTTCTCACATTCCACACAATACCAGGGCTGTGGCTGGCAGAGCCAACTGGAGGTAATTGGTGAATATGTAGATAGTGTGCTTACCCCCCTCCCTCTTTTCTTCCCTGTCACATAATATTAGACCTCTGCTTAGAATAGGAGTCAAAGGTCAATCCACCTTACACCCTGACCTTTTAGAGAATAACTGTACTAAATTTAGTCTCAATTATCCTTATGATAGAGCCCTAGCAGGCTTTATTGGGTCAGGATAAGACTGACCTCTTGTACTATGATACTGTAAGTGTTTGTTTCTAGTAAATTGCAGGGATAAAGGGATAGTTTCAACAAGAGGTGTAACTGTAGTCAAGGGTAGAAATTCAGACACTACCAGACTGATGCAGACCACGACCAGAGAATCACTCAACGAGACAGCCCCAGAACACATGCCTGTAGCTGGAAAACGAATGGAGCTCTACGCCTGTTTAGTCATAAATGGGTGCAGATGTTTGTTTGAGTGGACATATCTGCCAGGGGGAGCTGCAGGCTGGGGTTGCGGGGGTTAATCCTCAGCAGGTCTGGAGGGGCTGTGTTTGGATGGACTGGAGGAGCAGGGGATGGGATTCAGTCTGATTAATGGTGGTCCAGAGATGGTCAGGTGGGATCTGCCTCTGTAGGCCCCCAGAACTCATTCATCGAGCTTGAAACATTATGCATTAAGTTCTCAAACTTCTTAATGTATAGTTTTGTATGTCATAGTGTCAATCTGCATAATAATATAGTGTTTTCTTTTACTTTACTTTACCTTATTTTATTTGTTTTACTATTCAGGACATTTCAGTAATGTTATGTTGCAGGTGACTACTGCAAGTCACATTTTTCCAATTTAAGAGGAATCTAAAGCATTCAAAAATTGGACTCTCAAATATTACATAATGATTTTGGAGTATTGTATTCTATAGCATACTATAATATGGTAACCATAGTCTAGCAGAATGGATCCCTAAGCATCCCTTATACTTCATCTCAGCCTGGGGATAATGGTCATACATTACTTGTCTATGGGGTGCGCTGGTTTCGATCATTTGATCTCTCCCCTGCTTGTCACTGTGTGTATACACACTTCTTTTACACTTCAGTCTGAGAAAGCAAAAATAAACAGAGGTCCAGCCAGATGAAAGCCTAGGGATATGGCGACATTGTGCTGCGTATGCTCTGGTCGTCTGCTGCTCCGCTCTGGGCCCTCTGAGGAGTCAGAGCTAAGTGACTGGAGAGGACCACGATGATGTTACAGGGTTCAAACATAGCTCCACTGAGCAGGTCTTGTCTGGTCTGCCTGGGGATATTCCAAATGATATGACTTTGAGCTTCCACAGCTCTAAGGGTTGGGTTTTGCTTGAAGTAACTGCTTTCTCTCCAAGTTGACATGTGGATTGTAGATTAGTAATAATAAAAACAAAGTGATTAATTAGTCAAAGTATTAGTATTTTACACAACATGACCTCTGGGTTGTTGGTTAGGATTTGAAACTAGCTGTTGGTTAGGATTTGAAATTGCAGGAACATTGGCATATCTTCTTATGATTTGTGACTTTAATTGTGTAAATACTGAAGTTATAGACATTTCAATCTATGAAAGTGACACACTGCCTCAGCAACCATTAGCATCCATTTTCCCTTCGTTAAACTGGTATGAGCTGAGGTCAGACCAAAGCAGTTCCATCTGGTGAGGGCTACTGTACCTCTTCCTGCTGATTTGTTTTGATTCCACTGTTGTTCAGCATGCACCGTAACTGAGGAAAAAAGGGTCTGTTTCCAGCGACTGCCTCTGCGGCCTCCACGCCATTGACCCCCCATGCTGCCCCCTTCCGCCCCATACTGCCCCGGGGCATGATGACTACCGCTGTCAGCACAGACGTAGGACATCAAAGCTCCCTGTCCAGAGTCCAGAGTCCAGACCCACACAGCTGCAGATGATACATGGTTCAGTCTCATTGTGAGATGGGAAGTTGAGGCAAAGAAGAAGTGTCTCATAATTTAGACCTGATGTAACAGTGTGGCTCGTTGTGTGATGTATCCATAGCAAAGGAAGGAAGGGGGGCCCTGGTTTGACTTGGGAGTTTATATAGGAGGCTTTTCTGTTTGTGAGGGTAACCCTGGATGATAGAGAGTTTATAAACTATCGGCCTCTTTACTTAGAGGGATGTTAGGCGGAAAGATAAACATGGACATGACGCTGAATCTAACAATCACTGGTATTAAATGGCCATTCATTTTGAATAGAAGAGGCATCAGCTCTGATAGATGTTTAGCTGGCACTGGTAGTGAGGGAATGTAGTGGTTATTATTATATCATGAGAAAGGCCTACCATATTCACAAACTTTGAGATTGCACAAATAACAACTTTATTATGGCTTTCTTGAGGCAAACCAATTCCATCTATTTCTGAAATGTGCTGGCAGAGAGAGAGATACCCCAAATGTTTGTATGTAATCACCCACCTCCCGTGGTTAGAGATACCCCAAATGTTTGTATGTAATCACCCACCTCCCGTGGTTGGTATTCCTGTGTGTTCTAGGGCTAGAAAGATTGAAACGGCAGTGCCTAAGGGATTACTTAGATGAAACCCAGTGGAAACGTTCCGATGTTTGAGTGAATGACTAGTTCAATTCCTCTGAAAACTGTCCTGGTACTGGGGGTCAAACTCCTCCAAGCAGATTTGAATTTGTTTTGTTGTTTGGTTTGTGTCTGCATTCCCATGTCTTGGATGAATGCATATGTTTCCTCTCCCATACGTCCAGATACACATAATTAATTGGGGTAATTTGAGGGCCTGCTTTGACATAAGAGAGCTCCTTGTAACTCAAGGATTTGTGAAAATATACATCCATACACAATCACGGCTAGAAAATATTTATTTTCACTTTCGATGAATTCACATGAATTATGTTAAGTGCCTGAGCGCAACAGAAGGAAGCAAAACAGTAAAATATGGTTATTACTATGATAGCCTATAATTCAATTATATTATGAGTTATTAATAGACTATTACTGTTCTTTATCTAGTTTTTCGGACTGGGTGAAAACACGAATTTATTACCATACATGGGGCAAATATACAAAACTCAGTAGTAAAGGATTTTGGAGATTTATCAGAGTGTGTTGCCACTGGAATATGGTCATATAAGATAGCCAAATAATCCTTGTCTAGACCAACTCTAAAAAATCATTTTCAGAATCTTGATTGTAATAACAAGCAAACCTTCCACATCACAGCACCCGAATCAGAAAGAGAAAAGTCAACATTTCTGTTGGACGAGATCCCTGCGGCCGTTCAGAGAGGAGAGCTGAAATTTAAAGCAAACACTTTCTCCGTCCCTCTTCATGTTTCGAGTAAGTTCATGTTTATAAGGCAGGATATCAAAAATTAATTGCTTCTTGGTTATGTTAACTTATTTTGGGCTTTCTTGTGAAATTGGCTCCTATCTTAAACGTTTTACCCATCTGTCATTGTCTGTGAATTGGTAGTAGCTTGTTGCCTTGGTTGCCCAGGATGTGTTTCATTTAGTACATTATACCAACTGTTGAAGCCCTTGAATTGATGTGTGAGATTTCTCTGACTTTGGTTAATAATACACGTATACTAGATGGATAGGCAAAGTATTCAAACCGGATAAATGATTCCAATCACATAATAATTAATGTATCTAATGGAAGAAGTAAGATCAAATTTCCCTAAAGGAACAGAAAAATGTTGGCGGTCATGTTCAGATATAGTTTTACTTTTCTCAGGCTTTTTTCCATTTATAAATGTTTGACCTTTGTCTTTCTAAACTTTTGAATCTTGAATCTGATTCAAGTTATGCTAAATGTTACTGTTCAAGTAAATGATCTATATTTTGCAATATTTAAAACATACATATATATTTTATGTTACTAAAACATAAATAAATGTCCCACCAAGAAATATGCTAAATGTATCAAGTCTGGATTCAATCCTTCAGTCCAAAGAGAAATTCAAGTGTTGTTTAATTGATATTTTGATAAAAAAGTGCTATCTGTACTTTTCTCATGATCATTTTGTTTACATAATTGTACTAATGGATTTTATGTAGGATATCTCCAGGTATTGAAACATGCACTGGCTGCTCTGTGCTTGTCCTTCACAGAAATGTATATGAGCTGTTACACAACAGTAATAAGTGCCAACCTAAACTCTAACTCCGTTACACTACAGTAGGCCACCTTATCATCCCCCCCCCGGGAAATGGGGAAGAGATTTAGTGTCTTAAATCGAATTGAGAAAATTCTGAAAGTGAATTTTCCACATTAGTTCCTGAAAATGCCATTTGTTTTTGATCATTTCAAATATTTATTTATTTATTTATTTATTTATTTATTTATTTATTTATTTAGAGAGAGAGAGAGAGAGAGAGGGAGAGGAGAGAGAGGGGGAGAGAGGGGAGAGAGGAGAGAGAGAGAGAGAGAGAGAGAGAGAGAGAGAGAGAGAGAGAGAGAGAGAGAGAGAGAGAGAGAGAGAGAGAGAGAGAGAGAGAGAGAGAGAGAGAGAGAGAGAGAGAGAGAGAGAGAGAGAGAGAGAGAGAGAGAGAGAGAGAGAGAGAGAGAGAGAGAGAGAGAGAGAGAGAGAGAGAGAGAGAGAGAGAGAGAGGAGAGAGAGAGAGAGAGAGAGAGAGAGAGAGAGAGAGAGAGAGAGAGAGAGAGAGAGAGAGAGAGAGAGAGAGAGAGAGAGAGAGAGAGAGAGAGAGAGAGAGAGAGAGAGAGAGAGAGAGAGAGAGAGAGAGAGAGAGAGAGAGAGAGAGAGAGAGAGAGAGAGAGAGAGAGAGAATTCGTATAGTCTCATTTGGAATGGAAATAATTATATTAGATAAGTAAATTAAATTGTAAATCAGCATTTGCCCAAAAGCATAAAAATAGGAGCCAATTGGTATTTGGAAGTCCTTATTTTCCTTACTGCACAAGACTCTAAATCAGATAGATTTTAGGGAGTTTTGGAAACAAAAGAAAACGCCAAGTCTTTAGAAGTTTTCACCAGTGGGCACGCTTCTCACTTCTGTCAATTTGTTGAGCCTAGGAGCCTTTGATGGACAGAAAGTGGTGTATTGGCTCTACTTGCCAAATTATTTTGGGCACTGGTTTTATATGCAATGATTTGGGTTGGAGATGGTTGGTTTGGTTTCAGGTTGTGTACACAAGACTAACTATATCCTTGGAAAAGGATAACGAAATGAAATCAACACAACAGCATCCTGACAGAAAGAGAGAGAAACAGAGAGGAGAGCTTTGGGTCCTGGCAGTGCACTGGTTGGCTAGAGTGTCACTCCCATGGGACTCTGGTCAAAAGTAGTGCACTTTATAGGGAATAGGGTACCATTTAGTTTTGGTACATGGCAGTCACACTCTCTCCATGGATGAGTTAAACCCTGGAATCAGCATCCAGCAGGGCTTCAGTGATGAGTCAAAGCACTGGACCTCCATTCCAGCCGACCAGGGGCCTATTGATCGATCCCCATTCTGTCACGTTAAGGCAGAGGACGAGAGAGAGAAAAATAGAGAGAGAGATAGAGAGAGAGAGAGAGAGAGTGAGAGAGAGAAGTGCCTGGTAGCTAGCTGTAATGGTAAAGGTTAACTTTGAGTTCAGCCTGAGTTGCTCTTCTAATTTGTATCGTCTCAGTGTCTCACTCACTGTCTCAAAGTGACTTATATACAAACAACCCACTACATTTTGGCTGAAGCTGGGGCAATGAGACTGAGTTATATCCTATATGTATGCTGTCTGTAAAGAATTATATGCAACCTCCATTTAAGCAACCCATAAAAGTCCTGGGCATTGAGGGAATTATAACCACAGGTTTCAGAGAGCATATTAAATCCCCCATTCACCATCGTTTGGCGATAAGAAGGCATTAGCACATTTGCTGGCATCAGTCTCAAGGTGCCCTGTGCTATAGAGTGAGGTGCTAATCGACATTAATAGCTCCTTTACAGTATCCATTAGAGGCTTCTCAGATTGTTGGGTCCCATCAGTGTGAAAGGCAACCCAGACCCCCACAGAGCCAGAGATAAGCTAGGCTACAACAGAGCACTACCAGTAAGTATTAGAACAGTCCAGGACAGGCCTACTGTCTGTCTCGTAGCTCTGCCTGCAGTGGCTCCCAGCACCACGGCTGTTTAGTTAACAAGCTCTAAAGTCTAACTATGTCCATCTCTCCTCTTGGCTGGAAAGCCCACAAATGGAAACTGTCAGGAAACCGGTAAACATTTTAGTGATCAGTTACAAGGGGCAGCTTGGCAGCCTCTGTTACCATATCAAGAACTTGGTCACGTATAGCCATTGATTGTCTTATGACAACATAACCAGTACAAAGGATAATTTTCTAAATGTTTGCCCTTATTCAATGATAAACTGTCCCTCTGGTCTGAGCCTCACGTTCCTTGCTGTTGTGCCGTCTTAATTTAGGTCCACACAGCTGAAAACAGATTGTTTTATCATTAACTGGGAGCCGTAATACACTTCCCACAGCTCATAAAGCTGCTAAAAGACCAAGGCAGGCTTGTACACACAGCTACAGTGGCGTTTGCAGCCCACTTAGTTCCCGCCAAGGAGCCCTGGACGCCGTGGCGAGGGGTCAACGTGTCAGGCAGTGTCGTTAGTGAAGCTAAGGGTGGTCTAGATGTACCCAAAGCCGTCCAGACCAGAACTCCTTAACCTTTTACTGCAGTGGGCTAAATCCGGGTCACAGAGTGTTTCTTGGTAGTCTTAAACAAATCTACAGTGGCTTGCGAAAGTATTCACCCCCCTTGGCATTTTTCCTATTTTGTTGCCTTACAACCTGGAATTAAAATAGATTTTTGGGGGGTTTGTATCATTTGATTTACACAACATGCCTATTACTTTGAAGATGCAAAATATTTTTTCTGTGTGAAACAAACAAGAAATAAGACAAAAAAACAGAAACCTTGAGCGTGCATAACTATTCACCCCACCCCAAAGCCACCCTTTGCAGCAATTACACAGCTGCAAGTCTCTTGGGGTATGTCTCTATAAGCTTGGCACATCTAGCCACTGGGATTTTTGCCCATTCTTCAAGGCAAAACTGCTCCAGCTCCTTCAAGTTGGATGGGTTCCGCTGGTGTACAGCAATCTTTAAGTCATACCACAGATTCTCAATTGGATTGAAGTCTGGGCGTTGACTAGGCCATTCCAAGACATTTAAATGTTTCCCCTTAAACCATTCGAGTGTTGCTTTAGCAGTATGCTTAGGGTCATTGTCCTGCTGGAAGGTGAACCTCCGTCCCAGTCTCAAATCTCTGGAAGACTGAAACAGGTTTCCCTCAAGAATTTCCCTGTATTTAGCACCATCCATCATTCCTTCAATTCTGACCAGTTTCCCAGTCCCTGCCGATGAAAAACATCCCCACAGCATGATGCTGCCACCACCATGCTTCACTGTGGGGATGGTGTTCTCGGGGTGATGAGAGGTGTTGGGTTTGCGCCAGACATTTTCCTTGATGTCTCTTTGTTGCTTCTCTGATTAATGCCCTCCTTGCCTGGTCCGTGAGTTTTGGTGGGCGAACCTCTCTTGGCAGGTTTGTTGTGGTGCCATATTCTTTCAATTTTTTAATAATGGATTTAATGGTGCTCCATGGGATGTTCAAAGTTTCTGAGATTTTTTTATAACCCAACCCTGATCTGTACTTCTCCACAACTTTGTCCCTGACCTGTTTGGAGAGCTCCTTGGTATTCAGGGTGCTGCTTGCTTCGTGGTGCCCCTTGCTTAGTGATGTTGCAGACTCTGGGGCCTTTCAGAACATATGTATATATACTGAGATCATGTGACAGATCATGTGACACTTAGATTGCACACAGGTGGACTTTATTTAACTAATTATGTGACTTCTGGAGGTAATTAGTTGCACCAGATCTTATTAAGGGGCTTCATAGCAAAGGGGGTGAATACATATGTACGCACTACTTTTCCGTTATTTATTTTTTAGAATTTTTTTGAAACAAGTTCTTTTTTTCATTTCACTTCACCAATTTGGGCTATTTTGTTGCATTACAGGTTGTAATGCAACAAAATAGGAAAAACGCCAAGGGGGATGAATACTTTGGCAAGGCACTGTACTTTGAAACAAAAGTACACACCTTACACACATGGCTATGGGCTTTTAAAAATAGGAGCCTGTACCATGTCAGATATGGAGTTGAAATGTTTTCAATTTTGAGTTTGCATCCCAATATTACACTTTATATACATCACAGAAGACTGAACTATAACAACACCGTTTGACATAGTAACACAGTTTTTAAAAAAAGAATGTTTATTAACTATAAAAAAATATTTATAACATTACACCCATGAGGTCACTAGAGGGCGATTTGGTCATTTGACTGCAGGAAAGGGTTTTAACCTTCATGCCTTTTTGCAAAGTAGCAGTCTGTTCATGTGGCTCTCACTTAGCTAACGGTGATTATGTAAAAAGAGGGCAAGATTTAGTTGTTCTCAAAGAAGGCTATTGTTATTGCACCTTGTGGAATGTCCCAAAGAATAAATCCTACTTTGTCAACTCGAAAAGCGAGGGGAAAAAGAGAAGGCGCTAATATACAGTGGGGAGAACAAGTATTTGATACACTGCCGATTTTGCAGGTTTTCCTACTTACAAAGCATGTAGAGGTCTGTCATTTTTATCATAGGTACACTTCAACTGTGAGAGACGGAATCTAAAACAAAAATCCAGAAAATCACAGTGTATGATTTTTAAGTCATTAATTTGCATTTTATTGCATGACATAAGTATTTGATACATCAGAAAAGCAGAACTTAATATTTGGTACAAAAACCTTTGTTTGCAATTACAGAGATCATACGTTTCCTGTAGGTCTTGACCAGGTTTGCACACACTGCAGCAGGGATTTTGGCCCACTCCTCCATACAGACCTTCTCCAGATCCTTCAGGTTTCGGGGCTGTCGCTGGGCAATACAGACTTTCAGCTCCCCTCCAAAGATTTTCTATTGGGTTCAGGTCTGGAGACTGGCTAGGCCACTCCAGGACCTTGAGATGCTTCTTACGGAGCCACTCCTTAGTTGCCCTGGCTGTGTGTTTCGGGTCATTGTCATGCTGGAAGACCCAGCCACGACCCATCTTCAATGCTCTTACTGAGGGAAGGAGGTTGTTGGCCAAGATCTCGTGATACATGGCCCCATCCATCCTCCCCTCAATACGGTGCAGTCGTCCTGTCCCCTTTGCAGAAAAGCATCCCCAAAGAATGATGTTTCCACCTCCATGCTTCACGGTTGGGATGATGTTCTTGGGGTTGTACTCATCCTTCTTCTTCCTCCAAACACGGCGATTGGAGTTTAGACCAAATAGCTCTATTTTTGTCTCATCAGACCACATGACCTTTTCCCATTCCTCCTCTGGATCATCCAGATGGTCATTGGCAAACTTCAGACGGGCCTGGATATGCGCTAGCTTGAGCAGGGGGACCTTGCGTGCGCTGCAGGATTTTAATCCAGGAAGGCGTAGTGTGTTACTAATGGTTTTCTTTGAGACTGTGGTCCCAGCTCTCTTCAGGTCATTGACCAGGTCCTGCCGTGTAGTTCTGGGCTGATCCCTCACCTTCCTCATGATCATTGATGCCCCACGAGGTGAGATCTTGCATGGAGCCCCAGACGAGGGTGATTGACCATCATCTTGAACTTCTTCCATTTTCTAATAATTGCACCAACAGTTGTTGCCTTCTCACCAAGCTGCTTGCCTATTGTCCTGTAGCCCATCCCAGCCTTGTGCAGGTCTACAATTTTATCCCTGATGTCCTTACACAGCTCTCTGGTCTTGGCCATTGTGGAGAGGTTGGAGTCTGTTTGATTGAGTGTGTGGACAGGTGTCTTTTATACAGGTAACGAGTTCAAACAGGTGCAGTTAATACAGGTAATGAGTGGAGAACAGGAGGGCTTCTTAAAGAAAAACTAACAGGTCTGTGAGAGCCGGAATTCTTACTGGTTGGTAGGTGATCTAATACTTATGTCATGCAATAAAATGCAAATTAATGACTTAAAAATCATACAATGTGATTTTCTGGATTTTTGTTTTAGATTCCGTCTCTCACAGTTGAAGTGTACCTATGATAAAAATTACAGACCTCTACATGCTTTGTAAGTAGGAAAACCTGCAAAATCGGCAGTGTATCAAATACTTGTTCTCCCCACTGTATATGGTGTATTTTTTATTTATTTCGTGGTGTTACATTTGTGGTGTTACATTTTAATTTCGTTCTGGTTTCAAACTGTCAAATGTTTGCGTTTTAATTTTGATTGTGAAATGACAGTGTTCAGGACATAAAGAAATGAAACTTCTAGAAGAAGTTAATGACAGCAAAACGTAGATATGAACTTGACAAAGTTTCAGATTGTCTAGATTCGGACACAATGATGAATGGGTTTTTGATAACCCTAATGAGGAAAGACCTTGTGATGATATATTGCTTAAACTGGTATGTAGGGGGACGAAACATTGCACATAGCAAAAAATCCGCTCTGTTTTTCCTTATTACATGAACGAACTACTAACATTTATAACATGTTAAAATAATGTAACATGTGTAAGAGATAGCTAATTAATGACGGGCTATGCGTTCTATGGAAAATAATGAACAACATGGAAGGTGTATTCCACTTCGCGCTAGCGGAGTGGAACTGACCTTCCACGGAGTTGCATTATTTTCCAGAGAAAGTATAGAGCCCCGAGTTGATTACCCCTTTTATACCATGGCAATAATTTAACACATTTGCCACTAGAAATGTGTTCATTTGCAGGTAGAAATGTGTTCAACATCCACTGAAGTAGATAGCAAGTTTACTATAGAGCTACAGCAGTTGCCGTGGTAACCAAACAAACAGACTTGCTAGTTTAGCTAACCAAACTATCAGTCCTAGCTTGCTATTATGAAAATCGAATTCAACAATAACAATTCGACTTTTGCTTTTAAAAGCAGACCAAACAAAACATGAACTATAGCCATTGAATTCTACTGTGAAAATATACTGTGAGTTATAGGGAAATAATGCACGCTCTAGAATGCCCTTCAAGCCAATCAGAAAGGAGTATTCAACAATGCCATGGTATACATGTAAGTAAGCAACAAGCAATGCGTAAATCAATCACACAACCTTTACCACCTTTCTCCTCATGCCTCTGATAATGATCCACAGTCCAGGTAAGAGGTTAAACCTGACACCACAGTTATGACTGATTTGGAGTGACCCTCAGCCGGTGGGCTGCGTGTGGAGTTTAACCAAGTCCTCCAACTGCTGCTAAACCAAGCTGAACTGGTCCCAAACATGGTTCCTCTGATCAGATAATAGCCCAGATTCCTCTCTACCAAATGTGAATTTCGATCAGAGAATCAGAATGATTCATTGGCCTACTGCTATTTGTATTTGTCTGTTGCATTTAGATGGAACATGAATTCAATTTGAAACAAGATAATGTAATTTGAATAGAAACTACAAAGAAATAAAAATATGAGTGGATTTTTAGGATGACTTGTGTTTTTTGTCTGGTCAGATGTCATGAAGAATCAGACTTTGGCATTTTAGCCAACCCTTTTGAGAGTGGAGTGCACCAGCACTGCATGCATATCGTGCACTTTTATTTATTTCATCATCGCTTTCCCAATTCCCAACAAGGGTGTGCCTCTCTACTCACTTTCTACCACTGAAGGACACTATTTACTTTCTCATGCTTTCTAATCCTGTGCTGTTCACTGTCTGGAAAAGCACAGTGGTCAGTTTGCAGTGGGCGTAGAACAGCCAAATAACTTAACACCCACATTGGGCTATTTTGCTTCTTCCCATGTGGTATTTTTACATGATGGGCCGTGTTTTTGTAATCTTGTTTCTCCTTGGTACTTTCCGTTTATGACCCTCGCCAGATTGAGTCGTGAGTCAGGCACATTCCCTGGCAGACCAGCCATATGTCGATGAGCGCTGAGCTTAAGTTTCTGGAGGGCCACCGGTGTCACTTCCACCGTGGTCTTTCAAGGTGACTTATGCAGGGTGCAAGCAAGGCATATCAGACGACATTTACACAGGTTAGTCTTAACGGATTGACAAACTGCTATAAAGAGTACAAGCTGCTTTGAAGCATTGGAGAGGAATACAGTATATCACCATTAAAGACACAGGTCTCCAAAGACAAGTACTTGCCTTCTAAGTCGTGCAATGAGCCTGAGCTTATCGATTCAGACTGTTTCAATCCGTTGTAATATCTGTGTTCCTAACCATGTAGGTTCCAGACTCTTCATGTTCTTTCCAAACTCCTGGACCAGAGTTTGGAGGTTTTGTGGGAAGTGACACTTAAATCAGTCTGCTGTGCTTCACAGCCAAATGAGCTCTATTGTATCTGAAAGTGGGCCTGAAACAATGCTACACTTAGCTTTTATATCAACGCCAAGACAGAGATATTGCACTGAAACACTAATTCCACGTGGCAGACATTTGCTGATGGCTGATGGGTAGAAAGATGTCATAGTTGTAGAATTGAAAGGAGCTGTCTCTGCTCTGTCTGTGTTATTGTATGTTCACTCAATGGTTGATCGAAACGTTGAAATCCATCCTTTATATAGGCAAGCAATATGACAGTTGAGTATTTCCCTATTTATAAGTGCCAATCATTTGAATATATTATACACATTAAAGTGACTTCACTCTCCCAGCTTTAACCCTTTCGACACCAATATTCTAGAATGCTGCTGTAGATTACTGAGAATTTTCATGATAAAGCTAATTTTCTCACATATTTCAAACAAACAGACATAGCTCAAAAACAATGAACAAATGACAATTACAAGTTAACTTAGTTTTAAAGAGCACATTCTTTAATATGACACCACATTCATGTCAATAGGAATAATACTCATTTTGTCTTCCATTGTGTAAAGACTCTCACTAACAAAAACCTATTAACACTGAACACACAAAAAAATAGAGTATTTAAATTGTAGTAAATTTGACTAAATTACTTACTTAAAATGTACCAAGTATAATATATAATACTTATAAATATTATGTACATATCCAAAATATGACCAGAGGACAATATTCAGAAAGTATTTCAAAACCTTACTTCTGTAACAATGTAAAAATGCAAACAACTATTCAGAGACTCAATTAGATATAGTACAGTCCAGGCCTGACACAAAATGTAGAAATAGTAGCCTACTTTGACAACAATTCAGTGATGCAACAAGTATTAGATAGAGACAGATAAAGAGAGAAGATACAAAACACAACAACTGTTCAGAGACAATAAAAGATTTGTAGGACAAATTCATATTTCACACTGTCACTTTAGTGTTTGCATTTAGCCTACAACATGTCATGGAACTTCTGGAAGCACTGCAAAGTGGCACAGAACACGTAGATCACCCAAAGGAGGTTTCTACACATCTCCCACACTTTGCCCTGTGTCCACTCCGGATGCACATCACACACCCTCTCTTGTGCCCTTCAAACTTCACCTGCTTTCAAATGAATTACAACTCAGTCCACATGCCCTGGTGCCACAGTCTTGGCTCCCCTCTTCCTGCCACTGTAGCCATATCACAAAGTGAATGCACAAGCTTCATTTTGAATGCCTTCAGGAACCAGCGCCTGTGGTTTCTGGGAAGGTCCCCCACACAATGTATGCATTTATGATGGCAATGTTGAGCATCCCCCAAAACACATACTTCCACCATTTTCTGCCTGTCCGTCCAACATTGTAATAGCTCCTCAGTTGGTCAAGATGGTCAACTCCGCTCATTTTCTTGTTGTAACCATTATAAGTTATGGAACAGATATAAGTTCCTAACACTTTTAAAAACAACTCAAAAACCCCTGCCACTGTCACTTTAGGCCCAGGCTGTGTGGTACAAGGGTGAATGGTGGGACTTAGGGCAGACACACACCATGGAAACATAGGCTCCTCTCTCTGATGTGCTCTCCCTCTTTCCCTCCATCTTCCTCCTCCTCTCCCTCTCCCTCCTCATGTACCTCTCCATCCACTCTTTTCTCCATCCTCTTCACTCTCATCTTCCTCTCTCCCTCCACTCTCCTCTCCTTCACTCTCCCTTCCTCTCTCCCTCCTCTTCCTCTCTCCCTCCAACCTCCTCGCTCCACATCTCTATCCCTCCAATCATCTCTAACTCCTCTTCCTCCCTGACTCTCCACATCACTTCCCTCACTTTCACTGACCTAGAGGAACAGAGTAACAGAGGGAGGGGAGAGGAGAGGAGAGGAGCAACAAATAGGATACAATTGTAGTCAGGAACATAATCTCTCTCTCTCCCTCTCACACTGTCTCTCTCTTCCTCCCTCTCTTTCTTTTTCTCAACTATACACATACTCTCTTCCTAATGAGGGGTTTACATGATAAATTGTGTGATACAGTTACACGCCTCCCATTTCCACACACACACACACACACTCTCTCTCCTCCAATCAACTCTTGCTTTCTTGCCTGACAGACTAACTACAGAGTTGGCCAATGTTAGCTGATTAGTTACGAAGCTGGGACAGTTTCCAAATGAATTGCATTGGTAGAAACAGGATAGAACTAGCAACTTGTTAGCTGGCTATGTAAATAATTATAAACTGGGTAGTTCAAGCCCTGAATGCTGATTGGCTGACAGCAGTGACATATCAGATATTTATTTTTAATTACATTGGTAACCAGTTTATAATAGCAATAAGGCACCTTGGGGGTTTGTGGTATATGGCCAATATACCACGGCTAAGGGCTGTGTCCAGGCACTCCGCTATGCGTTGTGCGTAAGAACAGCCCTTAGTCGTGGTAATTTGGCCATATACCTGTCACGCCCTGACTCAGGGGACTCGTATATGTTGAGTCAGGGTGTGTATATTCCTTATTGTGCTTTTTCTATGTTGTCGATCTAGTATGTGTGGATCTATGTTGGCCGGTGTGGTTCCCAATCAGAGGCAGCTGTCGCTCGTTGTCTCTGATTGGGGATCATACTTAGGCAGCCTATTGGCACTGTCTAGTTTTGGGATCTTGTTCCTTGTAAGGTATGTTGTGTGTTCTACCTTGGACTTCACATTTTGTTTTGTTTCCTTTGTTGTTTTGTCGTGTGTTTATAGATCAATAAACATGTACGCATATCACGCTGCGCCTTGGTCTGACCCGTCATTCAACGAACGTGACAATACCACACCCGCTCGTGCCTTATTGCTTAAATATCCAGCTCATCATATGAGCTCCACCTCGCGGGCATCTACTACCCTAACACAACAGCTAAGCTGTCAAATAATAGGAAAACAAGGCAATGTATAGCCTATAAATATCTGCACCTAGAAAACATGACAACCCATAACCTAACACAGATTACGCTAGCCTTCATTTCGGTGGCTAGTAAGCAGGTTGTCTGTATGGCTAGCTAGTGAAAGTGACAGCTGAGGTTGACGCTTCGTGAGCGCTGTCCAAATTTACCACTACACACAACTTTTCTTGCCTGACAGGCTAACTAGTTAGCTAGCTAGCTATAGCAAGCAGCTTGGGCCATTTCCATATGAATTAAATCTGTAGAAACAAGACAAAACAACCAACTAGTTAGCTGACTATGTACAGCTAAACACTGCAACTATTTCCATGAGACAGTGCGTAATCATTCGAGCTCCACCGCTGATGTGCTCGCCTGTACCAACCAAATTATCATGACATGACAGGACTTGCTAATCTGTGAGCTATTCCTCAAGTTTCACAGCATTAAACATCGACAACACCAAACATATATCATCAGATGAGGATTAACGGCGGTTGGCATCCAATAAATGTTGCATTACCGCCACCTATTAGACTGGAGTATAACTCCCTTATACTTTGCTTAAAAAAATAAAAATACAATAAATAAATCAACAAATACTCTACCATCTAACCCTACACTCACAATCTATTTAGCCCTACCTCAAGCCAACAGCCTGAAAGGATGGGACACCACCCCTTAACACACCCTGTAACTCTTCTGACGTCAAGTCTCGTACACCCAAATACCTCTCTGCAGCTGCCACCAAAACCTCAATTTTCTGCGACTTACGTTCCATCCCTGCAGTACAGTTGATAACCATTGCTATAAATGCTAAAAATCCAATCTTACTGAAACATATATCACTTGTTGGCCTATCCCTCTGTACTGATACAGCTCTATTACTCACACCACTCCTCTCAGGATGCCCCCCCTTGACCGACCTCTACTTTCTTCACTGCCTCAGCATACGACAACTTCTGCACTACTCTTACCCTGGAAACCTCAACCTGCCTCTCTCGCACCAGACATTTCTGATCCCCAGCCCCATGGGCAGCCCTACAATTCACACATACCACTACTTTCCCCATGCTCCACATTCCTTTGTTTCATGCCCTTCTGCACACTTCTCACACCTAGGAACCTCCCTCCTACACATTGCTGCCACATGCCCATAAGCTTAACACCTGTAACACCATAATGTATCCGACACAAAAGCTCATACGGGATAACTTATATATCCTAACATCACTTTGTCAGGTAAAGACTCAACATCAAAACTCAGAAGGACAGACAACGACTCTTCTGTTTCACCACTCACGCCACCCTGTCTACGTCGCACCAAACGACGAGCGTCACAAACACCGGGAATCTTCCCCTTCAGTTTGTCAACTTTCACATTTACCCCTACTCCAGTAATCACTCCTCTCAATGGCGCCCTTTCCTTGAGAGCAAAACAATTCACCTCTCTTGTCCCCATTCGTTTAACTCAGAGCACCTGCTCCCTCTGACCAGCAGAAACACAAACAATTATCACAAGACCACTTCTGGTTACCTTCACCGATTCCACAGCACCCAACTCTGTTTTCACCCACCCTGAAACCACAAATGGATCAGCCAAAAGGCAAGGGTCCACTTTTTCAAAAAATGTCACTCCTACTGTCACAGACTCATCTTTATCCTGACCCTCGGTGCAAGCCACAGGCTCCGATAACTTCACCACACCTACCCCCTCCGATACTTTGCCCTCATTCATTTCCATTTCTCCTCCTGTCTTCGATCCGGCGTACAGCTCATTCTGCTTACACTTTCTACCATTCTTCTTTAACAAATCATCTCCCTTTTTTCCGCCATTTTTAACCAACTCAAGCTCACCATCTTCCTCCCAATCTCTCTTCGACCTCCTCTGCCTCTCTTTTTCCCTCCATTCCTCCTCAGTATTCCAAGTATAGTCTCCTTATGATAAACCTGCGCTTCTCCTGACATACATCTTGTTCTTGTCTTGTCAAGGGACGCCATTTCACTGGCCGTTGGGATGTAGCACTCAACATTGCAAAAGTCATGTCTGCTTCGGCGCTGTCATTTTGAGTAATGAAGTTTAAAAAACTTTGAAAAGTCAGATGAGAGCATACCCTGTTTCCGGTTTCTGGTTGATGACAACAGCCACACGAAAATACGACAATGGGTTGTTAGCAAGTACATTTTGCGATGTTGACACAGATATTATTGTTAGAAAAACAAGGCCATTCGTGGCCGCTATAGTAATTATTTAAAAGGCAGTCGACAGCCGCTGTGGGTTCTAAATTAATGACCTTGGTTTTCTCACTCTACTGATGCAGATTCAGCCAAATATACAGTGGGGAAAAAAAGTATTTAGTCAGCCACCAATTGTGCAAGTTCTCCCACTTAAAAAGATGAGAGAGGCCTGTAGTTTTCATCATAGGTACACGTCAACTATGACAGACAAATTGAGAATTATTTTTCCAGAAAATCACATTGTAGAATTTTTAATGAATTTATTTGCAAATTATGGTGGAAAATAAGTATTTGGTCACCTACAAACAAGCAAGATTTCTGGCTCTCACAGACCTGTAACTTCTTCTTTAAGAGGCTCCTCTGTCCTCCACTCGTTACCTGTATTAATGGCACCTGTTTGAACTTGTTATCAGTATAAAAGACACCTGACTACAACCTCAAACAGTCACACTCCAAACTCCACTATGGCCAAGACCAAAGAGCTGTCAAAGGACACCAGAAACAAAATTGTAGACCTGCACCAGGCTGGGAAGACTGAATCTGCAATAGGTAAGCAGCTTGGTTTGAAGAAATTATTAGAAAATGGAAGACATACAAGACCACTGATAATCTCCCTCGATCTGGGGCTCCACGCAAGATCTCACCCCGTGGGGTCAAAATGATCACAAGAACGATGAGCAAAAATCCTAGAACCACACGGGGGGACCTAGTGAATGACCTGCAGAGAGCTGGGACCAAAGTAACAAAGCCTACCATCAGTAACACACTACGCCGCCAGGGACTCAAATCCTGCAGTGCCAGACGTGTCCCCCTGCTTAAGCCAGTACATGTCCAGGCCCATCTGAAGTTTGCTAGAGTGCATTTGGATGATCCAGAAGAGGATTGGGAGAATGTCATATGGTCAGATGAAACCAAAATATAACCTTTTGGTAAAAACTAAACTCGTCGTGTTTGGAGGATAAAGAATGCTGAGTTGCATCCAAAGAACACCATACCTACTGTGAAGCATGGGGGTGGAAACATCATGCTTTGGGGCTGTTTTTCTGCAAAGGGACCAGGATGACTGATCCGTGTAAAGGAAAGAATGAATGGGGCCATGTATCGTGAGATTTTGAGTGAAAACCTCCTTCCATCAGCAAGGGCATTGAAGATGAAATGTGGCTGGGTCTTTCAGCATGACAATGATCCCAAACACACCGCCCGGGCAACGAAGGAGTGGCTTCGTAAGAAGCATTTCAAGGTCCTGGAGTGGCCTAGCCAGTCTCCAGATCTCAACCCCATAGAAAATCTTTGGAGGGAGTTGAAAGTCCGTGTTGCCCAGCGACAGCCCCAAAACATCACTGCTCTAGAGGAGATCTGCATCGAAGAATGGGCCAAAATACCAGCAACAGTGTGTGAAATCCTTGTGAAGACTTACAGAAAACGTTTGACCTGTGTCATTGCCAACAAAGGGTATATAACAAAGTATTGAGAAACTTTTGTTATTGACCAAATACTTATTTTCCACCATAATTTGCAAATAAATTCATTAAAAATAATTTTGTCTGTCATAGTTGACGTGTACCTATGATGAAAATTACAGGCCTCTCTCATCTTTTTAAGTGGGAGAACTTGCACAATTGGTGGCTGACTAAATACTTTTTTCCCCCACTGTACTTATGTTCTTTAGCTAAATACATATTTTCCATTTTGTCTATTTTGTAATAAACATGATAAATGAAATATAAAAAATATGAAGTAATATCATACAATGATATAATTGTTTAATTTATTGTGATACATTGTACAGATTTACATGTTTTTTCCATGATAATTTAGTTGGAAACATCATTACTACTGTGGGAATACAAATGTGTCAGTTTTGTACACATTACCTTAAAAACTGTAATTGAAGACACACGTAATGAACTTTTAATACCTTACAGTCTTTAAAGTTTAAACTTCTACAGTCTATAGCCCGTTACAATCGTACCTGTATACGGGTTGAAAATGGCAGATTTGGTCACTGATAAGAGCCTGTACAGTAATACGCTATAAATGACGTCAGCACTCAGGCTCTGAGCTTTAAAGTGCTTTATGGTCTTTGACTGACAGCCATTCTGAACTTGAGCACCGCATGAGACAAGAATTTGTCCCCATCCCTCCCGCTAATTGGGCGATCTTGGCACATTTTATGTTGTCTGAGCGAGGGAAATGCTGTCAATTAAGAGGACTCAATGTATTTTGAAAGATGAGATGTTGAGGATTATAATAAAAGCAAGCCAGTCTAAATGTGCACTTCACATTTCCATATCATAAAACTCACGTCATATACAGTGTCAAGATTTATGATCACTATGTTTGATGTACAGTTACAAGATGACATGGGTTGTTCTGAACAGAATGAGCCTATGTTTGTCTATTGTCAAGATTTGCCGCAGAACACTCACCTGAATGCACGCATGACTCCTTTCTATGCGTACCAAAATTACGATCTCTTTCTCTGAATTGCCCTGTGAATGCCTAACACTGTAAGATTGTATTTTATAACTTAGCTAGTCATTTTGGCAATAGAACAATCACTCAGATGATGCCCACTTGAACCAGATTGCGATTTATAATGGGCCATGTTTAGATTGCGTGAAAACAACAGTAATTGTGTAATGGCGGGGATACAGGGTTGTGTTCCAAAAAAAACAACTACAAGTGTGCTTGCACTAGTTCCTCATTGACACAGCTAGGAGAGCTAAAAAAAAAAAAAAGCAGCTTATAGTTGAAGACTCTTCTTTGAGTCATAAATGTGCATTGAAAATACTTAGGAACTGTGCACACTTTGGAGAGGTGTGTGGCCACTTTGAGACACCAGTTAGTCCTCTCACTCAAACCTGTGTAATGTTTTTGTCTTATGTTGCACCTACCTCAAATTTTCCAGGAATATTCTTATCATGTTACTGACTGTATCGAGAGTATTTTCAGATTTTTCGTTATCAACAAATGCGGCACAAACTACAGTAAATGTAAAATGCACATAAAATCAACAGTGTAATGTTTGGATTCAGTCTTGTACCAGGTGAACTGTTGTGTCCTCAACTTTGGTCTAATAATTTTCACACAATCTCCAAATTGCTCCCTTTCAATTGCTACCATGCATATGCATATGCATTTCATATTTCTTCTTCATGAAACATTTCAATTTAACCCTATCCATAAAGGCCAATTCCCACAAGTGTAAAGGGTTAAAGATTAAACTTCAACGGTCTTTAAAGTTTCAACTGCCACTCATACACAAGCTATAATGGGCATGATAAACAACAACTGCATCATTCTTCCACTGAAATCTAACATAAAGTCTGAGCATGAAAGTCTAGACTATCCCAGTGCCTGTGTTATCTAGAATAGGACTAAGGACCTTTTAACGTGAGTCACTCAGTCATAGTGCAAGTCAGGTCCCTGGAGGCCACACATGTAAGGTTCCTTTAACCATGTTGGCATAGGGTATCACCGGACATCATGGCTAATGTGACAATAGGAACAATCTGTATTTTCAGAGGGATGGAAAAATAAAGTGAGAGACTTTGATGTCACAAATGCTTTCTTTAAGAGTCTCACAGAAAAAAAATCATTCACCATCGAGTGAGTAGTGGAGTTGGGCTGGTGACGTCTCCATGTGTGCTGTACTCTTCGTTCAACAAAGTTTATATGTGCCAGGAACAGTTGCTGAGTAAGGGCATCAGCGCATGCGACACTATAATGTTTGTAACTGGCTGGTGCATTTCTGAAAATACCCTATTAGAGAGTGAGCTCAGAAGGGCCACTGTCAGATTGACCAAATCAAACAGGCCATCCAGATTATTCATGAATGTTTTGAAAAGTGTCAGTGCAGATGGTGAAACATGTAACAGGCCGAACATCACCGCACGTGCATGAACTGATGCTGATTCAAACCCTGTCTCGGCCTTGTATCCGTTCACTTTTGGGGAATGAAAGAGTGCTTTCAAGATAAGCACCAGTGAGTATCTGGCCATCTCTGTCTCTTCCTTCCTTAGCTAATTACCTACATCTGGATACACCTATATTCTGAAGCTCATTCTTCACTTGGTGGTTCCCCAATGAAGAGGTTTTGTGTTAGAATAATGTGGTGGAAAGACAGAATCAACTCTGTTGATTTATGACATGGAGATACTGATAAGAAGGCCTTTGAAATGTCCACTTAAGGGAATATTACAATGATTACAGAATGTATGAGATTTTAATCTTGATCAATGTGGATGGTATCCATTTGTCAGGCATGTTCTTTCTTTCAACTAAAGTGATTGAATGCTTTCTCTCAACTGTCACTGTTTTCAAACGTATCTCTATTTTGTTGTGTCTGTGTGATTTATAGCGTCTGTTTATCCTCTGCTACCTTTGTTTTTCAACATACCCCAGTTTTGCTGCTTCTGCATTATGGGCCATCTGTTTTAGTCTGTTTCATGCTCTGTGTCTCATCCATCCTCTCATAATCTTTCTTCAGATTGAAAACGACATAAAGGAGAGCATGAAGACAGAGATGGCCCAGCTGCAGCAGAGTGCCGTTCACAAACACACGGCCGCCATGTTGGAGATGGGCACCAACCTCCTGTCCCAGACGGCCGAGCAGACGCGCAAGCTAACGGATGTGGAGACGCAGGTACTATATCCCCCCAAACTCCTCGCACTCCCACCGGGAACCATCTCACGCACCATTGACTCAGCTATTCCACATTAAAGGGGGAACTGGCCAAAGAAAATATGGATGCCATATAAATACCTACGCTCTCTTTATGTGATGTGCATATCAGTGGAGGCTCCTCAGAGGAGGAAGGCGAGGACCATCCTACTCAGTGAATTTCATAAAATAAAACATTTAAAACATTAAAAAAGTTATCCTTTTTAGATAAAACTATACTAAATACAATCATGTCACCAAATAATTGATTAAAACGCCCTATTTTGCAAAGAAGGTCTACAGTAGCCTCAACAGCACTATGTAGGGTAGCACCATGGTGTAGCCGGAGGACAGCTAGCTTCAGTTCTCCTCTGGGTACATTGACTTCAATACAAAACTTAGGAGGCTCATGGTTCTCACCCCCTTCCATAGACACACAGTAATTATGACAACTTCCGGAGGATGTCCTCCAACCTATCAGAGCTCTTGCAGCATGAACTGACATGTTGTCCAACCACTCAAAGGATCAGATAATTAATCTAGTACTGAAAGCATAAACTACAGCTAGCTAGCACTGCAATGCAAAAACGTTTGTTAAACGGAAGCAAACAGAACAAAACAGGGATAAACATACTTGAATTTGTCCAATGGAAACTCTCGTTTGCAACAGTTAGACTAATGATAACATGCTTTATCAGCTAGATGCAGGCAATAGTGTGCAAGGCAGTATTGAATGTCGACCTGTGTGCACCTACCTTGTAAACTTGTATTCATAGGCTAGGTTGTAGCAACCTCATGATGGGTATAGGGAAAATTAGAGTATCATGTAGTAGTAGCCTAAACCTGTCGCTGTTACATTGAACTGGGTGAATGGAATATGAATCACAGTCATCCAATATGCTGTAATAGAAATAAGGCCATGCTCATGAAAAAATTTAACAGCACTGACCGCCACTTGTGCATATGTATGTTTAGGTTTCAACTTCGCTTGATACTTGGGGAGCTTTAGAAGGAATGGGACAAAAGTAGTACTTGTGGGGGTAGATTTTTGCTGATGTGCCCCAAAAAAAGGTTGCTAAGCAAAATCACTGAGTATTGCCATGTGAGTACTACCATGTGTCAGAAGAACAACCTCTCTTTATGCAAAACCTATACTTTATTACCTCTTCCTAAAGAGGAGCTGATCATTTACATCTTACCTACATTTTGTTTTGCTGGAACACCTCTACAAGGCAGGATACCACTAACCTATTTCTGTCTTGGGACAGGTTCTGAATCAAACCTCCAGACTAGAGATTCAGCTGCTTGAGAACTCCCTGTCCACCAACAAGCTGGAGAAGCAGCTCATGGTGCAGACCAACGAGATCAGAAAGCTCCACGACAAGAACGGGTAAACTCACAGGCCGCTAACACAATGTGAAACTTCATTTAAAGACATCAGGCCTTTTGTCCAGAGACTCCAGACACAAACTCCGTCATAGACAGATCAACTCAATGTGCAATAAGACACCCAATCCCCTGATGTATAACAGTATGAAGTGCATGAGGCCATATTTTCCAAGATGAGCTCGTCTTTGAAAGCTGCACTTTAATGATGTTGCAATGGGAGCAATCGAATGTGGCTTTTGGATGGCTTTTCAGAGTCCAGTTTGTTGATTGGTCCAGTGGGACTGTCTCTCATCGTCCACTTAAAAGCTCCCTCCCATCCCTAGTGCTCACTGTAAATACAGGAACACAACTGTACTGAATTCTTCCATTCATATGTCTTCTGAACAAAAAAAATATATATATATACTGATTCCTATATTTGAGACCTGCACTCAAGGTTTATAGACATGGGTTCCACAGTAGGTTGGTGGCACCTTAATTGGGGAGGACGGGCTCGTGGTAATGGCTGGAGCGGAATGAGTGAAATGGTATCAAATACATCAAACACATGGTTTCCATGTGTTTGATGCCATTCCATTTGCGCTGTTCCAGCCATTATTATGAGCCGTCCTCCCCTCAGCAGCCTCCACAGAGGATTCCTTTACTGAGAGCAATTTTCAAAGATTGTGCAATTATGAAATCCCCTCCTATTTAAACGTTTTATTTTATTTATCAATTTAATGCAAGCGGAGTAGTTCTGAATTTGTTAATCAATATGACGTCAGACTATATCATCTTTCAGACATTATTTATAAAATGGAAGACCATAGGATACAGTTAGGGCTTACGTTAATCTGCAAAGTGAATGATGAAATGTATTTATATATGTTTATTGTCTGTGTGCAACTCATGGTGACTGAATCCACTGACATAAACATTTGTATTTCTACTAAGTCTGGGCGTAATGTATATAGTTGGGTTTCCATACCACATGTTGCCATGGATACAGTTCAGAACATGTTTTGGGGTCGGGAGAAGGGGATATGCCGGAGCGGATTTGGTATGATAATTCACTTGCTTGATCTATCAAAAGGATGCATGTAGAAAATAACTTAGAAAGTGATGGAATTCGACTGTTTTTGACAATTATGTAACTACCATACAACTACGTAAGCACCAAATCACGAATAGAGGACTAATCTGATAGAGAAAAGTTGGTTATAGCTTTAGTTTATAGTCATCTATAAACTAAAGCCATAGGCCTAACAAACCTTCCTATGTCGGGTCTTCCGACTCCCAAGGTTCCTGGAGCAGAAGATGCAGGAGATGGAGTCTCGTCATCGGGAGGAGCTGGGGACGCTGCGGGAGGAGAAGGGCAGCCTGCAGGTTCTGGTGGGGAAACAGAGTGGGGTGATCCGTGAGCTGGAGACCCAGCTGACCAGGGCCACGGGCAACAGCACCGCCATGCAGAGGCAGCAGCAGGAAATGATGGACACAGTGCACAACCTCATCAGCCTCTGCAACAAGGACGGAGGTATAGTAGCTAAGGGTCTCGTGTTGACAGACATAACACTGTATTCTCTTTCAAGAAGATGCCTAGTTGGGAGCTACACCCTGAAGAGAAAAGTAAAAACACATGCATGTGTGTTATTACAGGTGCAAGAAGAAAAGAAGGTGCTTGGAAACTGGGCTACCAAATATGACATTTGATTGCGATAGAAAAAAACATGTTTTGTCCAGACTGTGCAGTCATATCATATACTCTGGCTTCCTCTGAGAGAGAGCAAGAGCTGTCATGATGCCAATACCATAAACATGGTTCCATACAGGGAGGCATAGTGAAGCCCTGTCCCTTGAACTCTGCTTGAGGGAGAAACCAAAGTGGTCGTTCTTTTCCGGGAAGCACTCGTGACTCTAGCTGCTCAGTGTGGTGCTCTCTTTACGGTAATGGCTTATCACGCTTTACTGTGACAGCCTAGGCTGTGGTTACTGCTTGAGTGAAATGTCAGCCACCATTTTGAGTAATCAACTATTTTTCTTCCTTCGTGTCTCCCCGTGGTGATAATTAGGGACCTGGGATTTCCCTTTGGTCCATATCTTGACCCCGACAGCAACATGACCCTCACTTTTAGTCAATGCAGTGAACTCATTACACCCCCTCCATCTCAACACAACAGCACAATCCCAAACCCACTTGATCCCAAGTCTTCCCTCGATCACATTCAGTCATAGGAGATTTCAAGTAAATGTGTGTGCTGGGATTAGTGGAGTGGTCTAGCGAGAAACCTTGCAGCCTGTTCATGTTCCCTACTTCCTGCTTCCGGCCCAAGACCCCACACTTCTTCCTGTGGCTGTTCACCCGTCTAACAGGAAATGAGCAGGCATGAATGGATATCTGAGACATGGAGAGTGGATATGTGCATGACATGATTAACACGTGCTACTCCATAGCTTTAATGTTCTATGCAAAAAGAGTCCCCAGCGGCCTCTTTTCATAGCTCTGACAGTAGGAACACTTTATGGCAGGAGATCCTTTGAGTGTCGTTAAAGCTCTCGACTCATTGGCTCATATTAACTAATCCCTGTGCCGTGCCATATTGTGACCCACATATGTTATTAGGGTTTATTAAGTCGCTAAACCAAGTCACCAAATGAAAAACAAGTCATTAACTGACCTGGCAAGTAGCCTACCATGTTCCATTAGTTGCCAGGAATCCATTTAGTGAACACCTCTGCAACTTTGTCACCTAGTCAGCCATGTTATCTCTCTGTCAGCTCTGGGTGTTTCTGGGGTCACTGGGGCATCCAGCCTCCCGCCTTGATTGGTGGCTGCTTTAACGAGAGGAGAGTGAAATTAAACATGAACGTCCTGGCTCCGGGGTTGGTCCCGTCCTCCTCCACGGTGGCAATGAGGGCCAACCGGGCGCTGGGGTCACCCTCTTCACCCCTGCCAAATAATTCAACCTATAATGGCTCCTAGGGGAGGTCGCAACACTTCCGTTCCCCACGGTGTCTAAATCTAGATGTGATGATGCTCCGTTACAGGGGAGGATTTTCAGGGGAGGATTTGTTTGTTTACCAATCAGATTTGTGTTTTCATTCGGGGACGGTTAGCTTTTCGTGCCATTGGATGGCGTCTAATCGAGTTAGGCGCTGTTTTGAAAACTGACCCCTAGCATTTCCTTTAATGCTCGGATTCAAATCATCACTGACAGTTACTATGGGGAAAAGTTTAAAAAGGGAGATTAGATTCTAAAATGTCACTGAAGTTTGTCTAGAAACATACTTCTCATTTACAGTGGCTTGCAAAAGTATTCACCCCCCTTGGCATTTTTCCTATTTTGTTGCCTTACAACCTGGAATTAAAATTGATTTTTTGAGGGTTTGTATCATTTGATTTACACAACATGCCTACCACTTTGAAAATGCAAAATATTTTTTATTGTGAAACAAACAAGAAATAAGACAAAAAAACAGAAACCTTGAGCATGCATAACCAAACCACTCAAGTGTTGCTTTAGCAGTATGCTTAGGGTCATTGTCCTGCTGGAAAGTGAACCTCCGTCCCAGTCTCAAATCTCTGGAAGACTGAAACAGGTTTCCCTCAAGAATTTCCCTGTATTTAGCGCCATCCATCATTCCTTCAATTCTGACCAGTTTCCCAGTCCCTGCCGATGAAAAACATCCCCACAGCATGATGCTGCCACCACCATGCTTCACTTTGGGATGGTGTTTTCGGGGTGATGAGAGGTGTTGGGTTTGCGCCAGACATCGCGACAGTACCTTCTTCCATATGTTTGGGGAGTCTCCCACATGCCTTTTGGCGAACACCAAAGTTTGGGGAGTCTCCCACATGCCTTTTGGCGAACACCAAACGTGTTTGCTTATTTTTTTCTTTAAGCAATGGCTTTTTTTCTGGCCACTCTTCCATAAAGCCCAGCTCTGTGGAGTGTACGGCTTAAAGTGGTCCTATGGACAGATACTTCAATCTCTGCTGTGGAGCTTTGCAGCTCCTTCAGGGTTATCTTTGGTCTCTTTGTTGCCTCTCTGATTAATGCCCTCCTTGCCTGGTCCGTAAGTATTGGTGGGCGGACCTCTCTTGGCATGTTTGTTGTGGTGCCATATTCTTTCCATTTTTTAATAATGAATTTAATGGTGCTCCGTGGGATGTTAAAAGTTTCTGATATTTTTTTATAACCCAACCCTGATCTGTACTTCTCCACAACTTTGTCCCTGACCTGTTTGGAGAGCTCCTTGGTCTTCATGGTGCCGCTTGCTTGGTGGTGCCCCTTGCTTAGTGATGTTGCAGACTCTGAGGCCTTTCAGAACAGGTGTATATATACTGAGATCATGTGACACTTAGATTGCACACAGGTGGACTTTATTTAACTAATTATGTGACTTCTGAAGGTAATTGGTTGCACCAGATCTTATTTAGGGGCTTCATAGCAAAGGGGGTGAATACATATGCACGCACCACTTTTCCGTTATTTATTTTTTAGTTCTTTTTTAAATTTCACTTCACCAATTTTGGCTATTTTGTGTATGTCCATTACATAAAAATCAATTTGAATTACAGGTTGTAATGCAACAAAATAGGAAAAACGCCAAGGGGGATGAATACTTTTGCAAGGCACTGTATTTATGCTTATTTATACTGAACAAAAATATAAAAGTAACATGCAACAATTTCAAAGATTTTACTAAGTTACAGTTCAGTCAATTGAAATAAATTCATTAAGGCCTAATCTATGGATTTCACATGACTGGGCAGGGGTGCAGCCATGGCGATCCCGCAGGTGAAGAAGCCGGATGTGGAGGTCCTGGGCTGGCGTGGTTACACGTGGTCTGCAGTTGTGAGGCCAGTTGGACGACGTTGGAGGCAGCTTATGGTAGAGAAATTAACAAATTCTCTGGCAACAGCTCGTGTGGACAATCCCAGCAATCAGCATGCCAATTGCACGCTCCCTCAAAACTTGAGACATTTGTGGTATTGTGTTGTGTGACAAACTGCAGATTTTAAAGTGGCCTTTTATTGTCCCCAGCAGAAGGTAATGATCATGCTGTTGTATAATTATCATGCTGTTTAATCAGCTTCTTGATATGCCACAGCAGTCAGGTGTTTGGATTATATTGGCAAAGGAGAAATGCTAATTAATAGGGATGAAAACTAATTTGTGCACAAAATTTGAGAGAAATAAACTTTTTGTGCGTATGGAACATTTCTAGGATTTTTTATTTCAGCTCATGAAACATGGGACCAACACTTTAAATGTTGCATTTATATTTTTGTTCAGTGTACATTTTCAATGCCTTTTCCACTGTTGTACGGCATTCTGAACTCTAATCCAACCATCTCATACAGCCAGATGCCACTGAGCTCACATTTGGGTCATCATTATTACCTAAATCTTTTGAAAGCTCAAAGAGCCAAATACCGTTAGTAGTGGTAATTGACCTCAGTGTTGGAACGCTCTTCAAAATCTCTGGCCACTAAATGTGATTTTCTTTCACAGTATTCTATCATCCCACCTAATGAAAGCCATCAATCATTTTTACAGCCGGGATAGCCATGTCTGGAGGGAATATGATCTTATTTTAATTAGCCGCATTTAGCTCAGAGTTCTATGCAAAATGGTACATAGTGTACAGTAAATCATCAGATGGCTTCTATTAAGGCTTTTTATGATTTAACTATGCTCATGTTTAAGCATACTCATTTGTCTTGAAGTGACACCTGACACTGCAAAGATATTCTGGAGCAAGTAGAGAGAATATCCATGAGGTGTGTAATGGCACCATCTATCATGGACTTATTCCAGACTTCTATTGACCCTATTTGGGTTTGCTTGTCTTTCCCTCAGATCTTTGTTTGTGGGTTTGAGTCAATTTTATTTGGTTTTTAACATCCTTTCAAATTTAATTGAGTCTGCTAGATCTGTCACAGTCCATTTTGGTTCCTTTGTGTCCACGTGTGTCCATTTGACTCCATGAGGTGTCTTCTGGGTCCACAGTGGGATGTATAAGGGACCTTTTTAATCCCCAAGGGTCTTTGAGGGGCCTCCCGGGTCTGCTTGGGTCCATGTAGGTTCATGAGAGTCCTTTTAGCTCTGCGTCACGTCCTCTCTGGGTCCATTTGGGCTCATTTGGCAAGGGTACTGATTTATGCAAACACCCCAGCCCTGCTGTCCTTTTCACATGAACCCCCTACTGAATACAAGTCCCCACTGAACCACAAAGTATTTGTCTGTAAATAAATATTGGGAAATAAATAATATTTTCAGAGCCATGCTGCAAGCTCTTCAAGGGTGCCACTCCTATAGCAGGGAGTCCCCAGTCTCTGGTAGACTTAGACTGCGCCATTGATTGTGAAATGTGTCCTTACTGTGACAGACTGTGAGTCAGAAAGTTCCCCTTTGACACTGATCTCTCCCGCCTCTCTAATGCGTCCTGCCATCTCCCAGCATGAGGTAAATTGCGGCACGACAGGGCCGGCCTTTAGTTGTGTTAGACTCCACAGTGCAAGGTCCCACTCTGTCAACCTGTCACGGCGGGATATTCTTGTCGCTGCCACTCAATACTTCATAAAAATGGCCAAAATAATACGCCTAACCTGCAGCCTGTGTCTCCACTGACTGTTCAGCTGAGGAAGGGGGATCAAAGGGGAGTCGAAGGATCACTGACACATTTCGCTTTCCAGTGACATCCCCTTTGCGTAAACAATCCCAATAGGAAAAACAATGGTGTGAAAACTGAGATGCGCCCCCTCATTTTGGAATTGGAATTTCCATCGATATAACAAGGGCTTGGAGGGTAAATATAAACCACTTGTTATAACAGGAACTTGAAATGTATAGCTTGTATTATTTTGTCCTCAGCCCCTTGCTTGGTTTCAAAATATTGCCGCCATAATTATCTACAGATGGAAATAGACACAGCTGCCTCTTTGAACAGGCCTGTCAAAGTTAGACGCACTCTCTCCCTGGGCGAGAGATCATCCACTTGACAAACTGCTTTTCTCTTGCTAATAAGCCAGCCAGTCACCCTCTGATTTTATCATGAGCTATATGGATATCCACACGGAGACCTTGTAGTTCGGCTTCTGTGTCACTTTTCTTACATGTTCATTTTCTGGAATGTAAAGATGGTAATCATGATAAATGGACAAGGTCGGTTTTGATATTACAAAAACCCCACTGCTTGATGGCTCATATGTGACATGAAACTAAAGGTAGTTCATTATTTATTTAAATACTGTGATCAAAAATGACATACTGGTCTATGCACTGAACAAAAATATAAACGCAATATGTAAAGTGCTGGTCCCATGTTTCATGAGCTGAAATAAAAGATCACAGAAATGTTCCATAAGCACAAAAAGCTTATTTCTCTCAAATGTTGTGCACAAATTTGTTTACATCCCTGTTAGTGAGCATTTTATCATTTTTCAAGATAATCCATCCACCTGACAGGTATGGCATATCAGTAAGCTGATTAAACAGCATGATCATTACACAGGTGCACCTTGTGCTGGGGACAATAAAAGGCCACTGTAAAATGTGCAGTTTTGTCACACAACACAATGATACAGATGTCTCAAGTTTTGAGGGAGGGGAGGGGGGATACTGAGGAGTATTCCTGTCTGTAATAAAGCCCTTTTGTGGGGTAAAACTCATTCTGATTGGGTTGGCCTGGCTCCCCAGTGGGTGGGCCTATGCCCACCCATGGCTGCGCCACTTCCAAGTTATGTGAAATCCATAGATTAGCGCCTAGATGTCCTTATATTAACTGTAATTAAGCAAAATCGTTGAAATTGTTGCATGTTGCGTTTATACTGGACAAAAATATAAACTTAACATACAAACATTTCAAAGATTTTACTGAGTTACAGTTCATATAAGGAAATCAGTCAATTGAAAGAATTCATTAGGCCCTGACACAGCCAAGTCCAGCCAATCCAGCCAATCAGAATGAGTTTTCCCCCACAAAAGGGCTTTATTACAGACAGAAATCCTCCTCAGCACGTGGTTACACGTGGTCTGCGGTTGTGAGGCCGGTTGGACGTACTGCCAAATTCTCTAAAACTACGTTGGAGGCAGCTTATGGTAGAGAAATGAACATTCAATTCTCTGGCAACAGCTCTGGTGGACATTCCTGCAGTCAGCATGCCAATTGCACGCTCCCTCAAAACTTGAGACATCTATGGTATTGTGTTGTGTGACAAAACTGTACATTTTAGAGTGGCCTTTTATTGTCCCCAGCACAAGGTGCACCTGTATAACGATCATGCTGTTTAATCAGCTTCTTGATATGCTACACCTGTAAGGTGGATGGATTATCTTGGTAAAGGAGAAATGGTCACTAACAGGGATGTAAACAAATTTGTGCACAAAATTTGAGAGAAATAAGCTTTTTGTCCATATGAAAAATGTCAGGGATTTTTATTTTTTGCTCATGGAACATGGGACCAACACTTTACATGTTGCGTTTATATTTTTATTCAATGTATATTTTTGTTCAGTATATTAAGCTAATAGAAAAACCTCCCTTGGGTCAGTCACCGGGTATAGATTTTTAAGCCTTGAGACAATTGAGACATGGATGTTGTATGTATGCCATTCAGAGGGTGAATGGGCAAGACAAAATATTTAAGTGCCGTTGAACGGGGTGTGGTAGTAGGTGCCAGGGGTACCGGTTCAAGAACTGCAACGTTGCTGCGTCTTTCATGCTCAACATTTTCCCGTTTGTATCAAGACTGATCCACCACCCAAAGGACATGCTGCCAACTTGACACAACTATGGGAAGCATTGGAGTCAGAATGGGCCAGCATCCCTGTGGAACGCTTTCGACACCTTGTAGAGTCCATGCCCCGACGAATTGAGACTGTTCTGAGGGCAAGGTGTTCCTAATTTTTGGTATACTCAGTGTATTTTGGTAATGGATAGAAAACAGCGTCCAAGTGCTGAGCACAGGGCTTTTAAAGACCTAATTGACACCTGTCAGTCAAATATGACATTTGAAAATAATGACATATGGAAGTTGCTTGTTGACAGATTGTTTGACAGTCTTTGAAAGTAATTTAACTTTGACAGTTTAACATTGAAACACTACATCTGAGCGACTACATCTGAGCGACTGTTTTTTTAGCTTAGAAGTACTAAGTCTTTCTAGTATCAGCCTGAATTTCCACAGCCTGAAGTTGTGATACCAAATATGTATCCCATGTTTCCTCAGTAGTCCCAAACAGCACGAAGCGGGTGGACGAAGAGAAGAAGTTTCGGGACTGTGCCGATCTGTACCAAGCTGGTTTCTACAAGAATGGGGTCTACACCATACATATTAATGTCCAGGAGACCAAAAAGGTGGGCAGCCAGTCAGAGCTTTATATAGGGATTGCCATGTGAAAATATCTACCATTTCATCACTTTAGGCAGCTCTTTGATGGGTGTTTAATGGAGTTTAGTGTCTTTCTGTTACTAGAGTCAGCTTCAACTCTGTCCAAGAAAGCCAAAGACATTGACCCACTGGAGAGCAGCCAGTGAAATGGGACTATGATAGTTATTGGCTGCTTCAGTGCTTCATGAATAATCGAAGGCTCAAAATATACACTTGGCAGCCTGATGAGGACAAGGGTTTACAAGAGGGTGGCAGGGGAGGGGGAAGGGGTTAAACATGTCTTCACCACCTCAACAGGGTGCTGCCAGACCTCAGACGGATGGCAGGGAGGTACGAGGGGGAAGGTTGGCGGAGGAGTGAGGGATGAGGGGGAGAGAAAGGAGAAAGCCTCGTGTCTGGTTTCTGAGAATAATTCTGTCAGGGGGTATACCTCCTTAATTATACCCAGACTGGGCACTGTGTGTTCAGCTGGGGTCTTGGCCGAGGTGAGAGACCTCCTCCAGACCTTCTCCACTCCTCAAACAAAGAGCACCACAGCAGATAGATACCCCTGTTATCAGCTTACACAGGACAGAGGCCAAGGGTTAAGGGTCATGTTCCACCCAGGTGTCCACTGGTATGTGTCCAGCTCCACTCCACTGGCCCCCTCCACTTTTATCTGAACCAGGCCTGGGATTGGGATCACCTCCTGGGAGTTGTTGGAGGATCAGGAGACGTTGATTATGTTTGAGGAGGACTCACAATACTTCAAATTTGCCCTGATGATTCATGAGAAGGACTGTGTCCTGGAACCGATGATTAATAGAAAGGAATCACTAGTTAGGCCCGCAGTATTTTAGAATGATGGTTCACAACAGCAAGTTTAACCTATCATGTCTATATTTGTGCTCTAAAATGTAAGATAAGAGCATGTAGATTGTGTTTGTAGGCAGTCTAAGAACTTAATGATTGTCCATTTATGTGTGTTTACAGGTATATTGTAACATGGAGACCGCTGGCGGTGGATGGACGATCATCCAGCAAAGAGAGGATGGCAGCGTGGACTTCCAGAAAACATGGAAGGAGTACAAGATGGTAAGACAAGAATAATAACAAACAACCCAACTCTACAGCACCATACGCACAAGATAAAGCCATGCATGGATGAGGAGTCTGTTTCCAACACACATCCTCTGTTACAGTAAATGATGACAAATGGGTGTACTCTTGCCTCTCTCTCTCTCTTTGATTTAACATGTTGAAAAGCGTGAGGTAGGATTCTCTTGTATTCTCAAGAGTGGACAGGCCCATGTGTAACACTCCTACAAAATGTTGTCCTACCCGGCAACACCAGCTGTATCTCTGGAACATCTGTACACTGGGAGGGATTCCCCAGCCCTCAGACTAGAGACGCTAGCTTGGGTGTTCTTCATTTCAAACAGGACAGCATTAGTCCGAAAACGATACATTTGTTTAGTCTTACATAACTGTGGCAGGTGTTGTGATCATCATCGTCTGTTGGATACGGGAATATTGTAGATATCGACTGGTGTACTAAAAGAGGCTAAGCTCTGTTTGCTTTTAGGTGCGATGAGCTACCCCATTGCCGTTCCAATTAGCTGTAGCGTATACTAACATAACGTAGTTAGCATAGCAGCCGGAGACCAGATTCAAAATGGAGGGTATTTTAATTACCAATCTGAGCAGATGGGAATAGATGATTTGCAGAGGGTAAATATAGATTTGACAAGGGTGAAGAGGGTTGGGCTCATTTGGAGGGTAAAGAGGTACGGACAGAGATTCCAGCTGATTAGAAGCAGTGAGGGAGCCATGGCACCCCTCGAGCCAAGCATGGAGAGCATGGGATACATGTGGCAATGGAATCAAGACGGACCCTGGCACCGCCACCGAATACTGGCACAACATCGGTGTGGTCTTTTGCCTCCCTCAGAGTCCCTCCCTTGAAGAGCCTGAAGGTGATTGATATTGTTTTATTGTGTGATTCAATTCACTGCTGTTGGTCTCTGTGGGCTTGTGCACGTAAATTCAATACACTTGAAGGATTCATAAACCTTTCAGGCAAACTTCAATGGGCTATTCCCATTTTGTGGGAGGATGGAGAGCACTCTGGCAGTGACCCCTACTATTAGTCTTCAAGTATGTGAGCTTATGACTGTAATGTTTATAATTACATTAGCAGTACTAGATAGAGTATGTGTAGCAGGATAATAAATGGTGCATGTGTTCTTTAACCGGTATGAGACACAAATCAATTTGACAATTTGCAATACCTTATTAAATAAGTATTTGTCTAAAATAATATTTATCAGAATGTATGTAACTTTATGATAGAGCACTTTCTATCAATCTTTATCATTTTAGGAAAATATTTACATCTCTACCCAACAATACTTCAAACCTCCTCTCTGAAATTCCCAGTAGATGCATTCAGCCAGGTTTGCGTGTGAATGAACACTCTGGTGTGGAACAATAGGGGGGAAGCACTAGTGTTTGAGTCCAACTATCCCAACCTTCAGCCAGGTTTCCAGAGGTGAAACGGAATCACAGCGCTAAAAGGCAGATCGGTTGGAAGTCAGATTGAGTTAGGGCCGTGGCCCAGCCACTTTCTCCTTCCACCCACACAGCAGGACGTGTCTCAGGCTGGAGGAATGCCCCATATTTACTTTCCCCCTTCCATTATCCTAATCATCACACGCTCTCGGCACATCTCCCCCTTCAACCCACCCTCAACCCTTCCCGACAATCATTAATGGAACAGTCCAGAGCTCCAGACCAGTCTCTTTGAGCCATCATGTCATCCTAGTTTCTAATGCTCCCCATTGCAAGTTAGTTACTGCTGCTGCTGTCAAAAGCACTTTGTCTACAATGGGAGTCATTGTGATCACATATAAACATTGTAATTGTTGAGAAGGCACGCATGGCGTTGTGTGCGTCTGTTGTCATTCTTATGGACTGTGTAATAAAGTGGGTTTATTACGCGTTTGGTTTGGGTGGGGAGAGGAAGGGTGGAAATGGTGCTTTGTGTGCCTTTTTCAGCTGGTCCCAATTTTACGCTATCATAAACAGGTAGGGCTATTCATGTGCGGTTTCATGCTTTGTGTTGCATTTGCTTAGGCGTCAATCCTGAATTTACGCCTAAGTTATCAATAAATTCCATGGTGGAGAGATTGCATATTTTCCAGGAAGACCTCGGAAGGGATCGGGAATGACTTATATTACAGTAAGATTCCCTATGGGCCTCAGTCAAGACTCTGGCCTCCTCTTCCTCTTCTTTCTCTGTTGCAGGGCTTTGGGATGGTTTCTGCAGAGCACTGGCTGGGGAATGAGTTTGTATACCTGCTGACCAGCCAGAGGCAGTACGCCCTCCGTGTGGAGCTCACTGACTGGGACGGACACCAGGCCTTCTCCCTGTATGACCGCTTTCACATCGACAGTGAGAAACGCAACTACAGGTACTATTAAAGAGCTGTATCTATGTATTTTGATAAGCCTTGAATTCATGTTGCCACTACTGACTGATATCTGAAATGGAGACATTGCTGACATTCTCCAGTCCAAATTCCTTCCCATTTAATGGTATCATGCCATAACAGATATTTACATAAAGCAACTGATACTTAGTCCTTGAATAAGGGGTTAAACTTTTTGCTTCTTCAAGAGCGTTAAATATGCTTCAAACTGTGGCAGATGCTTGGATTCATTAGATGTGGAAAACTACTGGAACACTACCGAGCAATCAAAGGTCTCTGAGAGGAGATGGTCTGACAATTCCAATTGAGGTGATTGGTTGGATTTGTAGTCCCTTCTGATAAGAAGCTACTTCAGTTTCTAAATGTCCTCTTTTCAACTTTAGATGGATTTCTGTTTGTTTTCCGAAGACATTACAGCCATTTATGTTGCCGGGAAGGGAGACACTTCAATGGTGTTTCGCAACGTTCAGATTTTTGGAGAAAGTGGTGGTGTCGGGTTGAGAGTGAGGCGATTGTCATATCTAATTTGTGGAAATGTATTGGATTATGTGACGACAGGATTTTCTTTAAGAAGTCTTCCTCTTAAAGTGTTAGGACCTGGTGCACACACTCTCCGGGTTTTCTCTGTGGGCTACTGAAATTGATTTTACGGTAACGCTATAGGGAGATGTCAACCGATTTGTTTTGTTATGCGCTGAGACTAAATTCGGGTTTATATGTCCCATTGTGAGGATTGGATAACTGCATCCCTTTTTACCTCTCAGAGTTTAATACTGACCGCACAGGCACTGACTTCTTTCTCCCTATGGCACGGTCAGTATTTGTCAAGGGGAGATTTGTTAAGTGCAGAGAAGGACCGTCTAGGATACGGTTCAAGGGGTGATAATTCAGGTATGTTTATCTACACTATATGTAAAAGGACACTTGAACAGGGATAGTGATTTATTTGTACTCAAAGTAGATTATTTTTGACATAACGATGTGGTCTCCCTCCCTCCCTCTCTCTCTCTCTGTTTTTCTCTCTCCCTCTCTCTCTCTCTCCCTCACACACACAAATAAGCAAAGTGCCGCACACATACTGTAACCTCTTGCTATTTTGATGGGGGAAACTGTGGTTGTTTGTTTCTTCAGGTCAGGGCAGAAAGAGGCATCTTTGGGCCTACAGTGGGCTTTAGTTTAGGGAAGGAAGGTTCGACGGCGCTCGAACTGCTAGATTTCTGAGTGGAGAAATCTAATCGGCCTGCTGTTCACTATAAATCAATTTGTTCTCACAAATAATTGTGGTATGATTGCTTCTCCAGGCCACAAACAAACTGGTTGGAGAGGGCTGCCGTCTATGTTCTGTTCTCCTCTGCTCTGGTTCTTCCACTTCGGAATCCCAAACAATCTGGGACAAGTTCTTCAATTTGCATTTATTGTACTAAGAAGCACGAGATTGTAGCGAAAGATAGCATGACATTTTGTTTTGTTTTTGGATTATTTTGGGCATCGGTGGTGGGGTCTTTACTGGAATAGTATAATCTACACTGATGCAGACAGACACATTTGTTAAGACATGTAAACGAAAATAGCACGGTCATGCACACACACACACACACACACACACACACAGGCCCACAAACCTACACGCACTCATTGGATATCGCAGATGGTAATTTAAAGCTGTAGTCCACCGATGCACAAGTGTGCGCATTTATCATAAACAATGTGAAGCTTTGCCAGGAAATGTTTGCTTTACTGCCAGCTCCTTGGTTGTGCCAGACGGAAATGACTTGGTTAGAAAGAAGTGCAATTATTGCCCAGAGAAATATAGGATTCTAATCCTTAATCTAAATCATATACAGCATGGACTAACTGTCACATTTATTACTGTTCTCCCTATTTAAATGATTTCCAAAGTACAGAGGCTGAGTAAGACTCCCCAACGCTGTTTGATTTAGTATCCAGCCAGCATAATAAATACAATATAATAAAGCTATTCAATCAATACATCGTAATGTAGATCTTGGTTATTCAAAACATATTTGTGAGTAAGTAGTTGGATAAGTAAGTAAGTTGGCCTGGTTCTCTTCTCATGGTGTAACTAATGCCACGTTCAAGTGCTAGTTAGAACTAGGAAACTCTGAAATTTCCCGACCTGTTAACTGGTTGTAGTTATACACGTGACACTTTCAACGAATCAGCAAGTTGGATATTTCAGAGTTTCCTAGTTCCGACTAGCATCTGAATGTGGCAATAGTCATTTCCAGATGACACAGTATTATGGGATTGATGCAGAAGTCTTGGAGAGTCTGTGCTACACTTCCCTTTTTATTGTGTTGAAGCCTTGCTTAATGATGTTTGTACTGGCAATAGCTTGCATCCTTATAAACATGAAACAGCATCTTAGTGTCAATATTACAGCAAGGGAATACAGTGTTTGTGAAAATATTATCACTTGTTCTGTCTTTTAAATATGAGTCAGTGTGTGCAGCTAACTTTCTTCTTCCCTATTGCTTTTCTCCCCCGTATTTTCCATTTATGTAATGTCTAATTTTACCCCAAAAGGACAATGCCTACCATGCCCATATATTACAATATACTGTAAGCTGGAGTCAACAATGCTGCTTAACCTATACTGTACAAATACTGTTGACATTGCTGAAAGAGTATTTACAGGCTGACCTTGTAGCTCATAACTACACAGCTCCCACTGAACCATGACCACACAGGCTTGTGAAATTAGCTTTTTGGTTTTCGCTCCATTGTGAATCAAGTTACCATAATTGCTATAACCTATGTTTCTCTGTAAACAATACAAAGGATCAGTCTTTATAATGGACTGAAATTGTTAGCTTGGCGAAATAGTGGGTTGCAACTGAAATAGTGGGTTGTACAGTAATTTAGTCATGACCTGCAAATAGCGTTGTAATGATCTCCATCGTATCAACACATTCGTTTGATAACACTAATTTATCAACATTTACAGTATGGGCCTCAAAATGAGGCCTTAGAACCTGTTAGGTGTCTTATTAGAGAAAGATGGAGGGAGGAAAGAGCAGGAAAGGAAATACAGACTGATAGAAAGAAAGAGGAAAAGAGAGAGAGAGAGAGAGAGAGAGAGAGAGAGAGAGAGAGAGAGAACAGAAAGATGGGAATAAATACATTCTTACTGCAGAGGGGCAGGGAGGGGAAGTATAGATGTCCATAACACAGCCGGAAATTGTGGAACGACCATTCAAATTACATAATAAGTGAATTTAGTCTATAATTCCTAGGAATGTAACAATCAGCTCAATGGATTTGGGTTCAAATTGTAATTTAGCTAAGAGGATCAATACTGTCGTATTGTCAGGTTGGCAGCCCTCTTGCAACATGACTTACTGTTGTTGGATTGAACAACCATTCACACTGCCAATCTGTGGACAGATCTTATTCATAATAGATTTGTGTCTAATCTTGTTTAATAAGATAGTTTTGAAGGATCGAAGAGGGCGAGGGAAACGATAGTTGTGTATAATCACTTTCTAAGAAAATGATGGTTGTAAGTTGTTTAGAAGGTTTGCTGTGAACCGAAATATTAGTGTTGTTGCAAAGTTTGACTAACAACTGGATAGGACCTCACATGAAGGTTTTTCGTTTCCAGGACTGGTGTGTGCATGTGTGTGTGTGTGTGTGTGTGTGTGTGTGTGTGTGTGTGTGTGTGTGTGTGTGTGTGTGTGTGTGTGTGTGTGTGTGTGTGTGTGTGTGTGTGTGTGGTGGACTGGGTGGTCAGGGAGAGTATTTCCGGGGGTCGGCCGGGCATGAGATAGCGCCAGATACATGTTATTTCTCATGGGACGGGTCAGGGGTCAGAGCAATCAGTCAGGGGTCAGAGTTGATAACATGACACAGGCTACAGAAGGGCTCTGACCAATGGCTTACATCCTTTTCAACATGGGTCTGAGTAGTGGCGCTGCACCACAGTGGTCCAGGGGGAACATTTTACATATTAACAATGCATATTGAAGTATTGAATTATGTAACTGTTTAGGCTACTTGTTAATCCTTTATAAGCTATTTAGAGTTTCCTTGAAAGTTAAATGCCCTTAGGTATACTAACTACAGTATGAGTTATGATTATTATTTTTTCTACATTATAAATAGAATCTTTGCAAGGATTCAAATGTCATGTTAGTTTCTGCTTGCATGCATGTACCATACTGTATTTGGGTCAGTAAATGTGTCTGAGTATATTTCATTGCAGTTGTGCTTTAATGTTGTATGTGAGGATTTAAGACAGCACCCTAGGCATTGAATAAAACCATCATCTCCGGAACATTTTGAAATAGAACTATGTTAAAAAGCTGTGTAGGAGTTGCTGAACATATGCACGGACACAAGTGAGGTTTACAGCTAAACGCTCTCCTTCTCTGCATGTATGCCAAAATTCTCTCCCTATTATGTTTACTCTTCAACTGACTGTTACATCTTTATTCAATATCCTTCCTCTTCAACCAGCCAAGTTCCCTAAATCCTGGGATTTCTCCATATGGTAATGGTAAGATCCCGGGTGGAATCAGACAATCCCCTCAGATGTATTTGATGTGGGGATTTGGAGGAGGACTTGGCAAAGGAGGGATTGTCTAGCTCGACTGTGACCCCTCTGTCCTAGCCTCACACTGAGATGGGATCCCTGATACCCCTAACTCCTAGAGCTCAGTTTACTCATCCAACACTCATTCGGACTGCATTCTGACTGATAACCACAGTACAATGGGGAGGCAGCAACACTGAATACTGTCTGTATGTAAATCAAATGCTAAGGTAGCTGTGTGAATCTAAAATCTAAAGATGAATTAGGTGAGAGGCGGTAGTATTATTCTGATATTTTATGAACCTTTTGTTGGGTTGCAGTTTAAGGTTTTAGTTTAAAGAAATTAACAGGGATGCATACAGTATGATCTACCTCAGTGATTGTAGTCAGTGACAACTTGGAAAGTAAAAAATGGTGAGTGTGTGTGCACATACGTGTGTGTGTCCATATATTCGTCTGTCTCCATGGTGTTAAATGACAGCCAGCGGCAGGCGAGCGAATGGGCTACAGCCAGACACCTCTGGGTAGGAAGTGATCCATTGGGCATGGTGATTAACCTCTGCTATGAGCCAATCAGGCTGCGGTTCAGCAGGCTAATGACTGCCAGGTGTGCGACAGCATGCACTGCCTGGACCTCAGAAGGTTTGGTCGTCTCCAACCTCCTTCTCAGACTGAGATAAAAGGAAGGAAGCCAGCATGCTAGGTTGAACTGTGTCAGTCAAGAGATGAAAGACGTCAATTTGAAAGACTGCCACAATTAGTGCTATGTTACACACATACAAAATGTTGTACAGGCAGACATACTGTATATAATAAAAGTACACCTGTAGGTTACATGTTACGATGTGCTTCAAACATCTCTGGGGGAATCCCTTCAGAATGTCAGTACATACAATCAAGTACAACAGCATACCCCTTTTGGGATAACATGGGGCCTTTCGAAATGGGACATGGCAAGCAGATAATAGACGGGCTGTGGAAGTGTCAGTGGGTCCCTTGCCTATCCACAGTGTGTTTAGCCGCAGTCTGACACGTCTCACTGGTGCGGAGGAGAAAGACATATTTATGATTTTCTTTATTTTGCAGTGTTTGGGGAGGAATGCCGCCTTCACTGAGAGCCCCTGATGTATGGACCCCTATGGCACGCATGACTTATAGTACTTTGGGGAGTGGAAGTCTCTGTTAACTTTAACTGTCGCTGGCTGAGCCTGGGTGGTTTGATGCAGCCTTACAGATACAGGAACTCAATTACTGCTGGCTTCATTGCAGGCAGAAGGCTGAATTAAATCTAAACTGTACTGCGAAATAAACAGCAATGTTCTTATGCTGCATAAATGCAGGTTTCAGGTAGGCCTAATGCAAGTGGTTGAAACAAAAGAGAAGTGAGATTGATTGCAACAATTCTATGTTGATGCATCATGATGTAATTCAGCCTAGAATGAGCAAACTCTACATACTTTGTATGCCCAATATAGCCTAGTAGCCTAGCCGTAAAGTGTTATTGTCAGTGGAGGTTCCTCAGAGGAGGAAGGGGTTATCCTTTTTAGATAAAACTATACTAAAAATATTCACGTCACCATATAGCTGATTAAAACACACTGTTTTGCAATGAAGGTCGACGTTTTCCGTCCTCCTCTGGGTACATTGACTTCAATACAAAACCTAAGAGGCTCATGATTCTCACCCCCTTCCATACTTACACTGTAATTATTATGACTTCCGGAGGACGTCCTCCAACCTATCAGAGCTCTTGCAGCATGAACTGACATGTTGTCCACCCAATCAAAGGATCAGAGAATTACTCTAGTACTGAAAGCATAAGCTACAGCTAGCTAACACTGCAGTGCATAAAATGTGGTGAATAGTTGACTCAAAGAGAGAAAAAGACAATAGTTGAACAGTTTTGAACAAATTAATGTATTCAAAAATTAAGGACAAGCTGCAGAAAGAGAGAGAAAGAGCTAGTTATATTTCGTTGTATTTTTTTTTCACTTTTACTTTTACTTACTTAGCTAGCTAATGCAGCTAGCTAATTTAGCCTACTCAAACACCCAGCTAAAACAGAGAGGAATGCTATTTATGTTAGCTAGCTGGCTAAAGCTATCCAACACTGGCACTCTTCCAAGTCAAGGTAAGCTTTCGGTTTTATTAATTTATTGCCACCGGGGCCCGCCGGTGTATCTGCTAAACTGCTTACTGTACACTGTACTATGTGATTGTAGCGGGTTTACTAACGTGTTACTTCTAGTAGCTATGTTGACTATGACGTTAGCTAATTGGTGACAACGATGTAGGCTGTGTGTCTCGACCTCTGAATGCTCGGCTATGAAAAGCCAACTGACATTTTCTCCTGAGGTACTGACCTGTTGCACCCTCTACAACCACTGTGATTATTATTTGAGCCTGCTGGTCATCTATGAACGTTTGAACATCTTGAGGAACAATCTGGCCTTAATGGCCATGTACTTTTATAATCGCCACCCAGCACAGCCAGAAGAGGACTGGCCACCCCTCAGAGCCTGGTTCCTCTCTAGGTTTCTTCCTGGGTTCCTGCCTTTCTAGGGAGTATTTCCTAGCCACCGTGCTTCTACATCTGCATTGCTTGCTGTTTGGGGTTTTAGGCTGGGTTTCTGTATAAGCACTTTGTGACATCTGCTGATGTAAAAAGGGCTTTATAAATAAAGTTGATTGATTGATTGATTGATTAATAGAAATAAGGCCATGCTAAAAGAAATCATACAAAAATTCCTCCCTAATCTTAAACAGCACCGACCGGCACTTTGTCTCTCATCATGGTGTTGTAGGTTTGCAGACTTTGCACTAATGATAGTGATGCCCTCGTGCATTCCCTCATGCATGTTGGAGTGGGCTTTAAAAACATTGTTAAAGACTGCAGTGGAGTAGTCGATGCATACCGTGTAATTTAGCAAAATAGAATCCTCTATTTGAAAATACATGTAATGTAATTGGTTCGCCAAGGATATATTTTGGGAAAGCTTGGTTATTGTTGTCCCTTCAAGTTTCCAATGATCTTGTATTATCATAAAACAATGATCCTCAACTGAGTCCATTCCTTATTGCGATTAAAATCAAATCTGCAACAAAGCGGTAATAATGATGTGTAGTATTAATACTATTACCATTTGTATAACATTTTTATATATCTTAATATCCAACATCCGGCGAAGAAAGAACACTAACAAACCAGCATCCCCTTTGGATATTAGCTGAATTAAATGGCAGGATACCAACACTTCTTCCCTCGGGGTGTCAATGAGAAAGCTCAAATCAATCCCCCACAATCCAACATTGTGTTTATTAATGAGCCTTGGCCAATCTAATTTGCTCGTTATTCCAACAAAAGCCAATCAGAACGGCACAGTTGGCCTTCAAAGGCTGTAAGGGCCCGCATCGGTTGCGCAGATGTTTGACCCTGGAGATGAAATACAGCCTGTGACATGACACGCTAAACGTTTCTGCCGAGAAATAGACACGGCAGAACAACTGTACTCACACAGGAAAACCGTCTCTTCCTCTTGAGTGACTGTTACTGCTGCCTCAGATCGCCCTACTTATCACTTGAGTACTTAATTTTTTATTTAATTTTATTTCACCTTTATTTAACCAGGTAAGCCAGTTGAGAACAAGTTCTCATTTACAACTGCGACCTTGGCCAAGATAAAGCAAAGCAGTGCGGAAAAAACAACAACAACACAGAGTTACATATGGAATAAACAAAACGTACAGTCAATAACACAATAGAAAATCTATATACAGTGTGTGCAAATGTAGTAAGTTATGGAGGTAAGGCAATAAATAGGCGATAGTGCAAAATAATTACAATTATAATTTAGTATTAACACTGGAGGGATAGATGTGCAGAAGATGATGTGCAAATAGAGATACTGGGGTGCAAATGAGCAAAATAAATAACAATGCAAATAACAATATGGGGATGAGGTAGTTGGGTGGGCTAATTACATATGGGCTGTGTACAGGTGCAGTGATCAGTAAGCTGCTCTGACAACTGATGCTTAAAGATAGTGAGGGAGATAAGTGTCTCCAGCTTCAGAGATTTTTGCAGTTCGTTCCAGTCATTTGCAGCAGAGAACTGGAAGGAATGGCGACCCAAGGAGGTGTTGGCTTTGGGGATGACCAGTGAGATATACCTGCTGGAACGCATACTACGGGTGGGGGTTGCTATGGTGACCAATGAGCTAAGATAAGGCGGGGATTTGCCTAGAAGGGATTTATAGATGACCTGGAGCTATTGGGTTTGGCGACGAATATGTAGTGAGGGCCAGCCAACGAGAGCATACAGGTCACAATGGTGGGTAGTATATGGGGCTTTGGTGACAAAACGGATGGCACTTGAGTACTTAATGGACTCGACATGACAGGATGCAGATGTCAATTGAGGTGGATTATCCGGTAAATTGTCTGGTAAATACACAACAAACCCAGTAAATACAGACAAAAACTATTTGACATGTCTTGGCAATGTTTCTGTGTGCGGTCAAAAGGCTGTGTAAATGTCTTCTAAATACACAGCCTGTGTCTGTTCTTTATCAGAGCAATAGCAGGCTACATCCTGGATTGTGTGGGTCAGGAATTAACAGAAGTTAAACTGCCAGGAACTCTAGCTGTGTTTTGTGATATGAGTGGTATAGGCCTACAGTAGACTATCTGCGAGGACTTCTGTAGTCTTAAAGGGTCAGAGTTGTGCTTCAGCACATGTCACAGATGAAGACTCACTACCCCCACCCCTCCACTACCCATACCCCTTCACTACCCACACACCCACCCACACACACACAGCTGTGTTTTCGTGAAATTTCAGGTATTTTTGGAGTGTACATTTTTTTCACCATTAAAAGTCCTATTTTTCCTAACCCCTAACCCTAACCCTTAACCTAACCCTAAAAACCCTAACCCTAAACCTAACCCCAAAACCCTAACCCTTAAGTTTAAAATAGCATTTGAACAAATTCAGGACAAAAAAGTTATTGTTTTCCTATCTTTTCAGGACATTACGGTGAAATGTTACAACATTTGGGTCCTGATAATGTAGGAAAACAAGTGCACACACACACACACACACCAACACACACACTCAACACCCTACAGTATTTCATCACCCCACTACCTAGTTTCAACATGTTTTATTCATCCAACCTTTCTTTGATTCAGATAAAACCACTGATTAGAGCTATGACTCTCCACTACATAATACAGTATTGGTTTAGTGGCTAAGTTGAATTCCCAACAGTGACATAGTCACTTCTTTCCTCTCTCGCTCTGTACAAATCATCCATTTACACAGCTGTGTATATACAGGAGTCATGTTCATGTTAAAAGACTTGCTCCAAGAATAAACACCAGTGACCAGTGTCTCCACTTCATGAATCTAACCTGAAACCACACAGCTACAAGCAGATGTGTCAGTCATTGACAGTTCGAGAGGCATCAGAATGTAATATCTTTGCATTAATTAGTTGTACACATATTTTGTAGGCTACATTTCACCCCCCCTCATTTTCATTGGGCATGATGTCTCTGGCTACAAACATTTCTTATCCACACACTGCCACCAGTTGGTGAATATACAGTGGGCTCCAAAATTACTGGCATACCTGTCTGGCAATGCACAAACAATACTTAAAAAAATATAATCAATATAATTATAGAGATAATCTGAAAATACCAACATGTGAGAAATACTGTACTATATTAATGTTCCAATGGAACCCACCAAAATCATTTATTGATTTAATTAAAAATCAATGTCCTCCAAATCAAGGTTTCACAATTAATGGCACCCTTAAAGATTATTTTAAATAACATCTACCAAAGTTAAACCAGGAATTAAATTCCACTTATTTCAGTTTATCTAAGTCTTAAGGAACTATATTGTGCCATTACATCACTTCCTGTTTCACTAGGGTATAAAAATGAGGTAACACGCATACAATATCCCTTTGTCATCCAACACCATGAAGAAAACAAAAGAACTGGCAGTTGAAAAGAGACAGATGGTCGTAGACCTTTATAAATCTGGTAATGGCTACACGAAGATCCACAAACGATTGAATATACCACTGAGCACTGTCAGGGCAATTATTAAAAAATATTTAAAAAAAAGATATGGAACAGTTGAAAACCTCACAGGTAGAGGACGCAAATGCATTTTGCCTCCCAGGATAGGGAGGAGGATGGTGAGAGAAGCAACAAAATCCCCAAGAATCACTGTGAAAGAATTGCAGGCCTTGGTGGCGTCTTGGGGTCACCAGGTTTAAAAAAGCACCATCAGATGCCACCTCCACAACCACAGGCACTTTGGATGGGTTGCCAGAAGAAAGCCCTTTCTGACCCCAAGACACAGACGCAAGCGCTTAGAGTTTGCCAAACGTAATTTAAATTATGACTGGAAGAAGGTGCTCTGGTCAGATGAGACCAAAATTGAACATTTTGGTCAGATACAGCATCGGCATGTTTGGCGTCGAAACAGAGATGCATATAAGGAGAGGCACCTCATGCCCACGGTGAAATATGGTGGTGGGTCAGTGATGATTTGGGGCTGTTTTAATTCCAGAGGTCCAGGGGCACTGGTTAAGATTGATGGCATAATGAATTCCACCAAGTATCAGGCAATTTTGGCTGACAATCTGGTTTTCTCTGCCAGAAGGCTGGGACTTCGCCGTAGGTGGACTTTCCAACAAGACAATGACCCAAAACATACCTCAAGATCCACACAGAAATGGTTCTGTGACAACAAAATCAATGTTCTGCCATGGCCATCTCAGTCGCAGGACCTCAATCCAATCAAATCTGTGGGCTGAGTTGAAGAGGTCAGTTGATAAGCGCAAACCCAAGAATGTGAAGGATCTTGAAAGGATCTGCATAGAGGAATGGTCCAAAATCCCTCCAAATGTGTTCCTTAACCTTGTCAAACATTACAGGAAAAGACTCCATGCTGTTATCCTTGCCAGAGGTGGTTGCACTAAGTACTAAATGAGGAGTGCCAATAATTATGAAATCTTGATTTTGGTGAAATTTATTTTGTATTAAATAATTGTATGATTTTGGTTGGTTCCATTGAAACATTAATAAAGTACAGTATTTCTCACATGCTGGTATTTTGAGTTTCTCTCTATAATTATATTGTTTATATTTTTTAAAGTATTGTTTGTGCATTGCCAGTCAGAGGTGCCAGTAATTTTGGAGCCCACTGTGTATATATATACAGTTGAAGTCGGAGGTTTACAAACACCTTAGCCAAATACATTTAAACTCAGTTTTTCACAATTCCTGACATTTAATCCTAGTAAAAATTCCCTGTCTTAGGTCAGTTAGGATCACCACTTTATTTTAAGAATGTGAAATGTCAAAATAATTGTAGAGAGAATGATTTATTTCAGCTTTAATTTATTTAATCACATTCCCAGTGGGTCAGAAGTTTACATAGACTCAATTAGTATTTGGTAGCATTGCCTTTAAATTGTTTAACTTGGGTCAAACGTTTCAGGTAGCCTTCCACAAGCTTCCCACAATAAGTTGGGTGAATTTTGGCCCATTCCTCCTGACAGAGCTGGTGTAACTGAGTCAGGTTTGTAGGCCTCCTTGCTCGCACACGCTTTTTCAGTTCTGCCCACAAATTTTCTATAGGATTGAGGTCAGGGCTTTGTGATGGCCACTCCAATACCTTGACTTTGTTGTCCTTACGCCATTTTGCCACAACTTTGGAAGTATGCTTGGTGTCATTGTTCATTTGGAAGACCCATTTGCGACCAAGCTTTAACTTCCTGACTGATGTCTTGAGATGTTGCTTCAATATATCCACATAATTGTCCTTCCTCATGATGCCATCTATTTTGTGAAGTGCACCAGTCCCTCCTGCAGCAAAGCACCCCCACAGCATGATGCTGCCACCCCCGTGCTTCACGGTTGGGATGGTGTCCTTTGGCTTGCAAGACCCCCCTTTTTCCTCCAAACATAAAGATGGTCATTATGGCCAAACAGTTCTATTTTTGTTTCATCAGACCAGAAGACATTTCTCCAAAAAGTATGATCTTTGTCCCCATGTGCAGTTGCAAACCGTAGTCTGACTTTTCTATGGCGGTTTTGGAGCAGTAGCTTCTTCCTTGCTGAGCGGCCTTTCAGGTTATGTCGATATAGGACTCGTTTTACTGTGGATATAGATACTTTTGTACCCGTTTCCTCCAGCATCTTCACAAGGTCCTTTGCTGTTGTTCTGGGATTGATTTGCACTTTTCGCACCAAAGTACGTTCATCTGTAGGAGACAGAACGCATCTCCTTCCTGAGCGGTATGACGGCTGTGTCACGGATACAGCCGAGGCTGCCCCTCCTCCTTGCTCGGGCAGGCTTCGGCGTTCGTCGTCACCGGAGTACTAGCTGCCACTGATCGATGTTTCTGTGTCACACTAGTCCTGTCTTTATTATTCACACATGTTACTCATTAGGTTTATTGGTTTCCCTATATTACCTCTGTTTTCCCTCCTGGGTTTGTGCGTGATTGTTCTTTGTTACGTCGTCTGTTGAGCTGTTGTTTTGCTCTTCCCTGCATGGAGGGTTTGTTATGGTTTACTTTGTGTTTAGTAAAGCCATACTTTTCTCAGTTCTGTGTCCTGCGCCTGATTCCGTTTCACCGCTTCACCCAGACGCTGACAGAATCACGCACCATTATGGAGTCAGCAGGCACGTCCGGTCCCAGCGACTCGGTGGAGGAACACATCCAACAGCACTCGACCATGCTGCAGAGACTAGGTTCGGCTATGGATCGAGTAATCAACACCATGGATCGATGGGAGAGAGTTGGGTTTTCTACACCTCCTCCTCCTCCGAGTTCTCCTCCATCAAGACCATCAAACCCTGGGTCCAGTGGTATTCGGCTCTCGCTCCCAAGGGAATATGATGGGTCAGCTGCCGGGTGTAAGGGTTTCCTGCTCCAGGTGGAGCTCTATCTGGCAACCATCCACCCGGCTCCCTCAGGATACGAGAGCGTGTCCGCCCTCATCTCCTGTCTGTCGGGCAGAGCGCTGGAATGGGCCAACGCAGAGTGGGGTGGAATAGACGCTGAGTCCGTTCGTTATGAGGATTTTACCCGCCGTTTCCGGGCAGTATTCGATCATCCGCCAGAGGAGAGAGCGGCTGGGGAGCGTCTGTTTCACCTCTGACAGGGGAGGAGGAGTGCACAGGACTTTGCCCTGGATTTCAGGACACTGGCAGCCAGCGCGGGATGGAATGAGAGGGCCCTGATTGACCACTACCGATGCAGTCTACGGGAGGACATTCGTAGGGAGCTGGCCTGCAGGGACACTAATCTGAACCTGGACCAGTTGGTAGATTTATCGATCCGGCTGGATAACCTGTTGGCCACCCGCGGACGTCCAGATCTGGGTCCGTCCAGTCCATCCCCCAGGCCTTCCGACTCCACACCTATGGAGCTTGGAGGTGCTGATGTGGAGAGAACGAGCAAGGGGGTGGTCCATCATGGAACCGAGGCAGCAGGCAGGGTGCTGATGGACCATCCCAGGTGTGTAGGCACCCAACTCACCCAGATCTCCCTGTTGCTCACATGAAGGTAAATGTTATTTTCCCTGAGTTTTCCCCACATTCCCAGCATAGGGCGCTCGTAGATTCCGTGCAGCTGGGAATTTCATGGATAGGCTGGTTGCGCATAGATTAGGGATTCCTATATTGCCTTTAGATGTGCCCTTCCCCATACGTGCCCTAGATAGTCACCCTTTAGGGTCGGGTATGGTTACGTAGGTCACTGTTCCACTCCGGATGGAGACGCAGGGGGGTCATGAGGAGAGAATTAGTCTCTTCCTTATTGATTCTCCTGCGTTTCCCGTGGTGCTGGGGCTTCCCTGGGGGGGGGTACTGTCACGGATACAACCGAGGCTGCCCCTACTCCTTGCTCGGGCAGGCTTCGGCGTTCGTCGTGACCGGAGTACTAGCTGCCGCCGATCGATGTTTCTGTGTCACACTAGTCCTGTCTTTATTATTCACACCTGTTACTCATTAGGCTTATAGGTTTCCCTATATTACCTCTGTTTTCCCTCCTGGGTTTGTGCGTGATTGTTCGTTGTTACGTAGTCTGTTGAGCTGTTGTTTTGCTCTTCCCTGCGTGGAGGGTTTGTTATGGTTTACTTTGTGTTTAGTGAAGCCATAATTTTCTCCGTTCTGTGTCCTGCGCCTGATTCCGTTTTACCACCACCCAGACGCTGACAGGCTGCGTGGTCCCATGGTGTTTATACTTGCGTACTATTGTTTGTACAGATGAACGTGGTACCTTCAGGCGTTTGGAATTTGCTCCCAAGGATGAACCAGACTTGTGGAGGTCTAAAAATCAATTTCTGAGGTCTTGGCTGATTTCCTTAGATTTTCCCATGATGTCAAGCAAAGAGTCACTGAGTTTGAAGGTAGGCCTTGAAATACATCCACAGGTACACCTCTAATTGACTCAAATGATGTAAATTATTCTATCAGAAGCTTCTAAAGCCATGAAATCATTTTCTGAAATGTTCCAAGCTGTTTAAAGGCACAGTCAACTTAGTGTATGTAAACTTCTGACCCACTGGAATTGTGATACAGTGAATTATAAGTGAAATAATCTGTCTGTAAACAATTGTTGGAAAAATGACTTGTGTCATGCACAAAGTAGATGTTCAAACCGACTTGCCAAAACGATAGTTTGTTAACAAGAAATGTGTGGAGTGGTTGAAATACGAGTTTTAATGACTCCAACCTAAGTGTATGTAACCTTCCGACTTCAACTGTATATATATATATACATTGACTCTATTTGATCATTGAATAAATATTCAACAAGCTTCCAACATTAGTTGATGTCAAGTATCCTAATGACATCATAGCACAAATCTCAATTTGAGATTTGAATTGTAAGATTGCGCATGTCAATCACCTCATCAATAGACAATGTCTTGTGGCCTTGCAATGCCAGTCATTCAACTTAAAAATAGAACACCACAAAACACACTATTCTAGCGAGATGGCTGATGTCCATGGATCAGCATGAGACAACATTACGTTACCCCTCCACCCAACCAACCTTCCAGAGACATCCATCTCAACCCACCCCAGCCACGGTGCCCCCAGACAGGGGCTCCATGATGCTGGTCCCCCCTCCCCTTCCTGTATGTGCCCGCTGGTTCACTACATCTTTCACCAGTACAGCTGAGGCCCTGGTTGATTTACAGGTTCCACATGTGCAGGTTAGACTGAGCCGCCCTGCAGGCAGCAGGCCTGCCATACTGTAACATACAATGTATTTGGGTTAATATGCTTTATCTCCACAAAAAGGCCTGCCATAGTAAGCGCAGCAGGCCTATGATCATTCTGACAGAGAAGAATGTATCATACTGTACTGTATGATCACAGGAGGGAAGACAGTGGGCATAGTGCATACACACAAGGAGGGACATTGTGTATCTGAGACATACAGGACTAGGACCAGTGGGAGGGGAGTTATGTAGCCTACTTGATGGTGCCTCGTTGCGCTGTACCTGGGTCAGCCCTTAATGACCTGGTCTTTGGTCTCTCTGCTCCTGTTATACTGTAAATAGCTGCTCTGAGGCTTGCAGGTGAAAAACGTGCTTCCCAGACAACTTTGTCTACACTTCTCTCACTCTTCTCTCTCTTTATTTCATTCATGTTGATCCAGGTGGAGAGACTGTCTGCTGAAAATATAACTTTCTCGGGAGGTCTCTTACAGTGTGTTATGTCTTCTTCTCTCCCTCTAAATCCCCTCTTCAATTCTGGCCTCCTTTTCTTGTCTTCCTCTTCCTCCTCCTTTCAGACTGTTCCTGAAGAGTCACAGTGGGACAGCGGGCAGGCAGAGCAGTCTGGTGATCCACGGAGCAGACTTCAGCACCAAGGACATGGACAACGACAATTGCATGTGCAAGTGTGCCCTCATGCTCACAGGGGGTAAGTACCAGGGTGTCCCCATAATGCACCACACTGCAGTGTTGAAAATATACACTGCTCAAAAAAATTAAGGGAACACTAAAATAACACATCCTAGATCTGAATGAATGAAATAATCTTATTAAATACTTTTTTCTTTACATAGTTGAATGTGCTGACAACAAAATCACACAAAAATGATCAATGGAAATCAAATGTATCAACCCATGGAGGTCTGGATTTGGAGTCACCCTCAAAATTAAAGTGGAAAACCACACTACAGGCTGATCCAACTTTGATGTAATGTCCTTAAAACAAGTCAAAATGAGGCTCAGTAGTGTGTGTGGCCTCCACGTGCCTGTATGACCTCCCTACAACGCCTGGGCATGCTCCTGATGAGGTGGCGGATGGTCTCCTGAGGGATCTCCTCCCAGACCTGGACTAAAGCATCCGCCAACTCCTGGACAGTCTGTGGTGCAACGTGGCGTTGGTGGATGGAGCGAGACATGATGTCCCAGATGTGCTCAATTGGATTCAGGTCCGGGGAACGGGCGGGCCAGTCCATAGCATCAATGCCTTCCTCTTGCAGGAACTGCTGACACACTCCAGCCACATGAGGTCTAGCATTGTCTTGCATTAGGAGGAACCCAGGGCCAACCGCACCAGCATATGGTCTCACAAGGGGTCTGAGGATCTCATCTCGGTACCTAATGGCAGTCAGGCTACCTCTGGCGAGCACATGGAGGGCTGTGCGGTCCCCCAAAGAAATGCCACCCCACACCATGACTGACCCACCGCCAAACTGGTCATGCTGGAGGATGTTGCAGGCAGCAGAACGTTCTCCACTGCGTCTCCAGACTCTGTCACGTCTGTCACATGTGCTCAGTGTGAACCTGCTTTCATCTATGAAGAGCACAGGGCGCCAGTGGCGAATTTGCCAATCTTGGTGTTCTCTGGCAAATGCCAAACGTCCTGCACGGTGTTGGGCTGTAAGCACAACCCCCACCTGTGGACGTCGGGCCCTCATACCACCCTCATGGAGTCTGTTTCTGACCGTTTGAGCAGACACATGCACATTTGTGGCCTGCTGGAGGTCATTTTGCAGGGCTCTGGCAGTGCTCCTCCTGCACAAAGGCGGAGGTAACAGTCCTGCTGCTGGGTTGTTGCCCTCCTACGGCCTCCTCCACGTCTCCTGATGTACTGGCCTGTCTCCTGGTAGCGCCTCCATGCTCTGGACACTACGCTGACAGACACAGCAAACCTTTTTGCCACAGCTCGCATTGATGTGCCATCCTGGATGAGCTGCACTACCTGAGCCACTTGTGTGGGTTGTAGACTCCGTCTCATGCTACCACTAGAGTGAAAGCACCGCCAGCATTCAAAAGTGACCAAAACATCAGCCAGGAAGCATAGGAACGGAGAAGTGGTCTGTGGTCACCACCTGCAAAACCAGTCCTTTATTGGGGGTGTCTTGCTAATTGCCTATAATTTCCACCTGTTGTCTATTCCATTTGCACAACAGCATGTGAAATTTATTGTCAATCAGTGTTGCTTCCTAAGTGGACAGTTTGATTTCACAGAAGTGTGATTGACTTGGGGTTACATTGTGTTGTTTAAGTGTTCCCTTTATTTTTTTGAGCAGTGTAGTTTACCTAGCTACCAATTACTTCACAATGGAAGAAGTTAAGCTACACTGAAGCTACCCTTAAAGTTACATTGAAAAAGTAGTTCACTACATCCAAAATACTTAGTGATAAATTATCATATCTAAATCTGAATGTCATAGACTACAAATTGCAAGAACATATCACTCTGGGGTCATATCTTAACAGAAAGTGTAATTTAGCCAATTAAACACAAAAACTATGTTTGAAGTGAGAATTAGGCAGGTCTGATGCCGAAAAAGAAAGGACATTCTTGCCTACTTTACCCATATTTTATTTTGGCAAACAAAAAGTGTGTAGTTCCAGTAGTTAGCTATTCCGCTACATGGCAAAAAAAAGTAATTCACTACTGAAAACACTACCTAGATTTAAATTGAGTTCAACTACCATCAAGCTACTGCATGAAGTTAAATGTAGTTAAATTACTAGTTGAACTATACTGAACAAAAATATAAATGCAACATGATACAATTTCCACGATTTTACTGAGTTACGGTTCATATAAGGAAATCAGTCAATTGAAATAAATTCATTAGGGCCTAATCTATGGATTTCAAATGACAGGGCAGGGGTGCAGCCATGGGTGGGCCTGGGAGAGCATAGGCCCACCTACTTGGGAGCCAGGCCCACCCACTAGGGAGCCAGGCCCAGCCAATCAGAATGAGTTTTTCCCCACAAAATACAGACAGAAATACTCCTCAGTTCCATCAGCTGTCCAAGTGGCTTGTCTCAGATGATCCCACAGGTGAAGAAGCCAGATCTGGAGGTCTGGGATGGCGTGGTTACACGTGGTCTGTGGTTGTGAGGCCGGTTGGATGTATGCCAAATTCTCTAAAACGATGTTGGAGGCGGCTTATGGTAGAGAAATTAGCATTCTATTCTCTGGCAACAGCTCTGGTGGACATTCCTGCAGTCAGCATGCCAATTGCACACTCCCTCAAAACTTGAGACATCTGTGGCATTGTGTTGTGTGACAAAACAGTATATTTTAGAGTGACCGTTTATTATCCCCAGCACAAGGTGCACCTGTGTAATGATCATGCTGTTTAATCAGCTTCTTGATATGCCAAACTTGTCAGGTGTTTGGATTATTTTGGCAAAGGAGAATTGCTCACTAAAAGGGATGTAAACAAATTTGTGCACAACACTTGAGATAAATAATTTCTGGGATATTTTATTTCAGCTCATGAAACATGGGACCAACACTTTCCATTTTGCGTTATTATTTTTGTTCAGTATACATTTAGTTCACTCCTCCCCAACACTGCCACACTGTGACATGGTACAAAGAGAACCCCATAATGTACTATTTAGTGATCTGGCAGGTGTCAGGAGCTGATGTGGATGTGGTGTAGGAGTCAGGCGCAGGACACAGAGGCTTAGTCCAACAGACTTTACTTGTCATAAAGTGACAAAATACAAAATACGGGCCTCGAACAAACAGAGGCGAGCGATTACGCAAACTGTGCGTAAAAACACCAAAACAAATAAACAGAGCAGAAACTCGCAGCTCCTACGGACAGGCGGACAATAACACACAACACAAGACTAACCAAACAAGAAACTTATAGGTGACATAATCAACCAAACAGGAAACAGGTGTACACAATCAGACAAAACCAAACAGACATCGAAAACATCAAACGGTGATAGCTAGTACTCCGGGGACGACGACCGCCGAAGCCTGCCCGAACAAAGAGGAGGAGCAGCCTCGGCCGAAACCGTGACAGTACCCCCACCTTGACGCGCGGCTCCAGCCGTGCGCCGACCCCGGCCTCGGGGACGACCAGGAGGACGCGGAGCAGGGCGCGTAGGGTGTCCACGGTGGAACTCCGTCAGGAGAGACGGGTCTAGGATGTCTCTCCTCGGCACCCAGCACCGTTCCTCCGGACCGTACCCCTCCCACTCCACGAGATATTGGAGACCCCCCATCCGACGTCTCGAATCCAAGATGGACCGAACTGTGTACGCCGGAGCCCCCTCGATGTCCAGTGGGGGCGGAGGAGTCTCTCTTATCTCATCGTCCTGGAGTGGACCAGCTACCACCGGCCTGAGAAGAGACACATGGAACGAGGGGTTAATATTCTTATAATCAATAGGCAGTTGTAACCTGTAACACACCTCGTTCAATCTTCTCAGGACTTTAAAAGACCCCACAAACCGCCAACCCAGTTTCCGGCAGGGCAGGCGGAGGGGTAGGTTTCTGGTAGAGAGCCAGACTCGATCACCAGGTGCGTACACCGGCCCCTCACTGCGGTGGAGATCGGCGCTCGCTTTCTGACGACGGATGGCCCGCTGCAAGTGGGACGTGTGCAGCGTTCCACGTCTCCTCCGAGCGCCGCACCCACTCATCCACCGCAGGAGCCTCGATCTGGCTCTGCTGCCACGGTGCCAGAACCGGCTGGTAACCTAACACACATTGGAAAGGGGTTAGATTGGTTGAGGAGTGGCGGAGAGAGTTCTGGGCCATCTCTGCCCAGGGGACATACCTCGCCCACTCCTCCGGCCGGCCCTGGCAATACGATCTAAGAAACCTACCCACATCCTGGTTCACACGTTCCACCTGCCCATTACTCTCCAGGTGGTAACCCGAGGTCAGGCTCACCGAGACCCCCAAATGCTCCATAAACGCCCTCCAGACTCTGGAGGTAAACTGGGGACCTCGATCAGACACTATATCCTCGGGTACCCCGTAGTGCCGGAACACGTGGGTGAATAGTGCTTCGGCGGTCTGTAGGGCAGTAGGAAGACCCGGCATTGGGAGCAGACGACAGGCCTTAGAGAACCGATCCACAACGACCAGTATAGTAGTACTCCCCTGTGAGGGGGGAAGGTCTGTGACGAAATCCACCGAGAGGTGAGACCATGGTCGTTGTGGAACGGGCAGGGGTTGTAACTTTCCCCTGGGCAGGTGTCTAGGCGCCTTACACTGGGCGCACACCGAGCAGGAGGAGACATAAATCCTCACATCCCTGGCTAACGTTGGCCACCAGTACTTAGCGCTAAGGCAGTGCACAGTCCGGCCAATACCAGGATGTCCAGAGGAGGGTGACGTGTGAGCCCAATATATCAGTCGATCCCGAACCTCGAGCGGAACGTACGTCCGACCCACCGGGCACTGTGGAGGACTAGGGTCGGTACGCAACGCCCGCTCGATTTCAGCATCGACCTCCCACACTACCGGTGCCACCAGACAAGACTCCGGCAGTATGGGAGTGGGCTCAACGGACCTCTCCTCCGTGTCATACCGCCGAGACAGTGCGTCTGCCTTACCGTTCTGGGACCCAGGGATGTACGTGATCTTAAATACGAAACCGGGCTAAAAACATGTTCCACCGCGCCTGGCGAGGGTTCAATCTCCTAGCTGCCCGGATGTACTCCAGGTTACGGTGGTCAGTCAAAATGAGAAAAGGGTGTTGAGCCCCCTCAAGCCAATGCCTCCACACCTTTAGGGCCTGTACCACGGCTAACAGCTCCCTGTCCCCTACGTCATAATTTTGCTCCGCCGGGCTGAGCTTTTTGGAGTAAAAAGCACAGGGGCGGAGTTTAGGTGGCGTGCCGGACCGTTGCGAAAGTACGGCCCCAATACCGGCCTCTGACGCGTCAACCTCTACCTGAAATGGTAAAGCGGGATCCGGATGCGCCAGCACCGGAGCCGAAGTAAACAGGTCCTTCAGTCTCCCAAAAGCCCTGTCTGCCTCGGCTGACCACTGCAAACGCACCGGACCCCCCTTCAACAGAGACGTTATGAGAGCTGCCACCTGTCCAAAACCCCGGATAAACCTCCGGTAGTAATTTGCAAACACCAAAAACCGCTGCACCTCTTTAACAGTGGTTGGAGTTTGCAAATTACGCACGGCTGACACTCGGTCAACCTCCATCTTCACCCCTGACGCAGACAACTGATAACCCAAAAAGGAGATCGACTCCTGGAAAAACAGACATTTCTCTGCCTTGACATACAGGTCGTGCTCCAACAGCCTCCTCAACACTCGGCGCACCAGGGCTACATGCTTGGCTTGGGTAGAAGAGTACACAAGAATGTCATCAATGTACACGACCACACCCTGCCCCTGCATGTCCCTGAAGATCTCATCTACGAAGGATTGGAAGACTGAAGGAGCGTTCATCAACCCGTATGGCATGACGAGATACTCGTAATGACCTGAGGTGGTACTAAATGCTGTCTTCCATTCATCGCCCCCTCTAATGCGCACCAAGTTGTATGCGCTCCTGAGATCTAATTTTGTGAAGAAACGCGCCCCGTGCAATGACTCCGTCATAGTCGCAATCAGCGGGAGTGGATAACTGTATTTCACCGTGATCTGATTGAGACTACGGTAAACAATGCACGGGCGCAAACCTCCATCCTTCTTCTTCACAAAAGAGAAGCTCGAGGACGCAGGGGAAGTGGATGGCCGTATGTATCCTTGTCTCAGAGATTCGGCTATGTAAGTCTCCATAGCTCTCTTCTCCTCTTGAGACAGAGGATACACATGGCTCCGTGGAAGGGCTGCTCCTGCCTGGAGGTCTATCGCACAATCTCCCTGCCTATGAGGAGGCAACTGCGTCGCCCTCGATTTACTGAACACGATTGCCAAATCCTCATACTCAGGGGGAATGTGCAGTGCGGGCACCTGGTTTGGACTCTCCACCGAGGTCGCCCCCACGGAAACACCTAGACATCGCCCCACACAATGGGCAGACCACTCCTTAAGAGCCCTCTGTTGCCACGAAATAGAAGGATTATGGGTAATCAACCAGGGAAGCCCCAACACCACCGGATACGCAGGAGAGTCAATCAGATATAGCTGAATAGTTTCCTCATGACCCCCCTGCGTCCTCATCCTAAGTGGCGCTGTGACCTCCCTAATCAACCCCGATCCCAAGGGACGGCTGTCTAAAGCATGGACAGGAAATGGGGCGTCGACTGGAAGAAGGGGAATTCCTAGTTTTAAACAAAAATGTCGATCAACAAAATTCCCAGCTGCGCCTGAATCTACTAGCGCCTTATGCTGGGAATGAGGTGCAACCTGTGGAAAATGTACAGGTAAACAGACGTGCACAACAGAGAGCTCTGGGTAAGTGGGACGCCTACTCACCTGGAATGACTCCCCAGTGCGTGGCCTGTCGTCCTCTCCCCTAGGAGACCCTCCCCAGCACCTGGCCGCAGTGTGCCCTCCACGGCCACAGTTGGTGCAGGGGACAGCCCCCCTCGGGCTCCTCCTCCTCCTCTCTCTAGCGCCAGCACCTCCGAGCTCCATAGGGCTCGGCTCGGAGGTGCTGGAGGGTGGAATGGACGACCCCCACTCGGAACGTCCGCGGGTTGCCAGCAGGGTGTCAAGCCGGATGGACATTTCCACCAGCTGGTCGAAGGTGAGGTGGGCATCCCTGCAGGCCAACTCTCGACGGACGTCCTCCCGTAGACTACATCGGTAGTGGTCGATGAGGGCCCGCTCATTCCACCCTGCATCCGCCGCTAAAGTCCGGAACTCCAGGGCGAACTCCTGTGCACTCCTCCTCCCCTGTCGGAGGTGGAACAGACGCTCCCCCGCCGCCTTCCCCTCAGGTGGATGGTCGAACACTGCCCTGAAGCGGCGGGAAAACTCTGCGTAGGTGATGGTGGCGGCGTCTATTCCCCTCCATTCGGCGTTGGCCCACTCCAACGCCTTGCCGGTGAGACAGGAGATGAGGGCGGAGACGCTCTCGTATCCCGAGGGCGCCGGGTGTATGGTGGCCAGGTAGAGTTCCACCTGCAGGAGGAACCCCTGACACCCGGCTGCGGTACCATCATATGCCCTCGGGAGCGAGAGCCGAATACCACTGGGTTCCGGTGCTGGAAGAGGAGGACTGGACGATGGTGATGGTAAGGTGTGCGGAGGTGTGGGCACCTCTCCGGTGACCAAACGGCGCAGAGTGTTAGACACCTCATTCATGGCGGCCCCAAGTTGCCGGACCATGGTGTCCTGATCGCTGATCCGTTCCTCCAGCGACTTGGGTGCCGCCGCTGCTCCTGCTGACTCCATGGGGGTGTGTTATTCTGTCAGGAGCTGATGTGGATGTGGTGTAGGAGTCAGGCGCAAGACACAGAGGCTTAGTCCAACAGACTTTACTTGTCATAAAGTGACAAAATACAAAATACGGGCCTCGAACAAACAGAGGCGAGTGATTACGCAAACTGTGCGTAAAAACACCAAAACAAATAAACAGAGCAGAAACTCGCAGCTCCTACGGACAGGCGGACAATAACACACAACACAAGACTAACCAAAACGAGAAACTTATAGGAGACATAATCAACCAAACAGGAAACAGGTGTACACAATCAGACAAAACCAAACAGACATCGAAAACATCAAACGGTGATAGCTAGTACTCCGGGGACGACGACCGCCGAAGCCTGCCCGAACAAGGAGGAGGAGCAGCCTCGGCCGAAACCGTGACAGCAGGGGAGACCCCATAATGCACCACACTGAGAGATGGCACAAGAAGAGTCCCCACAAACCACTACATCATGGCAGAAAGGAAGATTCATCTCAGTAATGCATCCTTGTCAATTGTCTAGAGAACTTGGTTCCACTACAAGACTAGCCTGACTCCTCCTAGCTCAAACCCTGAGACTGGGTTGTGTAATTTTAACACGGACCTGTGCAGGTGGCATTGTACCACAGTACAGAGTAATGAGGCGTGTGTGGAGCTTACTCCATCCCCTAACTTCTGCATTCCCACTACAGCACATTTGGGGTTTCAAATGAGCACCATAAATGTCCATTTGCCGAGTACCAAGTGTCAGGGAGATTCAAAATGACTCTAATTCTCTGGCTGTGTAAGTGGAGCGAGGTGGCCCTACTCACTGTATGAAAGTTCCCCAGTGGAGGACTGGGCTTGTAGACAGTCTATGGTCGATGGCAGGAGAAGCAAGACAACATCAGGGATCAGGGAATTCTGTCCACCCCGATCTAAGGACTGCATATTTCCCCTATTCAACAAGCCAGTCTCACAATCCATCAGTGTGGTTAGCAGGGCACTGACTTAGATTTGTTTGACCATATTCACTGAAATAACATTGACATATGATCAGTGCAGTAGACACAGTAAGAAAAACATTAGTAACCAAAGAGGAGAAAAAGATTAGTAACCAAAGAGGAGAAAAACAAACAGTGCCTTCAGAAAGTATTTACACCCCCTGACTTTTTCCACATTTTGTTGTTTTAAATGGATTACATTGGATTAAATTGAGATTTTGTGTCACTGATTTACACACAATACCCCATTATGTCAAAGTGGAATTATTTGCAAATTCATGAAGAATTCAAAGCTGAAATGTCTTGAGTCAATAAGTATTCAACCCTTTTGTTATGGCAAGCCTAAATAAGTTCAGCAGTACAAATGTGCTTAACAAGTCACATAATAAGTGGCATGGACTAACTCTGTGTGCAATAATGGTGTTTAACGTGATTTCTAAATGACTACCCGATTTCTGTACCCCACACACAATTATCTGTAAGGTCCCTCAGTCGAGCAGTGAATTTCAAGCACAGATTAAACCACGAAGACCAGGGAGGTTTTCCAATGGTTCCCAAAGGGCACCTATTGGTAGATAAAAATAAAATACATTGAATATCTCTTTGAGCATGGTGAAGTTATTAATTATGCTTTTGATGGTGTATCAATACACCCAGTCACTACTAAGATACAGGCACCCTTCCTAACTCAGTTGCCGGAGAGGAAGGAAACCACTCAGGGATTTGACCATGAGGCCAGTGATTTTAAAACAGTTACAGAGTTTAATGGCTGTGATAGGAGATAACTGAGAATGGATCAACGACATTGTAGTTACTCCACAATACTAACATAAATGGCAGAGTGAAAAGAAGGAAGCCTGTACAGAATAAAAAATATTCCAAAGCATGCATCCTGTTTGCAATAAGGCACTAAAGTAATACTGCAAAACATGTGGCAAAGAAATTAACTTTTTGTCCTGAATACAAAGCATTATGTTTGTGGCAAATCCAACACAACGCATCATTGAGCAGTCATCTTTTCAAGCATGGTGGTGGCTGCATCATGTTATGGGTATGCTTGTCAGTTTTCTTTTTTGGATAAAAATAAATGAAATAGAGCTAAGCACAGGCAAAAATCATAGAGGAACAGACACTGGGAGACAAAATTCACCTTTCAGCAGGACAATTACATAAAACATAAGGCCAAATATACACCGGAGTTGCTTACCAAGACAACATTGAATGTTCCTGAGTGGCCTAGTTACAGTTTTGACTTAAATCGGCTTGAAGATCTATGGCAAGAAATGGCTGTCTAGCAATGATCAACAACCAACTTGTCAGAGCTTTAATTATTTTTTAAAGAACAATGGGCAAATATTGTACAATCCATGTGTGCAAAGCTCTTACAGACTTACCCAGAAAGATTCACAGCTGTAATTGCTGCCAAAGGTGATTCTAATATGTATTGACTTAGGGGGTTGAATACTTATCTAATCAAGATATATTAGTGTTTTATTTTCCAGTAATTAAAAAAACAATATTAGACTTGTTATTCTACTTTGACATTAGAGTATTTTTGTGTAGATCATTGACAAAAATGACAATTAAATCCATTTGAATCCCACTTCGTAACACAACAAAATGTGAAAGAAGTCAAGGTGTGTGAATACTTTCTGAAGGCACTGTACACACAAGCTCAGTCATACTGAACAGACCTAACCCAGACCTACTGTATGTTCACTAATGTACTGAGGTGACAATGACAAAAAACTATCCGGTTCTGGAAATAGATCACCAAGTGTTTCTAGCAGGGGCATCTGTTTTTATAAGACAGTAAAAGCTCGGCCCTGGAATAAATGCCCATGGATTTAGTCACAAGGTACCAATGGGAAACCTTTGCCACCGTGACCCCCATGCCAAAGACAAGAACAGCAGTACAAACTGTGGGACTCAGTGGGAGGTCTTCTGTGAAATGTCACAGCTCACACTGGCACTGGCACTGGCATTTAGACCTGAGGGGAAAGGCTGTGCCTCACAATATATCACCCATCGATTGACACATGCCTCACCAGCCACACTGTGCCAACCTGAAAATAAAATATTTGTGTTGCTCATTTTCATGTGCTCTTTGGTGCTAGGGGTAAAGAAAAACATTACCTTTGAGGGAGAAAGCAATGTATTTTGTTGAAATTAGTAAGAGGATAAAAAGTACATACAAAGGTTAAGCATGAAGAAGAAAGGGGTGCATTGCAACAGCATTATATGCAGTGAATGTCATTATTCTGAATGCCATTCCCAACAGAGCCTATTTGAGCCCATGCACATCTACCCTTTCTCTAAATACCATTGAGAGTAAACAGGTCCTTAACTAACCTCTCAAAGAGCTTCATGATGACAGAAGTGAGTGCTACGGGGCGATAGTCAATTAGTTCAGTTATCTTTGCTTTCTTGTGTACAGGAACAATGTTGGACATCTTGAAGCAAGTGGGGACAGCAGACTGGGATAGGGAGAGATTGAATATGTCTGTAAACACTCTAGCCAGCTGGTCTGCGCATGCTCTGAGGACGCGGCTAGGGATGCCGTCTGGGCCGGCAGCCTTACGAGGGTTAACGCTTAAATACCTTTGTAATGATGTCTAAACAACTGCCATAGCTAGTGTTGGAGTTCACTGTGGCATTCTGTCAAGGTTCAACATTGCAGAACCAGAATAGAGAAACTCAATGTGAAGTTTACGGTCTAAGGACCGTTTAGGGGCCATTTAGATTTAAGCAATGGCGTTTCATACACACTTACAGTGGGGGAAAAAAGTATTTAGTCAGCCACCAATTGTGCAAGTTCTCCCACTTAAAAAGATGAGAGAGGACTGTAATTTTCATCATAGGTACATGTCAACTATGACAGACAAATTGATAAATAAAAATCCAGAAAATCACATTGTAGGATTTTTAATGAATTTATTTGCAAATTATGGTGGAAAATAAGTATTTGGTCACCTACAAACAAGCAAGATTTCTGGCTCTCACAGACCTGTAACTTCTTCTTTAAGAGGCTCCTCTGTCCTCCACTCGTTACCTGTATTAATGGCACCTGTTTGAACTTGTTATCAGTATAAAAGACACCTGTCCACAACCTCAAACAGTCACACTCCAAACTGCACTATGGCCAAGACCAAAGAGCTGTCAAAGGACACCAGAAACAAAATTGTAGACCTGCACCAGGCTGGGAAGACTGAATCTGCAATAGGTAAGCAGCTTGGTTTGAAGAAATCAACTGTGGGAGCAATTATTAGGAAATGGAAGACATACAAGACCACTGATAATCTCCCTCGATCTGGGGCTCCACGCAAGATCTCACCCCGTGGGGTCAAAATGATCACAAGAACGGTGAGAAAAATCCCAGAACCACACGGGGGGACCTAGTGAATGGCCTGCAGAGAGCTGGGACCAAAGTAACAAAGCCTACCATCAGTAACACACTACGCTGCCAGGGACTCAAATCCTGCAGTGCAAGACGTGTCCCCCCTGCTTAAGCCAGTACATGTCCAGGCCCGTCTGAAGTTTGCTAGAGTGCACTTGGATGATCCAGAAGAGGATTGGGGAGAATGTCATATGGTCAGATGAAACCAAAATATAACTTTTTGGTAAAAACTCAACTCGTTGTGTTTGGAGGACAAAGAATGCTGAGTTGCATCCAAAGAACACCATACCTACTGTGAAGCATGGGGGTGGAAACATCATGATTTGGGGCTGTTTTTCTGCAAAGGGACCAGGACGACTGATCCGTGTAAAGGAAAGAATGAATGGGGCCATGTATCGTTGTTATGATTTAACTGGATAAGAACCCAAATGCAGACAAGTACACCAAGCCAGAGAAGTTTTAACAGGTTTATTTACAATGTTCAAAGTCCAGGTTTCCAAATATATGGGAAGAGCAAGTCCAGGTACAGGGAGGGTAACAGATCCAGATCAGGGCAGGTGTGGTACCGTAATGTCCTAGTGTCCGTGGTGAGTCCAAAAGAGAGGTCCGGTAATGGAGAGCAGGATGGTGGTGGCAGGAGTGAAGCGGAGGCAGGAGTCAGGTTCCAAATATATGGTCGTCTTGACTATGATCTGACGATGAGTGGTAAGTTTGACCGGGTCTTAAAGGCTGAGGTGATTATGGTGAATGAGCTGCAGCTGGAACCCTGACTCCCGCACACCAGACTTCACTCCTGCAATCAAGGACAGACAGAGGGGAGGGAGAGAGCAGAGAGAGCTACCTATCAGCAGTAGGCCCTAACAGTAATCCCCCTCTACGGACGCCACCTGGCGGCCGACGGGGTTTATCGGGATGTAACCTATGAAACTCTCGGACCAGAGCAGGATCCACAATGAAGCTCCTGGGCACCCAGGAACGTTCCTCGGGACCATAACCCTCCCAATCCACCAGGTACTGGAAACCACGACCTCGGCGGCGAACATCCAGAAGTCGCCGGACAGTGTAGACCGGACCCCCACCCACGATCCTGGGCGGAGGAGGGGGACGAGAGGGCGGGCACAAAGGGGCTAACCGACACAGGCTTAATCTGGGAAACATGAAAGGTGGGAATGAACCCGTAGGGAGGCAGGAAGCTGTAGCTTGACCGCGCAGGGGTTAACAATAGACAGTATCTTGAACGGTCCTATAAAACGAGGCGCCATCTTCTTAGACTCCACCTTCAATGGAAGGTCCCGTGACTTCAGCCATACCTCTTGACCAGGAGAGTAACCGGGAGCCTGGGACCGGTGACGGTTGGCTTGCCTCTGCATGTACGCCGAAGCTCGGGACAGAGCTACCCTGGCCTTCCTCCAGACCTTGAAGCAGCGGCGCATGTGGGACTGCACCGAGGGTACCGCAAGTTCCCTCTCTTGGGAAGGGAACAGGGGAGGTTGATAACCCAGAGCACACAGAAAAGGAGACAAACCAGAGGAAGCGTTAGTCAAGGTGTTATGAGCATATTCCACCCAGGGGAGCATGGAGCTCCATGACCCAGGGTTAGACCCAGTGACACAGCGAAGAGCGGTCTCCATCTCCTGGTTCGCTCTCTCGGCTTGCCCGTTGGTCTGGGGGTGATATCCAGAGGACAGGCTGGATGTAATGCCCAAAGCTTTACAGAAAGCTTTCCACACCTGGGAGACAAACTGGGGACCCCTGTCAGAGACAATATCCGTGGGTAGACCATGAGAGCGGAACACATGTTCAACCAAAATATCAGCCGTCTCTCTGGCAGTGGGCAGTTTAGGTAGGGCCAAAAAATGAGCGAACTTAGAAAAACGATCAATCACCGTAAGAATGACAGTCTTACCAGACGAGGGGGAAGTCCAGTGACAAAATCCATAGCGATATGCGACCAGGGCCGGCTGGGTATAGGTAGAGGTCGTAGATGACCAGCGCTGGCCTGGGTGGAGTTTTTACTTCGTGCACATACCGTACAAGCAGCAATGAAGGCTCGAGTGTCCGCCTCCATCGTGGCCCACCAGAACTTCCGTCGCACAAAGTCAAGGGTCGCGAAACTCCAGGGGTGACAGGTAAGGGGAGACGAGTGAGCCCACTGAAGTACCTGGGAGCGAGCAGACTCAGGGACAAACATCCGGTTAGGGAGGACCCCTCCCAGGGTCAGCTTGATGATGTTGAGCCTGTCTAACAATCCCCTCGATGTCACATGTGATGACTGCAATACTGCAGGTAGGAGGCAAAATGGGTTCAGGGTTACTACCAGTATCAACAGCCGAATGAACACGAGACAGGGCGTCAGGCTTGACGTTACGTGACCCAGGACGGTAAGACAGAGAAAAATTGAATCTCCCAAAAAATAGTGCCCACCTGGCTTGACGGGGGTTGAGCTGCTTCGCTGACTGGAGGTAAGCCAGATTCTTATGATCCGTCCCAAACGATGAAGGGTTGTTCCGCCTCCAACCAATGTCGCCACTCCTCGAGAGCCAGCTTAACGGCGAGCAGTTCACGATTTCCAACATCATAATTCCTCTCTGCCTGAGAAAGTTTCCTTGAGAGAAAAGCACAGGGATGCAGTTTGTTATCTTCAGGAGAACGTTGCTGACAACACTGCACCTACCCCCAGTGTCGGATGCATCCACCTCCACGACAAACTGGCGGTCGGGGTCCGGCTGCATCAGAATGGGAGCCGAGGCGAAGTGATGTTTCAGTTCTTCGAACGCTGATTCGGCCCCTTCATTCCAGCGAACGGTCGTGAGATGGAGGTGAGAGCGGTGAGTGGCGCCGCAATGCGGCTGTAGTCCTTGATGAACCTCCTATAGAAGTTCGCAACCCCAGGAATCGTTGAAGTTGTTTGCGGGTAGAGGGAGCTGGCCAGTCCGTGACAGCAGAGATCTTAGCTGGGTCCATCCGCAACTCCCCCTGAGCTATGATGTAACCCAAAAGAGGTCTCAGACACATGAAATTCACATTTCTCCATCTTCACAAACAGTTTGTTCTCCAACAACCTTTGCAACACCTGGCGCACATGCAGTTCATGTTCCTGGGAGGACTCTGAGAAAATCAAGATATCATCCAGATAGACAAAAATAAACCGATTCAACATGTCCCGAAGGACATCATTGACTAGTGCCTGAAAAACAGCAGGGGCATTAGACAACCCAAAAGGCATAACCAGATACTCAAAATGTCCCAAGGGTGTGTTGAAGGCAGTCTTCCATTCATCACCCTTACGAATGCGCACCAGGTGATACGCATTTCGTAGATCCAGTTTCGTAAAGATGGTAGCACCATGAAGGAGGGGAAAAGCAGAATTAATCAAAGGCAGAGAATACTTGTTCTTAATGGTGATGTTGTTAAGTCCACGGTAATCAATACAGGGTCTGAGGGTCTTATCCTTCTTAGCAACAAAAAGAATCCCGCTCCTACAGGTGACGAGGAAGGACGCTATAATACCTGCCGCCAAGGAGTCCCGAATGTAGTTCTCCATAGCCTCCGTCTCCGGCCGGGAGAGATTGTACAGGCGACTGCTGGGGGAGCGGGGCTCCTGGCTGGAGGTCAATGGCGCAGTCGTAAGGCGGTGAGGAGGAAGAGAAGTAGCTCTGTGTTTGCAGAAAACGGATGCCAGGTCATGATACACGTCAGGAACAGCAGAAAGATCCATGGACTCCAGTGGAGGTTGAGGCACAGTACTGGCAGGAGTCTGAGCAGAACACAAACAATTCACATGACAAAATGTGCTCCATGAAACAATGCTACCTGTCACCCAATCAATGTGTGGATTGTGTTTTATGAGCCAGGGGGATACCAAGGACCAGGGGAGTCTGTGGGCAGTCGATAATATGGAATTGAATGTTCTCCTGATGATTTCCCCGACACTCTAAGACAAACAGGAACAGTCTGATGGGTAATGCGGGTCAACAATTGTCCATTTAGACCCTTAGCCTGCAGCGGACAGTCCATAGGAACAGTCTCCAAATCCATTTGTTGAGCCCACTCTCTATCCAAAAGCTTTCGTCGGCACCAGAGTCAATCAGCGCACTAACAGAGAAATTCTGGGACTGCCACTGGAGGGATGCCTGGAGCAGAATGCGGGGAGAAGAGGAAGAATCCGCTGCTCGGCTCACCAAAACTTCTCCCATTAATGATGAGCCGGCCCTTTTCCCGGACGAACTGGGCAGGAAGGAACGAAATGACCAGCTTCTCCACAATACAGGCAGACCCGAGCCTGAATACGACGTGCACGGCTCCTCTGAGGACAACCGTGCACGACCCACCTCCATGGCTTCGGGTTCAGTGCTCCTCGTATCGACTCGGGAAGACACGGCTCTCTCCGTAGGGACGATGCAGGGAGGAGTTTGTTGATGACAGACAGGTTGCTTGGAACTAACACTCCTCTCCCGGCGGCGCTCCCGAATCCGATTATCCAACCTGATAGTGAGTGAAATAAGATTATCCAGCGTAGGCGATTCATCATATGACACCAATTCATCTTTTAAGGTCTCAGACAAAGCATTGATGAACACTCCTTGTAATGCCTCGTCATTCCAACCACTCACTGCTGCTAAAGTCCGAAACTCCACTGCCATCTCCGCCACACTCACGAGCCCCCTGCCGAAGAGAAAACAGCCGTTTCGCAGCCTCCTTGCCTCGTACGGGGTGGTCAAAACCTTCCTCATCTCCGTGGTGAAGGCAACGAAGCGTTGCAAATGTCCGACTGACTCTCCCAGACCGCGGATCCCCAGGCACGAGCGGAACCGCTAGTAGAGTTGATAAGGTAGGCAATACGGGCTCTTTCTGGAGGCGTAGGTGAGGGGCTGTTGTTCAAACACTAACGAGCATTGAGTCAAAAAATCGCCACAGGTTCCCATGTTCCCGTCATAGCGCTCTGGAGCAGGAACAAAAGGCTCTCTGATCTGGGCTGAAGGGGTAGTAAGGGCAGATACTTGATTGGAGAGTAATTGAACCTGATTAAGCAGCACCTGACTGTCCTCAGCAATCGTTTTAAACAGGGTATCATGTTGGCCAAGTAAAATGCCCTGATTGGCTATGGCAGTCCAAATTTGAGTGCACTCTGGGGTGGTATCCGAGCTACTGTCTGCTGGGTTCATGTTGGTCAGATCATACTGTTATGATTTAACTGGATAAGAACCCAAATGCAGACAAGTACACCAAGCCAGAGAAGTTTTAACAGGTTTATTTACAATGTTCAAAGTCCAGGTTTCCAAATATATGGGAAGAGCAAGTCCAGGTACAGGGAGGGTAACAGATCCAGATCAGGGCAGGTGTGGTACCGTAATGTCCTAGTGTCCGTGGTGAGTCCAAAAGAGAGGTCCGGTAATGGAGAGCAGGATGGTGGTGGCAGGAGTGAAGCGGAGGCAGGAGTCAGGTTCCAAATATATGGTCGTCTTGACTATGATCTGACGATGAGTGGTAAGTTTGACCGGGTCTTAAAGGCTGAGGTGATTATGGTGAATGAGCTGCAGCTGGAACCCTGACTCCCGCACACCAGACTTCACTCCAGCAATCAAGGACAGACAGAGGGGAGGGAGAGAGCAGAGAGAGCTACCTATCAGCAGTAGGCCTAACAATCGTGAGATTTTGAGTGAAAACCTCCTTCCATCAGCAAGGGCATTGAAGATGAAACGTGGCTGGGTCTTTCAGCATGACAATGATCCCAAACACACCGCCCGGGCAACGAAGGAGTGGCTTCGTAAGAAGCATTTCAAGGTCCTGGGTGGCCTAGCCAGTCTCCAGATCTCAACCCCATAGAAAATCTTTGGAGGGAGTTGAAAGTCCGTGTTGCCCAGCGACAGCCCCAAAACATCACTGCTCTAGAGGAGATCTGCATGGAGGAATGGGCCAAAATACCAGCAACAGTGTGTGAAAACCTTGTGAAGACTTACAGAAAACGTTTGACCTGTGTCATTGCCAACAAAGGGTATATAACAAAGTATTGAGAAACTTTTGTTGTTGACCAAATACTTATTTTCCACCATAATTTGCAAATAAATTCATTAAAAATCCTACAATGTGATTTTCTGGATTTCTTTCCCTCATTTTGTCTGTCATAGTTGACGTGTACCTATGATGAAAATTACAGGCCTCTCTCATCTTTTTAAGTGGGAGAACTTGCACAATTGGTGGCTGACTAAATACTTTTTTTCCCCACTCCCCACTCTGTGCGTCTGTCTTTGGTTGTTTTAATCTTTTTGTCATAGGGATTTATAAAATTATCTGATTCTCTCCGTCTGTTCTTTGCTCTACCCAGGTTGGTGGTTCGACGCCTGCGGCCCGTCCAACCTCAACGGAATGTACTTTACCAAAGGGCAACACGTCGGGAAGCTAAATGGCATCAAGTGGCACTACTTTAAGGGTCCCAGCTACTCGCTACGAGCAACAACCATGATGATTCGTCCGCTGGACTTCTCATAGACATTGAGTGCGTCCGAAATGGCACCCTATTCCCTATATAGTGCAATACTTCAAATTAGTGCACTATATAGGGAATAGGGCGCCATTTCAGATGCAACGTTAGACTTTCTGCCCAGGCTCTCTGTAAGGCCAATGGGACAACTATATTAGGAGGAACGCTTCCTGCTTTACCCTGTTACTATCGTCTCACCATAACGACTTTGGAGTTTGTCCGGGGGTGAACTCTACACCACCTGGCTGTTGCTTGGTAACTTTACTCCAGGAGTCAGCCTGGAAGTGTAGTTGGAGAGAAGAGGGCTTGTGGAATGAGAGAGGGTCTCGTCTTATCACAGAGCTCAACTGCGAAGTTGGAGGACAAACTGCTCTTTTTGATATTTGAGGCATGAACTCAAGTAGAGTTCAGCTCTCACCCCAGGCCTGTGGACTCTCACCTCAGGCCTGTGGACTATTGGGGTAGACTTTTCTCCTTTTTGGGAACTGACTGCAACATGGCAGCTTTGTCTGCATATGTAGACTACATGACAGACTACACAACTACCCATAGACTACATGACAGACTGCATAGACTCCTTCAGACTACATGACTCCCTATGAACTCTGTGCATCTGGAATGTCCTCACAACCATACGGGAGATATAGACGTTGCACAAAGACATTGGGACTTTGAACAATGTTTTGTATTTCATGCTTTTTATTCCTATATAGCCTAATACATTTGGAATGACATTATGTTTTTTGCATAAGTCTCTCTGGATCGTTTCTGGAGAGGAAAAGTCACAAGCTTACAGCTTACAAGGTCAACTTCAGTATAATGTTGGTCTTATATGTACTGCGGACTCCAAAGGCAGTTCTGCGAACAAGCCTGGCTGAGTCGATGGTTTTGCTGCCACTTATATAGTTGTTGTCCTGCCAGAGTGTGCTGATAATTTTTAAAGTTCAAGATGCCACGTTATTATTGGATTTGGCCACTGATGGAGATTTATCTGCATTTGCTATTGGCTGACAACCAATGGCTGCCAAGGCTAAAAATGTTGTGATCTTCTTTCCTCATTTTAAAAGAATATACTGTAATGAATACATGTAAATAATATTAAAGCATTGCCATACAGTAACTGGTAGAACTGTGTATGAGAAGGACAACATTATTTGTTACACCAAACCAATTGAAGGTAGTGCACATTATATCATATTTATCTTTAGATTTTGTATGAATATGGTAAGTTTTCCATCTCAAGTATTGTTATACATCTACCCCGCCTAAAGCGTATAGAAATGGATGGTGTTATTATACATTTTCTGAGAGATTTGGAACCCTTTGAACATCAGATTGTGATTTTTCATTTGAAAACACTATACAGTACAGTGAGGGAAAAAGGTATTTGATCCCCTGCTGATTTTGTACGTTTGCCCACTGACAAAGACATTATCAGTCTATAATATTAATGGTAGGTTTATTTGAACAGTGAGAGACTGAATAACAACAAAAAAATCCAGAAAAACGCATGTCAAACATTTTATAAATTGATTTGCATTTTAATGAGGGAAATAAGTATTTGACCCCTCTGCAAAACATGACTTAGTACTTGGTGGCAAAACCCAAGTTGGCAATCCCAGAGGTCAGACGTTTCTTGTAGTTGGCCACCAGGTTTGCACACATCTCAGGAGGGATTTTGTCCCACTCCTCTTTGCAGATCTTCTCCAAGTCATTAAGGTTTCGAGGCTGACGTTTGGCAACTCGAACCTTCAGCTCCCTCCACAGATGTTCTATGGGATTAAGGTCTGGAGACTGGCTAGGCCACTCCAGGACCTTAATGTGCTTCTTCTTAAGCCACTCCTTTGTTGCCTTGGCCGTGTGTTTTGGGTCATTGTCATGCTGGAATACCCATCCACGACCCATTTTCAATGCCCTGGCTGAGGGAAGGAGGTTCTCACCCAAGATTTGACGGTACATGGCCCCGTCCATCGTCCCTTTGATGCGGTGAAGTTGTCCTGTCCCCTTAGCAGAAAAACACCCCCAAAGCATAATGTTTCCACCTCCATGTTTGACGGTGGGGATGGTGTTCTTGGGGTCATAGACAGCATTCCTCCTCCTCCAAACACGGCGAGTTGAGACCTTGATTTTGGTCTCATCTGACCACAACACTTTCACACAGTTCTCCTCTGAATCATTCAGATGTTCATTGGCAAACTTCAGACGGGCCTGTATATGTGCTTTCTTGAGCAGGGGGACCTTGCTGGCGCTGCAGGATTTCAGTTCTTCACGGCATAGTGCAGGGTTCTTCAATTCCGGTCCTGGAGGGCCGAAACACTTCTGTTTTTTATTTCTACCTGGTAGTTAATTGCACTCACCTGGTGTCCCAGGTCTGAATTAGCCCCTAATTAGAAGGAGAGGATGAAAAACAGAGGCGTTTCGGCCCTCCAGGACCGGAATTGAAGAACCCTGGCGTAGTGTGTTACCAATTGTTTTCTTGGTGACTATGGTCCCAGCTGCCTTGAGATCATTGACAAGATCCTCCCGTGTAGTTCTGGGCTGATTCCTCACCGTTCTCATGATCATTGCAACTCCACAAGGTGAGATCTTGCATGGAGCCCCAGGCCGAGGGAGATTGACAGTTATTTTGTGTTTCTTCCATTTGCGAATAATCTCACCAACTGTTGTCACGTTCTCACCAAGCTGCTTGGTGATGGTCTTGTAGCCCATTCCAGCCTTGTGTATGTCTACAATCTTGTCCCTGACATCCTTGGAGAGCTCTTTGGTCTTGGCCATGGGGGAGAGTTTGGAATCTGATTGATTGCTTCTGTGGACAGGTGTTTTTTATACAGGTAACAAACTGAGATTAGGAGCACTCCCTTTAAGAGTGTGCTCCTAATCTCAGCTCGTTACCTGTATAAAAGACACCTGGGAGCCAGAAATCTTTCTGATTGAGAGGGGGTCAAATACTTATTTCCCTCATTAAAATGCAAATCAATTTATAACATTTTTGACATGCATTTTTCTGGATTATTTTGTTGTTATTCTGTCTCTCACTGTTCAAATAAACCTACCATTAAAATTGATGACTGATCATTTCATTGTCAGTGGGCAAACGTACAAAATCAGCAGCATCAAATACTTTTTTCCCTCACTGTATATAGTATTGGGGTATAGCAAAGTGTAGATGATTTGGACCATTCCAACCACATAAGAAACCCTACCTAGCCATCGTGTGTGCTTGGATCATAGCTTCATAAATGTTCCCTTCAAATGGTACTCCTCAGTTTGCTTTGCTTTTGCAATCCTATTGTTTTAAAAAGGGGAAGAGTTTATGTTATGAATAATCACCTTTTTATGACCGGAGGTAGCTATAGGGCCTTGACAGAAATATGGTCTGTCCATATTTTGAAACTCTAACCACTGACCAAAAGACAAGTCCCATTTTATTGGAAACACCCCACAATGTCCCTGGAATGTTTCTTTGCTTAGACAGACACCCGCACTGAACCCCAGATCCAGACAAGTCTTTCTCTTTCATCAATGCAGCTTGGAAACTGTTGTTTTAATAACGTTTGGCTGAAGCATAAAATTGGTGATTCATTTAAGTGTACTGTGTGTACTTGTGTTGCATTACTACCAGCATGAAACAACAAGAAATAATGTATGGTTTAATATACAGTATTACTAAAGGTAGGCTACATGTTGAGGAAAGACACATGGTATCTGTAACTTATAAAACTATGAAATTACATGTTTATTAACATACTAAAATTGTATAATTTAAGTGTATATGTAAAATAACTTTCCTGAGGAAAGCTACACCATTTTTATTTTTTTCCTCTAAATATAGAAGTAATAATAATAACAGTTGAGAAACGTGCCTTAAAGGTCTCTGCTTTTACCTCATTAAACTGTAGATTTGATATTTTAATTAAACTACATTTTTTGTAACAAGTGGTCGAAATGTCATGTTGTTAGACTAAATAAAGAAGCATGTGATGCACTAATGTATACAATCTGGGTATACATTGGGCGTTTTTTTATGTACGATGTGCTGATTTTGAAACAGACCGCTTTTGGGGTCGCATTTCAATGTATTCATTCACAAGTCTCTCTCACCACAACTTCCTTTCACACATACACACTCAGGTCCCACTGGGCACACGCTGTTTGATTCAACGTTGTTTCAACGTAATTTGTCAGAGTATTGTGATGTGGAAAATACATTGGATTTGAAAAAAGTAATCAACCAGTACTGTTTTCATCTCATTTCAACCAGCGTTGTAAACATTGAAATTAGGGTACAACTTCAACTTAAATACATTGATTTAACCTGACTAACAGGTTGTTACATCAATCTAATTTCAACATAATTGTCAGAATTATGTATAAATTGCTCTGTAAATTCCACAAAGCAAAAAATATATATATACTGTCATCCTATATTCAATTGGGTGGTTGAAATTATGTTGAGTTTTAGATTTGGTTAGACATGTTATTTGACCTTGTTTCAATGTTAATAGTAAAATGGTATGCTTGAATCAACATCTTTGTTTCAAAGTCATGCTATCTACCTAAATAAAGATCTACATTGAAATAAAATGTAAAGCTACAGTCCAAAAACTTCTGCCTGAACAGTGACTCCAACTGGTATATGAGGGGTAATACACTTCGGTGAGAACTAGTCTACAATCCTGATGCCTACTTCTATGTACCCAGCTTAGCTTTGGAAACCAGCTGTGTTTGTTTCAGCTGAGCTATCATGTCAACACATTTAGACATTGATCAGCTTCCATACTCGTTTGTGTAGACCACCTAAATAACATTGAATTGTTGAAAGTAACTCCTCTAACTTTTCTTACACAAGCGTGTCAACTGAATTGTGTTACCCCTCATATACTAGTAGGAGTCAATGTTCAGGCAGGATTGTAGCTTCACATTTTATCTCAACATACAGTACCAGTCAAAAGTTTGGACACACCTACTCATTCCAAGATTTTTATTTATTTTTACTATTTTCTACATTGTAGAATAATAGTGACGACATCAAAACTATGAAATAACACATGGAATCATGTAGTAACCAAAAAAGTGTTAAACAAATCAAAATATATTTTATATTTGAGATTCTTCAAGTTAGCCACCCTTTGCCTTGATGACAGCTTTGCACACTCAATGTATTTAAGTTTAAGTTTGACCCTAATTTCAATGTTTACAACGCTGGTTGAAATGAGATGAAAACAGTACTAGTTGATGACTTTTTTCAAACCCAATGTATTTTCCACATTGATTCCACATCACAATGCGCAAATTACGTTGAAACAACGTTGATTCAACCAGTGTGTGCCCGGTGGGGTCCTACATTTCTACCAAACAGAGGCAATTCGCCACTCTCTCTTATGACAATACCTTGTCCTTCACACCAAGTCAAATAGAGGACCACAGAGGAGAGAGACATGAGTGAGTCCTCCTACAGGACATTTAGGCAAATGGTCATGAAGACCCATGGGCGCGGGGCAGCTGCCTTTGTCTCCACCTCAACTCGTCCCCTTAATACGCTGCTGCTCTCTGCCATGACAGATTGCAGAGGTGTCAAATGATGCTACTGGGACCTTTGGTGCCTCTTCATAGTTGACATTCCTGGGGCCTAATCAGAGGTTGAACAAATTACGTTTGCCTGCAAACGGCTGCTTATCCCTCAGCTCCTGCGCTGACCTGACACCCTTACTGGAATGTCCTCCATACAGGGGCTAGGGTGGGGGGATGAGGAAGGGTCCAGACACACAATGAACAGGAGCAACGAGGTCGGCTCTCTCCACTATAGAAGTACAGGATACAGGATGGGCGAGGAAGGATGGAAATAAAAGGAATGAATACAACAGGTGCAGACATACAGAACCCCGAAAAGAAAAAAACAGAGGGTAATACAAAAAGGACGAATCATTCCACTGTGCAGAAGGCATGGATGTTTTCTTCAAAAATAGGATTTTGATGTCTTCAGAAGTAGACAGAAGTAGAAAGAAGTCCAACTAGGGGCTCACATGTTCAGGATGTTAGGTGAAGTGTAGTCTGACCCTAGGCCCCCCCACTTAACCCTCCCCACCTCCTGCCTCCACAGCCTGTTAGCTGTGCTGAAGACGGATCATTTCCTGTTTTTTAAGGGCGGGCGATGGAGTTGGGGGAACGATGGGGAGGTTGCTGGGGCTGCAGACGGTACTGGGCCCTGACCAGATCAGATAAGAGGAAAGACAGTACCTACAGTGTGAACACAGAGAGGCATCTCAACCCCCTGAGACCACCTACTCACATGGAGAATATGAAAATTAAAGGGAAATGGAAATTGAGCCATCTGTATGAAAACCAGGGGTGAAAGTAAGGCGGTCTGGTACGCCGTCCTGGCAAAATAAATAGTGTGGGTACGCCAAACCGGTACAACATGAGCTTATCACAATAATTAAAACAAAATGTCAAGAAAACTGTAGGCTATTACACCATTATTTACCATTACCGCATGTCAGAGGCATGAAAAATTAGCGAATGGACTTGAAAATGGGTGGTATGTGGTTCGTGTGATGTGGTTCGATGTGAACATTGACATAAATTCTGGCATAATGACGATCGCCAAATGTCATTACACTTTTTGTGTAAAAGATGTCTCTTTCCATTCACCACTGTTTAGAGGCTGGAAATATGTTGCGAGTGGATGAACGTGCCTAGAAAAGGAGCCATTTGAAGTGATTGACAATTACATTTTAGTCATTTAGCAGACGCTTTTATCCAGAGCGACTTACAGTTAGTGAGTGCATACATTTTTCATACTGGCCCCCCGTGGGAAACGAACCCACAACCCTGGCATTGCAAGCACCATGCTCTGCCAACTGAGCTACACGGGGCCCCATGATGAAAACATCATGACTGTTTGAGTTTATGCCACAAAAAGGTAATACATTTAAAAAAGTTAAATGACAAATCTTTAGGACTAGGCCCACAGAGATCCTATTGAATTAATAGGGATTCTACAGTCGTGGTCAAAATTTTTGAGAATGACACAAATATTAATTTTCACAAAGTCTGCTGCCTCAGTTTTGATGATGGCAATTTGCATATACTCCAAAATGTTATGAAGAGTGATCAGATGAATTACAATTAATTGCAAAGTCCCTCTTTGTCATGAAAATGAACTTAATCCCAAAAAAACATTTCCACTGCATTTCAGCTCTGCCACAAAAGGACCAGCTGACATCATGTCAGTGATTATCTCGTTAACACAGGTGAGAGTGTTGACGAGGACAAGGCTGGAGATCACTCTGTCATGCTGATTGAGTTAGAATAACAGACTGGAAGCTTTAAAAGGAGGGTGGTGCTTGAAATCATTGTTCTTACTCTGTTAACCATGGTTACCTGCAAGGAAACACGTGCCGTCATCATTGCTTTGCACAAAAAGGGCTTCACAGGCAAGGATATTGCTGCTAGTAAGATTGCACCTAAATCAACCATTTATCGGATCATCAAGAACTTCAAGGAGAGAGGTTAAATTGTTGTGAAGAAGGCTTCAGGGCTCCCAAGAAAGTCCAGCAAGCGCCAGGACCGTCTCCTAAAGTTGATTCAGCTGCGGGATCGGGGCACCACCAGTGCAGAGCTTGCTCAGGAATGGCAGCAGGCAGGTGTGAGTGCATCTGCACGCACAGTGAGGCGAATACTTTTGGAGGATGGCCTGGTGTCAAGAAATGCAGTGAGGAAGCCACTTCTCTCCAGGAAAAACATCAGGGACAGACTGATATTCTGCAAAAGGTACAGGGATTGGACTGCTGAGGACTGGGGTAAAGTCATTTTCTCTGATGAATCCCCTTTCCGATTGTTTGGGGCATCCGGAAAAAAGCTTGTCCGGAGAAGACAAGGTGAGCGCTACCATCAGTCCTGTGCCATGCCAACAGTAAAGCATCCTGAGACCATTCATGTGTGGGGTTGCTTCTCAGCCAAGGGAGTGGGCTCACTCACAATTTTGCCTAAGAACACATCCATGAATAAAGAATGGTACCAACACATCCTCCGAGAGCAACTTCTCCCAACCATCCAATAACAGTTTGGTGATGAACAATGCCTTTTCCAGCATGATGGAGCACCTTGCCATAAGGCAAAAGTGATAACTAAGTGGCTCGGGGAACAAAACATCAACATTTTGGGTCCATGGCCAGGAAACTCCCCAGACCTTAATCCCATTGAGAACTTGTGGTCAATCCTCAAGAGGCGGGTGGACAAACAAAAACCCACAAATTCTGACAAACTCCAAGCTTTGATTATGCAAGAATGGGCTGCCATCAGTCAGGATGTGGCCCAGAAGTTAATTGACAGCATGCCAGGGCAGATTGCAGAGGTCTTGAAAAAGAAGGGTCAACACTGCAAATATTGACTCCTTGCATAAACTTAATGTAATTGTCAATAAAAGCCTTTGACACTTATGGAATGCTTGTAATTATACTTCAGTATACCATAGTAACATCTGACAAAAATATCTAAAAACACTGAAGAAGCAAACTTTGTGAAGACCAATACTTGTGTCATTCTCAAAACGTTTGACCACGACTGTATATGTAATTCTATGATTAGGCCCGCAAGCGCGTGCACACATAGGAGGTCCCGTACCGGGAATAAATTAAATCCACTTTCACCCCTGATGAAAACAGAATGTGTCTTTTGACCCCTCATTAACTTTTTAGAAGTCAAAATTCCTGCTAACTTGCGACTTAGATTTAGAACATTATTAGAACGGATATGTCCTTGAAGGGAAAAAACTGAAAAGTTATGATGTTCAGAATACTAAGATCCACTGGTATTAAAAGTCAGAACTACTGGGTTTTGAAAAAAAAGCTCATTTATTTATTAGATAGCTACAGAAGTTTAGAGGACTTTGCTGTCATAAGTGACAAAACGAATGTAGCCGCTGGCTGATACATGCTTACCAATAGCCTAGGCCTATATGATGTGTTCACCAGTTACGTTCTACGGTTGTCCCTGGAGAATAACCCTTTTTGGTTCCAGGTAAAAACCCTTTTTGGTTTCAGTACTTTAAGGGTTCCAAATAGGGTATAGCCAGTTGGATACAACAGTTGGGTGCCTTCATGTATGATGGGTGTGAATAAAAATTATGTGTTTACTTTCTTGGGGGAAATCTATACTGAACAAAAATATAAATGCAACATGCAACAATTTCAAAGATTTTGCTGAGGTACAGTTCACATAAGGAAATTGAAATAAATAAATTAGGCCCTAATCTATGGATTTCACATGACTGGACAGGGGCTCAGCCATGGGCAGGCCTGGGAAAGCATAGGCCCACCCACTGGGGAGCCAGGCCCAGCCAATCAGAATGAGAAATATTCCTCAGTACCCCCCCACACACACAAATTTGTGCACAACATTTTAGAGAAATAAGCCTTTTGTGCGAATGGAACATTTCTGGGATCTTTTATTTCAGCTCATGAAACATGGGACCAACACTTGACATGTTGCGTTTATATTTTTGTTCAGTGTCATTTAGCTTTAAACAATGAATGGGGGCCTCGTCTTTCCATGCTAATGCGCAGAGGCAGTGGCATCGTTGCGGTGTTGTCTGATTTACCGAAGGAGGCTAATTTGGTTACATCAGTAGATTACATTTACTTAACCAATGGCAGCTGTTTACCACGGAGGGAAATGGTCATCTGTCAAATATTAGTCCACATTATTTGTAGACAATGAAAAGCAGCTTGTTCAGCGCCGTGTGCGTCTAGAAATTCAGATTCAATAACAACTACTGCCCTTGGGGTCTTTAAATTAGGGAAACTTTTAACAAATAGCATTACTAGATTTGTTTGAGATTGTGGCATCTGTCTGCAAAGCCTTCCAATGCTAGGAGTCTATGTAACAAGATGCGCATGATGCTGATCCTGCACTCTAACTCCTGAATGACTGACTTGATGTCTGTAGCTGAACTGAGGTACAGTAACATATTACAGTACAAGACACAACAGAGTCAATGAAGAGGCCTCTGATAGCCCTCTAGCACAGATACAGTGTAAGTTGGTTGGATAATGGTTGGATTCAGACTATACAGCTGATACAGTTTAACCGACCATCAAAACGTATTTAATCCTCTTTGTTCCTATGTGGGACACAAGGCTTACACGAGAGAGTGCCACTGCTGCCGATCATCAGTCTTTTTGGGGACAGTTTTCCATGACAAGCCACAGTCCTTCATCTCCTTCTCCAAGGTTCTTCGACGGGACTATCAAAACAGATGTCCCAGAATTAATCAGTTACAGGTTTGACAAGGGTTAACCGAGCACTGGAAGCTAACTTTGCTCATAAAATGAATAACATGGAAGTCTACTGAAAATCGTTACATCAAGTATTGACATCACACACACAATAAGTCATTCCCTTGTTCATTGCAGCAGACTCTAAAATCCAAAACCTTCCTGGAAGTCTCTGTAGAATTGTAAAGATTAGGTGTTAGGTCATGCATTTTTGGTTAATGGCTCTTAGAAAATGAAAGAATCATTGTTTTCCTCCAAAGGAGGCACATCTTTTTTGCAGAGACCTGATTCATATGAAGTTGATGTACTTCAGAGATTTGTTACACTTGTGTTGGACCTGTACCATGTGTAAAATAAATCTGCACCTCTCATGAAATAAACAATGTTCTTTAAAAAATCCATGATCCTATTGCGACACCGATGACTGCCTGTAAACTGCTTTGAAAACATCAAAAGGTCACCGATCCTCAATCTTACATTCTTGACTTTTGCTAATAAAGTGGTTGCTATTGGCACACCCTATTGTTTTTTAGAGTAATAGATATTCCTGTCTGGCTATTGGGAGAAAACGCACAAGAATGTTGTGCTAGAGCAATGTTCGGTTGCATCGGCTTTGAGTAAAAACTCCTGTTTGGTTTAAGCAAAATAAATAGAAAGGAACAAGAGTATAAACACGAGGTGAGGTTACGGAACCCCCTCTCCATCTTGAAGAACTCAATAGGTGTTCACCATGACGGATGGTTTGTGGTAGTGGAAATGACAGTTGGTTTAGAATGGTGCATGAGCGAGGTGAGGCAAGGCGGTGGCTGCTCTTTCCAATGTTAGAGAAGGCTAAATCAGACCCTGGGTAGCCCCTCTATAATGACCTTGAATCATGTTTTAGGGCTCTGCTGTGACACATTGCTGGGTTTTTAGCTGGGAATGGCCTTTCTTTCTTTGTTTAATTACATGATTACATTTCTACCTTTTTTTATGTCCAAGACATTCTTTACATTGCAAAGCATAAATTAACAGGTTTGTAACCTGGTTTAAAAAAACTGACAAAGCAACACCTCACGGCACAACGCCTCTCCCTTATTTGACCTAGATAGTTTGTGTGTATGTATTGGTATGTGCCTTTAAAAAAAAAATTTTTATGTAGTTCTGTCCTTGAGCTGTTCTTGTCTATTAATGTTCTGTATTATGTCATGTTTCATGTTTTGTGTGGACCCCAGGAAGAGTAGCTGCTGCTTTTGCAACAGCTAATGGGGATCCTAATAAAATAGCAAATACCAAACTGGTATGGGGGGGAAATGTTACAACTGTTTTCTTTGGTTTTCACTGAATATGATGGATGAAACGTAAAACAATGAAAATGTCAATGTTGTTAGGTGAAAACGTTCAAGTTTTCTGTAGATTTCAAAATCTATTACACATTGATGTTGATACAAAAATATTGGATTGTGTTTTGTATTATATGGCTCCCTCCAACTCAATAAAAGTAATATATGTGCTGCACGTGTGGACATGAAGGATGAAAAGCATGCGGCTGATTATGAAATGCTCTGGACCTGACATAGACCCTGGCGTGGCAGCAGATAATGAGGTGTGATGGTTGACAAAGAGTCACACAACCAGAGCAACACCTCTTTACAAGACCCCATATTATAAAGGAGAAGCCCCTCATCCAAAGACAACCTCATGCCCCAATTAAAAACGGATTAGGCTGTTGAGCACATAACACTACCACAGGAACACACTCACAGAGGACAACCAACAAGACCCGGGACTGAAGCACTAAAGTAGTGAGGCAGCCAAGGCCTTACAACCACATTCAAACCATTCCTTTCTCACCTCTGGACAAACAAATGACTAAAACAGAGCCTTTTTCTGTTAACCATTACTTTCCAATGATATCTATCCTTAGAACTTGGGGGACGACAACCGCTTGAGTGTAGCCGTAGTGAAGAGAACCTGCACAGCAGGGGTTACTTACTTAATCCTCTTCGTGCCTTGAGGCACATAAGGTCCTCAAGAGAGCGCCACAGTATCTGGTATGCTGCTTTCTTGGTGAGGGTTCCCAGGTCAGGCCTCACTCCATCTCCTTCTCGATGTCTCTTTCTGGCATCCTAGCTTTCTCTTCCCATCAGGTGTCCAGCTTAAGGCAATTGCAGTGTGTGTTTCTGGTGGTAGTCTGGCAGAGAAAAGGGGCTGCTTAATAACATAGCAGACATCAGGTGTCAAAACTGAACTCACTGGAAAACTGAAGATCTTACAGTACCCATACACTGAAGCATTACATTGGAAAAGTTAAAGTTCACTTTACCAAATTGCCGCATATGAAAAAACAATTGCCGCATATGAAACAAACAATGATTTCTGATTATATAGGCCATATTTTAATCAGTGATCTAGAGAACTGTAGTTTTCATAACAGCCCTAATTTTCTCATTGATATATGTTTTATCTCAGGTGTGACATTAGGATAGAACAAAAATAGCACAGTGCACAATTCACCCAGTAAATTACAGTCTACAGTGTTAAAAGAGGATGTGGTGTGTGTGATGAAAGGAGTCAGGCGCAGGAGGGTAATCACCGAATTGTCACGGTTAACTAAGCCAGAACCCAGAAGCAGACCAGGACACGGTACGTGAGACAAAGGTGAGTGTTTATTTATAGAGTCCGAGTGAAGCTGAATAATCCAGGGAACAGAGCGGGTGGCGTGGATGGGTTGTTGAGGGTGCAGTGGTTGGTCGGTACTGGCTCGGCAGCCGCCACCATCAGGCAGAGGTTGGGTGAAGGTTCCGGGTGAGAGACTGCAGACAGAACAAAACGGAGGTGAGTACACAGCAAATCAACAAGGTGCAAAACAACAAAACTAACGCTAGAACTCAAAGGCTGATACGCTGACAAACATACTGTTCATGGCTAACCGTCCCGGCAGGAACTGGATGTTGGGCCAGAGCCTAAGAAGGGTGATGATCAGGACCAGGTGTGCAGATTGCTGATGGGATGCAGGGTGCGGAAAAGCAGAGCTCCCGGAGCGTTCCCGAACCCTCGGGAAACTGGAGAATACGAAGCAGGAACACTAGTCACCAGACAGGACCCGACTCAGACGGCAGGGATCGTCAAGTACCCCTCCGACGAACGCCACCGGGCGGACTCTTCGGAGCGCCAGGATGGAGGCGGTAGAAGTCACTGATGAGGTCTGCGTCTAGGACCTGTCGCCGCGAATCCAACTCCTCTCTTCAGGGCCATACCCCTCCCAGTCCACGAGATACTGGAAACCCCGGCCCCGCCGTCTGGAATCCATGATGCACCCGTTGTGGCAGGACCACCTCCGATCATCGAGGAGGAGGAGGAGGAGGCGGAGGAGGCAACAGAGGACTGGGAAGACAGGCTTGAGGCAGGAGACATGAAAGGTGGGATGGACTCTGAGCGTCCTCGGTAGTTTGAGTCGAACTGCCACTGGATTGATCACCTTCTCCACCACAAACGGACCAACGAGACTTCGGCAACAACTTCCTAGACTCAGTCCGTCGTAACGGAAGATCAGTGGCCAACCAAACCCTATCTCCGGATGGTATAGGTGAGGAGCGGGAATCCGGTACGATTCGCCTGGAGCTGATACCGGTCCGAAACTCTAAGGAGTGCCTTTCTGGCCCGATGCCAGGTCCGGTGGCAACGCGAATATGGGCCTGAACCGAAGGCACTAGAGCTCCTTCTCCTGAGAAGGAAACAGGGGAGGATGGTAGCCATACAGGCACTGGAAGGGAGACATCCCAGTGGCAGATGTAGGAAGAGTATTGTGGGCATACTCAACCCAAGGCAACTGAGAGACCCCAGGAGGTGGGGTTGGAAGAGACCAGACAGCGTAGCGTTGATTCCATCTTCTGGTTGGCTCTCTCGCCTGACCATTGGATTGGGGGTGAAAACCAGATGTGAGACTGACCGTCGCTCCAATGGCCAAACAGAAGGACTTCCAGACAGCAGAGGTAAACTGAGGGCCACGGTCGGAAACGATATCACTGGGCAAACCGTGGACCCTGAAAACCTCCTAACCAGGATCTCGGACGTCTCCGGAGGCAGAGGGAAGCTGGCATTGGCACAAAGTGGGCGAACTTGCTGAATCTGTCCACGATAGTCAGAACGACCGTGTTCCCCTCAGAAGCGGGCAACCCCGTGAGAAGTCCAGGGCCAGATGCGACCATGGTCCGGGGAATAGGAAGGGGGTGAAGTAGTCCAGAGCTGGGCCGATTGGTACTCTTATTCTGCGCACACACTGGACAGGCAGCAACAAAACCCCCGAGTATCCTCGGCCATGGCAGGCCACCAAAAACGTCTGCGAAGAAACGCCCGAGTCCGAGCCACGCCAGGGTGACAAGCCATCTTGCTGGCGTGGGACCATTTGAGGACAGCAGGACGAACCGACTCAGGCACAAACAACCGACCGGGTGGACCGTTACCGGACCGGGCTGAGTCCGAGGGGCCGCCAGCACCTCCTCCTCAATCTTCCACATAACTGCTCCCACGACGCAGTTCCGGGGAGGATTGTCTCGGTCTTGGACCCACTCTCCTCCGTCTTGGAGAACATCCGGGACAAGGCGTCCGCCTTGCCGTTCTTAGATCCAGGTCGGAACGTCAGGGCAAACCTGAATCGTCCGAAAAACAACGCCCCAGGCCTGGCGGGAGTTGAGGCGTTAGCCGATTGCACGTAAGCAAGATTCTTGTGGTCCGTCCAGACCATAAACGGTTGCTCCGCCCCCTCCAACCAGTGGCGCCACTCCTCCAAGGCAAGTTTCACCGGAGCTCCCGTTACCCACATCGTAATTCCTCTCCGCGAGGGCGAAAGGCGACGAGAGTAGTAGGCGCGGGATGGAGTTTACTGTCCGTGGAGCATCGCTGCGACAGGATGGCGCCAACTCCCACATCAGACGCGTCCACTTCAACGGCAACTGACGGGCCGTGTCCGGTTGAGAGAGAATCGGTGCGTTGGTGAATCGCCTCTTCAAATCCAGAAACGCTCGATCCGCCTCCGGATTCCACTTGAAGGTCCTGATGCTGGAAGTCAAGGCAGTTAACGGAGCGGCCACACGGCTGTAATCCCGGATGAATCTGCGGTAGGAAATTCGCAAACCCCAAAAATCTCTGGAGCTGCAATCTCGTACCGGGCTGGGCCCATTCCAGAACCGCTCTAACCTTCTCCTGGTCCATCCTAATCTCTCCCCTGGAGATGATGTACCGAGAAAGGATGTCGTGTGGGCGTGAAACTCGCACTTCTCGGCCTTCACAAACAGGCGATTCTCCAACAATCGCTGCAGAACCTGCCGGACATGCTGGACGTGGTCGGAAGGTTTCCTTCGAGAAGATCAGAATGTCATCCAGGTAAACAAACACAAAGAGACCGATCATATCTCTCGGGACGTCGTTCACCATACTCTGGAAGACCTGGAGCATTGGTCAGTCAAAACGGCATCACCTGATACTCGAAGTGACCCATCGGTGTATTGAAACCCCGTCAACCACTCGTCCCCCTCTCTGATCCGGACCAGGTGATACGCATTGCGTAGGTCTAGCTTGGTGAACACCGTAGCACCCTGTAAGGAGTCGAAGGCAGAACTCATCAAGGGCAGGGGATACTTGTTCTTGACCGTGATGTCATTCAACCCCCGATAATCAATACACGGTCGAAGAGAGCCATCCTTCTTACCCACAAAGAAGAATCCTGCCCCAAGGGGTGATGACGGGACGAACGAGACCAGCAGCTAGGGACTCCTTGATGTAGGTCTCCAACGCCTCACGTTCAGGTCGGGAGATACTGTATAACCTTCCCTTGGGGTAGACAGCTCCAGGGACCAGGTTGATGGCACAATCATATGGTCGGTGGGGAGGGAGTGACAGAGCCTTCTGCTTACTGAAAACTTCCCCCAAATCGTGATATGTCTCGGGACTCAGGGACAAATCTGGGGGTTTAGCCTCAATCACCTGACTGGGAACCGAATGGGGGCAGGCAGTCTTGAGACAGTTAGCATGACAATCAAGGCTCCAACTCGTTACCTTGCCCGTCACCCAATCGAACGTGGGATTGTGTTCCTTCAGCCAGGGGTATCCAAGGACCAGAGGAACATGGGAAGACGGCAGAATGAAGAATGAAATCATCTCAGAATGATTCCCCGACAACCGCATCTTAACCGGTTCAGTCCTCATCGTGATACGTGCCAGACTACTGCCGTTCAGAGTGGTAGCTTCAATGGCTTCCGGCAATTGCTCCTTGAAAGCCCCAGCTGTTCCACCAACTCGGCATCTAGAAAGCTTCCATCGGCACCTGAATCGATAAAAGCGTTAATCGCTAAGCTCTGATTCCTGTTCATAAGGGTAGCCGGAAAACGGGGTCTGACAGAGGTATTGAGAGGCGAAACTGGGACGCTAAAAGTCCTCCCAACTTTAGCGAGCCAGCGCGGTTGACGACCCGACTGGATCCTGAGAAGCTGATCGGTTGGACGGAACCCATTGCTTCTCCCTCCTTCGCTCTCGGACTCGATTATCCACCCGAATAGACAAAGCTAAACAGCTGTCCAGGTCACTAGGCTCCGGATAGGAGATCAACTCATCCTTGAGCTGCTCCGACAGACCCTGGTAAAAGGCCGCTTGCAGAGACTCCTCGTTCCACCCACTCTCCACAGCCAACGTCTTGAACTCGATCACGAAGTCGGCCACGGCTGCGAGTTCCTTGGCGAAGCGAAAACAGGCGCCTAGCTGCGTCCCTCCCTCGGACGGAATGGTCGAAGAGCTTCCTCATCTCGGCCGTGAACCCCTGGTATGAAGCCATGCAGGGATCCTGTCCGTTCCCCAAACGGCTGAAGCCCACTCCAGCTCGACCACGCAGCAACTCAATCACAAAGGCTATCCTAGCCTTGTCTGTGGCATAAGAGTAGGGCTGTAGATCGAACACTAGTCCACACTGCATAAGGAAGGAACGGCATCTTCCCAGCTCTCCCTCATACTTATCCGGGGTCGGAACCTTGGGCTCACGGATGGACACAGCTTCAGAAGCGGCAGGCGAGATGGGTGAAACCGGTAGTGGATCCTCCACCGGACACTTGCGTTGGTTCTGGACCTCCGTCAGACCGGTAGAAAGGTTCCGAACTGACAACGCGATCTCCTGTAGTACCGTGCTATGATAGCCCAACATCTTCTCCTGCTGGGTAATAGCATGGCGAACAGAGTCCAGGTCCGCTGGGTTCATTACTGGCCGGATCGTTCTGTCAACGGTTAACTAAGCCAGAACCCAGAAGCAGACCAGGACAGGCAGTACGTGAGACAAAGGTGAGTGTTTATTTATAGAGTCCGAGTGAAGCTGAATAATCCAGGGAACAGAGCGGGTGGCGTGGATGGGTTGTTGAGGGTGCAGTGGTTGGTCCGGTACTGGCAGCGGCGCCGCCGACCATCAGGCAGAGGTTGGGTGAAGGTTCCGGGTGAGAGACTGCAGACAGAACAAAAACGGAGGTGAGTACACAGCAAATCAACAAGGTGCAAAACAACAAAACTAACGCGTTAGAACTCAAAGGCTGATACGCTGACAAACATACTGTTCATGGCTAACGATCCGGCAGGAACTGGATGTTGGGCCAGAGCCTAAGAAGGGTGATGATCAGGACCAGGTGTGCAGATTGCTGATGGGATGCAGGTGCGGAAAACCAGAGCGCTCCCCGGAGCGTTCCCGAACCCTCGGGAAACTGGAGAATACGAGCAGGAACACTAGTCACCAGACAGGACCCGACTCAGACAGCCGGGATCGTCACACGAATACAGAGTTTATTCCTTCGTTGACACATAAATGCGCTCCAATAGCGATCAACAAAACAGGCACAGGGGAAACAAACATCCCTGGCAATTACACTGTAACGGAATCCAATAATACATAGGCACAGGGGGAAAATCTACCCTGGCAACACAATGTTATGAGTAGCTCCACCGAGCTACATACTCTCACAATTAACAATCACCCACAAGGACAAGGGGGCAGAGGGAACACTTATACACAGACTAATTAGGGGATAGGAACCAGGTGTGTGTGATTGACAAGACGAGACAATTGTGATGATGATTGGGGCGGCAGTGGTTAGTAAGCCGGTGACGACGAACGCCGAAGCATGCCCGAACAAGGAGGGGAGGCAGCCTCGGTGGAAGTCGTGACAGTACCCCCCTTGACGCGCAGCTCCAGCATCACGCCGACCCCGGCCTCGGGGACGGCCAGGAGAACGCAGAGCAGGGCGAGCCGGTGGAAATCCCGCAACAGGGAGGGATTGAGGATATCCCTCACCGGGACCCCAGCACCGTTCCTCCGGACTGTACCCCTCCCACTCCACGAGGTACTGAAGGCCCCCCACCCGACGCCTCGAATCCAGGATGGAGCGGACAGAGTACGCCGGGGCCCCCTCGATGTCCAGAGGAGGTGGAGGAACCTCCCGCACCTCAGACTCCTGCAGCGGACCAACCACCACTGGCCTGAGGAGAGACACATGAAACGAGGGGTTAATACGGTAATCAGGGGGGAGTAACAACCTATACGTAACCTTGTTGATTCTCCTCAGGACTTAGAACGGCCCCACAAAATGCGTGCTCAGCTTCCGGCAGGGCAGGCGGAGGGGCAGATTCCGGGTCGAGAGCCAGACCCGATCCCCCGGTACGAAGACCGGGGCCTCACTGCGGTGACGGTCAGCGTTGGACTTCTGACGATGCACAGCGCCATGGAGGTGAACGTGGGCAGCATCCCACGTCTCCTCCCCGCGCCGAAACCAGTCATCCACCGCAGGCACCTCGGTCTGACTCTGGTGCCACGGTGCCAGAACCAGTTGGTAACCTAAAACACATTGAAATGGTGTTAGGTTAGTAGAGGAGTGGCGGAGAGAGTTCTGGGCATATTCTGCCCATGGCAAGAACACTGCCGGTCCTGGCAGTAGGACCGCAGGAACCTACCCACATCCTGATTTACCCGTTCCACCTGCCCATTTGACTAGGGTGGAACCCAGAGGTCAGGCTGACCGAGACCCCCAGACGTTCCATGAACGCCTTCCAAACCTTGGATGTGAACTGGGGACCTCGGTCGGACACTATATCCTCTGGCACCCCGTAGTGCCGGAAGACGTGAGTGAACAGGGCCTCTGCAGTCTGCAGGGCCGTGGGGAGACCGGACAGAGGAAGGAGGCGGCAGGACTTGGAGAAGCGGTCCACAACGACCAGGATGGTGGTGTTACCTTGGGAGAGGGGAAGATCAGTTAGAAAATCAATGCTAAGGTGAGACCATGGGCGTTGTGGAACTGGTAACGGTTGTAGCTTACCCACTGGGAGGTGCCTAGGTGCCTTACTCTTGGCGCACACCGAGCAGGAGGAAACGTACACCCTCACGTCCTTAGCCAAGGTAGGCCACCAATACGTTCCACTCAAGCAGCACACTGTACGACCGATACCTGGGTGACCAGAGGAGGGTGACGTGTGTGCCCAGAAGTTCAGACGATCACGGATAAGAGCAGGCACGTACCGCAGCCCAGCTGGACACTGCTGTGGAGATGGATCTGTGCGTAATGCCCGCTCTATATCCGCGTCCATCGCCCATACTACCGGCGCCACAATGCAGGAGGCCGGGAGTATGGGGGTGTTGTCTCTGGGCCTCTCCTCTGTGTCATACAGCCAGGATAGTGTGTCTGCCTTCACGTTCTTCGTACCCGGAACGTATGATAGTGTAAAATCAGACCGGGTGAAGAATACGGCCCATCTGGCCTGGCGAGGATTCAGCCTCCTCGCTGCCTGGATGTACTCCAGGTTACGGTGGTCCATCCAGACGAGGAAAGGGTGTTTCGCCCCTTCGAGCCAATGCCTCCACACGGTCAAAGCTCGGACAACAGCCAAAAGCTCCCGATCACCAACATCGTAGTTCTGCTCCGCCGGGCTGAGCTTCTTCGAGAAGAAGGCACAGGGGCGGAGCTTGGGTGGCGTGCTTGAGCGTTGGGACAGGACAGCGCCTATCCCTACCTCAGATGCATCCATCTCCACTACGAACGGTAGTGATGGATCGGGGTAGGCCAGTACTGGAGCTGAGGTGAACAGACTCCACAGTCTCCTGAAGGCCAGATCCGCCTCAGCAGACCAGCGGAGCTGGGACGGCCCACCCTTCAACAGGGATGTGTTAGGAGCTGCAACCTTGCCAAAGCCCCGGATAAACCTTCGGTAGTAGTTGGCAAAGCCAAGGAATCGCTGCACCTCCTTAACCGTGGTTGGAGTCTGCCAATTACGCACAGCTGAAATGCGATCTCCCTCCAACTCCACACCTGAGGTGGTAACGCGGTATCCGAGGAAGGAGACGGACTGCTGGAAAAACATACACTTCTCTGCCTTGGCATAAAGGTCATTTTCCAACAGTCTGGCCAGCACTTTGCGAACCAGGGACACATGCTCGGCGCGAGTAGCGGAATACACCAGGATGTCATCGATGTAGACCACTACACCGCGACCAAGCATGTCACGAAACACCTCGATCACAAAGGACTGGAAGACGGATGGAGCATTCATCAAACCGAAGGGCATCCCCAGGTATTCAAAATGCCCCGTGGTTGTGCTGAATGCCGTCTTCCACTCATCCCCCTCCCGAACACGCACCAGGTTGTATGCACTCCTGAGATCTAGCTTTGTGAAGAAGCGCGCCCCATGCATTGACTCGATCACTGAAGGAATGAGGGGGAGAGGATAACTAATTCTAATCGTCTCCTTGTTCAGTGATCGATAATCAATGCACAGGCGCAGAACGCTGTCTTTCTTCTTCATAAAGAAGAAACTCGGGGAGGCGGGTGAAGTGGAGGGACGTATGTACCCCTGGCCCAGGGACTCGGAGACGTATGTTTCCATAGCCTCCGTTTCAGCCTGCGACAGGGGGTACACATGACTCCTGGGAGGTACAGCGTCTACCCGAAGGTCTATCGCGCAATCCCCCGCCCGATGAGGTGGTAATTTAGTAGCATGCGTCTTGGAAAACGCGTGCACCAAATCGAGGTATTCGGGGGGAACGGTGGACGTACCATTTGGACTTTCCACCGTGGTTGCACCAACGGAAACATCTAGACACCTACCCTGACATTCACGCGACCACCCTGTGAGAGCCCTCTGCGGCCATGAGAAGGTGGGGTTGTGGAGTGCTAGCCAAGGGATACCTAATACCACAGGGAAAGCAGGAGATTCAATAATCGAAAAAATGACTTGCTCACAATGAGTCTCCTGGGTGATCATGGTGACCGGTATAATGACTTCCGTAACAAACCCGGACCCTAATGGTCGACTATTGAGTGCTCTGATGGGGAGTGGAAAGGAGAGGGGAACCAATGAAATGCCTTGACGGCATGCGAATGCCCTGTCCATAAAGTTCCCAGCTGCGCCTGAAGCAACTAGCGCCTTACACTTGGGAACTACCATGTGATCGGGAAAGTGGATAGGTAGGGTACAGTGTACAACAGAGGGCTCTAAACAAGTGTGGGTGTTCGATACCTGGGGTGATGCGTGAGTGCCCTGCCTGCCGCCTCCCGGCCCAAAACAACGTTGACTACGACGTGTGGTGTACTGTCCCTTCGTGCCACCAGAGTGACGCTGTCCTCCTCCGCTCTCTCGGCCGGCGGCTCCACCCAGCTCCATCGGCTCAGGATCCGAGTCGTCCGGGGTGGAAACGGGCAGACCCCTACCAGGACGTCCTCTGGCTGCCAGCAGGTTGTCCAAACGAATGGCCATGTCCACCAGTTTATCGAAGGACAACATGGTGTCCCGGCAGGCTAGCTCCCGTCGGACGTCCTCCCGCAGATGGCACCGGAATTGGTCGATCAGGGCTCCCCGTTCCACCCGCGAAGTCCTCGTCCCCTGTCTCAGGTGGACCAGCCGCTCGCCCGCCTCTTGACCCTCGGGCGGGTGATCGAAGACCGCCCAAAAGAGGTGAGTGAACTCCCTGTAGTCCTCCAACATGGCTCCTCCCTCGTTCCACACCGCGTTGGCCCACTCCAGGGCTTTCCCACAGAGGCAGGAAACGAGGACGGACACCTTCTCCCACTCCGATGGCGCCGGTCTGATGCTGGCAAAGTAAAGTTCCAATTGGAGGAGGAATCCCTGGCACAGCACCACCGTCCCATCAAACGCCGTGGTCAGGATATCTGGATCCTTCCGGGTGCTGGGGTGTAGATGGCTGGATCCGGTTGGCCAGCTGGTCTCGACAGATCGGGTCTTCTCCTCTCCAGGCATTGGACGACCTGAAGAACCCGATCCATTGCTTCCCCCAAGCTGGCCAGCATCGTGGAATGCTCCTGGACCCGTGCCACGACTCCAGGCATGCGCTCTTCTCCCGCTGACTCCATAGCGGGTGGGTGATTCTGTGGTGAGTGTGGTGAAAGGAGTCAGGCGCAGGAGGGTAATCACCGAATACAGAGTGTATTCCTTTGTTGACACACATATGCGCTCCAATAGCGATCAACGAAACAGGCACAGGGGAAACAAACATCCCTGGCAATTACACTGTAACGGAATCCAATAATACATAGGCACAGGGGGAAAATCTACCCTGGCAACACAATGTTATGAGTAGCTCCACCGAGCTACATACTCTCACAATTAACAATCACCCACAAGGACAGGGGGGCAGAGGGAACACTTATACACAGACTAATTAGGGGATAGGAACCAGGTGTGTGTGATTGACAAGATGAGACAATTGTGATGATGATTGGGGCGGCAGTGGTTAGTAAGCCGGTAACGACGAACGCCGAAGCCTGCCCGAACAAGGAGGGGAGGCAGCCTCGGGCCGAAGTCGTGACAGAGGATAAAGACAATAGTCGTGTAGTAGGTGTAACTGAGTTAGAAATGCATCCCTGGTTTATTGTGAGTTTACCAAAATTAAGACACCATGTCAGAGACGGTATAGAAAATGTTACGGTATAGAAAATCCCACCATTATCTCCGCTTCACGGCTCTGGCTGGTTGCCTTTGGCAAAGATGCATTGCTTTGCAAATGGTGGATTGCAAGCACTCATGCTTGATTTAGAATGTACTTTTTAGAATGTTAAATAATATTAGTTATGAAAGTATTTTGAGGTCAAAACCAATGCTGATTGATCAAAACCAAGTCTTAAAGGGATAGTTCACCCAAATTACAAACTGACTGTCACGATTGTTGAGAGACAGGTCAGACCAAGGTGCAGCGTGGTATGCGTACATATTTATTAATGAAGATAAAACACTTGACAAAACAACAAAAGCAACGTAACGTGAAGTCCTATGGGCTATACTCACAACAAGCCTAACAGGAACACAAACAAGATCCCACAACTAAGGTAGGCAACCAGGCTACTTAAGTATGATGCCCAATCAGAGACAACGAGCGACAGCTGCCTCTGATTGGGAATCACACCCGCCAAACATAGAAATACAAATACTAGACTCCAACATAGCAATACAATAACGTAGATCTCAAACTGAACTCACACCCTGACCCAACCAACAAGAGTTCTCTAGGTCAGGACGTGACAGTACCCCCCCAAAGGTGCGTACTCCGGCCGCACCAACCTAATTCATTAGGGGAGGGTCCAGGTGGGCATTCAGCCTCGGAGGCGGCTCCGGACGTGACGACCTCTCCCTCTCTGCCTCCCCGTTGCGCCCCTGGTCTGGACCTCGGCGCGATGCTTCCCCTCTCCTTCCTCCCATGATGCACCAAGCCCTGTCTGGACCCTGGTGTGGGAGACCCCGAACCTGGAGAGGGGCTGACGTCTGGGCCTGGATCGGCAATCCTCCCGCGATGCACCAAGCCCTGTCTGGACCCTGGTGTGGGAGGCCCCGACCCTGGAGAGGGGCTGACGTCTGGGCCTGGAGTAGAGCCGCTGCCCGGAGCTGAACTGGACCCCGGTGGAGCGGACTGCTCTGGCTCCGGAGTGGATCCACTGACCGGAGCTGAACTGAACACCGGTGGAGCGGACTGCTCTGACTCCGGAGTGGAACCGCTGACCGGAGCTGGACTGGGAACACGCACCACTGGTCTGGTGCGAGGAGCAGGCACGGGCCGTGCCGGACTGGAGACACGCACCACTTGTTAGGCTAGGTGGGGGCTCAGGCGCAGAGACGGACACACGGACAAAGAGGGTGAATTAAGATGTTGTTTATTCAGCGTGTTTTGGCAGAGAGAAGTAGTTCAGGGTGGAGCAGCTTCAGACCGGGGTAGGAGCTGAGTGGGGTGGAGAGCCAGTAGCACTGAGAGCTGGATGACGAGGATATCAGACAACAGATGAGCAGGTTGCGGCGTGGAAGTGGCAGGCAGGCAGGCAGCAGGAACAGACGGGATCTGGTCGAAGGAGAGACAGGTTACAAACGTGGCAGAGACAACTATAATGCTGAGAGGGTAACAACTAAACTGAGATTGCTGTACGGAGCCAAGTTACCACAGGTGGTGTAGGAACGAACTGGCGCTGGAGAGGTGGCCAGCCCGGGTAGATAACTGCTGGTTGATTGGTGACAATGAGCTGCAGCTGGATGTAACTGAGCAGGAGAGAGAATGGCCACGCCCCCTGACCTAGATCCTCTGACTGGGCTGCACAGCGGGAGGAGACAGACACAGACAACACACACAGGGAAAAAGGGAAAAGGAAAACAAGCGGGGACAGGAACAACAGTGCCGGACCGTAACAGTACCCCCCCCTCAATGGGCGCCACCCGGCGACCCACCCGGCTTGTCAGGGTGGTCCCTATGGAAGTCAGCCACCAGCTGCGGGTCCAGTATAAACCGCCGGGGGAATCCAGGACCTCTCCTCGGGACCGTATCCCTCCCAGTCCACCAGGTACTGAAGCCCTCTACCACGCCTCCGGACGTCCAGCAGTCTCCGCACCGTGTAGGCTGGATGGTCGTCAATAATACGCGGTGGCGGAGGGGGATCCACAGGCGGACACAAAGGGCTGGAGGAGACCAGCTTCAGCTGGGACACGTGAAATGTAGGATGGACTCTCATGGCCTGGGAAGCTTCAACCGAACAGCCGAAGGGTTGATGATGGAGTCGATCTCGAAAGGACCCAAATACCGGGGCGACAGCTTACGGGAGTCAGTGCGCAGAGGGATGTTGCTGGAGGAGAGCCAGACTCGCTGACCAGGCTGGAACTGGGGGAGCGACTACCCTGTGCCTGTCCGCCACTCTCTTGTTACGCTCTGCTGTCCGTAGAAGGGCCTCACGGGTGTCCACCCACACCTTGCGGCAGCGACGAAGGTTATCCTGAACTGACGGGACGGCTAACTCCTTTTCCTGAGACGGGAGCAATGGCGGTTGGTACCCCAAAGCCGCCTCAAATGGTGAGAGGCCGGTGGCAGATGAGGTGAGGGAATTGTGGGCATATTCGACCCACGGGGAGGTGTTTGGCCCAGGTGGACGGGTTCTGGGATGTCACACAGCGTAGAGCAGCCTCCAGGTCCTGATTGGTCCTCTCAGTCTGGCCATTGGACTGGGGATGGAAACCTGATGAGAGACTGACAGAGGCACCCAGAGCAGAACAAAACTCCTTCCATACCCGAGAAATGAACTGTGGGCCTCTATCGGACACTATGTCCACAGGTATTCCATGGGGACGGAATACATGTAGGACAAAGAGGTCGGCTGTCTCACTGGCAGACGGTAATTTTGGTAATGCAACAAAATGGGCAGATTTAGAGAATCTGTCCACGATGGTGAGTATGGTGTCATTACCTTCAGACATAGGAAGTCCAGTGAAGAAGTCCAAGGCCACGTGAGACCAAGGACGACTCGGGACTGGGAGAGGCCGCAGCAGGCCCGAAGGAGCCCGGTGGGAAGCCTTATTTTGGGCACAGATGGAACAGGCCGCCACGTATTCCCGGACGTCAGCCTCGACGGATGGCCACCAAAAGTGCCTCTTCAGTAGCGACAGTGTACGGTTCATACCAGGGTGGCAGGAGAAGCGCGAGGTGTGGATCCAGTTGAGCACTTGCGGCCGCACGGCTGCGGGAACATAGAGAAGGTCGGGGGGGCCATCGGCCGGTCCAGGTTCCGACTCTTGTGCCGATCGGACGAGGGACTCGATTTCCCAGTGAACAGCCGCCACCAAACAGGAAGCGGGCAGAACAGGTTCAGGATTGCTGGAGTCTTCATTGTCTGTAAACTGGCGAGAGAGAGCATCAGGCTTGACATTACGTGTGCCAGGACGATATGTTAAAATAAACTTGAACCTGCTGAAGAACAGAGCCCATCTGGCCTGACGGGAGTTTAGCCTCTTGGATGACTGGATGTAAGCCAGGTTCTTGTGGTCTGTCCAGACTATGAAGGGTTGCTCTGCTCCGTCTAGCCAGTGCCTCCACTCCTCCAATGCCAACTTGACAGCAAGCAACTCCCGGTTACCCACGTCGTAGTTCTTCTCAGCAGGGGTCAATCTCCTGGAGAAAAAGGCCACAGGATGGAGCTTCTGGTCCGTGGGGGAACGTTGTGACAGGACAGCCCCCACCCCCGAATCAGAGGCGTCCACTTCCACAATAAACTGCAAACTAGTGTCTGGATGAATAAGAACAGGTGAGGTGGAGAACAGTTCCTTCAGTGTACTCACGGCTGACTCGGCCTCAGGCGTCCACAGGAATGGCACCTTAGGGGAGGTGAGCTTGGTCAGGGGGGCAACCACTCGGCTGAAACCCCTGATGAAGCGGCGGTAGAAGTTGGCGAAGCCCAGGAAGCGTTGTAGCTGCTTCCGAGACGTGGGTGTGGGCCACTCCGCAACCGCTCTGATTTTGTCAGGGTCTGGTGACACTTGTCCCCGCTCGATAATAAAACCCAAAAAGGGGACGGACTGCCGGTGGAACTCACATTTTTCTGCTTTCACATACAGTTTATTTTCCATGAGGCGTTGGAGAACCAGACGGACGTGGGAGACGTGTTCATCCTGTGACTTAGAGAATATTAGAATGTCATCCAAATAGACAAACACAAAACGGTGTAGAAAATCCCTCAACACATCGTTAACCATGGCCTGAAACACTGCTGGGGCGTTAGTGAGACCGAATGGCATGACTAGGTATTCAAAGTGTCCGAGAGGGGTATTAAACGCAGTTTTCCATTTGTCTCCCTGCCTGATCCTAACGAGGTGGTAAGCGTTACGCAGGTCGAGTTTGGTAAACACGGTGGCACCATGAAGGGGTTCAAATGCTGAGTTGATGAGAGGCAGGGGGTACGTATTTCTGACTGTGATGTTATTTAGTCCTCTGTAATCAATGCAGGGCGTAATGTTTTGTCCTTCTTCTCTACAAAAAAGAACCCAGCACCAACAGCGGAAGATGAGGGACGAATGATGCCAGAGGCTAGGGAGTCGCCTATGTAGGTTTCCATAGCTTCTCTCTCAGTACGGGACAGATTGAAAAGCCGACTGGACGGCAAAGGGGCTCCAGGCAGTAACTCAATAGCGCAATCGTATGGCCTATGAGGTGGTAGTGAAAGTGCTTTGGACTTACTGAATACCTCGGCCAGGTCCAGGTACTCTTCAGGGACGGAAGAGAGGTCTGGGGGTTTGACAGGGGAAGCAGGGGAACCTACAGAGGGCGGAATAGCCGACCCAAGGCAAGCAGAATGGCAGTGAGTGCTCCAACTGTGTATTTTGTGGTTTTGCCAGTCAATATGGGGGTTGTGAAGGCTAAGCCAAGGGAAACCGAGGATAAGAGGGGAGGCCGAGGAGGAGACTACTTTAAACTGGATGGTTTCTTTGTGATTGCCGGACAGCATGAGAGAAAACGGGGACAGTTTGGTGGGTGATGTTGGCAAACTGATGGCCGTCTATAGCGGTTACTGTTATAGGCTTAGGCAGGGGCTTAACAGGGATCTCAGCCTGAGTGACCAGGTTAACGTCAAGGAAACTATCCTCAGCACCAGAGTCAATGAGAGCAGCTAATGGGAGAGACAGATTCCTGAACTGGACTGTAGCTGGGATAACTAGACGGGGTGCTGTGGGCATTGAGTCAGGTGTAGCACTCGCAAGTACGCCCACTTTTACCTGCGAGCTTTGTCTTTTGGGCGAACCGGACAGTTAACCAGGAAATGAGTGCGAAAGCCGAGCCTGGAGCAACTGTAGGAGGAACAGGCGGAGGAGAAGCAGAGGGAGGAAGAGTAGTGAGTGTTACCAGGTTAGCTACCTGAGAGGTGAGCTGAGATACTTGATCCAACAACCGCTGGTTGTTATCCAATAGAGACCGGATGAGTTGGTCGTGTTGTCCCAATAACATTCCCTGTGAATGGAGGGCGCGTTGTACGCCATCACCCGTTGTTTCATGTGGCATCTCTGCTGAGTCCATGTTTGGCCAGTTCGTTCTGTTAGGCTAGGTGGGGACTCAGGCGCAGAGACGGACACACGGACAAAGAGGGTGAATTAAGATGTTGTTTATTCAGCGTGTTTTGGCAGAGAGAAGTAGTTCAGGGTGGAGCAGCTTCAGACCGGGGTAGGAGCTGAGTGGGGTGGAGAGCCAGTAGCACTGAGAGCTGGATGACGAGGATATCAGACAACAGATGAGCAGGTTGCGGCGTGGGAGTGGCAGGCAGGCAGGCAGCAGGAACAGACGGGATCTGGTCGAAGGAGAGACAGGTTACAAACGTGGCAGAGACAACTATAATGCTGAGAGGGTAACAACTAAACTGAGATTGCTGTACGGAGCCAAGTTACCACAGGTGGTGTAGGAACGAACTGGCGCTGGAGAGGTGGCCAGCCCGGGTAGATAACTGCTGGTTGATTGGTGACAATGAGCTGCAGCTGGATGTAACTGAGCAGGAGAGAGAATGGCCACGCCCCCTGACCTAGATCCTCTGACTGGGCTGCACAGCGGGAGGAGACAGACACAGACAACACACACAGGGAAAAAGGGAAAAGGAAAACAAGCGGGGACAGGAACAACAGTGCCGGACCATAACACCACTGGTTTGGTGCGGGGAGCAGGTACGGGCCGTACTGGATTGGATATGCGCACCACTGGTTTGGTGCGGAGAGCAGGTACGGGGCGTACCGGGCTGGCGACACGCACCACTGGTTTGGTGCGGGGAGCAGGTACGGGCCGTACTGGACTGGATACACGCACCACTGGTTTGGTGCGGGGAGCAGGTACGGGGCGTACCGGGCTGGTCGACATGCACCACTGGTTTGGTGCGGGGAGCAGGTATGGGTCGACATGCACCACTGGTTTGGTGCGAGGAGTTGGCACAGGCCGTACCGGGCTGTGGAGGCGCACTGGAGGTCTGGAGCGTAGAGCTGGCACAACCCATCCTGGCTGGATGCCCACTTCCGCACGGTACGTGCGTGGCGTTAGCACAGGATGCACTGGACTGTGCAGGCGCACTGGCGACACAGTGCATATCTCCGCACAACATGGAGCCTGCACGGTCACACGCTTCTTAGCGCGAATACAGGGAGTTGGCTCTGCTCTGAACCCTGGCTCCGCCAACCACCCCGGGGCTGCTTCTCGGGCTTTCTTCGTGACCGAGTCCTTTTGAGTCGCCATTTCTCCTCCCTTGCTGCCTCTGTCTGCTCCCAAGGAAGGCGATCCATCCCAGCCTGGATCTCTTCCCATGTCCATGATCCCTTACCATTTAATATATCCTCTCAAGTCCATGATTTCTGCTCCTCCTGGGTACGCTGCTTGGTCCTTGTTTGGTGGGATCTTCTGTCACGATCGTTGAGAGACGGGTCAGACCAAGGTGCAGCGTGGTATGCGTACATATTTATTAATGAAGATAAAACACTTGACAAAACAACTAACGTTACGTGAAGTCCTATGGGCTATACTCACAACAAGCCTAACAGGAACACAAACAAGATCCCACAACTAAGGTAGGCAACCAGGCTACTTAAGTATGATCCCCAATCAGAGACAACGAGCGACAGCTGCCTCTGATTGGGAATCACACCCGGCCAAACATAGAAATACAAATACTAGACTCCAACATAGAAATACAATAACATAGATCTCAAACTGAACTCACACCCTGACCCAACCAACAAGAGTTTTCTAGGTCAGGGCATGACACTGACATATTGGTGTTCTTACCCTGCAATCCATGCTTTGGTTTTGTTTCCCCAGGCATGGTAGCATTTATGGCACAAATCCCATCGCGCATCACGTCCAAATCATCTATGTGATTTTGTTGAGCTACACAATCAATTTTAGATACTTTAGGACAGGGTTTCCCAAACTTGGGGTCGCGAAACCATTTGGGGTTGCCTGATATGAAAATGGGGTTGCGACAGAAAAACTTGTGCTTGGTTCATAGAACCAGGGTTAGGTCAGTAACCTCCGGTAGCAGCTAGATGCTGTTGTAATAAACAGTGGTTTGGTTGCTTCTGTGGGAGTCTGTTAGATGACTGAATGTGATGTAGATGTTGAGCGGCTTCACTACAAGTAGATTGTATGTTTTAATATTCAATAAAAATAAAAATAGAAAGAGTGGTTTCTGTTTTCTTCATACAAATGTGGCTCTATCTTGTTTAAGCTACAAAATAGTATTACCCCATCACTGAAAGACAAGACTTATGAATACATACAGTGGGGAAAAAAGTATTTAGTCAGCCACCAATTGTGCAAGTTCTCCCACTTAAAAAGATGAGAGAGGCCTGTAATTTTCATCATAGGTACACATCAACTATGACAGACAAAATGAGGGAAAAAAATCCAGAAAATCACATTGTAGGATTTTTAATGAATTTATTTGCAAATTATGGTGGAAAATAAGTATTTGGTCAATAACAAAAGTTTCTCAATACTTTGTTATATACCCTTTGTTGGCAATGACACAGGTCAAACAGTTTCTGTAAGTCTTCACAAGGTTTTCACACACTGTTGCTGGTATTTTGGCCCATTCCTCCATGCAGATCTCCTCTAGAGCAGTGATGTTTTGGGGCTGTCGCTGGGCAACACAGACTTTCAACTCCCTCCAAAGATTTTCTATGGGGTTGAGATCTGGAGACTGGCTAGGCCACTCCAGGACCTTGAAATGCTTCTTACGAAGCCACTCCTTCGTTGCCCGGGCGGTGTGTTTGGGATCATTGTCATGCTGAAAGACCCAGCCACGTTTCATCTTCAATGCCCTTGCTGATGGAAGGAGGTTTTCACTCAAAATCTCACGATACATGGCCCCATTCATTCTTTCCTTTACGCGGATCAGTCGTCCTGGTCCCTTTGCAGAAAAACAGCCCCAAAGCATGATGTTTCCACCCCCATGCTTCACAGTAGGTATGGTGTTCTTTGGATGCAACTCAGCATTCTTTGTCCTCCAAACACAACGAGTTTTTACCAAAAAGTTATATTTTGGTTTCATCTGACCATATGACATTCTCCCAATCCTCTTCTGGATCATCCAAATACACTCTAGCAAACTTCAGACGGGCCTGGACATGTACTGGCTTAAGCAGGGGGACACGTCTGGCACTGCAGGATTTGAGTCCCTGGCGGCGTAGTGTGTTACTGATGGTAGGCTTTGTTATTTGGTCCCAGCTCTCTGCAGGTCATTCACTACGTCCCCCCGTGTGGTTCTGGGATTTTTGCTCACCGTTCTTGTGATCATTTTGACCCCACGGGGTGAGATCTTGCGTGGAGCCCCAGATCGAGGGAGATTATCAGTGGTCTTGTATGTCTTCCATTTCCTAATAATTGCTCCCACAGTTGATTTCTTCAAACCAAGCTGCTTACCTATTGCAGATTCAGTCTTCCCAGCCTGGTGCAGGTCTACAATTTTGTTTCTGGTGTCCTTTGACAGCTCTTTGGTCTTGGCCATAGTGGAGTTTGGAGTGTGACTGTTTGAGGTTGTGGACAGGTGTCTTTTATACTGATAACAAGTTCAAACAGGTGCCATTAATACAGGTAACGAGTGGAGGACAGAGGAGCCTCTTAAAGAAGAAGTTACAGGTCTGTGAGAGCCAGAAATCTTGCTTGTTTGTAGGTGACCAAATACTTATTTTCCACCATAATTTGCAAATACATTTTCATTTTTCATTTTCTCAATTTGTCTGTCATAGTTGACGTGTACCTATGATGAAAATTACAGGCCTCTCTCATCTTTTTAAGTGGGAGAACTTGCACAATTGGTGGCTGACTAAATACTTTTTTTCCCCACTGTATGTACGTACTGTTTCCCTCAACTATACCCACAAGCCATTAGAACCGAGTGGACAAGACCAAGCACTAAATAAGACTGGTGATGATGTTCTGCTTCCCTGCTTTAGGATGATTTGGACATGAAATAGTGCCAGAGAAACAAAACCAAAGCATGGATTGCTGTTATACCTTGTCCATAGACTGCTTATGTAGCACATGGAGATGTGTGAAACTTTCTCCTCAGCCCGAAGTGTCCCTACTTGCACCACTGAATAGCTAGTTTTTCATGTAGTGCAACTGGTAAGGCACTTTGGAAGGTCGGTCACATGTGCTAGCAAGGGGGAGGTCCTGGGTTTGAGCCTTGGTGTGAGCCGAAGCGGGACTCGCTAAGCCTATTCCCCCTCAGGAGACTGAAAAGATTTGGCATGGGTCCTCAGATCCTCAAAAACATTATACAGCTGCACCATCGAGAGCATCCTGACTGGTTGCATCACCGCCTGGTATGGCAACTGGCAAGCTTCCTGCCATCCAGGACCTCTATACCAGGCGGTGTCAGAGGAAGGCCCTCAAAATTGTCAAAGACTCCAGCCACCCTAGTCATAGACTGTTCTCTCTGCTACCGCACGGCAAGCGGTACCGGAGTGCCAAGTCTAGGTCCAAAAGACTTCTCAACAGCTTCTACCCCCAAGCCATAAGACTCCTGAACAGCTAATCATGGCTACCCGGACTATTTGCACTGCCCCCCCACCCCATCCTTTTACGCTGCTGCTACTCTGTTAATTATATATGCATAGTCACTTTAACTCTACCCACATGTACATATTACTTCAACTACCTCAACTAGCCGGTGCCCCCGCACATTGACTCTGCACCGGTACCCCCCTGTATATATAGCCTCCCTACTGTTATTTTATTTTACTTCTGCTCTTTTTTCTCAACACTTTTTTTGTTGTTGTTTTATTTTTACTTTTTTGTTAAAAATAAATGCACTGTTGGTTAAGGGCTGTAAGTAAGCATTTCACTGTAATGTCTGCACCTGTTGAATTCGGCGCATGTGGCCAATAACATTTGATTTGATTTGATTTGATCAGCTTGACATCTGTTACAGAGGGTGCAAGTGACTCGAATATACAGTTGTGCTCAGCTCATCGCTGTTGAGTAAGTTTTGGGGGTGAATATAGCACATGGGGATGTGTGAAACGCTTGTCCATGCCCAGGGCGCTGTTGGAGAGACGCGGCGCTCCGTCAAAGCAATCTAACATAAATCACGTAGCGGCTACATTTGGGGATATCTTAGGTATACAGTGCCTTCAGAAAGTATTCTTACCCCTTGACTTAATCCACATTTTGTTGTGTTACAGCCTGAATTCAAATGGATAAAAACAAATATTAGTGTTTTCAAATTTATTGAAAATGAAATATGTAAATGAGTCAAAGTCAATACTTTGTAGAAGCACCTTAGTCGTCTTAGGTATGTCTGTATCAGCTTTGCACATCTGGATTTGTGGATTTTCTCCCATTCTTCCTTCTCTAGCTCTGTTAAGTTAAGTTAAATGGGAAGTGGCGGTGAACAGCAATCTTTCCACAGATTTACAATGGGATTCAAGTCTGGGCTTTTGAAGGGCCACACTAGGACTTTCACATTCTTGTTCTGAAGCCATTCCAGCATTGCTTTTGCTGTATGCCTGGGGTCATTGTCCTGTTGGAACATAAATCTTTGCCCCAGTCTAAGGTCGTTGGCACTTTGAAGCAGGTTCTCATCAAGGACTTGCCTGTATTTGGCTCCATTCATTGTTCTCTCTATCCTTAACAGTCTCCCAGTCCCGCTGAAAAACATACCCATAGTGTGATTTTGCCACCAGCATGCTTCACGGTAGGGATGGTGTTAAACGGGTGATGATCTTTGCCTGGTTTTCTCCAGACATAGCACTTTGCATTCAGGCCACAAAGTTCAATTTCTGTCTCATCAGACAGAGGAATCTTTTGCCTTATGATCTCAGAGTCTTTCCCGTGACTTTTTGCTAATTCCAGGCGTGCTGTCATTTGCCTTTTTTTCTAGGAGTGGCTAGCCACTCTCCTATAAAGCCCAGATTGGTGAAGTGCTGTAGAGACTGTTCTCCCATCTCAGCCAAGGAACAATGACAATGTTTACATGTGCACAGTATTCCGGTTAGTAGCTCATATCTCGCTTAAACCTAGAGTCGAAATTGCATAATAAAAAAATCCCCATAAAAATATGTTCGTTTTTTTTTTGCATTGGATGTGTCTCAATTCACCGCATCCGCCGATATAGCACTTCCGCATTTGCAGTGAACGGTGACAGAGCTAGAGCGGTGTTTGTCAGACCATGATATCCCTAAAATCGGTCTTCACAAAATCGTCTGTAGCGCCCAAACGGACCCCTCTATGGCAGGAACTCTGTATTATGACCACTCTATGGAAAGATGAGACTCTCACGAACATGATGGTTTTCTCCGTTTTGCTCTACTGCCCCACAAATGTCTTGGGACTTGTCTGAAGTCGGTACAGATGATCTGCCAACTTCTGTAGCACATGGTTTATGAACTGGTACAAAAAACAACACTTGATTCAACACTTCGATTTTTCCCATTTAAAATTATTACATACAATTCTTGCCACTAACAGAATGCTATATATATGGGGCATACAACAATCTCAGCTCTGTAGATTTTGCTGAAAAGAGACAGAATCACTAGATAATGTATTCTGGAATTGCCCCTATGTAGCTTGTTTCTGGTCACAGGTCCAGGAATGGTAAAAAAAAAATCACAACATTCACTTAAAATTAACCTTACAAATAGCAGTGTTGGGCGATAGCCATAGTCAGTCAATAAATCATATAATACTCGTAGGAAAGTTTTATCTTTAGCTCACAATCTGTGGATACTATACGATTAGAAAGGTTCAAAATGTAAGGAAAACATCACACCACAATTGAAAAATATATAGCATATGGAAACCAAACGAGGGTGGTCTATGGTGATAGGTGGGATGGGCTGAGAGTGGCTGAGGGGAGGGATTAAAGAGCTTATGTTTGGTTTCTAATGCTCGTGGCTTAATTGCCCAACATCACTAATGCTCTTATGGCGGAATGAAAGCATGTGAAGTGGTAGGCCACACAAGCTCACAGAACAGGACCGCTGAGTGCTGTAGCACATAGCGCGTAAAAATCATCTGCCCTGACCTAAACCCCATCAAACAACTTTGGGATGAATTGGAAAGCCGACTGCGAGCCAGGCCTAATTGCCCAACATCAGTGCCAGACCTCACTAATGCTCTTGTGGCTGAATGAAAGCAAGTCCCCGCAGCAATGTTCCAACATCTAGTGGAAAGCCTTCCCAGAAGAGTGGAGGCTGTTATAGCAGCAAAGGGGGGACCAACTCCATATTAATGTCCACATGCCTTTGCTCATGTAGTGTATTATGAAGGCTACAACCTTCTGTCTGAAAGTAACGAATATTGCAGTTACACAAGCAGGACATAGTACCTACACATTGCATTTGAGCAAAAACCATCTTCATTTTGTGTGATGATGTAGGCTAATCTTTATAGTTGCTGTCATATCGAAACCACTACCCAGAGTTGCTGAAAGAGAACACTACTACTTTGACTGCCTGTCTGCCTCCTGCTATAGCCAATGTTTGCAATGATGTCTGTATTGCTTGTGTTTGATACGCTGCCTAGATAGCTGAATGTAACTCCCAACGTGAGTTTTGCATTGGGGGGGTGGGAACAGCTGCGTTTTAACCACATACAGGCTCTTTAACTGCTATTTCACATCTCAGTAGAGCCCCACAGTGGAGGTGTCATAATACCCATAAAACCTAGCGGTCAAACAGTGAAATGGTTCCTATCGTTTTTCCACCCTTAATTTTTCCCATAGGGGATTTTAGAAACACTTAAAATAAAGGCTGTGTTTCATGTAGGCTTACCCTGGCGTGACGTTTTGATAACCATGTAAATCTCTCTCGGACAAGGTGACTTTTATCAATATAGTCGGCCTCATTTACTCTGATTCGAAAATGCTAATTAGCACCAAAGTAGACATCATGCAAAACTACAAATCCCTGCACGCCATCTCTAACTGACACCTTTGCTAACAGGTATTTGTCAATTTAAAACTTGCACGACAGTTCACAGAATTGTCCATTTAAAGAAATGTTGCCAATTACTACATTTAGCTAACATTAGATTATCACGTTTCAGGAGAAGACCCAGATGCAGACAGTGTCGAAGTCACAAAAGTTTATTACAAAAACAGGGGGCAGGCAAACGACAGGTCAAAGGCAGGCAGAGGTCAGTAATCCAGGGTGGTGTTACAAGGTACAGAACGGCAGGCAGAATGGTCAAAACTAGAAAACATGAACTTGAGAAAGACAGGAGCAAGGGGAAAAACGTTGGTTGGCTTGACAAAACAAAACGAACTGGCAACAGACAAATATAAATATACTGGGGAAGATGGGCGACACCTGGAGGGAGGTGGAGACAATCACAAAGACAGGTGAAACAGATCAGGGTGCAACAGTACCCCCTGGGCTCATACTCTTCTGGGGTGCCAGCGTTGAAACTCAGCGATGAGGCCTAGGTCCAGGATGTCCCTAGCGAGGCCATAACCATCCCAGTCAACCAGGTACTGGAATACCCTGCCCCGAGGTCGAATCTTCAGGAGATGCTTCACCGTGTACGCCGGGTGGCTGACAGGGGAGATGGGTGGGCCTGGAAACAGGAGACAAGGGGCTGTGAGACATGGGTTTGATCACAGACACATGAAAAGTGGGATGGGTACGGGGCACAGAAGACGAACAGCAGAGGGGCTAATGATCTTGGAGATGGGGAAAGAGACGATAAACCGGGGTGAAAGTTTGCCGGACTTCACCCGGAGGGGCAGATCTCGGGTGGACAGCCATACCTTCCGTCCGAGACGATACAGGGGAGCTGGGGTCCGGTGGCGGTTCGCTTGTCATCGATACCTGAGGGTGGTTTTGAGAAGAGCCGACCAGGCTCTCCTCCAGGTACGACGACAGCGGCGAACAAACATCTAGGCCGAGGGTATGCCGAACTCTTGCTCTTGCTCCAGGAAGAGAGGGGGCTGATAACCCAGGGAACACTCAAAGGGCGAAAGACCCGTGGCAGAGCAGGGAAGGGTGTTGCGGGCATATTCGACCCACACTAGTTGCTGGCTCCAGGTGGTGGGGTTGGCGACCAGGCAGCGCAGAGTCGTCTCCAGGTCTTGGTTGGCTCGCACCGACTGGCCATTGGACTGAGGGTGGAAACGGGAGGACAGGCTGGCCGACGACCAATGAGTGTGCAGAACCCCGATCAGAGACCATGTCCACTGGGAGTCCATAGCTCCAAAAGACGTGCTGCACCATGAGCTGGGCCATCACATTGGCAGAGGGTAGCTTGGGGAGATGAATGAAGTGGGCGGCTTTGGAAAACCGGTCCACAACAGTCAAGATGGCGGTGTTGCCATCAGACGAGGGAAGACCCATGACAAAGTCCAGGGATATATGAGACCAGGGACGATGAGGAACAGGCAAAGGTTGGAGGAGACCAGCCGGAGCTTGCTGAGGAGTCTTGTTCTGCGCACAGATTGTGCAGGCGGCGAGGAACGTGGAGACATCAGGAACCATGGTAGGCCACCAAAAGCGTTGTCGCACAAAGGCCAGGGTCCGACGGGAGCCCGGGTGGCAGGCAAGCCTGGAGGAGTGGGCCCACCCCAGGCCCAAGGAGCGGACAGCGTCAGGAACAAACATCCGGTTATCTGCCGGGGAAGATGGGCGACACCTGGAGGGGGTGGAGACAATCACAAAGACAGGTGAAACAGATCAGGGTGTGACATAGATAGTTAATCCAGAGATTCTTACCTTTGCCTCGATTCGGCAGTCTCGTCCAGATCTTCATGGCATTTGAAGTTCTTTATGATAGCCACATTAGCAGCTAATTAGTGTTTCATTTTCGGGGGATAAAGACAGGCGAATATATTGATTATAGTCACCTTATCAAAATGTCACGCCAGGGTAAACCTACACGAAACACAGCCCTTATTTTAAGTGTTTCTAAAATCCCCTATGGGATCCCTAACCATTTCCCTGTGTGACCGCTAGGTTTATGGGTATTATGACTGTGGTACTCTATGATCATCCTATTGAAGCTACATATTGGTTACAAGCCAGGTTTCCATCCAACCTTTTTATGCGAGTGAAGTACATCAGATTAAAAATGTCATGACAGGCCTGAAGGAAACAGCAAATTTGTCTGTAAACTTCCAAATGTTGACAAAAGAAAAAACGCTAGACAAGGTGGTATCTTTTTATGACGGTAAAATGTGTCATACAAGAAACGCTTTTATGCGCAAATATTGATGTAATAACCATCATATCGAAGTAAACTGGAAGTCACCCCATATGTTGTATGGTCCTCCCACTACAACTCGGGAAAGCGTGCAGGTTATTAGGCTACAGATGAAATAAATTATGAACTTCACAGTGTGGTGAAACTGCACGATGATGAGCTTGATGTTTCTTTACAATACATTTCGAGGGTTTTATTCTGGTGACGTGATATCGATGCTTGGCTGCCGTTTGACAAATAAAAATAATCGGGCACTTTTGTCCATAATAATCTCATCATATGTAGGCTATACCCGCACTGTATCTGCGAGCTGTTAGCTAGAGTGCACGTTTCCATGCCAGAGTGGGCACATTCACTATATACACAACATTTTTTGTGACAAAACCATCCGCAGAGTTGAAAATGCTATGGAAACCCATTTAAAGCCATTTAATATGTACTTTTTTGGGCAACCGGACCAAATTAACATATAATTATGTGTTATAGATCTGTCATTCTCATTGAAAGCAAGTCTAATAAGCGGTAGATCTGTTCTATGTGTGCTATTTCTATGCTTCCTGTGCTTAAGTGTAATTTTTGCTTCTTTTGCTTCTTTACCTTCGGTTTTGTACACCAGATTCAAACAGCAAAAATACAATATTTTTGGTTATGTAAAATATATTTCACAGCGGTTTAGATGGTACAATGCTTTTCTTGCTTAGGCAAACTATTAGGATTTTTGCAACCATGAAATGGTGGGGCGTTTTCTGCATAGTGTGCATCTTTAACTTGTATTTGTTATTCGGTACATGTGAATTTAACTGCAAAATAAATGTTTTATTATGTCATTATGCAGTGATGTTCCGCCGCAACAAAATGGAAATACATCTCTGATGGGAAAATGCGCATATTGTTTTTATGTTGATTTTATAATATTCGTATGAAAATCTGTCATCCATTTAGTTTGATACCTAGCTTTGTCGACAAAACAAAATAAGCTAGACAAGGTGGGATATGTTTTTGGTCTGTGAAATTGATTGTGACAATTGCGATGGAAACGCTTTTATGCGCAAATATTCATAGAAAAACCACCCTGTTGCAGTAAACTTGGAGTTACACAATAATGTTGTACCCTACTACAACCACAACATGGAAAAGCATGCAGAATTTATAGGCAGATGGAATAAGTTAGGATGAACTTCATCACTTATTTCATAACTTCATAACTTATTGTGGTTATGTGCACGGTGATGAGCTTCATGCAAATGTCCAATAAATATGAGGGTAGGCTATCATTTGAACGATGCTGGTGACATGTTGCTTGGATACCCACATTTCTTGCTCCAGCCAAACGCTACGCCATGCCCACGGACGTTAGTTTCTTCTCCGAAATGAGTCTAGATCTGAGTACCTCCCTAGCACAAAGTTTCTAAACCTAGAGGCACAACATCGTGAGACTTCCAGGAACGCTTGCGAAACAAACGAAGCAGACCAGGCCGAGGTTTAAGAAGTCAATGAGAGAAGTGAACAATTATTCCTTAGTTGTTAATTTTCTTGAAATCTAAAGGCATAACAACCTAAGAAGAATTCGAGCCAATGTCTTAAGTAGTTGAACATGTTGTTACTCCAACCTCGTGAAAGTGACAAACTGACACGTTTTCATTTTTGTCAAAAACAATATTATATCGAAGGAGTGCCTTTGATTTGACAGCCTGCACATACTCAGTTCGGCGCGTGATGACTGTTAGACCCAATGACGTATTTCTATTTTCAACTTAACTTCCGGAAGTAGGAACTCCGCTCATACATCTTTCTTTCAATGCCTGCTACGTTAGGTTATTAAAACGGGGAGAATATGCTTACTTTCTTTATGAAACACCATTTTCCACACAGCATCTGGGAATAGCATTAGCCACTACTGTTGAGTAGTGCTGAGCGATTACAACTAATTGACCGACATCGGATTCATTCTTTGAATTCTATTTAGTTCGGGTTGTTTCTGTGAGCTCAATTCGCAGTTTCTCTAGAGAGAAATCAGATCAAGCCCAAACTGTGCAATGTAGAAGGGAGTTATAGTTTCCAACAGGCCAATATTCTACACAGTTTCATGCAGAAAACTGTGTGGGGCAGACAAGGAGAGGGAGAGAAGAGAGAAGGGATAGAGAGCAGTTACTTTACGAGGTATCTATACCGAAAATACATGATCTAAGTGATTGACAGTTGGTATTCAGCAGTCATAAAAGTATGTCTTATTTACTTTGAAAAACTACTCAAATTGTGATTTTGTCTGACAGCATAGGCGGCTGTCTAGATTAGATGATGACTTGGAATCAAATAAAACAAATGTAATATACCCATCAACTGAAATGTTTTATTAAAATAAAGTAATGTGAATAAATTATGGTTAATAAGTGATAAACAGTAATGGGCACTCACTACCATCAAGAGACCTCAAAAAGCACTAATCGCTCAGCACTGTTAGCCACTGTAGCATTATGGTGAAAAATTGTGTTTCATAAAGAAAGTAAGCATATTTTCCCCATTTCTTTCCCACGTTCTCGCCATTAAATCGTGTTAAGGAGGAAATTGCCGCCTTTGCCGCCTGAATGGAGAATGTTTTATGTACGAACCGTCCACGGGGGATACGTGTGTATAACAAGCTGCATACATACCCTTTGGTTGGCAAGATTAAACGACTCAATATCACCATCTGCCGGGCTTAGGTTACTCTGGGTGGTAACATTTGCATATTTTTTCGATGCAGGATGAAAATCTGTTGTCAATTGGATGGAAACCTAGCGAATGTTGCCAATTTAGCGACTTTGTCGCTATATTTTGTGAGTTTTCAGACACCTCCAACAAATGTTATTGGTAAAAGAGGCTAGTGATAAATTCAGCTACTTTTCAGGCTGCCTTTGGGGAGTTTAAATATTTTGCCAATCAAATACAAATCAACATATCAGCCTGGATCAAAATGACACTTTAGCGCGTCTGTGTTTGCATTACCTGCATGTGTACAAGACGAGCCATTGCTCAAGGAGAGAGAGACAGTCGGACATTGCTGCAGCAGGTAGCCTATAAAATAAATCAAATTGTATTTGTCATATGCGCCCAATACGACTGGTGTAGACTTTACTGTGAAATGCTTGCTTACGAGCCCTTCCCAACAATGCTGTTTAAAAATATAAATAAAATAGTAACACAAGGAATAAAATAAAATACACAAGAATGGAGGTAATTTGAGTGTCCCAGATGTACATTTACTATCTTACGTTTAGTCTATGAGACCAGGCTGGCTAAATGACTCAAATGTACAAATGTAAATTTAGCAGTCTGGCTATTTAGCAGTTTTATGGCTTGGGGGTAGAAGCTTTCTCGTAGCATGATGGTCCGAGAACCGATGCTTCGGTACCATTTGCCGGATGGTAGCAATGTGAACTGTCTATGGCTTCGGTGGCTGGAGTCTTTGGCAATTCTTTAGGCCTTCCTTTGACACTGCCTGATATAGAGGTCCTGGGTGGCAGGGAGCTTGGCCCCAGTGATGTACTGGGCTGTGCGCACCACCCTCTGTAGCGCTTTGCGGCCAAGGGCGGTGCATTTGCCATACCAAGCAGTGATGCAGCCAATCAAGATGCTCTCAATGGTGCAGCTGAATAACTTTTTGACAAATCTTTTCAACCTCCTGAGGGAGAAGAGGCGCTTGGTCTTACTGCCATTGAGGGAGAGGTTGTTATCCTGGCACCACACTGCTAAGTCTCTGACCTGCTCCCTGTAGGCTGACTCATCGCCGTCTGTGATCACCGTTGTGTCCTCAGCAAATTTAATGATGGTGTTGGAGTTGTGCGTGACCACACAATCGTGAGAGCACAGGAGGGGACTAAGCACACACCCCTGAGGGGCCCCCGTGTAGAGGGTCAGCATGGCGGAGGTGTTGTTGCCTACCATCACCACCTGGGGCCGGCCTGTCAGGAAGTCCAGGATCCAGTTGCAGAAGGAGGGGTTCAGTTTCAGAGTCCCTAGCTTGGTGATGAGCTTGGAGAAGACTATGGTGTTGAACGCTGAGCTGTAGTCTATGAACAGCATTCTCACATAGTTATTCCCCCTCTGGTCCAGGTGGGCGAGGGCAGTGTGAAGTGCAATTGAGATTGCATCAAATATGATAGAGAACAGACTAATAACTAGGTAGCCAATTCAAAAACAGATCTTGCACCCTTTAGTTAACTGTTTAGCTATTATTAGCATGTATTAATGTTTTCGTCATGTCCCAAAAAACTTTCCACCCACACTCGCAAATAAGGCCATACAAAGTTGATTTGCTTTTTTGAACAATTCATATGATTCATTTAAACTATTATTTTTTATGAAACTAACGATTCACTTCGCCATTGTATTAGTTGGAATTCGGTTCAATAGCGGTGAATCGAATACTGTGAATCAAAATAATAATTTGTGAATCACAAACAGTTATTTTTTGATTATATGGGACATTGCAACTCAATAGATGCTAGTCAGCCTGCAAAGTAAACACTTCTAAGGTAGAAAGTGCCCATCCCTGCCAAGGTGGTAGAACCCACTCCACCCAAGGTGATTGAGACCACCCCAGCCAAGGAGGAAGTGCCCATCCCAGCCAAGGTGGAAGTGCCCACCCTAGCCAAGGTGGAAGTGACCACCCCTGCTCTCAGGGTGGAGAAGCCCATTTCTACTGCTGCTGCCAAGTTGGTGAAAACTACACCTGTCCATGTTGCCTTTAACAAGGTCACCCAGATGACAGGTACACTCACCTTTTCTTCCTGTTTATTTCAGATAGTCAAAGTCTCTGACTATGTGTCTGTCTCTCTCTATATATATTAATTTTCTTCCTTCAGACTTACATTCCCTTAAATCAATGTTGGATCGTCTAAAACACTGGTTCCCAAACTGTGGGGTGAGGGGTCGGCAGGGGGATGCGGAGGGAAAGGTAGGGGGAGATTAACAAATGCAAAACAAATACATGTATACACTACCGTTCAAAAGTTTGGGGTATCCATTAAAATTACATCAAATTGATCAGAAATACAGTGTAGACATTGTTAATGTTGTAAATGGCTATTGTAGCTGGAAACGGCTGACTTTTAATGGAATATCTACATAGGTGTACAGAGGCCCATTATCAGCAACCATCAGTCCTGTGTTTCAATGGCACGTTGTGTTTGCTAATCCAAGTTTATCATTTTAAAAGGCTAATTGATCATTAGAAAACCCTTTTGCAATTGTGTTAGCACAGCTGAAAACAGTTGTGCTGATTAAAGAAGCAATAAAACTGGCCTTCTTGAGACTAGTTGAGTATCTGGAGCATCAGCAATTGTGGGTTCGATTACAGGCTCAAAATGGCCAGAAACAAATAACTTTCTTCTGAAACTCATCAGTCTATTCTTGTTCTGAGAAATGAAGGCTATTCCATGAGAGAAATTGCCAAGAAACTGAAGATCTTGTATAACGCTGTGTACTACTCCCTTCACAGAACAGCGCAAACTGGCTCTAACCAGAATAGAAAGAGGAGTGGGAGGCCCCGGTGCACAACTGAGCAAGAGGACAAATACATTAGAGTGTCTAGTTTGAGAAACAGACGCCTCACAGGTCCTCAACTGGCAGCTTCATTAAATAGTACCCGCAAAACACCAGTCTCAACGTCAACAGTGAAGAGGCGACTCCGGGATGCTGACCTAGGCAGAGTTGCAAAGAAAAAGCCATATCTCAGACTGGCCAATAAAAATAAAAGATTAAGATGGACAAAAGAACACATACACTGGACAGAGGAAGATTGGAAAAAAGTTTTATGGACAGACGAATCGAAGTTTGAGGTGTTCGGATCACAAAGAAGAACATGCTGGAGGAGTGCTTGATGCCAGCTGTCAAGCATGGTGGAGGCAATGTGATGGTCTTGGGGTGCTTTGGTGGTGGTAAAGTGGGAGATTTATACAGGGTAAAAGGGATCTTGAAGAAGGACGACAGATATCAAGAGGATTACATTCAGTATGGATTCACATGCCTCATGGTCGATGGGGATCCACATCCACAATATGTTGTGTTTGGATGTGCTAGCAAATTACACTTTGAAGCCAGTGAAACTGAAGAGACATTTACACACCAAACACATTTACATTTACATTTACGTCATTTAGCAGACGCTCTTATCCAGAGCGACTTACAAATGGGTGCATTCACCTTATAGCCAGTGGGATAACCACTTTACAATGTTTTTATTTTTTTTGGGGGGGGTGGGGTAAGGGGGGTGGTAGAAGGATTACTTTATCCTATCCCAGGTATTCCATAAAGAGGTGGGGTTTCAAATGTCTCCGGAAGGTGGTGAGTGACTCCGCTGTCCTGGCGTCGTGAGGGAGCTTGTTCCACCATTGGGGTGCCAGAGCAGCGAACAGTTTTGACTGGGCTGAGTGGGAACTGTGCTTCCACAGAGGTAGGGGAGCCAGCAGGCCAGAGGTGGATGAACGCAATGCCCTCGTTTGGGTGTAGGGACTGATCAGAGCCTGAAGGTACGGAGGTGCTGTTCCCCTCACAGCTCCGTAGGCAAGCACCATGGTCTTGTAGCAGATGCGAGTGTCATATCTGATGAGTGGTGGCCAGTTATTGCTGTCAACAAAGAGTCCGTTTATGCTGCATCGTGTTAGAGGCTTTTATTAAAATCACGAGATTACAGCATAAGTTACAGGTGACATGACACCCGGAGAGTGACGCCTCAGAATGGCTGCTCGTTCTGCCCTCTCCTTCGTTTTCCCCCCTATTTATAAACAATGATGCTCCCTCTTCTGGCCAATCACCAGTCTCCCCTGTCTACAACACACTTCCTGTCGGTTGTACGTGACGTTACACTAAAACATATACTAACATAAACAACGTTCCATTTCTTCATGAAAAACATTTAACAAAGACATAATCTTCATATACGATATTCCCCCCTTCGAGACGAACAGTCTCGAAAACAAACAGAATAGGATTATGACTAGTAACAATTTATCTTATTGAGTAGGTTTAACATTAAACCAAAAACATTCTCCTCTAGAGTGTAAATACCTTTCTATGAAATATGAATAACTGTTTATGAAGTGTGAATACATCACTATCTTTATGAAGTGTGAATACATTACTATGAAATATGAACAAATCTCTATGGAGTGTAAGAGCGAAAAACTGTCCGGCAACCTTCCATCCATCAATCAAGACAGTAAAATTCTCTCACGGTCCCTCTGCCCCAGGCAACCACCTTCGGTACTCCAGATAAACTCATAAACCCTGTAAATGCATTTGAAACTATGATGCAATTAAATACACATGTAAGCCCCTGCAAACAAAATCCTATCCAAAAACATCCACTTGTAAGGCTGGTCAACCCATTGGACCTTACAGTGAACCTCTCCCTGCCTAAATCCCTGTCCCTAAGCATCACCGAAATAAACAAAAACATCTAAGATCCTCACATGTATTCAATAACATCAAACATCATTCTACAAAAATTAATCCCTAAGAATATGACACAATTATGTATTACACATGTCTATATTTCATTGCAGACACTGGAATGTAGTCCACTACACTTCATCTCCCTGTAGTCTCCTCTTCCAATGGACTGTTGATGATGGAATCGGCCACCCCCTCCTTGTTTCATCTCCTCCAGTCATATTGTCCCTTTTTGAGTATTTCAATCTCCACATGTCCCCCAAATGCTTCTGGAAGAAAAGAAAAAGACCAAACAGTATCCTTTGCAAAACAACACTTTCAAATTGACCATCAATATCAACTAAGAATATAAAAATGATATATAAATGATGCATGAATCACATAAACCCATTCCCCCCTTGATTCATAAATCATACTACAAATCACACTAATATTGGAAGAAAAAAAAAATTTGGAAAATGATCAAAACATAAAAAATGATATTTATCCATTCAGTTCTACTTGTCCATCTTTATCCAGATCAGGAACAGTCAACACCGGCATCTGAGTGTTGTCTCCAGGCATCACTCTCCAACCTATCTCAATATTATAGCTTTCTCAAATGTCAGTAACAAATTACAAACATCACACAGTGTTATCAAAGTTGCCATTAAATGTAACCCATCACTGCCCCTACTGGCCTACCTGATCTTGCAACCAAGATTTCGCTGACTTCTGCTCTCTCAGATCTCCCAAATGCATCCCTTATATTTTCAATGCATATATAACTATCTGAACTATATGGACTCAAAGTATCTACTAATGTTATCAATATGATCTTCCCAAATGTTACACCATACCATGGAAAAAATCCCCCCTTCTCCCTTAGATTTATCCTTCAATGATAGGCTTGAAGACTATGACATGTAGTGTCACCCTTTTAACCCTAGATTTAGCTGTGTCCGGTGCTATCCCTCTTATAATGGTAAAAACCTCATATGGAAGCTTCAACGTTGACATGTAACAACATCCTGTCTATCCATAGTGTAAGAATATATATGCTTTATCACCACAAACCCTCTAAATATCTTTAAAATTCCCCATAGTCACATTGTCAGGCAAAAGCTAATCTTTTAACCCTCAAAGTCCTGCTGTTCCTACTAACTGGTACATAAAAAGTAACATATTTCTCATTACTACCCTTAAGGTCATGCATATAACATCACAATCTGATATTCCCATAAACATACCCCTTACCTCATATGTTTTATTAGAACAAAAACAACTTTTAGCCCTCAATGGTTACACCTCAAATGCTTCAGTTACGCTGTTACCTGATTTTTCTTTCCATCTAACAAATTCACACAAGTTAATTCACTTAACCCAATAACACCTAACCCTAGGCTTAAACAAATGTTTTGACAACAACATTATTTTATCTGTTACTGATTGTTGCTGATACCACAGTCATGACAAAGCATAAGATTGACACATACTTGATAGAGGTCGAACGACCGTCTCTAACATGTTTGGTTCTGGAATTCTCACCAGACATGGACCCTCAAGATTCCTCACTGATCTTACAGAATGAGCTGCTGGAACCTGCCCATCTATCTCTAATCTTCACAACAGAAGAATCAAACCACTCCCTTTAGTTTCTCTCTTCCCTAACGAGCGGTACTGATCAGATACCTCTCCTTGTCTGTCATTAAAATCAAAGACCTCATCCTGTCCTCCATGATAGTATCACTATTCTCTCTACTACTATCTGTTCTCCTATTTTAACCCTATTCGTCTTGCTACCCCCTTTAATTTCAGAAAAGTTGTTGTCGGTGTCATACTCCCTACATTTGCTATTGCCATCGTATCACTAATCCCTTCCAAAGTTACCATTAAAGTAGTTGATGTATTAACCTTAATTACTTCTAGTGCGAAAGTTCCCGTTATCCTCTGTGTATTATCTACTGTTGGAGTGGCTACTGTAACCTATTCTTCCTGAACTCCCTCAATGACTGTGGAAACGTCAACAGACCTCAAATCTTCCATTATAAGCGTCACTTTACGAATTACATTGCCTTTTAACCAATAATTCTTAACCGGAACAAATTCTAATGCTTGCACTAGATAAGTATACTTCTTCTCCATAATTATCTCTCCATGGGAGAAACGTCCCCATCCTAACCCCAAAATTGGCGCTGGAGCTATTGGTTCCCTTATAATCAAATGCGATATATTTATGGCTTTAATAACTATCAATGTTGAAAGAGTTAAATTGCTTCTCACTGTTGTTATAATAGACTGAAGTGTTAATGTCCTTAGTTACTTCTAGTTTTTCCCAAAGAAAAGTTGTCTTTGCTTGTACTTCCATCTATCACCACTAGTGTCACTTTTTCCCCACTCTCAGTCCTTTCTCTAATCCCTGACTTTCAAACTTTTGATTATAAAAAATACACCTATAATTACCTTGATCTTCCTACTCTAAAGTGTCATTCACCATTGTTCTCTCTCTCTTACTACTAACTTTGAAACTTAGCTTACTGTCTTAGAGTTCCTTCAACCTAGTTCTCCTAACTTATTTTAATCTAATCTTTTCCTCCTAACCTTTAAACTTTTTCCACTGATTTATTCACAAAATCCCTTTACCACCAATTTTTAGAATATGTGATTGGGAAAGTCCCCACCTGTTTTTGACTTCTTTACACACAGACTTGGCAAACGACTAAACACCTTTTAGCCTAGCCTGAAATCCCTTGGTGTAAGAATGTAACCCAGACTCTTTTAAATCCTCTATCAGACAGCCGTTTAGTGCACATCCTATTGTACCATTCAATTTACACCATGCATCTCTTCCCAACACTGCAACCGATTTATGTCCTAATATTAGTATGTCTATTTTAATTTCTCTTTGATTTTTATAGCAGAGCTCCATTGGTTCCCTAAGAGTAATTAGCTGTTTACTACCTCAAATCCCTATCCTAATTAGTCAATTTTACATAGTGAGATGTTTAACCTCTTTAGGCTGAACACAGATACGTTTTTCCACTATTCACCATCACTTCTCATAGTCCTCTGGTTTTACTTCAATTGTTAGCTATTTTCTCTTCTTCTCTAATCGTTGCTATCAGCTGGCACCCCCCTTCCGGATCTTCTAGGCACTAACAGGTGATCTTCACTTGCTCCTTTATCTACCTCTGTTGTTTTCTCCTGACGCATTTCCATCACAGGTAAAGTACCCAAGCTGTCCACAATTATAACAGTCTTCTGAAAGTTGCTGGAAGTGTAGCTGAAATCTTCCTCCTCCTTCTATTTCTTCTCGTCCTCTTCCTCTCCAATTCTGTGTCTGTCCAGAAACTGGCTGTGGATATGGAACATCTGGTACCCCCTTGGCTGGTACAATTGCATTTGATATTGTTCAGTTGAAGCTGTAACAGTGATTGTTGATTTGGTTCACTCTGATTCTTCATAACCAAAGCTTCTCTTCTCCACCCGTTGTATGATTGAGTTTTCTCAGAGTTTCTTCGTCCTGTTCTTTCTTCTTCTCCAATTCTTGGGATCCTCTCAGCAGTTTCTCCTCTTCTGTATCTTCGGCTGTGTTACTTCTTCTAAACTATTTGCTTTATCCAGGCATGATAAACATCGGTCTATATATCTATTTCTTCTTTGCTAGTCATTGTATGATAAAATCCTCTTGAACATAAAGCACCCTTAATCTACAAATCTTCATCGCTTTCTTCATCTTTGCTTTCATCAGAGATCAAATCTCGTGTATCCTTCTTCCTTCAACTTCCATCAGAGATCAAATCTCTAGTATCCTTCTTCTTTCCTCTCTTGCCAACTTCCTTCTGATCACAGAGTCATCTCCACCCATGACCTCTTCATCATCACTCATCTTCATCATCCTCATCTTCTTTAAGTTCCATCCTCCTTAACCTCACTCTTCTCTTCCAGACATCTCGTTTCCTTCCTTCTGGAGTTTTGGATTCATCTTTATCGTTATTTCTGCTTGTCCTCTATCTATTATTCGTTCATCTCCATCTCTGATGCAACAATCACCCTCCTGGATGATCACTGGAAGCTGAGGATAAACATCCCTAAGCTGTACTTTTTACTGAATCCGTATGTGAGAAAGGTGTACTAACTTCTGCCATTAGTTTTTCTAACACTACTTTCTAACACTACTTTAGTTAAAGGATTACTATTTTTCCCCTATATCAACCCTTTTATATTCCTTTATCGTGAATTATTTTATTTTAGCCTGTATAGCCTATGGCTTCCCCCCCTGTAATTATTTTTTAAATAAATCAATTAAAAATCATGAATAATTAAAACCAATTTGTATTCCTATATCACCAATTTATCAATTAGTGTTGGCTATCTTACCACAACCCATCAAATGCAAGTAAATGTAAGTTAGTCAACTTCAAAGCAATCTTAAAAACAAAGCCTTCTAACCTTACAACCCTTTGATTTTTATCAATTCCATTGTTTAATATGCACCCAAGTATCTTAATTGCAGAATAATGTCAGTACCTGATTTCCAACCGAACTGTAATCCAGCCCAGTGATGCACAGAGACTCCAAAATGCAAATTTTATTCAAATAGTATTTGCCAAGCCTATGTAAAATTGTCATAACATCACATATTTTGTTAGGGATGATTTTGTGAACTAGCCTGATATCTGATCCTCTGCCTGCGTCACACCTTGTCACGTGACGCACGTCAGCACTTCCTGCATTTCCTCTCTCTCTCGTCTGTCGTCTAGTCCTATTGCTCCTCTCATATGACAGAAGAACATACACAGAAAAAGACTTTAGTAGTTAATGCAATCACTGAGTATTTCCAACCATATTCAACATTCCTTCGTTCACCCATTATTCACTCTAAGACTAAACTCAGAACTAAATAGATCGCTCAAAAACATTTTTATTTTATTTTAATCCGTCATTTAATTTAATTCATTATACTCCGTCAACATATATTCAATTTATAAATTCACTACATCTCAACAAATAGTTTCATGTTCGAACAACAGCCGTTTAACAACTAGGAGATTCTTTCCCAAATCTCTCTTTTCTGTGGCTATTTTTCCGTCTCCCCCTTGCAGGGTAACCCCAGATGGGACCTATGACCTTTACCCACAATGCAGTTTTGTAGTCTTAGCACATAACCGCATGTCGTAGTTTTAGCCCCGTAAAATCAAGCGCATGCGCACATCCATTTAATCCCATGCTTGCCATACAATAGAAAGATAGCATTACGCTACAGCTTCACTAATTTATACGTTATACTCACACAATTACACATAACAGAGCTCACATTTGCGTAGAACTTTCAGTTCCCCCCACATACAAACAAGTTTAAGAGGCTTGAATCCATCGCAGTGGACCTCTAAGGTTAAGATTATCATGTAGCACGCAACACAATTAGCATTTAGCAATTAGCATTAGCATTAGCTTTAGGTACAATGTGACACAACACACATTTAGCATTTAGCATTAGCATTAGCTTTAGGTACAATGTGACACAACACACATTTAGCATTAGCATTAGCCTTTAGCCAACTGCGGCCTACAACCTGTAACAAAACCCGCATTGCGTCTTCAATTGATTACTGTTTCGTTTGTCCTAAATTTATTCTGCCGTGAGTATGGCTATTTAAATGAGCGGTTCCACCCACGCAAATATCCCGTCGGACAGAAGATGAGCAGCCAATCCCCAAGAAAATTTCCCACCAACCCCAGTCCCAGACTGACCTGAAAACTCCTAATGCGTTTCCAGGATTTTGTGGCCCACCATGCGGTCGCCCCGTTCGTCACGAGGGCTTATCTAAACCTGCAATGCTCTAAAATTGTATACATATCTTGGCCCCGATTGTTCTTGACTTACTATTCAAGCAACACATCTCTATAAACAATCCATAAACTCTAACCACTTTTGCGCTGTTTTTAAAATTGTATAATGATTAGCCAGACCCCCCAGTCATCAGCAAAAACACCACCCGAGGCACGGTCGTAATGGTACATTCCTCCAGTGTACACAAGCAGTAACAAAACTAACAACTTAGCTGTGTTTGGTCTGGTCATGACTCCAGACCGAAGTTAGCTTGAGTTAGCTTGGCGGCTCCCAATGCAGCAGAGGAGAGATTGCAGACCACTCCTGGCAAGCTCGCCATTTGTCGTATCGAGTGAGTGGTGGCAATTATTGCTGATGAACAAAAGGAGTCTGCTCATACTGAACGTTGATCATAAGGTTTATTCAGACCACAAGCTTCAGCATGAGTGACAGGTGACATGACACCCGGAGAGTGACGCCTCAGAATGGCTGCTCGTTCTGCCCTCTCCTTCGTTTTCCCCCCTATTTATAAACAATGATGCTCCCTCTTCTGGCCAATCACCAGTCTCCCCTGTCTACAACACACTTCCTGTCGGTTGTACGTGACGTTACACTAAAACATATACTAACATAAACAACATTCCATTTCTTCATGAAAAACATTTAACAAAGACATAATCTTCATATACGATACGAGCTTCAACTGGAAGCCAGTGGAGTGTGCGGAGGAGTGAGGTGACGTGAGAGAACTTGGGAAGGTTGAACACCAGACGGGCTGCGGCATTCTGGATGAGTTGTAGGGGTTTAATGGCACAGGCAGGGATCCCAGCCAACAGCGAGTTGCAGTAATCCAGATGGGAGATGACAAGTGCCTGGATTAGGACCTGTGCCGCTTCCTGTGTAAGGCAGGGTCGTACTCTCCGAATGTTGTAGAGCATGAACCTACAGGATTGGGTCACCGCCTTGATGTTAGCGGAGAACGACAGGGTGTTGTCCAGGGTCACGCCAAGGCTCTTCGCACTCTGGGAGGAGGACACAACGGAGTTGTCAACCGTGATGGCGAGATCATGGAACGGGCAGTCCTTCCCCGGGAGGAAGAGCAGCTCCGTCTTATCAAGGTTCAGCTTGAGGTGGTGATCCGTCATCGATACTGATATGTCTGCCAGACATGCAGAGATGCGATTCGCCACCTGGTTATCAGAAGGGGGAAAGGAGAAGATTAGTTGTGTGTCGTCTGCGTAGCAATGATAGGAGAGGCCATGTGAGGATATGACAGAGCCAAGTGACTTGGTGTATAGCGAGAATAGGAGAGGGCCTAGAACTGAGCCCTGGGGGACACCAGTGGTGAGAGCACGTGGTGCGGAGACAGCTTCTCGCCACGCCACTTGGTAGGAGCGACCGGTCAGGTAGGGACGCAATCCAAGAGTGAGCCGCGCCAGAGATGCCCAGCTCGGAGAGGGTGGAGAGGGAGGATCTGATGGTTCACAGTATCAAAGGCAGCAGACAGGTCTGGAAGGACAAGAGCAGAGGAGAGAGAGTTAGCTTTAGCAGTGCGGAGAGCCTCCGTGACACAGAGAAGAGCAGTCTCAGTTGAATGACCAGTCTTGAAACCTGACTGGTTTGGATCAAGAAGGTCATTCTGAGAGAGATAGCAAGAGAGTTGACTAAAGACGGCACGCTCAATAGTTTTGGAGAGAAAAGAAAGAAGGGATACTGGTCTGTAGTTGTTGACATCAGAGGGATCGAGTGTTGGTTTTTTGAGAAGGGGTGCAACTCTCGCTCTCTTGAAGACGGAAGGGACATAGCCAGCGGTCAAGGATGAGTTGATCAGCGAGGTGAGGTAAGGGAGAAGGTCACCAGAGATGGTCTGGAGAAGAGAGGAGGGGATAGGGTCAAGCGGGCAGGTTGTTGGGCGGCCGGCCGTCACAAGTCGCAAGATTTTATCTGGAGAGAGAGGGGAGAAAGAAGACAAAGCATAGGGTAGGGCAGTGTGAGCAGGACCAGCAGTGTCATTTGACGTAACAAACGAGGATCGGATGTCGTCAACCTTCTTTTCAAAATGGTTGACGAAGTCATCCACAGAGAGGGAGGAGGGGGAGGGGGAGGAGGATTCAGCAGGGAGGAGAAGGTGGCAAAGAGCTTCCTAGGGTTAGAGGCAGATGCTTGGAATTTAGAGTGGTAGAAAGTGGCCTTAGCAGCAGAAACAGATGAAGAAAATGTAGAGAGGAGGGAGTGAAAAGATGCCAGGTCAGCAGGGAGTCTAGTTTTCCTCCATTTCCGCTCGGCTGCCCAGAGCCCTGTTCTGTGAGCTCGCAATGAGTCATCAAGCCACGGAGCTGGAGGGGAGGACCGAGCCGGCCGGGTGTATAGGGGACATAGAGAGTCAAAGGATGCAGAAAGGGAGGAGAGGAGGGTTGAGGAGGCAGAATCAGGAGATTGGAGGGAGAAGGGTTGAGCAGAGGGAAGAGATGATAGGATGGAAGAGGAGAGAGTAGCGGGAGAGAGAGAGCGAAGGTTGCGACGGCGCATTACCATCTGAGTAGGGGCAGAGTGAGTAGTGTTGGAGGAGAGCGAGAGAGAAAAGGATACAAAGTAGTGGTCGGAGACATGGAGGGGAGTTGCAGTGAGATGAGTAGAAGAACAGCATCTAGTAAAGATGAGGTCAAGCGTATTGCCTGCCTTGTGAGTAGGGGGGGACGGTGAGAGGGTGAGGTCAAAAGAGGAGAGGAGTGGAAAGAAGGAGGCAGAGAGAAATGAGTCAAAGGTAGACGTAGGGAGGTTGAAGTCCCCCAGAACTGTGAGGGGTGAGCCATCCTCAGGAAAGGAACTTATCAAGGCGTCAAGCTCATTGATGAACTCTCCAAGGGAACCTGGAGGGCGATAAATGACAAGGATGTTAAGCTTAAATGGGCTAGTGACTGTGACAGCATGGAATTCAAATGAGGAGATAGACAGATGGGTCAGGGGAAAAATAGAGAATGTCCACTTGGGAGAGATGAGGATTCCTGTGCCACCACCCCGCTGACCAGATGCTCTCGGGGTATGCGAGAACACATGGTCAGACGAGGAGAGAGCAGTAGGAGTAGCAGTGTTTTCAGTGGTAATCCATGTTTCCGTCAGCGCCAAGAAGTCGAGGGACTGGAGGGTAGCATAGGCTGAGATGAACTCTGCCTTGTTGGCAGCAGAACGGCAGTTCTAGTGGCTGCCTGAGACCTGGAAATCCACGTGGGTGGTGCGTGCAGGGACCACCAGGTTAGAGAGGCAGCAGTCACGCGGTGTGAGGCATTTGTATAGCCTGTGCGGAGAGGAGACAACAGGGATAGACAGAGGCATAGTTGACAGGCTGCAGAAAATGGCTACAATAATGCAAGGGAGATCGGAATGAAATGAACTAAACATCTGGGAAAGGAGAGAGCGGGGCCTCCCTCACCACAACACCCAAATATAACTCTCCCAACTTCCACCTCAGAAACTATAATTGTTGTAAACTACAGCGGTTCAATGTTTTCTAGGAATAGACTAACTTAGTTTATTCAGCTAGCTAACTTGGTACAGTAGTCTTCCGTGAAAATCGTCCAGGGCACCTAGTCATAAGACGCCACAGCCAGCTAGCATGCCGGACTCCAACAACATGGTTTAGCACCAATACTCGGCCACAACAAACCACCAGTGTGTCAACACGCCAAGCAGATAGTCCGTGTCCGTGTCTAACGTTGTGGGTTAGTCCCGACAGCTTGAGCGAGTCCGTCGTCAACTTATTCAGCCAGTTAGTTAGCTAGAATAGTTAGCATACTAGCTAGCCATTGCTTTCAGACAAAGAAGAAACCCCTCCTTTCACGGCACGAACACACAGAGAGAGCCAAGCTAACGTTAACTAGTCACCCATGTCCCGAATACCTTGAACGACTCTGGCTACCAATATGTAAAAACAAAACACAAATGTAGGTTATGACTTACCCCTAGCAGCTACTGTTAGCTAGCCAAGTGCAAAGCTAGCCACTGAATTGACTCAGCCAGTTCGCGTCTGTTCGCTAGGTCGTTCTAGCTATTGTTTACTAGTAGCTATCCAAGTAGCAACAAGCTAGCTAAATTTCAAGCACAGTAGCCACTTACTACCTAACGTTAACGGTTCAGACAATGAGGTTAGAAAACAGCTGAATGGTAGGCATTATTGTATGTAATTATTGTAGGCAGCCAGCTGGCGTAATTACAGGCACTCTCAGGCGTGAAACAACTATACCGTTGCTAATAGTTGCCAGTAGCTACCCGCCAGCTAGTCCAGGTAGTGGGTTAGCTAGCTAGCTTCGTGCTTCACCGGGCTCAGCCGAATATAATACTAACCTACAATAATTACAACCCACGATAACTACCTACAATACCTAACTACAATCTAAATACATAGTTTAAGCTACTCGACAAAGCCCAAACTATGTATAAAGCCAAGCTTACCCGACGACCTCACCCGACAACCTCCTCCTGCTACAGATGGCACTAACACCCAACACACACTGATTTTTTCCATCGCAAAGTTCAAGATGTGCATGGCCAAAAGCAGATATTGACCACACATAGTACAACCACTACCAAACCCCAAGCTGTATCTTATGAAGTGGCATATCTCATTGCAAAATCAAAAAAGCCACACACTATTGGTAACACTCACATTCTCCCCGCAGCAATAGCCATGTGTCAAGCTATGCATGGTGAGAAAATAGCCAGTCAGCTCAAACAAATCCCACTGTCTGATAATACCGTTGCCCAGCGAATAGATGGTATGGCAAAAGACACAGAGTCAGCTTATTGATCGTTTCAAAGAGAGTGGGACATTTTCTCTACAACTTGATGAGTCGACTGATATATCGCATGCAGCTCTTATATTCGTAAGATAGGCCTACTGCTATGAGGGGAAACTACATGAAGATGTGTTATTTTGCAGTGCGCTTGAGGGGACATGCAAAGGACAGGATATATTCAACAAACCTGATGGAAAGATCCGGGAGGAGGGGCTGTGTTGGGAGAACTGTGTGCAGGGGTTAAAGTTCTCCATCACTGCGACAGATTTCCGTCTTATGGATTCTGGAGAGATTATTTTAGAGATCAGTGTAGATCCACAATAAAACACCTATGGTATTGCCCCTCAATTAAAAAAGCAGCTTTCAGAAAAGCTGAAAACGGAAATGTTTTCTTTCAATGCTGATGAATTCACCAATGAGAACATGGACAGAAAAGTTTCAACAAAGCAACTAGCTTCAAGGAAAGTCAACATTGCAGATGCATCAGCCCTTCTGCATCAGCCCTCAAGCTAACTGATATTCTCAATTCCTTTCGCCTAAACTGGAGTCAAATTGTTAGTATAATTCTGGATAACTGTGCAGTAATGAGGGGCAAAAAGTCTGCAGTGGAGACCTAAGCGCGAAATGAAAACCATGCACTTCTAGACATCAGTGGAGACACAGTTCACATGGTTTCCAATGCCTCTCCAGTCTTATGTAGAAGACTTCTGCTCTGATGTCTACATTGACAAATTCCCCAAATAAAAGGAGGTTTTTGCAGAGTTCCAGTCTTTGCTTCATATGAAGATCAAGAGCCTAAAACAACTAATCAGCAGCAGGTTCCTGCAAATGCTGAAAGTATGCAACCGAGCACACAAGATGGATGCACTACTACAGCTTCTTGTCTCCCCCTGATCAACACAAACAAGATTTTTACGTTTTAGTAGACACTCTTATCCAGAGCAATTTACAGGAGCAATTAGGGTTAAGTGCCTTGTTCAAGGGCACATCAATAGATCTTTCACCTAGTCAGCTACCTGGGCGGCAGGTAGCTTAGTGGTTAAGAGCGTTGTACCAGTAACCGAAAGGTCGCTGGTTCTAATCCCCAAGCCGACTAGGTGAAAAATCTGTCGATGTGCCCTTGAGCAAGGCACTTAACCCTAATTGCTCCTGTAAGTCGCTCTGGATAAGAGCGTCTGCTAAATGACCAATTTAATTCAAACCAGCAACCTTTCTGTTACTGGTCCAATGCTCTTAACCGCTAGGCTACCTACCGCCCCATACTGTATGGCATCTTTGTTTTGAATGTATAATACCAAGTTATATATTGACTGTATTGTTTTTAGAATACACTGCTTTAGATGGCTCTAAATCTGGTGGTCCCAAAAGTAAAAGTGTGTGTGTGGCATAGCATAGGCATGACAGCATCACAGTTTTGTTGTATAATTTTGTTTTAAATCTATTGTGTTGCAGATGGCTTCTCAACCAGGTTCTTGACAAGCATGCAGTTACATCTGATGAAAGGCCAGAATAACTTTTCTTCAACAACAGGCAAAATCTGTGAGTCAGACTTATGTCAACAGCAACCGGAAGAAACACATCTGTTTGCTGTTCTCAGAGTTCGACAAGCTGACAGCCTTAATCGATTTGTACAGAGGTACACTATATATACAAAAGTATATGGACACCCCTTCAAGTTAGTGGATTTGGCTATTTCAGCCACACCTGTTGTTGACAGGTGTATAAAATCGAGCACACAGCCATGCAATCTCGTTAGACAAACATTGGCAGTAGAATGGCCTTACTGAAGAGCTCAGTGACTTTCAACGTGGCACCATCATAGGATGCCACCTTTCCCACAAGTCAGTTCGTCAACTTTCTGCCCTGCTAGAGCTGCCCCGGTCAACTGTAAGTGCTGTTATTGTGAAGTGGAAACGTCTAGGAGTAACAACGCCTCAGCCGCGAAGTGGTAGGCCACACAAGCTCACAGAACGGGACCACCGAGTGCTGAAGTGCGTAGTGCAACATTCACTACCGAGTTCCAAACTGCCTCTGGAAGCAACGTCAGCACAAGATCTGTTCGTCAGGAGCTTCATGAAATGGGTTTCCATGGCCGAGCAGCCGTACACAAGCCTAAGATCACCATGCGCAATGCCAAGCATCGCCTGGAATGGTGTAAAGCTCGCGCCATTGGACTCTGGAGGAGTGGAAACGCTTTCTCTGGAGTGATGAATCTAGCTTCACCATCTGGCAGTCTGATGGATGAATCTGGGTTTGTCAGATGCCAGGAGAACGCTACCATAGTGCCAACTGTAAAGTTTGGTAGAGGAGGAATAATGGTCTGGGGCTGTTATTTATGGTTCGGGCTAGGCCCCTTAGTTCCAGTGAAGGGATATCTTAACGCTACAGCATACAATGACATTCTAGACGATACTGTGCTTCCAACTTTGTGGTAAGGGAAGGCCCTTTCCTGTTTCAGCATGACAATGCCCCGTGCACAAAGCGAGGTTTGTCGAGATCGGTGTGGAAGAACTTGACTGGCCTGCACAGAGCCCTGACCTCAACCCCATCGAATACCTTTGGGATGAATTGGAACGCAGACTGCGAGCCAGGCCTAGTGGCCCAACATCAGTGCCCGACCTCACTAATGCTCTTGTGGCTGAATGGAAGCAAGTCCCCGCAGCAATGTTCCAACATCTAGTGGCAAGCCTTCCCAAAAGAGTGGAGGCTGTTATAGCAGCAAAGTGGGGACCAACTCCATACTAATGCCCATGATTTTGGAATGAGATGTTCGACGAGCAGGTGTACACATACTTTTGGTCATGTTGTGTATGTTACTTCGTTTAGTTGAAAACTCACCTATATGACAACAGGACTATGTTTCCTCAAGCCATACATTTGCGTAATACCACATGAAAGAAGTGGATTAAAATGACATGTCATTAATGAATGATGGTTAAAAGTGCTGTGCTTGCATTTTACTATAACATGCCTAATCAGTTGCTAGTATATTTTTCAGGTGTGCTTCCAACATTTCAGGGATTCCTGAAGAAGCTGCAGCACGAGAAGCCCCTAATACATATGCTGCATGTTGAGATGGTGGTGCTTGTCAGGGAAATCCTCTCCAAGTTCATCAACCCTGAAGCCATCCCACTCAGCGTGAAAGACCTGTTGAAGCGGGATGTCACAAGGAAAGAACTGCAGTACCCTGACAAAGGGTTGTCTGTAGGGAAATACAGCTTCACTGCGATGAACAAGGCTCGGATGGAGAAGAAGCCTTGGTTCAAAGATGTTTACATCTCACTAAGAGAGGGATACATGAAGGCAACAAGGTTTCTCCAGGAGAAGCTACCTCTGGCTAATAACACAATCACATGTCTATCTGCTCTCAATCCATCCTTGATTCTCCATGAATCTATCAGAGGGGCTTTCAATAGCTTGGGAAAATCTCTTCCAAATGTATTGAAACCAGAGCAGCTTGGTCAGTTTGATGAAGAAGTCCGTGCTGGGAGCTCATTCCAAAGCTCGTGCCAAAGACTGTGGAGGATGCGGAATACATTGATGTGGACTGGTGGAGCAAGGTGTTGGCCATGAAAACCTCTGTAGGTGAAAAGAGATTCCCCCTCATAGTGAAGCTGGTCAGGGCTTTACTGAGTGTTTTCATGGGCCCACTTGTTGAGGGATCCTTCAACCTTAAGGATGACATTCTTGAACCAGTATAAAGCTGGGATGTATGTGGAAACCTACGAAAGCTTAGCCATAATCAAGTCCAACATGAAGGCAGTTGGCATAACAGCCTCTACAATGGAGATTGACCATCCACTGAGAAGGACCTGTCTGTCCTCCTACCAAACATACCAAGAGCACCTGCAGTAGAAGAAGGAAATCAAGACTGCCGGCCCAGACGGCATCCCTAGTTGCGTCCTCAGAGCATACGCAGACCAGCAGATGGAGTGTTTACGGACATATTCAATCTCTCCCTATCCCAGTCTGCTGTCCCCACTTGCTTTAAGATGTCCACCATTGTTCCTGTACCCAAGAAAGCAAAGGTAACTGAACTAAATGACTATCGCCCCGTAACACTCATTTCTGTCGGCATGAAGTGCTTTGAGAGGCTAGTTACGGTGAAGTATGGTGGTGGCAGCATCATGCTGTGGGGATGTTTTTCAGCTGCAGGGACTGGGAGACTAGTCAGGATCGAGGGAAAGATGAACGGAGAACAAAGTACAGAGAGGTCCTTGATAAAAACCTGCTCCAGAGCACTCAGGACCTCAGACTGGGGCAAAGGTTCACCTTCCAACAGGACAACGACCCTAAGCACACAGCCAAGACAACGCAGGAGTGGCTTCGGGACAAGTCTCTGAATGTCCTTGAGTGGCCCAGCCGGAGCCCGGACTTGAACCCAATCTAACATCTCTGGAGAGACTTGAAAATAGCTGTGCAGCAACGCTCCCCATCCTGACAGAGCTTTAGAGGATCTGCAGAGAAGAACGTGAGAAACTCCCCAAATACAGGTGTGCCAAGCAAGAAGACTCTGGGCTGTAATCGCTGCCAAAGGTGCTTCAACAACGTACTGAGTAAAGGTTCTGAATACTTATGTAAATGTAATATTTCAGTTTTTTATTTTTAATACATTTGCAAAAATTCCTAAAAACCTTTTGCTTTGTCATTATGGGGTATTGTGTGTAGATTGATGAGGGATAAAAACAATTTAATGCATTTTAGATTAAGGCTGTAACTTAACAAAATGTTGGAAAAGTGAAGGGGCCTGAATACTTTCTGAATGCACTGTGACAAAAAAAAATGTGACAAAACCATGAGTAGAGTTGAAAATGCGATGGAAACCCATTTCACTTGTATTTTTTATTAGGTACAGAATTTATGCGAAAAAGTTAATTTTGTGTGCACTGATTTTTACCCGCATCAAGTCCATTTGGTGGAAACCCACCACTGGTGGGAAAATGCGCATATTTTCTTTCTGTGGATTCTAGAATATTCGCAAGAAAATCTGTCGCCAATTAGATGGAAACCTAGCTACTGAAATTCTTTGAACATTTTATTTGACCTCCATCCATTGTTTGGTTTAGGTGACTCGCTCCAATTCCACACAATGCTTATGTATTACTGTCCCATCCCTGGTTTTTGAAGCATCCTCAGGTCAGCACCAAGTGCACATCATTAATCTAATTCGGCTTCACAGAGATTAACTGGTTAGTCCTTATTTACCTTAGTCTGGAATTCCCTAGTCTATAACTAATTAATCTGAAATTAAGCAACGTCTCAGAAAGCAATTTTTTTTATCTGGATTAAGTTAAGTAGAATTAGCCTAGTCCTGATTTAAATTAAACTCTGTCCTGGAAACCGCTCTGTGGTGTTAAGAAAAATTCTTACAAAATGTTATCATGTTTTTACAGCTACTCCTTACTGAGAAGGCCCTCCTAACATCTAACATAATTTTGCCTCTTTAAAACACTGAACCCTCATGTTTCTTTAAACTCTGTCTTTCTTCTTGCCCCCTTTCTTTATTCACCCTCCCTAAAATAGGGAATCTATCACGGTCATCATGTCCAATAAATTCAAATTAGGGAGCCTTAGCTCTGCTCCAGCCCCTTAATGCGATCTGGCTACACGAGCACACTCATTCATCCTGTGAGTCTCCATGCAGGGGACGATGCGATATCTGTCTCTTCCTGGATGGCCCATGCTGACCCCAGGCCTGTACTACAGCTAATTTAACGTCCTGTCTGTTTATTTATGAGGGCTGTTTGAGACGGCCAAACACAATGAATAACGCACTTCAGCTCTGTCTTTGGGAAGTATTAGTGGATTACAGTGTTTTTTTTAAAGCGACTTGCTGACACCGTTTACGTCCCTGGGCCAAAGCAGATTTGTGGAGCTGGCTGGCTCTCTCTTTGGGGTCACTGTTGAGATAGGAGAGGATGTTGTGCGGTTGTGTCGAAAAAACATGAGGAGAAATGGATGCCAAGTTTACTTGTCAAGTTTACTTACAAAGACACTTTGTCAACAGAAAATGTTTGACTGTTGTTAGTGTTGCAGTCTGCATTGGAAAATGACACCTCATTCATCAAATTCTGAGTAGAAAAAAAGAGAAGAAGAAGAAGAAAGACTGATAATATCCAAGAGAAGAAAGACTGATAATATCCTCTGATTCTGGTTTAGGCAGATCCTGTACACTCGCCTCATTGTTATACTGTATTTGTTCCCCAAAATATCCCACTTGACTTTGATCCAATCTTAAGGACAGCACACAAGATTCCAAGGCAATCAAGATAACATGGCTAAAAGCATCAGTGCTCCAAGTTAACTATCATGTTAATCACAGGCAGATTAGAACAACAGAACATTGTATTATCCATACGCAGCCCACTAAGAGCACCCCACAAATCAGCATCACCCGCAGGGGTCACAGAGTGCCTGAGAGGTCGTTTCACCACCAGCTTCGATCCTCATCCCGCACAACTAATCTCGATGGCCAACCAAAACAACCCCGCCGAATAGCTGCCGACGCTAAGGAATAAAAGGCAAATAAGACAGAGGACTAACAGCTATAGTTTTGATACGCACCAGGAAATGCAGGTGCACTCACTCTGTTCTGCCCCTTTCCGATTTCCTGGAAGCGGTGTCTGGACCACCAGTCCAGGTGGCCTAAAGACCAGACCGGAATGGACTTTCAATAAGAAATGTATAGTATTTACACCTGGAACTCCAACTGAATTAACCATCTCTTTGAATAATTAATGTAATTAATCAGTTTATGAGTAGAGCCAGAATGAAAACCATCTGATTTCCCTGGTCCACTCTGGGTATGGGCCACCACACTCTGATGGATGGGAAGCTGGGGCAACAATGGTGAGGTGATATTTATTAGTCTGTGATAATACAGCACAAGCAGCATGATGGGTTGCTTCCGGGCTGAGTACATACATGGTAACCACTAACCTGATCCACCATTCTGAAACAATGTAAGCTTGCGAGATCAAGATGGTTGATCAGGCTCGGTAACCACAGCTCTAGTTCAACATGCCTGTCTGTCTCTCTACCTCCTCATAAACCATAGACCTAATTTGTCCATCTCTGACTCACTCACTCAATCTCCTGTAATCTATTTGACCACTAGCATTTTTCTCTAGCACTACAGAGCTGTACAGACTCAACACTGACCTTGTGGGGACCTCTGCTGGTGTTTTACTGAAATTACAGTTCTTAACAACTGCTGCTTTTTAGAGTTCTGGTGTGATGAATATAAACCATGTTTCATGAGCTAAAATAAAAGATCCCAAAAGCGTATTTCTTTCAGATTTTGTGCACAAATGTGTTTACATCGCTGTTAGTGAGCATTTCCCTTTTGCCAAGATAATCCATCCACCTGCCAGGTGTGGCATATCAAGAACCTGATTAAACAGCATGATCATTACACACAGGTGCACCTTGTGATGGGGACAATAAAAGGCCACTCTAAAATGTGCAGTTTTGACACAGAACACAGAACACAATGCCACAGATGTTTCAAGTTTTGAGGGATAAGGCAATCAGAATGTCAGAATGTCATGCAATTGTCAGAATGTCATGCAATTGGCAAGTTGACTGCAGGAATGTACACCAGAGCTGTTACCAGAGGATTGAATGTCAATTTTTCTACCATAAGCCGCCTCCAATGTCGTTTTAGAGAATTTGGCACTACGTCCAACCGGCCTCACAACAGCAGACCATGTGTAACCACGCCAGCCAAGGACCTCAACATCTGGCTTCTTCACCTGCGGGATCGTCTGAGACCAACCACCCGGACAGCTGATAAAACTGTGGGTTAGCACAACCGAATAATTTCTGCAAAGTCAGAAACTGTCTAAGGTAAGCTCATCTGCGTGCTTGTCGTCCTCACTAGGGTCTTGACATGACTGCAATTAGGGGTCGTAACCGACTTCAGTGGGCAAATGCTCACATTCGATGGCCACTGGCATGCTGGAGAAGTGTGCTCTTCACAGATGAATCCCGATTTCAACTGTACCGGACAGATGGCAGACAGCGTGTATGGCGTCGTGTGGGCGGGCGGTTTGCTGATGTCAACGTTATGAACAGAGTGCCCCATGGTGGCGATGGGGTTACGGTACGGGCAGGCATAAGCTATGGACAACAAATACAATTTCATTTTATGGATGGCAATTTGAATGCACAGAGATACCGTGACGAGATCCTGAGGCCCATTGTCGTGCCATTCATCCGCCACCACCACCTCATGTTTCAGAATGATAAAGCACGGTCCCATGTCGTAAACAATTCCTGGAAGCTGAAAATGTCCCTGTTCTTCCATGGCCTGCATACTCACCAGACATGTCACCCATTGAGCATGTTTGGATTGGATGCTCTGGATCGACGTGTACGACAGCGTGTTCCGAGTTCCCACTAGGACTGGGTGGTATACCGTATTTTACTATATACCGGTATTGATGCATGGACCTGTTTGGGTTTTAACTTTACCTTCTATAACGGTATTTTAATGTTTGGTTTGTTAAATAAATGTGATACGCCTTGTGTAACATTCATTTTTATTATTTACTCTGCTACTTGAGTCATCTCTCTCTACTCTCTCTCTCTCCATGTCACTTTCCACACAGATCTAGCCCTGCCAACTGTCACTAAAGGAGCGCATTTGTTGTTGATCGACCACGAGACACTTGTGTTCAGTCTGCATGGTCAATGCAGCACATGCAACAATGTTGATGACAACGATGCTGTTTCCACTTTGCATCTTAATATATATCAACAAGTGCTCTATAATTACACTATTAGTTTGTGTTTCTTACATCTGCAAAAAGCTAGTTTGTCTTTTCTTAGCAAGTTGTCACTAAATTGTGTTAGCCGCTAATGCTAATTGCTAGTTAGCTGGCTAGCTAATAAATATAATGAGTCAGAACAAACGTAGCTATACAGCCTGATACCAGTGATGGTGTAGGCCTAAATCAGCATGTTGTTTGTGCAACAGTATCTTCTAAACCAAAGAGGATTAGGCAAAGCATGAATATGTTAGCTACATTAATGTAGCCAAAGATTATAGGGTCCCCTAGGAAACACTCACCAACATTTTGGTTCATACCCTATCACAATAACTCCTCCCTGGCACTTTCATTCGTTGTTATGTCAAACAATACTGTATTCAAAGTGCCCACTATTACAGTTGAAGTCGGAAGTTTACATACACCTTAGCCAAATACATTTAACCTCAGTTTTTCACAATTCCTGACAATTAATACTAGTACAAATTCCCTGTCTTAGGTCAGTTATGATCACCACTTTATTTTAAGAATGTGAAATGTCAGAATAATAGTAGAGAGAATTATTTATTTCAGCTTTTATTTATTTCATCACATTCCCAGTGGGTCAGAAGTTTACATACACTCAATTAGTATTTGGTAGCATTGCCTTTAAATTGTTTAACTTGGGTCAAATGTTTTGGGTAGCCTTCCACAAGCTTCCCACAATAAGTTGGGTGAATGTTGGCCCATTCCTCCTGACAGAGCTGGTGTAACTGAGTCAGGTTTGTAGGCCTCCTTGCTCGCACACGCTTTTTCAGTTCTGCCCACAAATGTTCTATAGGATTGAGGTCAGGGCTTTGTGATGGCCACTCCAATACCTTGACTTTGTTGTCCTTAAGCCATTTTTCCACAACTTTGGAATATGCTTGGGGTCACTGTCCATTTGGAAGACCCATTTGCGACCATGCTTTAACTTCCTGACAGATGTTTTGAGATGTTGCTTTAATATATCCACATAATTTTCCTTCCTCATGTTGCCATCTATTTTATGAAGTGCACCAGTCCCTCCTGCAGCAAAGCACCCCCACAGCATGATGCTGCCACCCCGTGCTTCACGGTTGGGATGGTGTTCTTCCGCATGCAAGCAGCCCCCTTTTTCCTCCAAACATAACGATGGTCATTATGGCCAAACAGTTCTATTTTTGTTTCGTCAGACCAGAGGACATTTCTCAAAAAAGTACGATTTTTGTCCCAATGTGCAGTTGCAAACCGTAGTCTGGCTTTTTTATGACGGTTTTGGAGCAGTGGCTTCTTCCTTGCTGAGCGGCCTTTCAGGTTATGTCGATATAGGACTCGTTTTACTGTGGATATAGATACTTTTATACCTGTTTCCTCCAGCATCTTCACAAGGTCCTTTGCTGTTGTTCCGGGATTGATTTGCACTTTTCGCACCTAAGTACGTTCATCTGTAGGAGACAGAACGCATCTCCTTCCTGAGCGGTATGACGGCTGCGTGGTCCCATGGTGTTTATACTTGCGTACTATTGTTTGTACAGATGAACGTGGTACCTTCAGGCGTTTGGAAATTGCTCCCAATTATGTCAATTAGCCTATCAGATGCTTCTAAAGCCATGACATCATTTTCTGGAATTTTCCAAGCTGTTTAAAGGCACAGTCAACTTAGTGTATGTAAACTTCTGACCCACTGGAATTGTGATACAGTGAATTATAAGTGAAATAATCTGTCTGTAAACAATTGTTGGAAAAATTACTTGTATCATGCACAAAGTAGATGTCCTAACCGACTTGCCAAAGCTAGAGTTTGTTAACAAGAAATGTGTGGAGTGGTTGAAAAACGAGTTTTAATGACTCCAACCTAAGTGTATGTAAACTTCCGACTTCAACTGTATACTGTATAACCTACCTAAAAGCAAGAGATCGCTATGTGCACAGGTAAGATCAGGGATATTGTGGTGAAATGGAAGAGGAAAGACTATGTAACTATTGTGACTTCGAAGAAATAGAGAATTAAACTCATTTTATCCTCTACTGACCTTTCTAGCACGATATACAGTACCAGTCAAAAGTTTGGACACACCTACTTATTCATTGTAGAATAATAGTGAAGACATCAAAACTATGAAATAACACATATGGAATCATGTAGTAAACAAAAAAAAGTGTTAAGCAAATCAAAGTATATTTTAGATTTGAGAATATTCAAATAGCCAACCTTTGCCTTGATGACAGCTTTGCACACTCTTGGCATTCTCTCAACCAGCTTCACCTGGAATGCTTTTCCAACAGTCTTGAAGGAGTTCCCACATATGCTGTGCACTTGATCGCTGCTTTTTCTTCACTCTGCGGTCCAACTCATCCCAAACCATCTAAATTAGGTTGAGGTTGGGTGATTGTGGAGGCCAGGTCATCTGATGCAGCACTCCATCACTCTTCTTCTTGGTCAAATAGCCCTTAAACAGCCTGGAGGTGTGTTTTGGGTCATTGTCCTGTTAAAAAACAAATAATAGTCCCTCTAAGCACAAACCAGATGGGATGGCGTATAGCTGCAGAATGCTGTGGTAGCCATGCTGGTTAAGTGTGCCTTGAATTCTAAATAAATATTCTGTCAGTGTCACCAGCAAAGCACCCCCACACCATCACACCTCCTCCTCCATGCTTCACGGTGGGAACCACACATGCGGAGATCATCCGTTCACCTACACTGCGTCTCACAAAGACACGGCGGTTGAACCCAAAAATCTCAAATGTGGACTCATCAGACCAAAGGACACATTTCCACCGGTCTAATGTCCATTGCTCATGTTTCTTGGCCCAAGCAAGTCTCTTCTTCCTATTGGTGTCCTTTAGTAGGGGTTTCTTTGCAGGAATTCGACCATGAAGGCCTGATTCACGCAGTCTCCTCTGAACAGTTGATGTTGAGATGTGTCTGTTACTTGAACTCTGTGAAGCAATCTGAGGTGCAGTTAACTCTAATGAACTTATCTTCTACAGCAGAGGTAACTCTGGGTCTTCCTTTCCTGTGGCAGTCCTCATGAGAGCCAGTTTCATCATAGCGCTTGATGGTTTTTGCGACTGCACTTGAAAAAACTTTCAAAGTTCTTGAAATTTTCCAGATTTACTGACCTTCATGTCTTAAAGTAATGATGGACTGTCACTTATTTGTTCTTGCCATAATAGGCTTGGTATTTTACCAAATATGAATATCTTCTGTATACCACCCCTACCTTGTCACAACACAACTGATTGGCTCAAACGCATTAAGAAGGAATGAAATTCCACCAATTAACTTCTAACAAGGCACACCTGTTAATTGAAATGCATTCCAGGTGACTACCTCATGAAGCTGGTTGAGAGAATGCCAAAACTGTGCAAAGCTGTCATCAAGGCAAAGGGTGGCTACTTTGAAGAATCTCAAATATAAAATATATTTTGATTTGTTTAACACTTTCTTGGTAACTACATGATTCCATATGTGTTATTTCATAGTTTTGATGTCTTCACTATTATTCTACAATGTAGAAAATAGTAAAAATAAATAAAAACCCTTAAATGAGTAGGTGTGTCCAAACTTTTGACTGGTACTGTGTATATATATACTCCGGACTCCGACATTGCTCATCCTAATATTTCTATATTTCTCAATATATTTCTTATATATTCTTTTACGTTTTATATTTGTGTGTATTGTTAGATATTACTGCATTGTTGGAGCTAGGAACATAAGCATTTAGCTACACCCACAATAACATCTGCTAAATATGTGTATGTGACCAATAACATTTTATTTGATTTTATTTGAGATACTGACTGGTTTTCTGAGTCACACCCCTACCTTTTTTAAAAGATATCTGTGACCAACAGATTCATATCTGTATTCCCAATCATGTGAAATCCATAGATTAGGGCCTAATGAATTCATTTAAATTGACTGATTTCCTTATATGAACTGTAAAATCTTTGAAATTGTTGCATGTTGCGTTTATATTTTTGTTCAGTGTAGTTGGTGAATGTGTATATTATTTGCAAAAAATAGTTCCTACTTTTGTCACTAGATGTCAGTAAAAATACTGTTGGATGGTGTGTTCTTATTTTTTGAGATGTATGTTTTTAGAAAATCAATTTTCACAAAAATATGATTTAATTAAAAACTCTAAACTGTCTTGATAAGGCTTCTTTAAGGTGTAACCTTTACATAGACATTTGTTAGAAGTCTGTGAAAGTTTATCTACAACCTAATCTGAGTACCAAGATATATTTTCTATAGGATTTTTCCCTAAAACAAGGCCCAGGCCTAAAGCGCCAAAAACCTCCACAAAATGTCACACTGTGTAAAAACGTTCTATCCAATTTTGCAGAACATTTTTTATTGTCAAACTGAAATGATATGATAAGGACTATTTTCCCCCCATGTGATTGAAATATGAGTTCTATTTAGAAGTCCTCTTCAACTGAATTGTTTACCAAAACAATACAAAAATGAACTGTTATTTATTAACATAAACATCCACACACATGTACACTATCACATTAGGCTATGTCTAGAGAGCTGAACACATACACATGTACAGTAAGGGAAAAAAGTATTTGATCCCCTGCTGATTTTGTACGTTTGCCCACTGACAAAGAAATGATCAGTCTATCATTTTAATGGTAGGTTTATTTGAACAGTGAGAGTCAGAATAACAACAACAAAATCCAGAAAAACGCATGTCAAAAATGTTATAAATTGATTTGCATTTTAATGAGGGAAATAAGTATTTGACCCCCTCTCAATCAGAAAGATTTCTGGCTCCCAGTTGTCTTTTATACAGGTAACGAGCTGAGACTAGGAGCACACTCTCCACCATGGCCAAGACCAAAGAGCTCTCCAAGGATGTCAGGGATAAGATTGTAGACCTACAAAAGGCTGGAATGGGCTACAAGACCATCGCCAAGCAGCTTGGTGAGAAGGTGACAACAGTTGGTGCGATTATTCGCAAATGGAAGAAACATCAAATAACTGTCAATCTCCCTCGGCCTGGGGCTCCATGCAAGATCTCACCTCGTGGAGTTGCAATGATCATGAGAACGGTGAGGAATCAGCCCAGAACTACACAGGAGGATCTTGTCAATGATCTCAAGGCAGCTGGGACCATAGTCACCAAGAAAACAATTGGTAACACACTACGCCGTGAAGGACTGAAATCCTGCAGCGCCCGCAAGGTCCCCCTGCTCAAGAAAGCACATATACAGGCCCGTCTGAAGTTTGCCAATGAACATCTGAATGACTCAGAGGAGAACTGGATGAAAGTGTTGTGGTCAGATGAGACCAAAATCGAGCTCTTTGGCATCAACTCAACTCGCCGTGTTTGGAGGAGGAGGAATGCTGCCTATGACCCCAAGAACACCATCCCCACCGTCAAACATGGAAGTGGAAACATTATGTTTTGAAGGTGTTTTTCTGCTAAGGGGACAGGACAACTTCACTGCATCAAAGGGACGATGGACGGGGCCATGTACCGTCAAATCTTGGGTGAGAACCTCCTTCCCTCAGCCAGGGCATTGAAAATGGGTCGTGGATGGGTATTCCAGCATGACAATGACCCAAAACACACGGCCAAGGCAACAAAGGAGTGGCTCAAGAAGAAGCACATTAAGGTCATGGAGTGGCATAGCCAGTCTCCAGACCTTAATCCCATAGAAAATCTGTGGAGGGAGCTGAAGGTTCGAGTTGCCAAATGTCAGCCTCGAAACCTTAATGACTTGGAGAAGATCTGCAAAGAGGAGTGGAACAAAATCCCTCCTGAGATGTGTGCAAACCTGGTGGCCAACTACAAGAAACGTCTGACCTCTGTGATTGCCAACAAGGGTTTTGCCACCAAGTACTAAGTCATGTTTTGCAGAGGGGTCAAATACTTATTTCCCTCATTAAAATGCAAATTCAAATAAACCTACCATTAAAATGATAGACTGATCATTTCTTTGTCAGTGGGCAAACGTACAAAATCAGCAGGGGATCAAATACTTTTTCAAATACTTTTTTCCCTCACTGTATGCATCTAAAACTCACATGCCCACTTTCTAACATGAAATATAGAGTCTTGAAGCACTGGGTGCAATAAAAGAGCCAGTGCTCCCTGTTTGTAAACTATGATCTCTCTACCAGGTACATTGCAAGACTAAACCCTACAGTTGTGGTCAGAAGTTTTGAGAATGACACAAATACTAATTTTCACAAAGTCTGCTGCCTCAGTTTTGATGATGGCAATTTGCATATACTCCAGAATGTCATGAAGAGTGATCAGATGAATTGCAATTAATTGCAAAATCCCTCTTTGCCATGAAAATGAACTTAATCCCAAAAAAACATTTCCACTGCATTTCAGCCCTGCCACAAAAGGAATAGCTGCCATCATGTCAGTGATTCTCTCGTTAACACAGGTGAGAGTGTTGACGAGGACAAGGCTGGATTGAGTTAGAATAACAGACTGGAAGCATTAAAAGGAGGGTGGTGCTTGAAATCATTGTTCCTCCTCTGTTAACCATGGTTACCTGCAAGGAAACACGTGCCGTCATCATTGCTTTGCACAAAATGGGCTTCACAGGCAAGGATATTGCTGCTAGTAAGATTGCACCTAAATCATCCATTTATCGGATCATCAAGAACTTCAAGGAGAGAGGTTCAATTGTTGTGAAGAAGGTGTCAGGGCGCCCAAGAATGTCCAGCAAGCGCCAGGACCGTCTCCTAAAGTTGATTCAGCTGCAGGATCGGGGCACCACCAGTGCAGAGCTTGCTCAGGAATTGCAGCAGGCAGATGTGAGTGCATCTGCACGCACAGTGAGGCGAATACTTTTGGAGGATGGCCTGGTGTCAAGAAGGGCAGCAAAGAAGCCACTTCTCTCCAGGAAAAACATCAGGGACAGACTGATATTCTGCAAAAGGTACAGGGATTGGACTGCTGAGGACTGGGGTAAAGTCATTTTCTCTGATGAATCCCCTTTCCGATTGTTTGGGGCATCCGGAAAACACCTTGTCCGGAGAAGACAAGGTGAGCGCTACCATCAGTCCTGTGTCATGCCAACAGTAAAGCATCCTGAGACCATTCATGTGTGGGGTTGCATCTCAGCCAAGGGAGTGGGCTCACTAACAATTTTGCCTAAGAACACAGCAATGAATAAAGAATGGTAGCAACACATCCTCCGAGAGCAACTTCTCCCAACCATCCAAGAACAGTTTAGTGACGACCAATGCCTTTTCCAGCATGATGGAGCACCTTGCCATAAGGCAAAAGTGATAACTAAGTGGCTCGGGGAACAAAACATCAATATTTTGGGTCCATGGCCGGAAACTCCCCAGAACTTAATCCCATTGAGAACATTGTAACATCTGACAAAAATATCTCATAACACTGAAGCAGCGAACTTTGTGAAGACAAATACTTGTGTCATCTCAAAACTTTTGACCACGACTGTACATGCGTAAGCAGGAGCTCCTTGTCTTACCCAGGTGTCACATTATTTCCTGGTTAGAGTCCGTGTGCCTTTGGTCCCTGGATCAAATGTCTCCTCCTGTCTTTGACAATCCCTCTGGTCCCTGTGAACCACAAAAAATTCCTGTGCAGCTATAGCTGCTCCAAGCTTCTTGCCTCAGCACACTCCATATAGTATATTTGCATGGCATGCACAGTGTGGATATCATCTACAGTGGGGAAAAAAGTATTTAGTCAGCCACCAATTGTGCAAGTTCTCCCACTTAAAAAGATGAGAGAGGCCTGTAATTTTCATCATAGGTACACATCAACTATGACAGACAAATTGAGGAAAAAAAATCCAGAAAATCACATTGTAGGATTTTTAATGAATTTATTTGCAAATTATGGTGGAAAATAAGTATTTGGTCACCTACAAACAAGCAAGATTTCTGGCTCTCACAGACCTGTAACTTCTTCTTTAAGAGGCTCCTCTGTCCTCCACTCGTTACCTGTATTAATGGCACCTGTTTGAACTTGTTATCAGTATAAAAGACACCTGTCCACAACCTCAAACAGTCACACTCCAAACTCCACTATGGCCAAGACCAAAGAGCTGTCAAAGGACACCAGAAACAAAATTGTAGACCTGCACCAGGCTGGGAAGACTGAATCTGCAATAGGTAAGCAGCTTGGTTTGAAGAAATCAACTGTGGGAGCAATTATTAGGAAATGGAAGACATACAAGACCACTGATAATCTCCCTCGATCTGGGGCTCCACGCAAGATCTCACCCCGTGGGGTCAAAATGATCACAAGAACGGTGAGAAAAATCCCAGAACCACACGGGGGGACCTAGTGAATGGCCTGCAGAGAGCTGGGACCAAAGTAACAAAGCCTACCATCAGTAACACACTACGCTGCCAGGGACTCAAATCCTGCAGTGCAAGACGTGTCCCCCTGCTTAAGCCAGTACATGTCCAGGCCCGTCTGAAGTTTGCTAGAGTGCACTTGGATGATCCAGAAGAGGATTGGGAGAATGTCAAATGGTCAGATGAAACCAAAATAGAACTTTTTGGTAAAAACTCAACTCGTTGTGTTTGGAGGACAAAGAATGCTGAGTTGCATCCAAAGAACACCATACCTACTGTGAAGCATGGGGGTGGAAACATCATGCTTTGGGGCTGTTTTTCTGCAAAGGGACCAGGACGACTGATCCGTGTAAAGGAAAGAATGAATGGGGCCATGTATCGTGAGATTTTGAGTGAAAACCTCCTTCCATCAGCAAGGGCATTGAAGATGAAACGTGGCTGGGTCTTTCAGCATGACAATGATCCCAAACACACCGCCCGGGCAATGAAGGAGTGGCTTCGTAAGAAGCATTTCAAGGTCCTGGAGTGGCCTAGCCAGTCTCCAGATCTCAACCCCATAGAAAATCTTTGGAGAGAGTTGAAAGTACGTGTTGCCCAGCGACAGCCCCAAAACATCACTGCTCTAGAGGAGATCTGCATGGAGGAATGGGCCAAAATACCAGCAACAGTGTGTGAAAACCTTGTAAAGACTTACAGAAAACTTTTGACCTGTGTCATTGCCAACAAAGGGTATATAACAAAGTATTGAGAAACTTTTGTTATTGACCAAATACTTATTTTCCACCATAATTTGCAAATACATTTTCATTTTTCATTTTCTCAATTTGTCTGTCATAGTTGACGTGTACCTATGATGAAAATTACAGGCCTCTCTCATCTTTTTAAGTGGGAGAACTTGCACAATTGGTGGCTGACTAAATACTTTTTTCCCCCACTGTATCTGTACAAGTGGCAATGCAGTAAGTCTTTGTGTTTATGGAAATAGAACCTGGCGCTGGCAGCAAACATGCAAGCTAGAGCAGAATTTGACCACGTTGATTCAACCAGTTTTTGCCCTATTTAATTTTTGACTGCCCTATTTAATTTTATAAGGGGGGATTCTTTCTGTCAGCCCCCCTCATTTCAGATGCAGTCATATTCTTGAGTGCTAATGTCCCCTTTCCTAGATTCCTTTTTATTGCAAACACTTCACTTCATACTTCCTTGTGATTTTGAATACTCTGAATACATTACATTTCATGCCTTCACCAACAGAAACATTGGTGACAGGCCACCCAACTGGATTGACACCGTTAAATAGGATCGCTACAATGGGATTTACTCATATTCGTCTACAAGGTCATCAGAACTAGTGGCAGTATTATGATAGCACTTTCTAGAGAGCAGCTGCTGCATTGTCATCTGACAGGGGATGTACTGTACAGGCAGTTTGGTTTTGGAGTTGTGATTAGCAATCACCACCAGTGTCATGTACTGACATGTGTTAGTAGTACCACGATACAACCTTTATTGAAAATGCAAATGTGGATTCATCTCATTCATGTTTGCTCTCTGTAACATAGTGATAGTGTGGGCATCACATTTCTGACAGAGCTAATTTGTAAGGAGGCTCCACCGCCAGGGGAGGAGATAGACAGGATGCTGAGCAAGAGGGGGTCGCCCACACTCCACAGAAAGTGCTCCAAAGTATCGGAACTGACCCTCAGCTGGAAGGAGGAGAAGGAGCGGAATGTTGAGACAGAGGGAGAATTTGGAGATGGCCGCACCTGTAGCGTGGACACAGAGGATAGTGGGTACTCTGAGGCGGAGGAAAGGACCCTTGAGGCGGAGGGCGGCCAAGATAAACCTGGACAGAGAGACAACTCTAAACCTGGACAGATGGACAGCACTGAACCTGGGCAGACAGAGAGCAATGAACCTCCTGGACAGACAGACAGCTCTAAACCTGAACAGACAGACATCTCTAAACCTGGACAGACAGCACTGGGTCATCCGGGGAGGCCATGCAGAGGGACAGTGACAGCGTCTCACCTAAAGGGAAAGTTGAGTCATGGGTGAGGGTCAAAAAACCCTCCAGCTCAGTGTGAGTTCAATGTTATTTGCATCAGTGTGGTGACTGTATTAACATTCATGTACAAGTGATGGTGCATGACGGTCCCTCATTAAACGTTGCCCCTAAGTATGTCAGGGATACCGTAAATACAGTACACCTACTGTATATAACTGTATATAGCACATTTTGCTCAAATAAAACGGTTAGTGCGAAACCTGTTCAGAGCTTTACAATGGAAATAAATGTTGCCATGATTGATGATTGTTACATTTTTTTGTTAAATATTTGTGTGATTGTCCTTCACAGCGGCAAAAAGGAGTTGGATGACGCCAACAAGATCAATGCTCTCTCAAAGATGTACAGTGCCGTGGGCAATCTGAAAAGCCGCTGGCAGAACTGGTCCTCGACGCACACCGTCAACCAGAAGCTCAACCCCTTCAGTGAGGACTTTGACTACGAATACTCCATGTCCCTACGCCTCCGCAAAGGCGAGGAGGATTACGGACGCCCCAAGGAGGGCACCAAAACAGCCGAACGTGCCAGATGAGCTGAGCAACACATCCACGGTGAGATAGCTGACATGTGCTATGTGATCAGGACTATGAACGACCCAGATCCGGACGGGAAAACATGCATCACGTTCAGAGAACTGTTTGATAGATACGTATACATCTCTGACAAGGTGGTGGGGATTCTTCTGAAAGCCAGGAAGCATGGGAAGGTGGCGTTCGAGGGGGAGATGCTGTGGCAAGGGCAGGATGATGGTGTTATCATAACCCTGTTGGTGTGACTTCCTCTCTTGTGGAACCATACAGAACTAAGGAGACATACAGTGCATTCGAAAAGTATTCAGACCCCTTCCCCTTTTTCCACATTTTGATTGGAGTCCACCTGTGGTAAATTCAATTGATTGGACATGATTTGGAAAGGCACACACCTGTCTATATAAGGTCCCACAGTTGACAGTGCATGTCAGAGCAAAAACCAAGCAATGAGGTCGAAGGAACTGTCCGTAGAGCTCCGAGACAGGATTGGGTCGAGGCACAGATCTGGGGAAGGGTACCCAAAAAATAAATGGAAGAAGTTTGGAACCACCAAGACTCTTCCTAGAGCTGGCCGCCTGGCCAAACTGAGCAATCGGACCTTGGTCAGGGAGGTGACCAAGAACCAGATGGTTACTTATTGGGGGGGCTAAAAGGGTGGTCGGGGATCGATAGAGAAGAGCCCCGACCACTGCACTCGTGGGGGCTCAAGGAGGAGTCCTCACTGGAGGAGAACTGGGCGCGGAGAGTAAAGGACTGGTACAATCGTAGACCTCCAGCGCCGGTTCCCAGTCCAGTACGCCTCGTGCCTGCTCCTCGCACCAAACCAGTGGTGCGTGTCTCCAGTCCGGCACGGCCCGTGCCTGCTCCCTGCACCAAACCAGTGGTGCGTGTATCCAGTCTGGTACAGCCCGTACCTGCTCCTCGCACCAAACCAGTGGTGCGTGTATCCAGTCTGGTACAGCCCGTACCTGCTCCCCGCACCAGGCCAGTGGTGCGTGTTCCCAGTCCGGCCCGGCCCGTTCCTGCTCCACGCACCAAGCCAGTGGTGCGTGTTCCCAGTCCAGTACGGCCCGTCCCTGCTCCTCGCCCCAAATCAGTGGTGTGTGTTCCCAGCCCGGTACACCCCGTACCTGCTCCCCGCACCAAGCCAGTGGTGCGTGTTCCCAGTCCAGTACGGCCCGTCCCTGCTCCTCGCACCAAACCAGTGGGGCGTGTCACCAGCCCAGTATGCTCCGTACCTGCTCCCCGCACCAAGCCAGTGGTGCGTGTTCCCAGTCCAGTACGGCCCGTCCCTGCTCCTCGCACCAAACCAGTGGCGCGTGTTCCCAGTCCGGTAAGGCCCGTGCCTGCTCCTCGCACCAGACCAGTGGTGCGTGTCCCCAGTCCGGCCCGGCCCGTTCCTGCTCCTCGCACCAGACCTGTGGTGCATGTCTCCAGTCCGGCCCGGCCCGTTCCTGCTCCTCGCACCAGACCTGTGGTGCGTGTCCCCAGTCCGGCCCGGCCTGCTCCACCGGTGCCTTTTCCTGCTCCGGTCGGTTGCTCCACTCTGGAGCCAGAGCAATCCGCTCCACCGGTGCCTGATCCAGCTCCGGTCGGTTGCTCCACTCTGGAGCCAGAGCAGTCTGCTCCACCGGTGTCCAGTTCAGTTCCAGTCAGCGGCTCCACTCCGGAGCCAGAGTAGTCCGCTCCACTGGGGTCCAGTGCAGCTCCGGTCAGCGGCTCCACTCCGGAGCCAGAGCAGTCCACTCCACCGGGGTCCAGTGCAGCTCTGGTCAGCGGCTTCACTCCGGAGCCAGAGCAGTCCGCTCCACCGGTGCCAAGTCCAGCTCCGGTCAGCGGGTCCACTCCGGAGCAGTCTGCTCCACCGGGGGCCAGTTCAGCTCCGGTCAGCAGCTCCACTTCAGACACAGAAGTCAGCTCCTCTCCAGGGTCGGGGCCTCCCACACCAGGGTCCAGACAGGGCTTGGTGCATCGCGGGAAGATTGTCGATCTAGGTCCAGACGTCAGCTCCTCTCCAGGTTCGGGGTCTCCCACACCAGGGTCCAGACAGGACTTGGTGCATCGTGGGGGGATTGCCGATCCAGGCCCAGACGTCAGCCCCTTTCCAGGTTCGGGGTCTCCCACACCAGGGTCCAGACAGGGCTTGGTGCATCGTGGGAGGAAGGAGAGGGGAAGCATCGCACCGAGGTCCAGACCAGACCAGGGGCGCAACGGGGAGGCAGAGAGGGAGAGGTCGTCACACCCGGAGCCGGATCCGCCACCGAGGCTGAATGCCCACCCGGACCCTCCTCTAATGAGTCAGGTTGGTGCGGCCGGAGTACGCACCTTTGGGCGGGGGGTACTGTCACGCCCTGGCCTTGAGAGGCCGGTCGTCTTTAGTTGGTTTGGCCAGGGTGTGAGAATCTATGCTAGAAATTCTATGTTTATGTTCTAGGTATTGTATTTCTATGTTTGGCCGGGTGTGATTCCCAATCAGAGACAGCTGTCGCTCGTTGTCTCTGATTGGGGATCATACTTAAGTAGCCTGTTTGCCTCCCTTAGTTGTGGGATCTTGTTCCGTGTTGGCTTGTATGTGTATAGCCGGAGGACTTCACGTTACGTTGTTTATTGTTTTGTTGTATGTTTATTGAGTAAATAAACATGTTCGCATACCACGCTGCACCTTGGTCTGACCCGTTAAACATGTTCGCATACCACGCTGCACCTTGGTCTGACCCGTCTCTCAACGATCGTGACAGTGTGGTTGTATTGTGTTTAAAAATGTATATATAATTAAGGAATACAGATCATTTAAATGTAGAGGTTTGCCCTTTATGAACGCAGAATACACCTGACTTTCCTAATTCATGTTCAGAGCAAATTACGTAAGAAAGACTATCTCCAGACAGGAACATTATTTTTTCTCAAGGTTCCTTGTTCCAGTGTATTCAGTACATGATGCATATTGTGGCAAACAATTCATTCTCTTTTTTCCTGCCAGTCTGCCACCATCCACAGTCTTTGGTTGAATTGTCTTTATTTATCTGCCTTTCTTTTTCCTCTGAAGTTTAAAGTAGAAATGTGATAGCCACAGGTTGCGCACACACACGCAAACAAATGTCCTTTTCCTTTGTGTTCTGAGGTATGTTTTGATGATTAAGCCCATCTACAGTGAGGGAAAAAAGTATTTGATCCCCTGCTGATTTTGTACGTTTGCCCACTGACAAAGAAATGATCAGTCTATAATTTTAATGGTAAGTTTATTTGAACAGTGAGAGACAGAATAACAACAACAAAATCCTGAAAAACGCATGTAAAATGTTATAAATTGATTTGCATTTTAATGAGGGAAATAAGTATTTGACCCTCTGCAAAACATGACTTGGTGGCAAAACCCTTGTTGGCAATCACAGAGGTCAGACGTTTCTTGTAGTTGGCCACCAGGTTTGCACACATCTCAGGAGGGATTTTGTCCCACTCCTCTTTGCAGATCTTCTCCAAGTCATTAAGGTTTCGAGGCTGACGTTTGGCAACTCGAACCTTCAGCTCCCTCCACAGATTTTCTATGGGATTAAGGTCTGGAGACTGGCTAGGCCACTCCAGGACCTTAATGTGCTTCTTCTTGAGCCACTCCTTTGTTGCCTTGGCCGTGTGTTTTGGTTCATTGTCATGCTGGAATACCCATCCACGACCCATTTTCAATGCCCTGGCTGAGGGAAGGAGGTTCTCACCCAAGATGTGACGGTACATGGCCCCGTCCATCGTCCCTTTGATGCGGTGAAGTTGTCCTGTCCACTTAGCAGAAAAACACCCCGAAAGTATAATGTTTCCACCTCCATGTTTGACGGTGAGGATGGTGTTCTTGGGGTCATAGGCAGCATTCCTCCTCCTCCAAACACGGCGAGTTGAGTGGTCCTCTGTAGCTCAGCTGGTAGAGCACAGCGCTTGTAACGCCAAGGTAGTGGGTTCGATCCCCGGGACCACCCATACACAAAAAAAATTATGCACGCATGACTGTAAGTCGCTTTGGATAAAAGCGTCTGCTAAATGGCATATTATTATTATATTATTATATTATTATGCCAAAGAGCTCCATTTTGGTTTTTGACCACAACACTTTCACCCAGTTCTCCTCTGAATCATTCAGATGTTCATTGGCAAACTTCAGATGGGCATGTACAGTGGGGAAAAAAAGTATTTAGTCAGCCACCAATTGTGCAAGTTCTCCCACTTAAAAAGATGAGAGAGGCCTGTAATTTTCATCATATGTACACGTCAACTATGACAGACAAAATGAGGGAAAAAAATCCAGAAAATCACATTGTAGGATTTTTAATGAATTTATTTGCAAATTATGGTGGAAAATAAGTATTTGGTCAATAACAAAAGTTTCTCAATACTTTGTTATATACCCTTTGTTGGCAATGACACAGGTCAAACGTTTTCTGTAAGTCTTCACAAGGTTTTCACACACTGTTGCTGGTATTTTGGCCCATTCCTCCATGCAGATCTCCTCTAGAGCAGTGATGTTTTGGAGCTGTCGCTGGGTAACACGGACTTTCAACTCCCTCCAAAGATTTTCTATGGGGTTGAGATCTGGAGACTGGCTAGGCCACTCCAGGACCTTGAAATGCTTCTTACGAAGCCACTCCTTCATTGCCCGGGCGGTGTGTTTGGGATCATTGTCATGCTGAAAGACCCAGCCACGTTTCATCTTCAATGCCCTTGCTGATGGAAGGAAGTTTTCACTCAAAATCTCACGATACATGGCCCCATTCATTCTTTCCTTTACACGGATCAGTCGTCCTGGTCCCTTTGCAGAAAAACAGCCCCAAATATGATGTTTCCACCCCCATGCTTCACAGTAGGTATGGTGTTCTTTGGATGCAACTCAGCATTCTTTGTCCTCCAAACACGACGAGTTGAGTTTTTACCAAAAAGTTATATTTTGGTTTCATCTGAGTATATGACATTCTCCCAATCCTCTTCTGGATCATCCAAATGCACTCTAGCAAACTTCAGACGGGCCTGGACATGTACTGGCTTAAGCAGGGGGACACGTCTGGCACTGCAGGATTTGAGTCCCTGGCGGCATAGTGTGTTACTGATGGTAGGCTTTGTTACTTTGGTCCCAGCTCTCTGCAGGTCATTCACTAGGTCCCCCCCGTGTGGTTCTGGGATTTTTGCTCACCGTTCTTGTGATCATTTTGACCCCACGTGGTGAGATCTTGCGTGGAGCCCCAGATCGAGGGAGATTATCATTGGTCTTGTATGTCTTCCATTTCCTAATAATTGCTCCCACAGTTGATTTCTTCAAACCAAGCTGCTTACCTATTGCAGATTCAGTCTTCCCAGCCTGGTGCAGGTCTACAATTTTGTTTCTGGTGTCCTTTGACAGCTCTTTGGTCTTGGCCATATTGGAGTTTGGAGTGTGACTGTTTGAGGTTGTGGACAGGTGTCTTTTATACTGATAACAAGTTCAAACAGGTGCCATTAATACAGGTAACAAGTGGAGGACAGAGGAGCCTCTTAAAGAAGAAGTTACAGGTCTGTGAGAGCCAGAAATCGTGCTTGTTTGTAGGGGACCAAATACGTATTTTCCACCATAATTTGCAAATAAATCCATAAAAAATCCTACAATGTGATTTTCTGGATTTTTTTTCCTCAATTTGTCTGTCATAGTTGACGTGTACCTATGATGAAAATGACAGGCCTCTCTCATCTTTTTAAGTGGGAGAACTTGCACAATTGGTGGCTGACTAAATACTTTTTTCCCCCACTGTATATGTGCTTTCTTGAGCAGGGGGACCTTGCGGGCGCTGCAGGATTTCAGTACACGGTGTAGTGTGTTACCAATTGTTTTATTGGTGACTATGGTCCCTGCTACCTTGAGATCATTGACAAGATCCTCCCGTGTAGTTCTGGACTGATTCCTCACCGTTCTCATGATCATTGCAACTCCACGAGGTGAGATCTTGCATGGAGCCCCAGGCCGAGGGAGATTGACAGTTATTTTGTGTTTCTTCCATTTGCGAATAATCGCACCAACTGTTGTCACCTTCTTCGCTTGGCGATGGTCTGCCAGCCCATTCCAGCCTTGTTTATGTCTACAATCTTGTCCCTGACATCATTGGAGAGCTCTTTGGTCTTGGCCATGGTGGAGAGTTTGGAATCTGATTGATTGATTGCTTCTGTGGACAGGTGTCTTTTATACAGGTAACAAGATGAGATTAGGAGCACTCCCTTTAAGAGTGTGCTCGTAATCTCAGCTCGTTACCTGTATAAAACACACCTGGGAGCCAGAAATCTTTCTGATTGAGAGGGGGTCAAATACTTATTTCCCTCATTAAAATGCAAATCAATTTATAACATTTTTGACATGCATTTTTCTGGATTTTTTGTTGTTATTCTGTCTCTCACTGTTCAAATAAACCTACCATTAAAATTATAGACTGATCATTTCTTTGTCAGTGGGCAAACGTACAAAATCAGCAGGGGATCAAATACTTTTTTCCCTCACTGTATGAGGAACAGATCTGTTTTGGGTTGCTTGGTTCCTCCATCAGATGACAACAAAAGCAGGGATCATATCCTCAATGTAACCCACCCAGTTAAATATAAACGTCAGTGATAAGGAGCATAACACCGCCCACAGCTACAGCAGCCTATGGCTTCCTTGTTCGTCAGGCACATCTTTGACTGGAAGCCAAGGCTGATGCTTATAGGAATATACATTAAAAGATGTTCTGGAATACACTCACTTGAAACGTATTGGAATGTCAGCTGTAGCGGGTATAATTATAGGAGCACCTTAGCTTTGATTACAGCATTGGGAGAGACTCCAGAACAGAGTGGTGCTTCTCACATCAGACACTGATGCCCTGACGGCCTTCTTTAACACCTGCTGCTGGCTCATTCACTGACTCCTACCTCTAACCAGGTTTTATATGCATACTTGATCTGTGAGTATTGAGTTGTTTTTATTATTTGAATATTGCTCTTATCATTAAGCGGGAATAGTATTTATTATTTTTATTTTTTATTTTTTATTGGCCCATCCACTACTGCCCCTCTTCGGAGGACAAAAATAACTTTGCTTTTACCTTTTTTCTTTTTTGTTACATGTCAATTCTACACACATTTTACATACATGGCACTTAATTCTTTTACACAGTAGTTACATAGCAAGAATATAGTTAATAATAGTAGTTAATAATGGGAATAGTACTTAATAATGTGTTGTACTGTAAGAACAATGTAAGAATGCATTGGTTAAAGTTGGAATCCTGTCACGATCGTTCAATGACTTGTGGAACCAAGGCGCAGCGTGATAAGCGTACATTTTATTCAAGTACTGAACACACTAACAAAACAACAAACAAATGATACGTGAAGTCTTAAAGGTTACACCAAACAAACCTATACAGAACAAGATCCCACACCGACTAGTGCCAAACAGGCTGCCTAAGTATGGTCCCCAATCAGAGACAACAAGTTACAGCTGCCTCTGATTGGGAACCACCCTGGCCAACATAGATCCACACGATCTAGAAAACACAACATAGAAAATACAACATAGAAACTCCACACCCTAGCTCAACATTTAAGAGTCCCCAGAGCCAGGGCGTGACAAATCCATATCGGTGAAACTGAATCTGAGACCCTTTTATAACATCTGACTGTTTGGATTCAAAATCTGAGTTGTTGACCAATAGCGTTACTGTTGAGTTAACCTCCAATCAGATAGCAGACCTACTGGATGTAAAGATAACAGCACCACTTGCTTCACAGAGATGTGATAAGAGGGGGTTGGTGAGATAATGCAGCATTCCTAAGACAACACAAAGGAAATCCTTGCATACAGTGTAATGATTCACGTCGGAGGCTCGGCCCGCCACTACAGGGGTTATGTTACATTTAGGAAATATAATAAATAATATGCCATTTAGCAGACGCTTTTATCCAAAGCGACTTACAGTCATGCGTGCATACATTTTTGTGTATGGGTGGTCCCGGGGATCGAACCCACTACCTTGGCGTTACAAGCGCCGTGCTCTACCAGCTGAGCTACAGAGGACCACGGAAATGTAAATAAGAGTCAGGTATTCATAGTAGTCTTTGTATTCATTCACCAGGAATTATTCTTAGCAATGTTTATGAGAGACTAGGGTATCTCCCCTAGTGCAGTGCTGTACGCATGTCAATTCAACTGTCCAGTGTTTTAGAGCCACAGCCTATTTTTATTTATTTTATTTTATTTGACCTTTATTTAACTAGGCAAGTCAGTTAAGAACAAATTCTTATTTATAATGACGGCCTACACCGGCCAAACCCGGACGACGCTGGGCCAATTGTGCGCCGCCCTATGGGACTCCCAACCACATCCGGTTGTGATACAGCCTGGAATCGAACCAGGGGGTCTGTAGTGACGCCTCAAGCACTGAGATGCAGTGCCTTAGACCGCTGCACCACTCGGGAGCCCAAATCATGTACTCTATTCATGGTTGCTGAGTCATAGTTAGAAATAATGGCATTGGCTACACAGTAATATTTCATATAGACTCAATGTGCCCAGTTAATGCCCAGTATTCCCATCTTACCCAGTAATGTAGCTGTTGGGGAGTTTCCCAACTCTGACTGCCGTGATACAACCCACCCCAGAGGTGACATACGCGGTGCCTGTACCACTGCCCACTGATGTGGAATAGGAGTAGTGCTCTGAGGGATCTGTGGGCACAAAGACAAAATAGTCAGTCCCCATTGAAATGTATTCATCTTGCAGTGTAATCAGGTTCTAGAGGGTTTCAATGACTGTGATACGATTCAAGAAAAAATAAAGACTTTATATACATACATACAGTGGGGAAAAAAAGTATTTAGTCAGCCACCAATTGTGCAAGTTCTCCCACTTAAAAAGATGAGAGAGGCCTGTAAATTTCATCATAGGTACATGTCAACTATGACAGACAAATTGAGAAAAAAAATCCAGAAAATCACATTGTAGGATTTTTAATGAATTTATTTGCAAATAATGGTGGAAAATAAGTATTTGGTCACCTACAAACAAGCAATATTTCTGTCTCTCACAGACCTGTAACTTCTTCTTTAAGAGGCTCCTCTGTCCTCCACTCGTTACCTGTATTAATGGCACCTGTTTGAACTTGTTATCAGTATAAAAGACACCTGTCCACAACCTCTAACAGTCACACTCCAAACTCCACTATGGCCAAGACCAAAGAGCTGTCAAAGGACACCAGAAACAAAATTGTAGACCTGCACCAGGCTGGGAAGACTGAATCTGCAATAGGTAAGCAGCTTGGTTTGAAGAAATCAACTGTGGGAGCAATTATTAGGAAATGGAAGACATACAAGACCACTGATAATCTCCCTTGATCTGGGGCTCCACGCAAGATCTCACCCCGTGGGGTCAAAATGATCACAAGAATGGTGAGCAAAAATCCCAGAACCACACGGGGGGACTTAGTGAATGACCTGCAGAGAGCTGGGACCAAAGTAACAAAGCCTACCATCAGTAACACACTACGCCGCCAGGGACTCAAATCCTGCAGTGCTAGACGTGTCCCCCTGCTTAAGCCAGTACATGTCCAGGCCCGTCTGAAGTTTGCTAGAGTGCATTTGGATGATCCAGAAGAAGATTGGGAGAATGTCATATGGTCAGATGAAACCAAAATATAACTTTTTGGTTAAAACTCAACTCGTCGTGTTTGGAGGACAAAGAATGCTGAGTTGCATCCAAAGAACACCATACCTACTGTGAAGCATGGGGGGTGGAAACATCATGCTTTGGGGCAGTTTTTCTGCAAAGGGACCAGGACGACTGATCCGTAAAGGAAAGAATGAATGGGGCCATGTATCGTGAGATTTTGAGTGAAAACCTCCTTCCATCAGCAAGGGCATTGAAGATGAAACGTGGCTGGGTCTTTCAGCATGACAATGATCCCAAACACACCGCCCGGGCAACGAAGGAGTGGCTTCATAAGAAGCATTTCAAGGTTCTGGAGTGGCCTAGCCAGTCTCCAGATCTCAACCCCATAAAAAATCTTTGGAGGGAGTTGAAAGTCCGTGTTGCCCAGCGACAGCCCCAAAACATCACTGCTCTAGAGGAGATCTGCATGGAGGAATGGGCCAAAATACCAGCAACAGTGTGTGAAAACCTTGTGAAGACTTACAGAAAACGTTTGACCTGTGTCATTGCCAACAAAGGGTATATAACAAAGTATTGAGAAACTTTTGTTATTGACCAAATACTTATTTTCCACCATAATTTGCAAATAAATTCATAAAAAAATCCTACAATGTGATTTTCTGGATTTTTTTTCCTCATTTTGTCTGTCATAGTTGACGTGTACCTATGATGAAAATTACAGGCCTCTCTCATCTTTTTAAGTGGGAGAACTTGCACAATTGGTGGCTGACTAAATACTTTTTTCCCCCACTGTACATACATTTCCACTATCTACTGCACTGCATAACACATGGTCTGTCATTTAAAAGGTGTAATGATAAGTCATTTTAATCAACCCAAGCCACCCAAAAACCCCACAATTGAGAAGTGCAAACTACAAAACTAATAATGCTTTAGTGCTGTCTGATCAGCAGTGAATGTATAGAATGTGATGGTGCGAGGTAGGCCTACTCACAAGGGTATGCCAAAGTACTGGCACACAGGAGACATAAAGCCAAGAGGGACAGCATATCTGAAACATTAGAACACCATTAATAACATTCATCTCGGACTGTTGATGGTGATACGAATAGTTGTGTAGTATCTGACTTTAGATATAAAGAATAGCATCCTCAATGTAATCACTGTAACATTAAAATCAAGTAGAACTCACCGATTCAGTTCAGGTTGAAGGTGAAGAGAGAGGTGGAACTCTGGTTGTCTTTCTTCTTTGGATGTTCACTAGTGGTTTCAAGAATCAGACTGGTGTGTATTGTAGCTGTGAAAACTTTATTATACTATTTTCAGAATACTTTTTTCTAGGGTTACAAAATTCTAGTTGGAGGATTCTGGATTTCCTGCTTATTCCCTCTTGATTTTGAATATCTTCCAACCAGGATTTTTAGAAAACCTGAGAATTTTGTGTTACAGGAAAGAGTTACCGGAATTTTGCAACCTTTTCTTCATTACTACAGGGTAAAGACTTCAGGAGTTGTTGGAAATGGAGCATCATTGCACATTTTGTTACGCTACAGCCTTTTTCCAAAAGTTTTTTTCCCGCCTCATCGATCTACATACAATACCCCATAATGAAAAAGCAAAAATAGGTATTAATTGTATTACAAATAAAAAACTGAAATATCAGCATAAAGTCTTCTTGGGTATGACTCTACAAGCTTGGCACACCTGTATTTGGGGAGTTTCTTCTCTGCAGATCCTCTCAAGCTCTGTCAGGTTGGATGGGGAGTGTTGCTGCACAGCTATTTTCAGGTCTCTCCAGAGATGTTTGATAGGGTTCAAGTCCGGGCTCTGGCTGGGCCACTCAAGGACATTCAGAGACTTGTCCCGAAGCCACTCCTGCGTTGTCTTGGCTGTGTGCTTAGGGTCGTTGTCCTGTTGGAAGGTGAACTTTAGCCCCAGTGTCACGGTTTCGGCCGAGGCTGCTCCTCCTCCTTGTTCGGGCAGGCTTCGGCGGTCGTCGTCTCCGGAGTACTAGCTGCCACCGTTCTTTGTTTCGTTGTTTGATTGGTTTGGTCTGTTTAGTACACCTGTTCATGTTTAGTGTTGATTATGTGTCCTATAAGTTCTTGTTGTTTCTGTCATGTGTTGTGTGTAATTGTTTTCCTGTCTGTTGGTGTTCGACTGTTTTGGACAGACGCTAGTTTACCGTCGCACTGTTGTTCGTGCGTAGTCGGGTTTTGTATCTTACGCACTGTTGCGTATTGTTCGCCTCCGGGTTAGTTTACCCGTGTATTTTTGTGCTTTGCCAGTAAAGTCAAGTTTGACTGAGCTCCTGTGTCCTGCACTTGATTCCACCACACATTCGCATCAGAACCCTTGACAGAATTACACACCATCTATGGAATCAGCAGGAGCGACAGCAGCGCCTGAGTCGTTGGAGGAGCGCGTCCGCAGCCAGGATGATCAGATCCAGCGAATGGGGACCGCTCTGCAGGACATCATTAACACCTTGCACCGATGGGAGTCCAGAGGGTTACCCACACCTCCACCTACCTCACCACCACCATCGGTCAGTCCGGCCGTCCATGTTCCGGAACCCAGTGGGATTCGGCTCTCGCTCCCGAGGGCGTATGACGGCACAGCTTCCGGGTGTCAGGGGTTCCTCCTGCAGGTGGAGCTCTACCTGGCCACTGTACACCCGGTGCCCTCGGGACACGAGAGCGTTTCCGCCCTCATCTCCTGTCTCACCGGCAAGGCGTTGGAATGGGCCAACGCCGAATGGAGGAGGATAGACGCCACCACTATCTCCTATGCGGAGTTCTCCCGTCGCTTCAGGGCCGTGTTCGACCATCCCCCTGAGGGGAAAGCGGCGGGGGAGCGTCTATTCTACCTCCGACAGGGGAGGAGGAGCGCCCAGGAGTTCGCACTGGAGTTCCGGACTCTAGCGGCAGATGCAGGGTGGAATGAACGGGCCCTCATCGATCACTTTCGTTGTAGTTTATGGGAGGACGTCCAACGTGAGTTGGCTTGCAGGGACACCACCCTTACGTTCGACCAGCTGGTCGACATGTCCATACGTCTGGACACCCTGCTGGCCACCCGTGGACGTTCCGAGTGGGGTCCGTCCATTCCATCCTCCAGCACCTCCGAGCCGAGCCCTATGGAGCTCGGAGGTGCTGGCGCTAGAGAGAGGAGGAGAAGGAGCCCGAGGGAGGCTGTCCCCTGCACCACTTGTGGCCGTGGAGGGCACACTGCGGCCAGGTGCTGGGGAGGGTCTCCATTGGGAGGGGACAACAGGCCACGCACTGGGGAGCCATTCCAGGTGAGTAGACGCCCCACTCACCCAGAGCTTTCTGTTGTACATTTTTGTATACCTGTAAGTTTTCCACAGGTTGCACCTCATTCCCAGCATAAGGCGCTAGTAGATTCAGGCGCAGCTGGGAATTTTGTTGATCGGAAATTTTGTTTAGAGTTAGGGATTCCCCTCATTTCGGTTGACACTCCCTTTCCCGTTCATGCATTAGACAGCCGCCCGTTGGGTTCGGGGTTGATTAGGGAGGTCACAGCACCACTTAAGATGTGTACGCAGGGGGGTCATGAGGAGAATATTCAGCTATATCTGATCGACTCTCCTGCGTACCCGGTGGTGCTGGGAATTCCCTGGTTAAGTACCCATAACCCTTCCATTTCGTGGCAACAGAGGGCTCTCAAGGAGTGGTCTGCTCAGTGTGAGGGGCGATGTCTGGGTGTTTCCGTGGGGGCGACCTCGGTGGAAAGTCCAAACCAAGTGCCCGCAATGCACATTCCCCCTGAATATGGGGATTTGGCACTTGTGTTCAGTAAATCGAGGGCGACGCAGTTGCCTCCCCACAGACAGGGGGATTGTGCGATAGACCTCCAGGCAGGAGCGGCGCTCCCGCGGAGCCACGTGTATCCGTTGTCTCAAGAGGAGAAAAAGGCTATGGAGACTTACATAGCCGAAATCTTTGAGACAAGGATACATACGGCCCTCCACTTCCCCTGCGTCCTCAAGCTTCTTTTTTGTGAAGAAAAAGGTTGGAGGGTTGCGCCCGTGCATTGATTACCATGGTCTCAATCAGATTACTGTGAAGTACAGTTATCCTCTCCCTCTGATTGCGACTATGACGGAGTCATTGCACGGAGCGCGTTTCTTCACAAAACTGGATCTCAGGAGCGCGTATAACTTGGTGCGCATTAGGGAGGGCGATGAATGGAAAACAGCCTTTAGTACCACCTCGGGTCATTACGAGTATCTCGTCATGCCATACGGGTTGATGAACGCTCCTTCGGTTTTCCAATCATTCGTGGATGAGATCTTCCGGGACATGCAGGGGCAAGGTGTGGTCGTGTACATTGATGACATTCTGGTGTACTCTCCTACCCGAGCCGAGCATGTAGCCCTGGTGCGTCGAGTGTTGAGGAGGCTGTTGGAGCACGACCTGTATGTCAAGGCAGAGAAATGTCTGTTTTTCCAGGAGTCGGTCTCCTTTTTGGGTTATCGGTTGTCCGCGTCAGGGGTTAAGATGGAGGTGGACCGTGTGTCAGCCGTGCGTAATTGGCAAACCCCAACCACTGTTAAAGAGGTGCAGCAGTTCTTGGGCTTTGCGAATTACTACCGGAGGTTTATCCGGGGTTTTGGACAGGTAGCAGCTCCCATCACGTCCCTTCTGAAAGGGGTCCGGTGCGCTTGCAGTGGTCAGCTGAAGCGGACAGGGCTTTTGAGAAACTGAAGGGTCTGTTCGCTTCGGCTCCGGTGCTGGCGCATCTGGATCCCGCCTTACCATTTCAGGTAGAGGTGGACGCGTCTGAGGCCGGTATAGGGGCTGTTCTATCTCAACGGTCCGGCACGCCACCTAAACTCCGCCCCTGTGCTTTTTACTCTAAAAAGCTCAGCCCGGCGGAGCGAAATTATGACGTAGGGGACAGGGAGCTGTTAGCCGTGGTACAGGCCCTAAAGGTGTGGAGGCATTGGCTTGAGGGGGCTCAACACCCTTTCCTCATTTTGACTGACCATCGGAACCTGGAGTACATCCGGGCAGCTAGGAGACTGAACCATCGCCAGGCTCGGTGGAACATGTTTCTAGCCAGGTTCGTATTTAAAATCACGTACATCCCTGGGTCCCAGAACGGTAAGGCAGACGCCCTGTCCCGGCGGTATGATACAGAGGAGAGGTCCGTTGAGCCCACTTCCATACTACCGGAGTCTTGTCTAGTGGCACCGGTTGTGTGGGAGGTCGATTCTGAAATCGAGCGGGCGTTGCGTACTGACCCTAGCCCTCCACAGTGTCCTGTGGGTCGGACGTACGTTCCGCTCGAGGTTCGGGATCGACTCATTTATTGGGCTCACACGTCACCCTCCTCTGGACATCCTGGTATTGGCCGGACAGTGCACTGTCTTAGTGCTAAGTACTGGTGGCCCACGTTAGCCAGGGATGTGAGGGTTTATGTCTCCTCCTGCTCGGTGTGCACCCAGTGTAAGGCGCCTAGACATCTGCCTAGGGGTAAGTTACAACCCCTGCCCGTTCCACAACGACCATGGTCTCACCTCTCGGTGGACTTTATCACTGACCTTCCCCCCTCGCAGGGGAATACCACTATACTGGTCGTTGTGGATCGGTTCTCTAAGGCCTGTCGTTGCTCCCTATGCCGGGCCTTCCTACTGCCCTACAGACCGCCGAAGCGCTATTCACCCACGTTTTCCGGCACTCACGGGTACCCGAGGATATTGTGTCTGATCGAGGTCCCCAGTTCACCTCCAGAGTCTGGAGAGCATTTATGGAGCGTTTGGGGGTCTCGGTGAGCCTTACCTCGGGTTACCATCCTGAGAGTAATGGGCAGGTGGAACGCGTGAACCAGGATGTGGGTAGGTTTCTTAGATCATACTGCCAGGACCGGCCGGAGGAGTGGGGACGGTATGTTCCTTGGGCAGAAATGGCCCAGAATTCCCTACGCCACTCCTCAACTAACCTAACCCCTTTCCAATGTGTGTTAGGTTACCAGCCGGTTCTGGCACCTTGGCAGCAGAGCCAGATCGAGGCTCCTGCGGTGGATGAGTGGGTGCGGCGCTCGGAGGAGACGTGGAACGCTGCACACGTCCATCTGCAGCGGGCCATCCGTCGTCAAAAGGCGGCGCCGATCTCCACCGCAGTGAGGGGCCGGTGTACGCACCTGGTGATCGAGTCTGGCTCTCTACCAGAAACCTGCCCCTCCGCCTGCCCTGCCGGAAGCTGGGTCGGCGGTTTGTGGGGCCGTTTAAAGTCCTGAGAAGATTGAACGAGGTGTGTTACAGATTACAAATGCCTATTGAGTATAAGAATATTAACCCCTCGTTCCATGTGTCTCTTCTCAGGCCGGTGGTAGCTGGTCCACTCCAGGATGATGAGATCAGAGAGACTCCTCCGCCCCCATTAGACATCGAGGGGGCACCGGCGTACACCGTGCGATCCATCTTGGATTCGAGACGTCGGATGGGGGGTCTCCAATATCTTGTGGAGTGGGAGGGGTACGGCCCGGAGGAGCGGTGCTGGGTGCCGAGGAGGGACATCTTAGACCCGTCTCTGCTGACTGAGTTCCATCGTGGTCATCCCACGCGCCCTGCTCCGCGTCCTCCTGGTCGTCCTCGAGGCCGGGGTCGGCGCACGGCTGGAGCCGCGCGTCAAGGGGGGGGTACTGTCATGGTTTCGGCCGAGGCTGCTCCTCCTCCTTGTTCGGGCAGGCTTCGGCGGTCGTCGTCTCCGGAGTACTAGCTGCCACCGTTCTTTGTTTCGTTGTTTGATTGGTTTGGTCTGTTTAGTACACCTGTTCATGTTTAGTGTTGATTATGTGTCCTATAAGTTCTCGTTGTTTCTGTCATGTGTTGTGTGTAATTGTTTTCCTGTCTGTTGGTGTTCGACTGTTTTGGACAGACGCTAGTTTACCGTCGCACTGTTGTTCGTGCGTAGTCGGGTTTTGTATCTTACGCACTGTTGCGTATTGTTCGCCTCCGGGTTAGTTTACCCGTGTATTTTTGTGCTTTGCCAGTAAAGTCAAGTTTGACTGAGCTCCTGTGTCCTGCACTTGATTCCACCACACATTCGCATCAGAACCCTTGACACCCAGTCTGAGGTCCTGAGTGCTCTGGAGCAGGTTTTCATCAAGGATCTCTCTGTACTTTGCTCCGTTCATCTTTACCTCGATCCTGACTAGTCTCCCAGTCCCTGCTGCTGAAAAACATCCCCACAGCATGATGCTGCCACCACCATGCTTCACCGTATGGGATGGTGCCAGGTTTCCTCCAGACGTGACGCTTGGCATTCAGGCCAAAGAGTTCAATCTTGGTTTCATCAGACCAGAGAATCTTGTTTCTCATGGTCTGAGAGTCTTTACGTGCCTTTTGGCAAACTCCAAGCGGGCTGTCATGTGCCTTTTACTGAGGAGTGGCTTCAGTCTGGCCACTCTACCATAAAGGCCTGATTGGTGGAGTGCTGCAGAGATGGTTATCCTTCTGGAAGTTTGTCCCATCTCCACAGAGGAACTCGGGTTCTTGGTCAGCTCCCTGACCAAGGCCCTTCTCCCCCGATTGCTCTGTTTGGCCGGGCGGCCAGCTCTAGGAAGAGCCTTAGTGGTTCCAAACTTCTTCCATTTAAAAATGATGGAGGCTACTGTGTCCTTTGGGACCTTCAATGCTGCAGATTTGTTGGTACCCTTCCCCAGATCGGTGCCTCGTCACAATCCTGTCTAAGGAGCTCTACGGTCAATTCCTTTGACCTCATTGCTTGGTTTTCGCTCTGACAACTGTGGGACCTTATATAGACAGGTGTGTGCTGAGAAATTGCCAAGAAACTGAAGATCTCGTACAACGCTGTGTAGTACTCCCTTCACAGAAGAGATATGGCTTTTTCTTTGCAACTCTGCCTAGAAGGTCAGCATCCCGGAGTCGTCCGCAACCATGCCAAATAGTTTCAGCGTCCTGAGGGAGAAAAGGCACTGCAATGCCTTCTTCACGACTGTGTTGTGTGAAAGGACCATGTTAAGTCCTTAGTGATGTGGATACCGAGGAACTTCAAGCTCTTGACCCCTCTCGACTGTAAAAACACAATAAAAACAATAACGAGGCTATACACTGAGTCTACAAAACATTAGGAACACCTGCTTTTTCCATGACATAGACTGACCAGTTTAATCCAGGTGACAGCTATGATCCCTTATTGATGTCACTTGTTAAATACACTTCAATCAGTGTAGATGAAGGGGAGGAGACAGGTTGTAAAAGGATTTTTAAGCCTTGAGACAATTGAGACATGGATAGTGTATGTTTGCCATTCAGAGGGTGAATGGGCAAGACAAAAGATTTAAGTGCCTTTGAACGGGGTATGGTAGTACGTGCCAGGCGCACTGGTTTGTGTCAAGAACGGCAACGCTGCTGGATTTTTCACGCTCAACAATTTCCCGCGTGTATAAAGAATGGTCCACAAACCAAAGGATATCCAGCCAACTTGACACAACTGTGGGAAGCATTGGAGTCTACATGGGCCAGCATCCCTTTGGAACACTTTCGACACCTTGTAGATTCCATGCCCCGACGAATTGAGGCTGTTCTGAGGGCACCGTCTCTATGCACACTCACTAGACTCTATCCACACACTCATAGATACTACACTGACACTCCAACACACACACACACACTACATACACTCACAAAACACACACACACATGCATATTGACGCCACACACACACACACACACACACACACAGAGAGACACTTTCACACTTCACATACGCTGCTGCTACTCTGTTTATTATACTGTATATCCTGATTGCTTAGTCACTTTTACCCCTACTCACATGTAGTCACTTTTACCCCTGCCCCTGCACATTGACTCGGTACTGGAGCACCTTCGTACAGAAGGGGACTGAGCACTCACCCCTGAGGGGCCCCCGTGTTGAGGGTCAGCGTGGCGGATGTGTTGTTGCCTACCCTCACCACCAGGGGGCGGCCCGTCAGGAAGTCCAGGATCCAGTTGCAGAGGGAAGTGTTCAGTCCCAGGGTCCTTACCTTAGTGATGAGCTTGAATGCTCAGCTGTAGTCAATGAACAGCATTCTCCTGTACTGTAGGTGTTCCTTTTGTCCAGGTGGGAAAAGGCGGTGTGGAGTGCAATAGAGATTGCGTTATCTGTGGATCTGTTGGTGCGGTATGCGAATTGAAATGGGTCCAGGATTTTTGGGATGATGGTGTTGATGTGAGCCATTACCAGCCTTTCAAAGCATTTCATGGCTACAGATGTGAGTGCTACAGGCGGTAGTCATTTAGACAGGTTACCTTGGCATTCTTAGCCACAGGGACTATGGTGGTTCGCTTGAAACATGTAGGTTTTACAGACTGGGTCAGAGAGAGGTTGAAAATGTCAGTGAAGACACAGCGCATTCTGAGTACGTGTCCTGGTAATCCGTCTGGCCCTGCAACCTTGTGAATGTTAACCTGTTTAAAGGTCTTACTCACATCAGCTATGGAGAGCGTGATCATACAGTCGTCCGGAACAGCTGGTGCTCTGACGCATGGTTCAGTGTTGCTTGCCTGGAAAAAAAATTCTCAATTTGTCTGTCATAGTTGACGTGTACCTATGATGAAGATTACAGGCCTCTATCATCTTTTTAAGTGGGAGAACTTGCACAATTGGTGGCTGACTAAATACTTTTTTTCCACTGTACACTAAGTTGACTGTGCGTTGAAACAGCTTGGAAAATTACAGAAAATGATGTCATGGCTTTAGAAGCTTCTGATAGGCTAATTGACATCATTTGAGTCAATTGGAGGTGTACCTGTGGATGTATTTCAAGGCCTACCTTCAAACTCAGTGCCTCTTTGCTCGACATCATGGGAAAATCAAAAGAAATCAGCCAAGACCTCAGAAAAAAAATTGTAGACCTCCACAAGTCTGGTTCATCCTTGGGAGCAATTTCCAAACGCCTGAAGGTACCACGTTCATCTGTACAAACAATAATACGCAAGTATAAACACCATGGGACCAAGCAGCCGTCATACCGCTCAGGAAGGAGATGCGTTCTGTCTCCTAGAGATGAACATACTTTGGTGCGAAAAGTGCAAATCAATCCCAGAACAATAGCAAATGACCTTGTGAAGATGCTGGAGGAAACAGGTACAAAAGTATCTATATCTACAGTAAAATTAGTCCTATATCGACATAACCTGAAAGGCCGCTCAGCAAGGAAGAAGCCACTGCTCCAAAACCGCCATAAAAAAGCCAGACTACAGTTTGCAACTGCACATTGGGACAAAGATCGTACTTTTTGGAGAAATGTCCTCTGGTCTGATGAAACAAAAATAGAACTGTTTGGCCATAATGACCATCGTTATGTTTGGAGGAAAAAGGGGGTGCTTGCAAGCTGAAGAACACCATCCCAACCGTGAAGCACGGGGGTGGCAGCATCATGCTGTGGGGGTGCTTTGCTGCAGGAGGGACTGGTGCACTTCACAAAATAGATGGCATCATGAGGAAGGAAAATTATGTGGATATATTGAAGCAGCATCTCAAGACATCAGTCAGGAAGTTAAAGCTTGGTCGCAAATGGGTCTTCCAAATGGACAATGACCCCAAGCATACTTCCAAAGTTGTGGAAAAATGGCTTAAGGACAACAAAGTCAAGGTATTGGAGTGGCCATCACAAAGCCCTGACCTCAATCCTTTAGAAAATGTGTGGGCAGAACTGAAAAAGCGTGTGCGAGCAAGGAGGCCTACAAACCTGACTCAGTTACACCAGCTCTGTCAGGAGGAATGGGCCAAAATTCACCCAACTTATTGTGGGAAGCTTGTAGAAGGCTACCCAACACGTTTGACCCAAGTTAAACAATTTAAAGGCAATGCTACCAAATACTGATTGAGTGTAAACTTCTGACCCACTGGGAATGTGATGAAAGAAATAAAAGCTTAAATAAATCATTCTCGCTACTACTATTCTGACATTTCACATTCTTAACATAAAGTGGTGATCCTAACTGACCTAAGACAGGGAATCTTTACTAGGATTAAATGTCAGGAAAAGTGATTGCTTTTGATAAAAATGTTTTATATGCCTTCTCAATTAAAACTAGTTTGAAAATTCAAACATAGATTTTATGGAAAAGAGATGTTGTATGTTTCTGGACGATGCACCATGCTCCCTTGTTGACAACATGACCGAGCGGCAGATTACTGTTTGATTTGAGAAGGGCGCTCCTCCCTCACCACGTCTGCCTGTTCGTGTCACGGGCCATTGACCGGTGCACAATGGCTAAGGTAAATAGATCTCCCTCAGTGATGGGTTTGTTGCACATTGGTTTCTTGAATGGTAGGCTTAGTGGAGTTGCCAACAACCAGATGCATCCGGTTTTAAGGGATACAGCTAATTCAACCTAGCTTCCTTTTTTTGCTGAAAACCAGAAAGGTTTTACACTGCCCAAAATCCGTCCACAAAAATAAGCCCATGAAGTGAGGAATTTTTGTATGGAGGTCAATGAGAGTGTCGAATTTGGTCAACAAAAAATGTTATTACTAATTTGTTACATGAGGCATATTTCATTAAATAGGAGTTTCGTAATGGTTAGTTTGTTACGAATGAACTGATATAAGTGGACAAGTGGCATTTCGGCAATTTACCCCAAAATGACTTTATATTGGAGTTGTTCCTGTGGTCATAGAGCTAGAAGAGGACTCATCACCATTTTAAAGAAGTCAACTGGGTGGGGATTCCTATGAGTTGGGAGCAATCAATCAGCCAATGCAGAAGAAAATGTACATCTATTTAAAATGGAGATAGCCTCAATGGCGCTGCCCATGCTGTCACGGAAGCCATAATAGCACTGATACAAAGATGAGTCCTCTATCTATCTCTATGGCTTATTGTTCACATCTGCCCTCTCATTAGCTAGAATGGTCCCTCATTCCTGCCTTCCATCTTTGAAGACATGAATTTCCATCGTTAGAGTGGTCACTCGAATATCTTGTCAATATAATAGACAACATCGGTCATCTATTCCTACAGTGCAATTGATGTGGATACAACGATGGTGTTTGCGAAGAGGGAAAGGAGTCCATTCACATGCTATATAGATCAGTATTAATACGCAGGCGTCAGTCGGTTCCCGTGCAGCGTTGCTTCGAAAGAGCTGTGAAGAAAATACTACAGAATAGGTCTTTGTCTTGAATAATGATTTACAGCCTATGCAGCTGTGGATAAATTTAGTGCAATCATTTGCATAATTAGTCTAAATTTGTGACGCGAGCTGTTACCGTGCGGTGCTTGAGGTCTGCACCTGTTCACTAACATGCTAAATTTCGCGGTGAGTGTGCCATCTGCGTAGGAAACATCACTTTGTTTTGACATTTTAAAGCCTATTACTTGCATTAACTAGATAGCGCGTTATTTCTACCGAGTATTTACAGTAAGGTCTGGTTGAGCAGTTATTAGGAATTATGCCATGTAGACACGCGAACGGCTTTGTTCAGACCAGTGATAATAGACATTAGTTTCGTAAGGCGACGTTTTGGACATTCTGTGAAGAACGCAAGAAGCTATAGCCATAGTGTGCAGTTCCGCGATGCTCGGCCAGTCACCTCACCTTATTGGCGGAATCTTGTGGATTCAGAATCCAATGAGAGGTATGTTTGGTGGGTTCATAACCTATGGGAGTATACTTATAATGCAACCCTTCACTGTGTCAGGTGTGATGAGAATTATTGTGGACAAGTTGCCTATCTCAATGTCATCAAGTGTTGCCATGCAGTGATGCTATCACTTTTAATCCTAAACGGTCTCTCTGGTTCCACTTCTCCAGTAAAAATGTAACGTGTTTTGGTGTAATCAACACCTTCCATTTCATCACTAATTTAAATGCAACATTTGTTACCATTCAAGCTGATAACATTACACATGATGATCACACAGTTGGTGTGTATCATTCATGTGTTGTCCTGGGTCACCTCTGCATCTCCTGGGATCTTTTATGCAGGACTGAAGTGAGGAAAGAAGTCTAAACTCCTATCTGGCCCATTTGACCAGACTGCAGACTCAGGACAATTCAACATGTCCTTGCTCTAAATCTTGTGATACCATTTAACATTTTCTCAAGGACCACCTTCACTGTGGTACATTTGGCTATATTTGCAGATAAATTATGCCGTTATCTGCTGAAATGATTCTGACACAGCAATAATCTATTGCTTTGCAGAGATTGTGTGTAGATATGTGAACTGCAAGTCAGAGGCATTTCTAATCTCACACAAATTCAAGTCTTATTCTGCTAACGCTCCCCAAACATCCTTGTAATGCACTGTAGATTGCATTTTGATATTTCTTAGTCTTACGCAGAATGTGCAGCTTTTCCACACTTTTAATGAGGATGCCCCCATATCTAGACAACGTTTAATTCTTACTAACACCATATAGGGCCTACCTACATAGAGATGATGTACCTTGGTCCTACTCTCTAACCAGCAAACAAGTCCTGTAATGAATATAAATTGCATGTAGGCAGTTGTGTGATCGAGTCCTCACTGTGATGGTATGAGTTTAAACAACCTGGATTCAGGGGTAGACAACATAGTAAACGTAAATCCGGGACACTCCATTTAGTATGATACAGTGGGGAAAAAAAGTATTTAGTCAGCCACCAATTGTGCAAGTTCTCCCACTTAAAAAGATGAGAGAGGCCTGTAATTTTCATCATAGGTACACGTAAACTATGAGAGACAAATTGAGAATTTTTTTCTCCAGAAAATCACATTGTAGGATTTTTTATGAATTTATTTGCAAATTATGGTGGAAAATAAGTATTTGGTCACCTACAAACAAGCAAGATTTCTGGCTCTCACAGACCTGTAACTTCTTCTTTAAGAGGCTCCTCTGTCCTCCACTCGTTACCTGTATTAATGGGACCTGTTTGAACTTGTTATCAGTATAAAAGACACCTGTCCACAACCTCAAACAGTCACACTCCAAACTCCACTATGGCCAAGACCAAAGAGCTGTCAAAGGACACCAGAAACAAAATTGTAGACCTGCACCAGGCTGGGAAGACTGAATCTGCAATAGGTAAGCAGCTTGGTTTGAAGAAATCAACTGTGGGAGCAATTATTAGGAAATGGAAGACATACAAGACCACTTATAATCTCCCTCGATCTGGGGCTCCATGCAAGATCTCACCCGTGGGGTCAAAATGATCACAAGAACGGTGAGCAAAAATCCCAGAACCACACGGGGGGACCTAGTGAATGACCTGCAGAGAGCTGGGACCAAAGTAACAAAGCCTACCATCAGTAACACACTACGCCGCCAGGGACTCAAATCCTGCAGTGCCAGACGTGTCCCCCTGCTTAAGCCAGTACATGTCCAGGCCCGTCTGAAGTTTGCTAGAGTGCATTTGGATGATCCAGAAGAGGATTGGGAGAATGTCATATGGTCAGATGAAACCAAAATAGAACTTTTTGGTAAAAACTGAACTCGTCGTGTTTGGAGGACAAAGAATGCTGAGTTGCATCCAAAGAACACCATACCTACTGTGAAGCATAGGGGGTGGAAACATCATGCTTTGGGGCTGTTTTTCTGCAAAGGGACCAGGACGACTGATCCGTGTAAAGGAAAGAATGAATGGGGCCATGTATCGTGAGATTTTGAGTGAAAACCTCCTTCCATCAGCAAGGGCATTGAAGATGAAACGTGGCTGGGTCTTTCAGCATGACAATGATCCCAAACACACCGCCCGGGCAACGAAGGAGTGGCTTCGTAAGAAGCATTTCAAGGTCCTGGAGTGGCCTAGCCAGTCCAGATCTCAACCCCATAGAAAATCTTTGGAGGGAGTTGAAAGTCCGTGTTGCCCAGCGACAGCCCCAAAACATCACTGCTCTAGAGGAGATCTGCATGGAGGAATGGGCCAAAATACCAGCAACAGTGTGTGAAAACCTTGTGAAGACTTACAGAAAACGTTTGACCTGTGTCATTGCCAACAAGGGGTATATAACAAAGTATTGAGAAACTTTTGTTATTGACCAAATACTTATTTTCCACCATAATTTGCAAATAAATTCATAAAAAATCCTACAATGTGATTTTCTGGATTTTTTTTCCTCATTTTGTCTGTCATAGTTGACATGTACCTATGATGAAAATTACAGGCCTCTCATCTTTTTAAGTGGGAGAACTTGCACAATTGGTGGCTGACTAAATACTTTTTTTCCCCACTGTACCAATTCCATATTATGGCAAGAACAGCTCAAATAAGCAAAGAGAAACGACAGTCCATCATTACTTTAAGACATGAAGGTCAGTCAATACGGAAAATTCAACCAAAAAGTGTTAAACAAATCAAAATATATTTTATATTTGAGATTCTTCAAATAGCCACCCTTTGCCTTGATGACAGCTTTGCACACTCGTGGCATTGAGTAGGTGTGTCCAAACTTTTGACTTGTAGTGTATGTCATCTGTTGCATAATACTTGGGACACTGTAAGTGGCTTTGTGGCTGAGGGTTCCAGTGAACTGTTACAGAACATTGCTTTAGCCTAGAATTGGATACCCTGACCTGTCCATCTAACCAATGCTCTCAACTCTTAGTTAAGAGCAGTGTTTACCCCTTTGGCCTAGCCTGTCCATTCCCTTCAGTCTGGCCTCTATCTCTGCTCAGCCTCTCCAATGCGTCCTACCCCGACCCTCCTCACTGTGCATCCATTCAGAAGCCTTAATCGAATCCCTCAGTTCCACCGGCCCAGAGCCCTGGCGTCAGCGAGGCCTCTCAGCCCAGGGGAAGACGCTGGCTACACTTCCCGAGAAACCTGACAGGCTCTTTGTTGCGCCTCAACACTAGTCTCTTTCACTTCATTTACCCAGGGCTTTGTGGAAGCACCCACAGTATAGGGAGAAAACACTTTAACAGCACCTACGTGATATCATACTTAACCTCAAGTAAGCTGTGGTTGTCAGTGATACACAATAATATTTATGTTTTATATTTCTTCTGTGTTCTAGTCATTCAGTAGCCCTATGTAGTACATTACAACCTCACTAATATCTTTGGCCATATTGTAGTCAATAAAAGCGGTTAGGATGGAAAATATATCGTGCCAAATATGTTATGGTTTCTTCATATTTACAGAGCAGCCTATATTTTGTCAGTCACTGATTAGAGAACCTCCTATTCCTCCCACTGAGCTTGTGTAACTGCCAATTACTGAAGTGGATTCGATGTAAATTGGAAGGCATCCTTTTTTTACACTGACACACTCAATTTATGTACTGAGGCAGAGTCACACAGAGATACAGGGATGAGGTAACGGTCTAATTTTAGACCTGATAAATATGCAATTGACGCAAGGCACTGAGAGCACGTAACTGCTGTTGTCTCCCATGTGTACTGTAACATCAACTCTGTAGTTTTACTGTCTGTCAAAATAATCAATTCACTCAGTCAAGGGCATGAATTACCTTTTTAAGGGGGTTTTCACACCAAATTGGTTTGGTGCAGTTTTTCCCGAACTCTGCATTTTACCCCTTAGTTCGGTTTGTTTGGACTGGTGTGAACACTATCTGCACTTGGGAGTGCTCTAAAAGAGTGGTCTCTGTCCGATTCAATTATTGTAGTGGTGCGGGTCGCTGCAAGTGAAAACTTAGTCCGGACCAAACACAGGAAAATAATCAGTCGCGCAATGTTATTGGTTGGAGCATTTGATGAAATAGACGCAGTATCATAACTTGATATCTCTGAAACATTCTGTGAGTAGCAGCGCATTTATGAGCGCATCCAATGCAGATTAGGGGAGCCTGGGGCTATACTGGGCTACTGAATATAGACTATTCACACAGCGGTTAGAGCGGCTATTGCACTGTTTCCTCATGCCTGTTGTTGGAAGATTAAAGTAATATGAAGATTGGGACAAAAGTGATAATAATCATAAGTGGATTGAATGGGAGTATGTTTGTCCATTAAACAAATGACTTTCATGGACACGTGGTTTTCTTTAGGAATATTTGTCAATGTGAAACCACCCGGACCAAAAAAATAAATATATATATATAATATATATATATATATATATACACACACAGTTGAAGTCGGAAGTTTACATACGCTTAGGTTGGAGTCATTAAAACTAGTTTTTCAACCACTGCACAAATTTCTTGTTAACAAACTATAGTTTTGGCAAGTCGGTTAGGACATCTACTTTGTGCATGACACAAGTACATTTTCCAACAATTGTTTACAGACAGATTATTCCACTTATAATTCACTGTATCACAATTCCAGTGGGTCAGAAGTTTACATACACTAAGTTGACTGTGCCTTTAAACAGCTAGGAAAATTCCACAAAATGATGTCATGGCTTTAGAAGCTTCTGATAGGCTAATTGACATCGTTTGAGTCAATTGGAGGTGTACCTGTGGATGTATTTCAAGGCCTACCTTCAAACTCAGTGCCTCTTTGCTAGACATCATGGGAAAATCTAAAGAAATCAGCCAAGACCTCAAAATAAATTGTAGACGTCCACAAGTCTGGTTCATCCTTGGGAGCAATTTCCAAACGCCTGAAGGAACCACGTTCATCTGTACAAACAATAGTACGCAAGTATAAACACCATGGGACCACGCAGCCGTCATACCGCTCAGGAAGGAGACGCGTTCTGTCTCCTAGAGATGAACGTACTTTGGTGCGAAAAGTGCAAATCAATCCCAGAACAACAGCAAAGGACCTTGTGAAGATGCTTGAGGAAACATGTACAAAGTATCTATATCCACAGTAAAACGAGTCCTATATCGACATAACTTGAAAGGCCGCTTGGCAAGGAAGAAGCCACCGCTCCAAAACTGCCATTTAAAAAAAGCCAGACTACGGTTTGCAACTGCACATGGGGACAAAGATCGTACTTTTTGGAGAAATGTCCTCTGGTCTGATGAAACAAAAATAGAACTGTTTGGCCATAATGACCATCGTTATGTTTGGAGGAAAAAGGGGGTGCTTGCAAGCCGAAGAACACCATTCCAACCGTGAAGCACGGGGGGTGGCAGGATCATGCTGTGGGGGTGATTTGCTGCAGGAGAGACTGGTGCACTTCACAAAATAGATGGCATCATGAGGAAGGAAAATGATGTGGATATATTGAAGCAGCATCTCAAGACATCAGTCAGGAAGTTAAAGCTTGGTCGCAAATGGGTCTTCCAAATGGACAATGACCCCAAGCATACTTCCAAAGTTGTGGCAAAATGGCTTAAGGACAACAAAGTCAAGGTATTGGAGTGGCAATCACAAAGCCCTGACCTCAATCCTATAGAAAATGTGTGGGCAGAACTGAAAAAGCGTGTGCGAGTAAGGAGGCCTACAAACCTGACTCAGTTACACCAGCTCTGTCAGGAGGAATGGGCCAAAATTCACCCAACTTATTGTGGGAAGCTTATGGAAGGCTACCCGACACGTTTGACCCAAGTTAAACAATTTAAAGGCAATGCTACCGAATACTAATTGAGTGTATGTAAACTTCTGACCCACTGGGAATGTGATGACATAAATAAAAGCTTAAATAAATCATTCTCTCTGCTATTATTCTGACATTTCACATTCTTAAAATAAAGTGGTGATCCTAACTGACCTAAGACAGGCAATTTTTACTAGGATTAAATGTCAGGAATTGTGAAACTGAGTTTAAATGTATTTGGCTAAGGTGTATGTAAACTTCCGACTTCAACTGTGTGTGTGTGTGTGTGTGTGTGTGTGTATATATATATATATATGTATACACACATCACACACAATGTAACAAATACTCAAACTCTGTTTCGCACTATAGCTCAAAATACGTGTGAAAACAGCAGGTAGCTTAGTGGTTAAGAGCGTTGTGCCTGTAACCAAAAGGTCACTGGTTCTAATCCCCGAGCCGACTAGGTGAAAAATCTGTCTGTGCCCTTGAGCAAGGCACTTAACCCTAATTGCTCATGTAAGTCGCTCTGGATAAGAGCATCTGCTAAATGACTAAAATGTAAATGTAAAACGCGTAGAAAATACTAGGGAGTAAACATTTTTTTTGAAAGTAGGACTTTCTTGGACATGCCAATTACTACTTTCACCTTTAGAAACTCCTCTTTTTGTTAGAAATTTGATTCCCATCTCATTTCAATAAAGTATGTGTCCAAAATGGCACCCTATTCCCTTTATAGTGCACTAGTTTTGATCAGAGCCCTAGGGGCCCTGGTCAAAGGTAGTGCACTATAATGGGAATAGGGTGCCATTTGGGACGGAGACATTGAGTCATGGGACACCCTGCTGAATTTTTGCATAAAATATATTTTTTGTGCCATGACATCTTTCGCATGAGGTGACCGAGATGTCTTGGTAAGGAAAGCAATTTTATGCATGATGGAGCACCTGAGTTTGAATACAAACTCTCAGTTTACTGGGTAATATAAATATCCCAGTGGGAAAAAGTTGGCATTGATGTCAAAATGACATACTTTTCGTGGTTGTTCAGACATTACAACCAGGTATATATATATATATATATATATATATATATATATATACACACAGTCGGGAGAACAAGTATTTGATACACTGCCGATTTTGCAGGTTTTCCTACTTACAAAGCATATAGAGGTCTGTCATTTTTATCATAGGTACACTTCAACTGTGAGCGACGGAATCTAAAACAAAAATCCAGAAAATCACATTGTATGATTTTTAAGTAATTCATTTGCATTTTATTGCATGACATAAGTATTTGATCACCTACCAACCAGTAAGAATTCCAGCTCTCACAGACCTGTTAGTTTTTCTTTAAGAAGCCCTCCTGTTCTCCACTCATTACCTGTATTAACTGCACCTGTTTGAACTCGTTACCTGTATAAAAGACGCCTGTCCACACACTCAATCAAACAGACTCCAACCTCTCCACAATGGCCAAGACCAGAGAGCTGTGTAAGGACATCAGGGATAAAATTGTAGACCTGCACAAGGCTGGGATGGGCTACAGGACAATAGGCAAGCAGCTTGGTGAGAAGGCAACAACTGTTGGCGCAATTATTAGAAAATGGAAGAAGTTCAAGATGACGGTCAATCACCCTCGGTCTGGGGCTCCATGCAAGATCTCACCTCATGGGGCATCAATAATCATGAGGAAGGTGAGGGATCAGTCCAGAACTACACGGCAGGACCTGGTCAATGACCTGAAGAGAGCTGGGACCACAGTCTCAAAGAAAACCATTAGTAACACACTACGCCGTCATGGATTAAAATCCTGCAGCGCATGCAAAGTCCCCTTGCTCAAGCCAGCGCATGTCCAGGCCCGTCTAAAGTTTGCCAATGACCATATGGATGATCCAGAGGAGGAATGGGAGAAGGTCATGTGGTCTGATGAGACAAAAATTGAGCTTTTTGGTCTAAACTCCACTCGCCGTGTTTGGAGGAAGAAGAAGGATGAGTACAACCCCAAGAACACCATCCCAACCGTGAAGCATGGAGGTGGAAACATCATTCTTTGGGGATGCTTTTCTGCAAAGGGGACAGGGACGACTGCACCGTATTGAGGGGAGGATGGATGGGGCCATGTATCGCGAGATCTTGGCCAACAACCTCCTTCCCTCAGTAAGAGCATTGAAGATGGGTCGTGGCTGGGTCTTCCCAGCATGACAACGACCCGAAACACACAGCCAGGGCAACTAAGGAGTGGCTCCGTAAGAAGCATCTCAAGGTCCTGGAGTGGCCTAGCCAGTCTCCAGACCTGAACCCAATAGAAAATCTTTGGAGGGAGCTGAAAGTCCGTATTGCCCAGCGACAGCCCCGAAACCTGAAGGTCTGTATGGAGGAGTGGGCCAAAATCCCTGCTGCAGTGTGTGCAAACCTGGTCAAGACCTACAGGAAACGTATGATCTCTGTAATTACAAACAAAGGTTTCTGTACCAAATATTAAGTTCTGCTTTTCTGATGTATCACATACTTATGTCATGCAATAAAATGCAAATGAATTACTTAAAAATCATACAATGTTATTTTCTGGATTTTTGTTTTAGATTCCGTCTCTCACAGTTGAAGTGTACCTATGATAAAAATTACAGACCTCTACATGCTTTGTAAGTAGGAAAACCTGCAAAATCGGCAGTGTATCAAATACTTGTTCTCCCCACTGTGTGTATATATACAGTGGGGAAAAAAAGTATTTAGTCAGCCACCAATTGTGCAAGTTCTCCCACTTAAAAAGATGAGAGAGGCCTGTAATTTTCATCATAGGTACACGTCAACTATGACAGACAAAATGAGAAAAAAAATCCAGAAAATCACATTGTAGGATTTCAATGAATTTATTTGCAAATTATGGTGGAAAATAAGTATTTGGTCATTAACAAAAGTTTCTCAATACTTTGTTATATATCCTTTGTTGGCAATGACACAGGTCAAACGTTTTCTGTAAGTCTTCACAAGGTTTTCACCCACTGTTGCTGGTATTTTGGCCCATTCCTCCATGCAGATCTCCTCTAGAGCAGTGATGTTTTGGGGCTGTCGCTGGGCAACACGGACTTTCAACTCCCTCCAAAGATTTTCTATGGGGTTGAGATCTGGAGACTGGCTAGGCCACTCCAGGACCTTGAGATGCTTCTTACGAAGCCACTCCTTTGTTGCCCGGGCGGTGTGTTTGGGATCATTGTCATGCTGAAAGACCCAGCCACGTTTCATCTTCAATGCCCTTGCTGATGGAAGGAGGTTTTCACTCAAAATCTCACGATACATGGCCCCATTCATTCTTTCCTTTACACGGATCAGTCGTCCTGGTCCCTTTGCAGAAAAACAGCCCCAAAGCATGATGTTTCCACCCCATGCTTCACAGTAGGTATGGTGTTCTTTGGATGCAACTCGGCATTCTTTGTCCTCCAAACACGACGAGTTGAGTTTTTACCAAAAAGTTATATTTTGGTTTCATCTGAGTATATGACATTCTCCCAATCCTCTTCTGGATCATCCAAATGCACTCTAGCAAACTTCAGACGGGCCTGGACATGTACTGGCTTAAGCAGGGGGACACGTCTGGCACTGCAGGATTTGAGTCCCTGGCGGCGTAGTGTGTTACTGATGGTAGGCTTTGTTACTTTGGTCCCAGCTCTCTGCAGGTCATTCACTAGGTCCCCCCGTGTGGTTCTGGGATTTTTGCTCACCGTTCTTGTGGTCATTTTGACCCCACGGGGTGAGATCTTGCATGGAGCCCCAGATCGAGGGAGATTATCAGTGGTCTTGTATGTCTTCCATTTCCTAATAATTGCTCCCACAGTTGATTTCTTCAAACCAAGCTGCTTACCTATTGCAGATTCAGTCTTCCCAGCCTGGTGCAGGTCTACAATTTTGTTTCTGGTGTCCTTTGACAGCTCTTTGGTCTTGGCCATAGTGGAGTTTGGAGTGTGACTGTTTGAGGTTGTGGACAGGTGTCTTTTATACTGATAACAAGTTCAAACAGGTGCCATTAATACTGGTAACGAGTGGAGGACAGAGGAGCCTCTTAAAGAAGAAGTTACAGTTCTGTGAGAGCCAGAAATCTTGCTTGTTTGTAGGTGACCAAATACTTATTTTCCACCATAATTTGCAAATAAATTCATTAAAAATCCTACAATGTGATTTTCTGGATATTTTTTTCTCATTTTGTCTGTCATAGTTGACGTGTACCTATGATGAAAATGACAGGCCTCTCTCATCTTTTTAAGTGGGAGAACTTGCACAATTGGTGGCTGACTAAATAATTTTTTCCCCACTGTATATATTTTTTTATACTGGCCCCCCGTGGGAATCGAACCCACAATCCTGGCGTTGCAAACGCCATGCTCTATCAACTGAGCTACATCCCTGCCGGCCATTCCCTCCCCTACCTTGGACAACGCTGGGCCAATTGTGCTCCGCCCATGAGTCTCCCGGTCGCGGCCGGCTGCGACAGAGCCTGGATTCGAACCAGGATCTCTAGTGGCACAGTTAGCACTGCGATGCAGTGCCTTAGACCACTGCGCCACTCAGGAGCTTACTGCCTCAGCTACACACTCAACAGTGCGAGTTAAATTTAGCAAATGTGTAACCCCTCCCCCAGAGAATGCATCAGTGTCTGGTTCACATCGGACAGCCTATCAGAGGCCAGCCTGGGAGCCATGGTGGAGCCTGGCAAAGTTTGAACACTTAACTTTTGATAGGATGTCAGGGTGAATTAGGGAGAAAATTATGTGATATGTCGCAAACTTCAGTCAGTCTGAAAGTTCCCATGCATAGCCGGGACATCAAGCCTGCCATGCCCAAACACTTAGGCCTAGATCAGATCCTTGTCGGTACTATCAGGCGCATGGTTAGTGGCATCAAAGGTTGTTTGTGCGTACTTTATTGTATATTCTAATGTTGGAGCCGACTCATGCATCTCAAGGTTGTTGATGACCCATGTAGACAGAGTTTCCTGTGAATCTTAATGCGCTAATAACCCATGCGGTAACAGTATTGACTCATACCTGAACTTTGCAGCAACTGAGTTGAACTCTCAATCCTGTAGTGACAAAGCTGACCCATGCATGCCAATGCCCTGTTAGCTGCGATGACTAAATGCATCTCAATGCAAGTAGCGCAGTTGACCTATACATTTTGAGGCCCTGTACAAACAGCCTATGGCAAATAACTATGCCAGAGCAACCTGGCACGACCAAAGGAGAGTAGCTGGCATCGGTATGAGGGTAAATCCATTTGAATTCAATCACTTTTTGACAGCACCACTTTTGATTTGAACAAAACCTTCCATCCATTTTTGCCCATTGTGGAATTGCGCCGAAAGTTACTTTTTGGACATGAATGCCAAAATCAAGGTGCTCAAATTTGACCTATTTTGCAAACCCCACAATCCGTGTCTTCATCACTGGAAAAGATAAACGATTGATATAATTTGAAAGCTTAAAAACAAGGTTGTCAAACTATTAGATTTTTGTAAATGTATTTTATTTATTTTTATTAAAATCATTATTTTACTTTAAACGTCCATTAGCTAAAAACTCGTAAGCTTTTGTTTTTTTAATTCTTTATATTCGCATATGTTGTAGCTTAGAACCTATTTTACATCATCTGAGGTTTTTGTGTTCCCGCCATCGGTTGCGACACAACATGCTCTTGAATAAAGGGTTGGTGTCATGTTTTGGCTGATGAATGTACAAAATGTCAACTTTCAAATCAAATCAAAATGTATTGGCCACATGCGCCGAATACAACCGGTGCAGACATTACAGTGAAATGCTTACTTACAGCCCTTAACCAACAGTGCATTTATTTTTAATAAAAAAGTAGAATAAAACAAAAGTGTTGAGGGGAAAAAAAGAGCAGAAGTAAAATAAAATAACAGTAGGGAGGCTATATATACAGGGGGGTACCGGTGCAGAGTCAATGTGCGGGGGCACCGGCTAGTTGAAGTAATATGTACATGTGGGTAGAGTTAAAGTGACTATGCATAAATAATTAACAGAGTAGCAGCAGCGTAAAAAGATGGGGTGGGGGGCAGTGCAAATAGTCTGGGTAGCCATGATTAGCTGTTCAGGAGTCTTATGGCTTGGGGGTAGAAGCTGTTGAGAAGTCTTTTGGACCTAGACTTGGCACTCCGGTACTGCTTGCCGTGCGGTAGCAGAGAGAACAGTCTATGACTAGGGTGGCTGGAGTCTTTGACAATTTTGAGGGCCTTCCTCTGACACCGCCTGGTATAGAGGTCCTGGATGGCAGGAAGCTTGGCCCCAGTGATGTACTGGGCCGTACGCACTACCCTCTGTAGTGCCTTGCGGTCGGAGGCCAAGCAGTTGCCATACCAGGCGGTGATGCAACCAGTCAGGATGCTCTCAATGGTGCAGCTGTATAATTTTTTGAGGATCTGAGGACCCATGCCAAATCTTTTCAGTCTCCTAAGGGTGAATAGGCTTTGTCGTGCCCTCTTCACGACTGTCTTGGTGTGTTTGGACCATGATAATTCGTTGGTGATGTGGACACCAAGGAACTTGAAGCTCTCAACCTGTTCCACTACAGCCCCGTCGATGAGAATGTGGGCGTGCTCAGTCCTCTTTTTTTTCCTGTAGTCCACAATCATCTCCTTTGTCTTGGTCACGTTGAGGGAGAGGTTGTTATCCTGGCACCACATGGCCAGGTCTCTGACCTCCTCCCTATAGGCTGTCTCATCGTTGTCGGTGATCAGGCCTACCACTGTTGTGTCGTCGGCAAACTTAATGATTGTGTTGGAGTCATGCCTGGCCATGCAGTCATGGGTGAACAGGGAGTACAGGAGGGGACTGAGCACACACCCCTGAGGGGCCCCCGTGTTGAGGATCAGTGTGGCAGATGTGTTGTTACCTACCCTTACCACCTGGGGGCGGCCCGTCAGGAAGTCCAGGATCCAGTTGCAGAGGGAGGTGTTTAGTCCCAGGATCCTTAGCTTAGTGATGAGCTTTGAGGGCACTATGGTGTTGAATGCTGAACTGTAGTCAATGAATAGCATTCTCACGTAGGTGTTCCTCTTGTCCAGGTGGTACCACAAAGATGGTTGGAGGTCCACACATCAGAGAATGTTGACTTGAATGGGAATATGTTGTTTTAAATTATACTGTCAATATTCCATAGGAAATCTATTGAAATCATAGAAATATAGTAGCTCAGTTGGTAGAGCATGGCGTTTGCAACACCAGGGTTGTGGGTTCGTTTCCCACGGGGGACCAGTATGTCTCCCAACTGCCCGGTACAGTATGAAAAATGTATGCACTCACTAACTGTAAGTCGCTCTGGATAAGAGCGTCTGCTAAATGACTAAAATGTAAAATAATAGACATGACATTTAAGTTGACATTTGATGGTGGGTGGACAGGCTGTGGTAGTAATTAGAAGTTAAAATGTCAATGGTGTAACAGCTAAATTGCAGTGGTCAGAAGGGATGGGTCCGTTCTATGAATTTTATTTCTATGATTTGAAATGACACCCACCCTGTATTCAAGAGCATGTTGTTTCTCAACCGATGGCGGCCACAACACAATTTCAGATTATGTAAAGTAGGGTCTAAGCTACAACATATGTGAATATGAAACAAATCTGAGTTTAACATCAATTATCTGAAAATGTGTAAAGGTTAAACAATTTTTTCAAGAAATTATCAAATAGTTTGAAAACCCTGTTTGTAAGATTTGAAATTATATCAAACTCAACCGATGTATCTTTTTCAGTGAGGAAGACCTGGATATCTCATGGTATGGTGGGGTATGCAAAATGGGTCAACTTTGAGGTCCTTTATATCCTGAATGTTTTGGCATTCAGGTCCAAAAAGTCACTTTCTGACTACTTCTTCCATGGGTAAACATGTATGGAAAGTTTTGTTTAAATCAAAAGGGATGCTGTCAAAGTGATTGAATTCAAATGGATTTACCCATGAGGAGTTTTATGTAGTAGTATCTACTTTTTGCCACAGGCTTTGTGTACGGGCCCTTTATGTGTTAGGAAAATATGTGACCCATATAGTAAGAATATTGACTCATCTGTTTAGTGTGGTTCTGTTTTTAGTAACTCGGATCAACTGAGATCACCTACTCATTTCAATGCTGTTGTGACTAAGTTGACCCATGCATGTCAATGCTGAGCTAGCCATGACAAATTCTAGATAGATGACAAAGTTCCACTCAAACCCTCCATCCACTCATTGGCTTAGTAAGAGGCACACGAGGCGAAGATGAGCTCCTCTTCCCCTCTTCAAAGAAGTTGCAATTAGTACTTTAAGCAAGCGTGTAACAAGGATCTGACTGTGCCTTCCCCCTGCTGATAGAAAATGTGCTCTTGAAAGTCCTTAGGGTAGTCTGTTGGAGACACTCTTACACTACCACGTTTGGAGAGATTAGCAGGCTTTTCTGACTGTGCATGCAGAGACTTCTGCTCACAGTAGAACGGGAGAATCAGCTTGCCCAGAGTCATTTTTGTCGATAAAATTTGGGCAGTGGGACTAGGACTGTGTATTAGTATTTGGATGGGCTATAAAGAGATGATTGAGTGAACCACAGGTGGAGGAAGTTAGACTGCATGGAAAGATTAAAAAAACAAACATTATCCACACTCCCTCAGTCCATAAAATCACAAAAGTTGTTTGCGTTCAGAGCATCTATAGAGAAGTAAAGATGATTTTTCTGCAGCTTATGAAAAGGCTTGTTTGTGGTTAGTGTTCGAAGCTACTGTTAGCATAAAAAAGAGCAGCTGCAGGGCTGGCAGCAGAGCCTATGAATCGTCATTTTACTGGAGCCCAGTCAATCCCTGACTCCTCTTCAAGCCCCCCTCAGGGTCAGGGAGAAAGAGAGAGCGCTCACCCCCGATTCCCCTGTACGCCCCCTAGCGGATCACTAATTAGCTTCACATTTGGAAAATGTCCTGGGAGTTGGCTGCTGAGGCCCCATCTGTGGCGTACAGGGCTACAGTCAGCTGGCCTCTTTCTCTAGGCCTGGTTTCTGGGTCATACAGTGTGTGCGCTAACAATTCACTCTGCTCTACTTTGACAGCGAAGCCGGAGCGCCCGGCGACCAGCTCACACTGAGCAAACTTCACTTCTGATTATACTGGCTTCATTTTAGATCTGTGGGTTCAAATACTGCTCTGTATGCCTGTAGGGAAAATAAAATGTTTACTTTTTTGTATTTATAGTACAGATTGGCTTTAAATAGCCTACTTGTGTTTCCACAACCTTAACCACCTTGTTTCCCCCTTCTATATTGCTTTGTCTTCAATCCAAACTTTGATGTTGGTGGACATGGATGCTAATATGGGGGCTTTATGCAGCCCGACTTAAGAAATATCTGGGGGAAAGTCTGTAATGCTGTAATCACTGTATATCTTTAAGTAAAATTTGAGATGGAAGTTGTGTATGACTTAAAATCAGATGCTCATCTCATACTTATCCTTAGCTCGCTTCTAGTACTATACAGTCGTGGTCAAAAGTTTTGAGAATGACACACATACTAATTTTCACAAAGTCTGCTGCCTCAGTTTTGATGATGGCAATATGCATATACTCCAGAATGTCATGAAGAGTGATCAGATGAATTGCAGTTAATTGCGAAGTCCCTCTTTGCCATGAAAATGAACTTAATCCCCAAAAAACATTTCCACTGCATTTCAGCCCTGCCACAAAAGGACCAGCTGCCATCATGTCAGTGATTCTCTCGTTAACACAGGTGAGAGTGTTGACGAGGACAAGGCTGGAGATCACTGTCATGCTGATTGAGTTAGAATAACAGACTGGAAGCTTTAAAAGGAGGGTGGTGCTTGAAATCATTGTTCTTCCTCTGTTAACCATGGTTACCTGCAAGGAAACACGTGCCGTCATCATTGCTTTGCACAAAAAGGGCTTCACAGGCAAGGATATTGCTGCTAGTAAGATTGCACCTAAATCAACCATTTATCGGATCATCAAGAACTTCAAGGAGAGAGGTTCAATTGTTGTGAAGAAGGCTTCAGGGCGCCCAAGAAAGTCCAGCAAGGGGCAGGACCATCTCCTAAAGTTGATTCAGCTGCAGGATCGGGGCACCACCAGTGCAGAGCTTGCTCAGGAATGGCAGCAGGCAGGTGTGAGTGCATCTGCACGCACAGTGAGGTGAATACTTTTGGAGGATGGCCTGGTGTCAAGAAGGGCAGCGAGGAAGCCACTTCTCTCCAGGAAAAACATCAGGGACAGACTGATATTCTGCAAAAGGTACAGGGATTGGACTGCTGAGGACTGGGGTAAAGTCATTTTCTCTGATGAATCCCCATTCCGATTGTTTGGGGCATCCGGAAAACACCTTGTCCGGAGAAGACAAGGTGAGCGCTACCATCAGTCCTGTGTCATGCCAACAGTAAAGCATCCTGAGACCATTCATGTGTGGGGTTGCTTCTCAGCCAAGGGAGTGGGCTCACTCACAATTTTGCCTAAGAACACAGCCATGAATAAAGAATGGTACCAACACATCCTCCGAGAGCAACTTCTCCCAACCATCCAAGAACAGTTTGGTGATGACCAATGCCTTTTCCAGCATGATGGAGCTCCTTGCCATAAATGGCTCGGAACAAAACATTGACATTTTGGGTCCATGGCCAGGAAACTCCCCAGACCTTAATCCCATTGAGAACTTGTGGTCGATCCTCAAGTGGCGGGTGGACAAACAATAACCCACAACTCCAAGCATTGATTATGGAAGAATGGGCTGCCATCAGTCAGGATGTGGCCCAGAAGTTAATTTGCAGTATGCCAGGGCAGATTGCAGAGGTCTTGAAAAAGAAGGGTCAACACTGCAAATACTGACTCTTTGCATTAACTTAATGTAATTGTCAATAAAAGCCTTTGACACTTATGGAATGCTTGTAATTATACTTCAGTATACCATAGTAACATCTGACAAAAATATCTCATAACACTGAAGCAGCTAACTTTGTGAAGACCAATACTTGTGTCATTCTCAACTTTTGACCACGACTGTACACGGTTCAATCATATTAGGTAAAGAAAGCCCTCCACAAGATTATTGTTGTCTGAAACTATACCATTACAAAAGCATGATATGAGTCCTTATACAAAACATAAGTACATTGGGATGAGCCATTCCAGGACTGGTATGTTGTAACACTCGTACGACCTTTGGATTCATGACTAACCTTTGTCCTTCCAAAGACCATTGATACAGTAATGCCAACTGCCAAGATGGTGGTTCTATGCATTTTCCATTCAGCTCTTTCTCTCTCTTTCCCCCTCATTGACTGCCTCATTGAGAAAAGGCGGGGGGAGCAGACGGACGTTCCCTGCGATGCATCTCCCTTCCTTCACGATGTACGCACAGCGCATGTGGGGGGGTGAATGTTCTGGGCTATATATAGTAACTGTTGCAGGGGGGAAAAAAAGCATCCTTTCTTTTTCCTGAGCCCCCCCTCCTCAACAGGACACAGAACCAGGCAACGCTCCCTCCATCCTCCCCTCACCTCTCCTTCCATCCCTCGCCCTCTATCGCTTTTGAATCGCTCTCTTTCTATCTATCTCACTATTGCTGTAAATGTACAGACACACTTAACAGAGGATGCATAATTAATTGCTGCTCAAGAATGGTTGAACACCAGTCATGCAATGAGTAACGATACGGAGAGGGAGAGGGGAAAGATGGCGAGGGAGAGAGCAGGAGGATAGCTCCGTGCCATGCATCCTAAGTTGCCTTTGTTTAAAACATGGCCCTCTCATGTATATTGCCCTTTCTATTTGAAGCAGAATGCATCATGGTTTATGCCTAGTTCCCTCAATATTGGAAATCCCAGAGCTAGGATGTATGCCGGAATATTGTTTTACATTGTGGAAGGCAACCCGTCTGCCTAGGGAGACTACTCAGAGCGTGAAACTGAAACAACACCAGATGTATCTGGTAATCACCTAGCCTCAACAAGTCAGTTACCGCTACTGATAAAAATATTGATAATGAGGTGGCATTATAAGGGTTCATTGTAAGAGTTCAGTTCACATGTTTTGCTGCCATTGCGTGATAGTAGTTTACTATTGCTTGGATTTGAAACTCTCAGGGGTTTATGTATAGTTGTCTAATTTGCATTTATTTCTATCAGCTCAGATTTGAAACAAACACTTATTCTCTCAGTCATTATTTATTTGTTGATAATACACTGAACAACAATATAAATGCAACATGTTGGTTTCATGAGCTGAAATAAAAGATCGCAGAAATGTTCCATACATACAAAAAGCTTATTTTGCTCAGTTAGTGCAGAAATGTGTTTACATCCCTGTTAATGAGCATTTCTCCTTTGCCAAGATAATCCGTCCACCTGAGAGGTGTGGCATATCAAGAAGCTGATTTAAACAGCATGATCATAACACAGGTGCACCTTGTGCTGGGGACAATAAAAGGCCACTCTAAAATGTGCAGTTTTGTCACACAACACAATGCCACAGATGTTTTGAGGGAGCATGCAATTAGCATGCTGACTGTAGGAATGTCCACCAGAGCTGTTGCCAGAGAATGTAATGTTAATTTCTCTACCATAAGCCACCTCCAATTTCGCATACCACGTGAATGGCGTCGTGTGGGCAAGCGGTTTGCTGATGCCAACATTGTGAACAGAGTGCCCCATTGGTTGCGGTGGGGTTATGGTATGGCAGGCTACGGACAATGAATACACTTGCATTTTATGGATTGGCAATTTGAATGCACAGAGATACCGTGACAAGATCCTGAAGCCCATTGTCGTGCCATTCATCTGCCTCCATCACCTCATGTTTCAGCATGATGGTGCACGGCCCCATGTCGCAAGGATCTGTACACAATTCCTGGAAGCTGAAAATGTCCCAGTTCTTCCATGGCCTGCACACTCACAAGACAATGTCACACGTTGAGCATGTTTGGAATGCTCTGGATCAACGTGTATGACAGGGTGTTCCAGTTCCCGCCAATATCCAGCAACTTCGCACAGCCATTGAAGAGGAGTGGGACAACATTCCACAGGCCACAATCAACAGCTTGATCAACTCTATGCAAAGGAGATGTGTCGCACTGCATGAGGCAAATGGTGGTCAAACCAGATACTGACTGGTTTTCTGATCCACACCCCTACTTTTTATTCCTTTTTTTTGGTATCGGTGATCAACCGATGCATATCTGTATTTCCAGTCATGTGAAAACCATAGATTAGGGCCTAATGAATGTATTTAAATTGACAGATTTCCTTATGAACTGTAACTCAGTAAAATCTTTGAAATTGTTGCATTTTATATTTTTGTTCAGTGTATTTATTAGTCTTGTAGCCTATAATTGTCACAGTCAAATCCAGCAGGACTTTGTCCAGTAACCCTTTGTGTGGAGGTGCAGGATCAGACGGGCGTCGCTTTCTCTAAAGGAAAATATTGTTGGTTGTTGTAATCTGAATAGAAAGCTTTGGCAGTACACTGGCATCGCTCCAACATGACTTACATCAGGGTCAGATTTATGGGCGTGTCATCTTTTTAATCTCCCCACAACACAAATTTGCCTGTCGTGGAAATAAATGATAATCACAAAATAATCACATCATTATGCAACTCGTGTAGTTTGTGTACCCTCCAAAAATAGCGTGGAGTTAAACTGGATCAGAGCTTAGAGTGAATGTGTTTTGCCGCCTAATGGTGTGTGTTTGTAGAGATTACAGTCAGGGAAACAGTTAAAATATTTGACCTCAAGCATAAGAATGCCTTTTAAGGTAATGTAAGGTTAGGTTTTTCAAAAGCCTGACAGATTGCAAAACTATTCCATGGTAAGTCCTGACCGTACTTTTTCTGTCTGTTTTCTAATTATACTTTAAATAGTGCCTGCAATCTACATTTATCAATGTGTGATTTTATGTAATGAATGTCAGCTTTGGACCTAAATGTTAGGCCTAATTGTTGAACGTTCTCCAAAGAAGGTAGTGTTGGCCACTCTACCAAATGTTATCTACCGCCCTCTAGTGATATTCTAATAGTACAACATGCACCAAGAACTCATGTGGTAATGTTGTAGAATTTCCATTAGTAAAATCTGGCGCAGGACATTTGACCAGCAGCATTTTCATTTACCGGACATTTGAGAAATTTACCGGTCTCATATGTATTGGGTGCGTAACCTGATTAGGGCGTCCACCCACGGTGCTCAGAATGACAGAAATCACATTTTAGATTATGGTCATTCATATTAACAGAACATGCAAGTCGAGGATGCAACGATGTACGGTCCTTCTTACCGAATTCTGATGCGCACTTTGAAGGTGTTAGAATAACTGTACACATTTACTTTTCCTTAGCCAACAAGATGAGTAACGAACAGCAAGATCACTAGCCTATGTCAATCCACTATCCCCCATAGTAGAAAAGTTTACCTAGTCCATTGGTCAGCCTGTCGAGAAAGAAATAGCCTATTCCAAACAGTTGATAGATCCCAAATTCATATAACCTGTAGGCCTAGGCTAAAAAAAATTTTTTTCAACAAGTTCAAAAGCAACAGATCAGAACGTTTAGCTTAATGTTGATAACCTATTATTTCTTCACATTAGTGCAGCAATGCCCACTAAGCAAGTCCCGTAATAAGTTGTATGGACTCTGTGTGCAATAAGTGTTTAACATGATTTTTGAATGACTACAGTACCTCATCTCTGTACCCTGCACATACAATTATCTGTAAGGTCCCGCAGTCGAGCAGTGCATTTCAAACACGGATTAAACCACAAAGACCAGGGAGGTTTTCCAATGCCTCACAAAGGGCACCTATTGGTAAATGGGTAAAAACATATCCTTTTGATTATGGTGAAGTTATTAATATCACTTTGGATAGTGTATCAATACACCTAGTCATTACAAAGATACAGGTGTCCCTCCTAACTCAGTTGCCGGAGAGGAAGGAAACCGCTCAGGGATTTCACCATGAGGCCAATGGTGACTTTAAAACAGTTTTCTCCCATCACAGCCATTAAACTCTGAGGATGGATCAACAACATTGTAGTTACTCCACTATACTAACCTAAATTACAGACTGAAAAGAAGGAAGCCTGTACCGAATACATATATTCCGAAACATGCATCCTGTTTGCAAGAAGGCACTCAAGTAAAACTGAATAAAAAGCGTTATGTTTTGGGCAAACACAACACATCACTGAGTATCACTCTTCATATTTTCAAGTATGGTTATCGGCAAGGACTAGAGTAATTTTTGGGGGGGATGAAAATAAACAGACTAGAGCTAAGCACAGGTAAAATCCTAGATCAAAACTTTCCAAAAGCTGAAGAACATACGCACATCCAGGTGCTTTTTGCAGGTGCTGGAGTTGTAGTGAATTCATGAAAAATAAAAGGAACATGCCGCACACTGCTACTCATGCTCCCAGGTCATTTTATTATAACATTTCGACCCTTAGGTCTTCATCAGCCATCCATATCCAATGTATGCATGGAATGGAAGCGTCTAGGAGCAACAATGGCTCAACCGCGAAGTGGTAGGCCACACAAGCCCACAGAACGGGACCGCCCGAGGGCTGAAGCATGTAGTGTGTAAAAAGTCTGTCCTCGGTTGCAACAATCACTACCAAGTTCCAGACTGCCTCTGGAAGCAACGTCAGCACAAGAACTGTTAGTCGGGAGCTTAATGAAATCGGTTTCCATGGCCGAGCAGCCGCGCACACAAGCCTAAGATCACCATGCGCAATGCCAAGTGTCGGCTGGAGTGGTGTAAAAGTTTGCAACCATTGGACTCTGGAGTAGTGGAAATGCGTTCTCTAGAGTGATGAATCAGGCTTCGCCATCTGGCAGTCCGACGGATGAATCTGGGTTTGACGGATGCCAGGAGAACGCTACCTGACCCAATGCATAGTGCCAACTGTAAAGTTTGGTGGAGGAGGAATAATGGTCTGGGGCTGTTTTTCATGTGAAGGGATATCAACGCTACAGCATACAATGACATCCTAGACGACTCTGTGCTTCCGACTTTGGAAATACCCTTTCATGTTTCAGCATGACAATGCCCCATAAAAAGCGAGGACCATACAGAAATGGTTTGTCGAGATCGGTGTGGAAGAACTTGACTGGCCTGCACAGAGCCCTGACCTCAACCCCGTCGAACACCTTTGGGATGAATTGGAACGCCGACTGCGAGCCAGGCCTAATCACCCAACGTCAGTGCCCAACCTCACTAATGCTCTTGTGGCTGAATGAAAGCAAGTCCCTGCAGCAATGTTCCAACACCTAGTGGAAAGCCTTCCCAGAAGAGTGGAGGCTGTTATAGCAGCAAATGGGAGACCAACTCCATATTAATGCCCATGATTTTGGAATGAGATGTTCGACGAGCAGGTGTCCAGATACTTTTGGTCATAGTGTGTGTGTGTGTATCTATCTCACACACTATTCAATTTGGGCAAAAAAGCACACTAATCTATAAAATGGTTTTAAGTCAACTCCTCGTTAAGGCCAAAAGGAGACAGTGTGTTGAGCCTGTGGATCCAGAAAGATTCCCTTTTGAAGAAGTTTCCTCTCAATGTCCCCTCCCCTGCGTGACATCTTGACCATTTCTATTCCAATGTAACTCAGAGAACTAATAGGATGTCCAGCTTGTACAAAATGAACAGCAACAGGGTTTTTTGTCTCACATGTCCGTATATTGCTGCGGTGCTCACTGATCCGGGTCTTAAGGCTTCTAGGGGTTTTCCCTATGTAGGACAGACCACAGGGACATTTCAACATGTAAACAACATTGGTGGACATGCAGGTAATCAGGCCTTTTGATCTTAGTCCTGTGCGGGGGTGGGTTAATTAGTCACATTTTATACATGAAACTGCATTGACCACATTGGCCACATTTGTAATTACCCTCCGGAACCTTGTCCAAGAAAGTTTCCCTTTTTCTCTGGTGGATAGTCAGATTTGACCACAATGTCGCTCCCGTTTGGGGGTCTTATAAAGACCATACGTGGGGGATATTTAAAGATGGGTTTCAGTTGTAGGTCCGTATCAATGTACCAGTGCTTCCTGATAATGTCCTTTAAATGCCTTTCCCTATGGTGAGTATTGGGTGAAGCATGAGGGAACACGTAATGCTTTTTGAAATTTTTACTTTTGATTGAAGACTTTCCAAGTGTGTTAGCCCTTCAAAACGATCAATGGCATGTTTTGCCCAATTGTCTTTGTAACCCTTTTCCTTAAACCTTTGTGTGAGGTCCGTGGTTTGTGTCTGGTAAGAAGCATCAGAGCTGCATATTCTTCTGATGCGGCTGAATTGACTTACAGGGTGACTTTTAATAAGTGGAAGCTGTCCTCTCTGAGGGTGTTCCTGTCCATAGGTTTCCTATAGAGATCTGTAGAGAGAGGTTTTGTCATTTTAATAACCATCCCATCAAGAACACTGATTTGGGATAGGTCGTAGTTAATGGTGAAACGAAGGTGCTCATTCATAGTTTTAGATAGGCATGGCTGGTGGGGGAAAGTATTCAGACCCCTTGACTTTTTCCACATTTTGTTACGTGACAGCCTTATTTTAAAATGGATTAAATGAAAACAATTCCTTAGCAATCTACACACAATACCCCATAATGACAAAGCAAAAACAGGTTTTAGAATGTTTAGCAAATTTATAAAAACGAAGCCATGAGGGCGAAGGAATTGTCCGTGGAGCGCCGAGACAGGATTTTGTCGAGGCACCGATCTGACCAAAACATTTCTGCAGCATTGAAGGTCCCCAAGAACACAGTGGCCTCCATCATTCTTAAATGGAAGAAGTTTAGAACCACCAAGACTCTTCCTAGAGCTGGCCGCCCGGCCAAACTGAGCAATCTGGGGAGAAGGGCCTTGGTCAGGGAGGTGACCAAGAACCCGATGGACACTCTGACAGAGCTCTAGATTTCCTCTGTGGAGATGGGAGAACCTTCCAGAAGGGCAACCATCTCTGCACCACTCCACCTATCAGGCCTGTATGGTAGAGTGACCAGACGGAAGCCACTCCTCAGCAAAAGGCACATGACAGCCCGCTTGTAGTTTTGCCAAAAGGCACCTAAAGACTCTCAGACCATGAGAAACAAGATTCTCTGGTCTGATGAAACCAAGATTGAGCTCTTTGGCCTGAATGCCAAGTGTCACGTCTGGAGGAAACCCGCCACCATCCCTACGGTGACGCATGGTGGTGGCAGCATCATGCTGTGGGGATGTTTTTCAGCGGCAGGGACTGGGAGACTAATCAGGATCGAGGCAAAGATGAACGGAGCAAAGTACAGAGAGATCCTTGATGAAAACCTGCTCCAGAAAACCTGCTCCAGAACCTGCTCAAGATCTGACTGGGGTGAAGGTTCACCTTCCAACAGGACAATGACCCTAAGCACACAGCCAAGACAACGCAGGAGTGGCTTCGGGACAAGTCTCTGAATGTCCTTGAGTGGCCCAGCCAGAGCCCGGACTTGAACCCGGTCGAACATCTCTGGAGAGACCTGAAAATAGCTGTACGGCAACGCTCCCCATCCATCCTTACCGAGCTTGAGAGAATCTGCAGAGAAGAATGGGAGAAACTCCCCAAATACAGGTGTGCCAAGCTTGTAATCGCTGCCAAAGGTGCTTCAACAAAGTACTGATAAAGGGGTCTGAATACTTTAATAAATGTGATATTTCAGTTTTTTATTTGTAATAAATTAGCAATAGTTTCTAAACCTGTTTTTGCTTTGTCATTATGGGGTATTGTGTGTAGATTGATGAAGAAAAAAAATGTTTTATCATTTTTAGAATAAGGTTGTAACGTAACAAAGTGGAAAAAGTCAAGGGGTCTGAATGCTTTCTGAAGGCACTGGTAACATCAAAAGTAGACCGAATATAATTTTCTGGTATATGGTCACATACAGTGGGGAGAACAAGTATTTGATACACTGCCGATTTTGCAGGTTTTCCTATTTACAAAGCATGTAGAGGTCTGTAATTTTTATCATAGGTACACTTCAACAGTGAGAGACGGAATCTAAAACAAAAATCCAGAAAATCACATTGTATGATTTTTAAATAATTAATTTGCATTTTATTGCATGACATAAGTATTTGATACAGAAAAGCAGAACTTTAATATTTGGTACAGAAACCTTTGTTTGCAATTTACAGAGATCATACGTTTCCTGTAGGTCTTGACCAGGTTTGCACACACTGCAGCAGGGATTTTGGCCCACTCCTCCATACAGACCTTCTCCAGATCCTTCAGATTTCGGGGCTGTCGCTGGGCAATACGGACTTTCAGCTCCCTCCAAAGATTTTCTATTGGGTTCAGGCCTGGAGACTGGCTAGGCCACTCCAGGACCTTGAGATGCTTCTTACGGAGCCACTCCTTAGTTGCCCTGGCTGTGTGTTTCGGGTCGTTGTTATGCTGGAAGACCCATCCACGACCCATCTTCAATGCTCTTACTGAGGGAAGGAGGTTGTTGGCCAAGATCTCGCGATACATGGCCCCATCCATCCTCCCGTCAATACGGTGCAGTCGTCCTGTCCCCTTTGCAGAAAAGCATCCCCAAAGAATGATGTTTCCACCTCCATGCTTCACGGTTGGGATGGTGTTCTTGGGGTTGTACTCATCCTTCTTCTTCCTCCAAACACGGCGAGTGGAGTTGAGACCAAAAAGCTCTATTTTTGTCTCATCAGACCACATGACCGTCTCCCATTCCTCCTCTGGATCATCCAGATTGTCATTGGCAAACTTCAGATGGGCCTGGACATGCGCTGGCTTGAGCAGGGGGACCTTGTGTGCGCTGCAGGATTTTAATCCATGACGGCGTAGTGTGTTACTAATGGTTTTCTTTGAGACTGTGGTCCCAGCTCTCTTCAGGTCATTGACCAGGTCCTGCCGTGTAGTTCTGGGCTGATCCCTCACCTTCCTCATGATCATTGATGCCCCACGAGGTGAGATCTTGCATGGAGCCCCAGACCGAGGGTGATTGACCGTCATCTTGAACTTCTTCCATTTTCTAATAATTGCGCCAACAGTTGTTGCCTTCTCACCAAGCTGCTTGCCTATTGTCCTGTAGCCCATCCCAGCCTTGTGCAGGTCTACAATGTTATCCCTGATGTCCTTACACAGCTCTCTGGTCTTGGCCATTGTGGAGAGGTTGGAGTCTGTTTGAGTGTGTGGACAGGTGTCTTTTATACAGGTACCGAGTGGAGAACAGGAGGGCTTCTTAAAGGAAAAACTAACAGGTCTGTGAGAGCCGGAATTCTTACTGGTTGGTAGGTGATCAAATACTTTTGTCATGCAATAAAATGCAAATTAATTACTTAAAAATCATACAATGTGATTTTCTGGATTTTTGTTTTAGATTCCGTCTCTCACAGTTGAAGTGTACCTATGATAAAAATTACAGACCTCTACATGCTTTGTAAGTAGGAAAACCTGCAAAATCGGCAGTGTATGAAATACTTGTTCTCCCCACTGTATTTCAGGAGATTTAATAAAATCAATAGTCTCTGGTATACGTGGGGAGTGATCACCCAGGGTCTACAAAGGTAGAGCTATTCTTTGTCAGAGATCCGTTACTACTCTCAATGGGCCTGCCTGGTATAGGTGGCGTCATGCTCTTGTGAATTTGGGGGAGAGCGTATACAGTGGGGGAAAAAAAGTATTTAGTCAGCCACCAATTGTGCAAGTTCTCCCACTTAAAAAGATGAGAGAGGCCTGTAATTTTCATCATAGGTACACGTCAACTATGACAGACAAATTTAGGAAAAAAAATCCTGAAAATCACATTGTAGGATTTTTTATGAATTTATTTGCAAATTATGGTGGAAAATAAGTATTTGGTCACCTACAAACAAGCAAGATTTCTGGCTCTCACAGACCTGTAACTTCTTCTTTAAGAGGCTCCTCTGTCCTCCACTCGGTACCTGTATTAATGGCACCTGTTTGAACTTGTTATCAGTATAAAAGACACCTGTCCACAACCTCAAACAGTCACACTCCAAACTCCACTATGGCCAAGACCAAAGAGCTGTCAAAGGACACCAGAAACAAAATTGTAGACCTGCACCAGGCTGGGAAGACTGCATCTGCAATAGGTAAGCAGCTTGGTTTGAAGAAATCAACTGTGGGAGCAATTATTAGGAAATGGAAGACATACAAGACCACTGATAATCTCCCTCGATCTGGGGCTCCACGCAAGATCTCACCCCGTGGGGTCAAAATGATCACAAGAACGGTGAGCAAAAATCCCAAAACCACACGGGGGACCTAGTGAATGACCTGCAGAGAGCTGGGACCAAAGTAACAAAGCCTACCATCAGTAACACACTACGCCACCAGGGACTCAAATCCTGCAGTGCCAGACGTGTCCCCCTGCTTAAGCCAGTACATGTCCAGGCCCGTCTGAAGTTTGCTAGAGTGCATTTGGATGATCCAGAAGAGGATTGGGAGAATGTCATATGGTCAGATGAAACCAAAATAGAACTTTTTGGTAAAAACTCAACTCGTCGTGTTTGGAGGACAAAGAATGCTGAGTTGCATCCAAAGAACACCATACCTACTGTGAAGCATGGGGGTGGAAACATCATGCTTTGGGGCTGTTTTTCTGCAAAGGGACCAGGACGACTGATCCGTGTAAAGGAAAGAATGAATGGGGCCATGTATCGTGAGATTTTGAGTGAAAACCTCCTTCCATCAGCAAGGGCATTGAAGATGAAACGTGGCTGGGTCTTTCAGCATGACAATGATCCCAAACACACCGCCCGGGCAACGAAGGAGTGGCTTCGTAAGAAGCATTTCAAGGTCCTGGAGTGGCCTAGCCAGTCTCCAGATCTCAACCCCATAGAAAATCTTTGGAGGGAGTTGAAAGTCCATGTTGCCCAGCGACAGCCCCAAAACATCACTGCTCTAGAGGAGATCTGCATGGAGGAATGGGCCAAAATACCAGCAACAGTGTGTGAAAACCTTGTGAAGACTTACAGAAAACGTTTGACCTGTGTCATTGCCAACAAAGGGTATATAACAAAGTATTGAGAAACTTTTGTTATTGACCAAATACTTATTTTCCACCATAATTTGCAAATAAATTCATAAAAAATCCTACAATGTGATTTTCTGGATTTTTTTTCCTCATTTTGTCTGTCACAGTTGACGTGTACCTATGATGAAAATTACAGGCCTCTCTCATCTTTTTAAGTGGGAGAACTTGCACAATTGGTGGCTGACTAAATACTTTTTTCCCCCACTGTATGACAGGTTTTGTTGGCCAGTCAACTTTCATGCACTCATATTCTGTTTTTGTAATTTCCCCTTAATTAAAAAATGTACACAATTTATCATGGATCAGAGACTTGAATTGATTAGTAGGGTCCTTAGGGAGTCTTTTTTGTAAAATTCATCATCACTGAGTTCTCAGAATTTCCTTGTCATAGTCTGCAGCATTTTGTATCACTATTGCACCTCCTTTTGTCGGCAGGTTTTATAATGATACTTGAGTCATTCTTGAGTTCCATAAGGGATTCTTTCCCTGCTTTGGACATAATGTGGAATACCTTGTATTCTTGTTTCTTAGACAGGAGATGTATTATGTGTCTTTCTCAACTAGGCAGCAAAATGTTTCAACAGGGATTTATTTTGGGTGATAAACATTTGCTCTTAAAATATGTATTTTCCCTTTATGTCCTCAAGGCAAGAGTCAAGTTCATTGTCATTCAGGTTATCAATGGGAAGAGCATTAGCACTGTCCTGTCTGGTTCCTAGTCTCATTCAATGGATTTACATTGGCAGGTGTATAGGGAGCAACCCCATTACCAAAAAACTCAGTCACTCAAACTGCAGAAAAACTTTTAGAAGTCTAACTGTATCAAAGTTATTGGCCTGAGATGTTGGGACAAATTATAGTCCTTTACCTAGGGCAGATGAACATGTATCAGATATAGTAGACCTGTTGGACAAGTTAATTACTGTGTCTTGCTCCGTGTGTGGGGGTGGGACTTGGGTGTTGCCGTCTTCCTGCGTTGTCCTCTCCTGCATTTCTTGCGGGGATGCAGGGTGGGCGGTGGTCTTGACCGCCTATTCGATGATTTCGGGATTCCCCAAAAAAGAAGACGCTCGGCCTCTGAATTGGTCACGAGTCCGATGTGAAGGAGGAGGTTGATCGCCACATCAGTGGCCCTCTAGGATTACGGCTGGGCTGGTGTTTACCCTTCCAGCTTGCTCATGGGAGAGTGCCAATTGGCTGTCTCCGGCCATCCCTCCAGAAATGCACCTTCTGCTCCTTGTAGTCCGCAGTATCACTCTCAAACGTTTTTCGCTTGCTTGGCTTTGTCTCCAAGTTTGAATTTTTTCCACACTGCTCAGAATGTTCTCTCTTTTGTCCTTATTGGTGATCTTGCTTTCTAGATCAACATTTAGCTGTGTCACTTGATCTCTAGTCGTGCTCAATTGTTGTATGGTCAGAGACATTAAATCATAGGAGTGTTTTTTAAGAATCTCGCACCACCGGTCACAAAAGGAGGGGTTGTTCAAACCGAGAGCAGGTGCTTTCTGTATCCGTAATCCTCGTGGAATTATTTTATTCCTTAGATAATCAAATCAAATGTTATTTGTCACATGCGCCGAATACATGTGAAATGCCTTACAGTGAAATGCTTACTTACAAGCCCTTAACCAACAATGCAGTTTTAGGAAAGAATACAAAAAAATATATACAATATAAAATAATACGAAATAAAAGTAACAAATAATTAAAAAGCAGCAGAAAAAATAACAATAGCGAGGCTATATTCAGGGGATACCGGTACCGAGTCAATGTGCAGGGGCACCGGTTAGTCGAGGTAATTGGGGTAATATGTACATGTAAGTAGAGTTATTAAAGTGACAATGCATAGATAATAAACAGAGTAGCAGCAGTGTAAAAGAGGGGTGGCAGGCAATGTAAATAGTCTGGGTAGCCATTTGATCACTCAAAGTGACTGCATGATAATATTGTTTTGTTTCACGGATATGTAGATTCTTGAGATGTGATAACTGAGTCTGCATTTTAGTCTGTCGTTGGGCCAGTTTCATCAAAAAGCAAGTCCTTCATTATGATCCTGGAATAATCATCCTCTGAGAACTAAAATTACTTGCTTTGGCCCGGCATTTGAGTCTGCTCTTTCAGCCATAAAGTCAAAGGACCCGGTAGGCTTGTAAAAAGGGAGTCTCAAAAAATGAGTGCTGTATGGTAGAGTTCATGTACAAACGCTGAAGAACATAGGCACATCCAGGTACTTTTTGCAGGTGCTGGAGTTGTAGGTGAATTCATGAAAAATAAAAGGAAAATGCTGCTCAACATTGTCATAATAAAATCACCTGGGATCATGAGCAGCAGTGTGCGGCATTGTTATTTTTATTTTTCAGTCTGCTTTCCAACAGACATTGGGAGACAAATTCACCTTTCAGCAGACAATAACCTAAAACACAAGGCCAAATATACACTGGCGTTGCTTACCAAGATGACGTTCAAGGTTCAGAGTGGCCTAGTTACAGTTTTGACTTAAACCTTTTACTGCAGTGGACTAAATCAGGGTCACACAGTGGTTCTTGGTAGTCTTAAACAAATCTACTTTGAAACAAAAGTATACACCTCACACACATGGTTATGGCCTTATTTTGACCTGTACCATGTCAGATATAGAGTTGAAATGTATTCCATTTTAAGTTTGCATCCCAATATTACACTTTATATACATCACAGAAGACTGAAATATAACAAAACCGTTACACATAAAAGCCGCCGAAAATCTGGTGTTTCTTTGAAAGAATGTTTCTTATTAATAATGAAAAATATTAACATTCCACCCATGAGGCCACTAGGTCGTTTGACTGCAGGAAAGGGCTACATCTGCTTGAAAATCTATGCAAGACTTTAAAATGGCTGTTTAGCAATGATCAACAACCAGCTTGACCGAGCTTGAAGAATTTTAAAAAGAATAATGTGCAAATATTGCACAATCCTGGTGTAGAAAGCTCTTAGATAATTATCCAGAAAGATTAACAGCTGTAATCGCTGCCAAAGGTGCTTCTACAAAGTATTGACTCAGGGGTGTGAATACTTATGTAAATTTAGATATTTCTGTATTTAATTTGCAAAATGTCTAAACACTTTGTCATTATGGAGTATTTTGTGTAGATGGGTGAGAAAAAATATCAATTTAATGCATTTTGAATTCAGGCTGTAACACAACCAAATGTGGAATAAGTCAAGGGGTATTAATACTTTTCTGAAGGCACTGTAACGGTAAAACACTGATGTCAAAGCGCACAACACATGCAAGCGGTTTCATATGACAGATTAAAATATCAGTTACAAATTTAGACAGAGGGGTGATATAATATGCAACAACTAGCATGGGTTGTTAATATGATATGGCAATTTTATTTATCTGCTTTTCAACAACAACAAAAGGCCAAAAGCCGGCTATTACCGGCTAAAAGGAAACCCTGTAACGCTGGTACCTTTACTACTAGTATTCAAGTCCCCACTTACAGTATTCTATAGTGTATATATATATATATATACAGTGGGGAAAAAAAGTATTTAGTCAGCCACCAATTGTGCAAGTTCTCCCACTTAAAAAGATGAGAGAGGCCTGTAATTTTCATCATAGGTACACGTCAACTATAACAGACAAAATGAGGAAAAAAATCAAGAGAATCACATTGTAGGATTTTTAATGAATTTATTTGCAAATTATGGTGGAAAATAAGTATTTTGTCACCTACAAACAAGCAAGATTTCTGGCTCTCACAGACCTGTAACTTCTTCTTTAAGAGGCTCCTCTGTCCTCCACTCGTTACCTGTATTAATGGCACTTGTTTGAACTTGTTATCAGTATAAAAGACACCTGTCCACAACCTCAAACAGTCACACTCCAAACTCCACTATGGCCAAGACCAAAGAGCTGTCAAAGGACACCAGAAACAAAATTGTAGACCTGCACCAGGCTGGGAAGACTGAATCTGCAATAGGTAAGCAGCTTGGTTTGAAAAAATCAACTGTGGGAGCAATTATTAGGAAATGGAAGACATACAAGACCACTGATAATCTCCCTCGATCTGGGGCTCCACGCAAGATCTCACCCCATGGGGTCAAAATGATGACAAGAACGGATGGCAAAAATCCCAGAACCACACGGGGGGACCTAGTGAATGACCTGCAGAGAGCTGGGACCAAAGTAACAAAGCCTACCATCAGTAACACACTACGCCACCAGGGACTCAAATCCTGCAGTGCCAGACGTGTCCCCCTGCTTAAGCCAGTACATGTCCAGGCCTGTCTGAAGTTTGCTAGAGTGCATTTGGATGATCCAGAAGAGGATTGGGAGAATGTAATATGGTCAGATGAAACCAAAATATAACTTTTTGGTAAAAACTCAACTCGATGTGTTTGGAGGACAAAGAATGCTGAGTTGCATCCAAAGAACACCATACCTACTGTGAAGCATGGGGGTGGAAACATCATGCTTTGGGGCTGTTTTTCTGCAAAGGGACCAGGACGACTGATCCGTGTAAAGGAAAGAATGAATGGGGCTATGTATCGTGAGATTTTGAGTGAAAACCTCCTTCCATCAGCAAGGGCATTGAAGATGAAACGTGGCTGGGTCTTTCAGCATGACAATGATCCCAAACACACCACCCGGGCAACGTAGGAGTGGCTTCGTAAGAAGCATTTCAAGGTCCTGGAGTGGCCTAGCCAGTCTCCAGATCTCAACTCCATAGAAAATCTTTGGAGGGAGTTGAAAGTCCGTGTTTCCCAGCGACAGCCCCAAAACATCACTGCTCTAGAGGAGATCTGCAAGGAGGAATGGGCCAAAATACCAGCAACAGTGTGTGAAAACCTTGTGAAGACTTACAGAAAACGTTTGACCTGTGTCATTGCCAACAAAGGGTATATAACAAAGTATTGAGAAACTTTTGTTATTGACCAAATACTTATTTTCCACCATAATTTGCCTATAAATTCATTAAAAATCCTACAATGTGATTTTCTGGATTTCTTTTCTCATTTTGTCTGTAATAGTTGACGTGTACCTATGATGAAAATTACAGGCCTCTCTCATATCTTTAAGTGGGAGAACTTGCACAATTGGTGGCTGACTAAATACTTTTTTTCCCCACTGTATGTATGTATGTGTGTGTATGTATATATATATATATATATATATGTATGTATGTATGTATGAGATATATATATATATATAAATATATATATATATATATATATATTATATATATATATATATATATATATATATATATATATATATATATATATATTGCTAAAAAAAATAAAGGGAACACTAAAATAACACATCCTAGATCTGAATGAATTAAATTATCTAATTAAATACTTTTTTCTTTACATAGTTGAATGTGCTGACAACAAAATCACACACAAATTATCAATGGAAATCAAATGTATCAACCCATGGAAGTCTGGATTTGGAGTCACCCTCAAAATTAAAGTGGAAAACCACACTACAGGCTGATCCAACTTTGATGTAATGTCCTTAAAACAAGTCAAAATGAGGCTCAGTAGTGTGTGTGGCCTCCACGTGCCTGTATGACCTCCCTACAACGCCTGGTTATGCTCCTGATGAGGTGGTGGATGGTCTCCTGAGGGATCTCCTCCCAGACCTGGACTAAAGCATCCGCCAACTCCTGGACAGTCTGTGGTGCAACGTGGCGTTGGTGGATGGAGCGAGACATGATGTCCCAGATGTGCTCAATTGGATTCAGGTCTGGGGAACGGGCGGGCCAGTCCATAGCATCAATGCCTTCCTCTTGCAGGAACTGCTGACACAATCCAGCCACATGAGGTCTAGCATTGTCTTGCATTAGGAGGAACCCAGGGCCAACCTCACCAGCATATGGTCTCACAAGGGGTCTGAGGATCTCATCTCGGTACCTAATGGCAGTCAGGCTACCTCTGGCGAGCACATGGAGGGCTGTGCGGCCCCCCAAAGAAATGCCACCCCACACCATGACTGACCCACCGCCAAACCGGTCATGCTGGAGGATGTTGCAGGCAGCAGAACGTTCTCCACGGCGTCTCCAGACTGTCACGTCTGTCACATGTGCTCAGTGTGAACCTGCTTTCATCTGTGAAGAGCACAGGGCGCCAGTGGCGAATTTGCCAATCTTGGTGTTCTCTGGCAAATGCCAAACGTCCTGCACGGTGTTGGGCTGTAAGCACAACCCCCACCTGTGGACGTCAGGCCCTCATACCACCCTCATGGAGTCTGTTTCTGACCGTTTGAACAGACACATGCACATTTGTGGCCTGCTGGAGGTCATTTTGCAGGGCTCTGGCAGTGCTCCTCCTGCTCCTCCTTGCACAAAGGCGGAGGTAGCAGTCCTGCTGCTGGGTTGTTGCCCTCCTACGGCCTCCTCCACGTCTCCTGATGTACTGGCCTGTCTCCTGGTAGCGCCTCCATGCTCTGGACACTACGCTGACAGACACAGCAAACCTTCTTGCCACAGCTCGCATTGATGTGCCATCCTGGATGAGCTGCACTACCTGAGCCACTTGTGTGGGTTGTAGACTCCGTCTCATGCAACCACTAGAGTGAAAGCACAGCCAGCATTCAAAAGTGACCAAAACATCAGCCAGGAAGCATAGGAACAGAGAAGTGGTCTGTGGTCACCACCTGCAAAACCAGTCCTTTATTGGGGGTGTCTTGCTAATTGCCTATAATTTCTACCTGTTGTCTATTCCATTTGCACAACAGCATGTGAAATGTATTGTCAATCAGTGTTGCTTCCTAAGTGGACAGTTTGATTTCACAGAAGTGTGATTGACTTGGAGTTACATTGTGTTGTTTAAGTGTTCCCTTTATATTTTTGAGCAGTGTATAATTTTATTTTTTATTTATTTATGAACTGAATTGAGAATTTCACTATCATCCTGAATGTGATTCAGACTTGCAGTATGGATGTGTACACTATTACCAACCAGCAAGATGATGGTTGGTTCACAGACATATCTATACTGTACACATTGGTGTCCTATAGTTTATTTAACCTTGTGTCCGTCCCCTCCCTCCCTCTTATCTCTCCCTGCAGCTGTCCACTGCAACCTGAGCCAGAATGGGATTGACCACCAGATGATGTGCCCAGATGACGTGACCTCTCACCTGGAGGAGGAGCCTCTGGACCAGGGCGCCATGCTGGACGACGACAGCCCCACCTATCAGGACGTGAGACCCGAGTACCAGCGCCGCTCGCCGCCCCACCGCTCCGTCTCTGAGTCAGAACTCTCACGGGTAAGAACAGGGGGACTTCAATGCAGTCTTTATCAACCCAGTCCTCGGGACACACCAGTCGTTCCATATATCTGATGTCCAGCACACCTGATTCAAATTAAACACCGCTTGCTGATTAGTTGACTAGTTTCAGGTGTGCATGGTGTTGGAGCACATTAAATATATGTTACGGCTGGTTTGTCCCGAGGACTGGGTTGAGAAAGGCTGCTCTAACAAATGCCAGGATAGGTACCAGGCTGGGGTGACCACTCATACCATAATCATTGGTCTATAATAGATTTGTAGGTTCATTTTGGGATATTAGTAACATGTCCCATCATTTACTGTACCTTGCTAATTTTCAAGGAATTTCAGATCTGTAATTCTAACAGACAATTAATCTTTAATTCAGTAATTACTTCCTTACTACACACTCTTTCTGGCACCTAACCATTGCTTGATCAATTAACTAGATACAAAAATGTTCAAATTAACTCACTTGACAGCCCTTATTCAATGTTTCCTGAGAATGACTTATTTAGATTAAAGGTTGTTGTCAGTGGAGAATTGCTTTTATTTCCTCTCTAAAAATAGCATCCTGTAGCGACAATGGATCTGACATTTCCTGCTCTTTCCCCCTCTGTCTATGAAGGGAGATGAGATAGAAAATGACAGAGATAATTATCTGTCAATCTGACTGACTGGAACTGCTTTCACCCAGACAATATGTCCTGCAAGAAGCCCCATGTAGCTACTCCTTTGAAATGTAGATGAATAACTAGGCTTGGGCATTATCCAGATTTTCATATTGTCATTCCGTCCTTCTCTTATCCTGGGAGTTATTGAAAACTAACATGAACTAAATTGCAAAGACAGGCAAATCCAGCTCAAAGTTTTATACAAGCATAGCTAGTAGCTACCGAATGTCATTTTCGGTGGGTGTGGACATTTACAAGCAAAAGTGAACGATAGAAAAACTGTGCAAATGAACAAAGTTGTGATGCATGCTTTTTTGAAGGAAGAGTAGAATGTGTGTACACGGAGGAGAAAAACTCTAGTAGGAAACACAGGGAAGAAATGGCAGCTGTACAGACAACACATCGAGAGCTATTTGATTATAATATACTTTATCTAATGGCAAACATTTAGTAGTGAATTGCATAGTGTAACTTCATCACCTCATGTGCACCGCACAACAGAGACTCGCCGATAGATATAGAACTTTATGCACTCCCGTTGGGCTATTTTACTAACAAACGTGACTGGCTCAACTGTTCTCGGGAGCTACGGTAAGCTTCATGATGTAAAATAATGTGACCGGTGAAATGAAGAACGCGAACTGCTTTATCTCCTAATGTATTGCACAAGTTGACTGCAGGTATTAACTTAAAAAGTACCTACAAATATTCACATTTATTGAAAAACTTCAAATAAATAGTTTTGACGGTATTGAAAAACCATCCTGTGGCTTTTTCCAAATACCCCGGTATATGGTATAACGCCCAAGCCTACGAAAAACTAAGATGCTTTTTATAGTCACACTGCGTGGTACAAGCCTTCTATGTTCCTACAGTAGAAGAGTAAGTGTGATAAACCACCATGTAGGTTAATTAGAAAAATGGCATCGCTGCATGGAATCCTCATTTAGAAATCTGTGGATGTCATGTGAGTGATGTTACCTTACTTCATAGGCATCAGTCAACTCTTCACATATTTTGTAGTAGCATAAAGTAGAAATGTCTTAATCACAAACTGTATTTTCAACCATGCACATTGTACAGTATCCGTCATTTGAGTTCATGACGATACCCTTTTCACACTACTGAGCCAAACCAACCCGAGCCAAGCTGTACTGCTCTGGCCAGGCTACACATACCCCTAGTTGCTGGAACATGTTTGAAAGGACAATAAGAAAAGAAAATGTCGGAGCCATCACAGTACTGTGCAGTTCTGCTGATGGAGAAACTCTGTGGCTAAGCAACGGCATCGACTGAAAGCATAACCTGGTAGAGCATGGCGCTTGCAACGCCAGGATAGTGGGTTCAATTCCTGGGACCATCCACCCGTAAAATGTATGCATGCATGACTGTAAGTCGCTTTGGATAAAAGCGTCTTCTAAATGGCTATTATTATTATTATTATTATTGAAAATCAAGAAACCCTACACATAATCATGCCCAAAGGAATATCTTTGTCTACACACACATCAACTCCTATTGCCCTGCTGGGTAATGCACCCATATTGACTCCCAAGGTCAGGAAATTAAAAGCCAGCATTGTGCATGTTCTTTCTTTGATGTGGCCCAATGAAGTCTGTCTTCACACTGCTTGTAAATCCAATTTCAACCTGGAGGAGTCTTTTTTTAAAGCGGTTATTAATTTACTCAGCATAGCGTGTTATTTCTCCCTCCCAGCCCGGCCTGCCGTCCACATAGACAGCCTAGCCTGCCTTATCCCCACAACGTAACGGAAGAATTAACTCATTTTCTTTGCCTTTGAGCTTTGGGAGAGAGAGGGAGAGAGAGAAATAGCGGGCCCAGGCGACGCCTGCCGCAACGCTGGACTAGTTAATTAAGTGAGCCATGAAGGAGATGAGCTGAGAATGACACTAGGGCTCGATGTCTCAAATAACCACTCACTCAGTCAGTGTGACTCTAAGGGCTATTCCCTCTCAACACTGAGGAAATGTTGTACTGTAGTATTGGAATGATGCAGTGTGGTCATTTATTTGCTAGATGGCGCTGTATGTTCGTGAATGCCAGAGCTGTATAGTGCACTAACGAGGCTACACATGGTGGTGGAGCTACGCCAACACTACAGTATGAGAGCTGCTGAAATGCCTTTACATTCTTGTAATAATGGAGTTACATTCATTTTAAAGTAAGTCATTAATTAACTATCGGTAAGGCGTTTAGTAAAAAAAAAATGTGTATCCTATTTATTACACCTGGTAGTAGTCTGTGTGTGTTGCTGTGGGTTTAATTTTCATGGCGTATGTGGGCTGACATTCTTAAATTGTGTTAGTGTTTTGAAGTTGTCCTTGCTCTGTTGCTAAGGTAACATGTGAAATACATGAACTGCATAGGGTGTTAAATTATGCCAAGGACAGATTGAATGTGTGTTTTTGTGTGTGTGTTTAAGAGCCTGAGCACGCAAACCTATTCTCAATTTCCCACTTAGAAATAAAGCTGGCTTTTTCTCGCTCTGCACACCAGCACTGTCACTCAAATCTCTAATTGGCCCAGAGTCTCAAACGCAGTTCTGTGGATGATTCCCCTTTGTTTTTCTCTCACTGTCTCTCACTCACTCACATGGCCTCACCCAATGTTAAAGTCCCAGAAACACTGCTTTGTGTTACATTACTATGAAATACATGGATGGCTATTGACTCAGGAACTGTTGCAGTTCCCTCTCCAACCCCACCGAGCTCACCCTGTGCAGTGCACATTATACACACTCACCCCTGAGCAATAGAGGGAGCAAAGCCAAGCCTCTCTCTTGGACGACATGGGTCCCATTATGCCTGGCAAAAACCAAACACTGCATTCCACAGTAAGAACCTTAGACCAACGGTCAAGCATGGTGGTGGTAGTGTGATGGTTTGGGGATGCTTTGCTGCCTCAGGACCTGGACGACATGCCTTAATAGAAAGAACCATGAATTCTGCTCTGTATCAGTGAATTCTACAGGAGAATGTCAGGCCATCCGTCTGTGAGCTGAATCGCAGCTGGGGGTCATGCAGCAAGACAATGATCCAAAACAGACAATCAAGTCTACATGAAAATGGCTAAAAAGCAACAAATTTGAAGTTTTGGAATGGCCTAGTCAAAGTCCAGACCTAATCCCAATTGAGATGATGTGGCAGGACTTGAAACAAGCAGTTCATGCCTGAAAACCCACAAATGTCACTGCGTTAAAGCAGTTCTGCATGGAAGAGTGGGCAGCATTTGGTTGGAGTCATTGCAACTAAAGGTGGCACAACCAGTTATTGAGTGTAAGGGGGAAATTACTTTTTCACACAGGCATTAGGTGTTGCATAACTTTGTTTATGAAATAAATGAAATTAGTATGTAATTGTTGTGTTATTTGTTCACTTAGGTTCCCTTTATCTAATATTAGGTTTGTGTTGAAGATCTGATGACATTCAGTATAAAGAATATGCGAAAGTAGTGAATTTGGAACGGGGCAAATACTTTTCCCCAGCCCTATCCATATATACACTACCATTCAAAAGTTTTGGGTCACTTAGAAATGTCCTTGTTTTCGAAAGAAAAGCATCAATGTGGTCCTCTGTAGCTCAGCTGGTAGAGCACGGCGCTTGTAACGCCAAGGTAGTGGGTTCGATCCCCGGGACCACCCATACACAAAAATGTATGCACGCATGACTGTAAGTCGCTTTGGATAAAAGCGTCTGCTAAATGGCTTATTATTATTATTATTATTATCAAATTGATCAGAAATACAGTGTAGACATTGTTAATGTTGTAAATGGCTATTGTAGCTAGAAACAGATGATTTTTTTATGGAATATCTACATAGGCGTACAGAGGTCCATTATCAACAACCATCAGTCCTGTGTTCCAATGGCACATTGTGTTTGCTAATCCAAGTTTATCATTTTAAAAGGCTAATTGATCATTAGAAAACCCTTTTGCAATTATGTTAGCACAGCTGAAAACTGTTGTGCTGATTTTAAAGAAGCAATAAAACTGGCCTTCTTGAGACTAGTTGAGTATCTGGAGCATCAGCAATTGTGGGTTCGATTACAGGCTCAAAATGGCCAGAAACAAATAACTTTCTTCTGAAACTGTCAGTCTATTCTTGTTCTGAGAAATGAAGGCTATTCCATGCGAGAAATTGCCAAGAAACTGAAGATCTCGTACAATGCTGTGTACTACTCCCTTCACAGAACAGCGCAAACTGGCTCTAACCAGAATAGAAAGAGGAGTGGGAAGCCCCGGTGCACAACTGAACAAGAGGCCAAATACATTAGTGTCTAGTTTGAGAAACAGACGCCTCACAGGTCCTCAACTGGCAGCTTCATTAAATAGTACCCGCAAAACACCAGTCTTAACGTCAACAGTGAAGAGGGGACTCCGGGATGCTGACCTAGGCAGAGTTGCAAAGAAAAAGCCATATCTCAGACTGGCCAATAAAAAGAAAAGATTAAGATGGGCAAAAGAACACAGACACTGGACAGAGGAAGATTGGAAAAAAGTGTTATGGACAGACGAATCGAAGTTTGTGGTGTTTGGATCACAAAGAAGAACATTTGTGAGAAGCAGACCAAATGAAAAGATGCTGGAGGAGTGCTTGATGCCATCTGTCAAGCATGGTGAAGGCAATGTGATGGTCTGGGGGTGCTTTGGTGGTGGTAAAGTGGGAGATTTGGACAGGGTAAAAGGGATCTTGAAGAAGGAATTTTGCAACGCCATGCCATAACCTGTGGACGGCGCTAGATTGGAGCCAATATCCTCCTACAACAGGACAATGACCCAAAGCACAGCTCCAAACTATGCAATAACTATTTAGGAAAGAAGCAGTCAGCTGGTATTCTGTCTATAATGGAGTGGCCAGCACAGTCACCAGATCTCAACCCTATTGAGCTGTTGTGGGAGCAGCTTGACTGTATGGTACGTAAGAAGTGCCCATCAAGCCAATCCAACTTGTGGGAGGTGCTTCAGGAAGCATTGGGTGAAATCTCTTCAGATTACCTCAATAAATTGACAACTAGAATGCCAAAGGTCTGCAAGGCTGTAATTGCTGCAAAAGGAGGATTCTTTGAAGAAAGCAAAGTTTGAAGGACACAATTATTGTTTCTATTAAAAATAATTTATTTCTAACCTTGTCAATGACTACATTTCCTATGCATTTTGCTCTATTTCCTATTCAAACTCATTTCATGTATGTTTTCATGGAAAACAAGGACATTTCTAAGTGACCCCAAACATTTGAATGGTAGTGTATATACACACACACACACACACACACACACACCTTCTTTCTGTCCCCATTCCTTCCTACTGGGCTCATCATGGTAGTGTTTCTGGCTAAGCCATCCAGAGCTACACTAGCTCCTTCCTGTACTGTACCATACACCCCAGGCTGCTAGTCAGGGTTAATTAGTGTCGAGCTAAGCTGTATTTAATGGTTAACGTGGGTTTTTGTTGCAATGCCATCCTCCCCTCAGCGGAGGTCTCCTGTCTCTTCCCTCCCTGCAGATTCAGTGTCTCTGTGGCCTGCCAAAGCAGTCACGTCGGTCGTCTGTACTCTGACTATACTTGGCACTGGAAGAATGACAGTCTCCCCTGGTGGCGCTCTCTCTCTGTATCTCTCGTCAGTCAGTCAGTCAGGTAGAGCTAGAGAGACAGACATGAAGGGGAATGCGGTGGGTACTGTGTTACGCTGGCCTAGCCTAGGTGGGGGCATGTTCTATTGCTATGCCGCACCACACAGCAAGCCACTGCTGACTGGAGTGGGAGGGAAATGGGAGGAAGGGAGTGGATGTGAAATTTTAACCACCTCTCTCTGTGGGTAATTTTAGTCGCACCTCAATCAAAAGGAAGCGATGCCAGCACTTTAGCTACAGTGGCGGGTTGTTCAGCGGGATACACACTGAATGCCTGAGGGATTAGGCAACATATGAACTATCAACCTGGCTGCATGTTGTCTGTCAAATGATTTATAGTATGTCCCCTTTGGTCTGATAAATAGTGCTGTACCATGGTTCCCTTAGTGCTTCTTGTGGAACATGCATATCTGCTTATTACCATATATCCGTAGACCTTGCTATCTCATTGGAAAAGGAAAGGGGGATACCTAGTAATTTGTACATCTGAATGCATTCACCTGAAATGTGTTTTACGCATTTACCCCAACTGACCTGCAGATCTAGTCTTAGGAACTGTGCCATCAGGATGATACAAATGGCCCTTTTATCTGCATTGGTTGATATTGTTTGTGTATGCACTGTATATGTTAGTACTGTACAGGTGAGGGGAAAACAGTATTTGATCCCCTGCTGATTTTGTACGTTTGCCCACTGACAAAGACATGATCAGTCTATAATTTTAATGGTAGGTTTATTTGAACAGTGAGAGACAGAATAACAACAAAAAAATCCAGAAAAACGCATGTCAAAAATGTTATACATTGATTTGCATTTTAATGAGGGAAATAAGTGTTTGACCCCCCTGCAAAACCTGACTTTGTACTTGGTGGCAAAACCCTTGTTGGCGATCAGAGGTCAGACGTTTCTTGTAGTTGGCCACCAGGTTTGCACACATATCAGGAGGGATTTTGTCCCACTCCTCTTTGCAGATCTTCTCCAAGTCATTAAGGTTTCGAGGCTGACGTTTGGCAACTCGAACCTTCAGCTTCCTCCACAGATTTTCTATGGGATTAAGGTCTGGAGACTGGCTAGGCCACTCCAGGACCTTAATGTGCTTCTTCTTGAGCCACTCCTTTGTTGCTTTGGCCTTGTGTTTTGGGTCATTTTCATGCTGGAATACCCATCCACGACCCATTTTCAATGCCCTGGCTGAGGGAAGGAGGTTCTCACCCAAGATTTGATGGTACATGGCCCCGTCCATCGTCCCTTTGATGCGGTGAAGTTGTCCTGTCCCCTTTAGCAGAAAAACACCCCCAAAGCATAATGTTTCCACCTCCATGTTTGACGGTGGGGATGATGTTCTTGGGGTCATAGGCAGCATTCCTCCTCCTCCAAACACGGCGAGTTGAGTTGATGCCAAAGAGCTCGATTTTGGTCTCATCTTACCACAACACTTTCACCCAATTCTCCTCTGAATCATTCAGATGTTCACTGGCAAACTTCAGACGGGCCTGTATATGTGCTTTCTTGAGCAGGGGGACCTTGCGGGCGCTGCAGGATTTCAGTCCTTCACGGCGTAGTGTGTTACCAATTGTTTTTTTGGTGACTATGGTCCCAGCTGCCTTGAGATCATTGACAAGATCCTCCTGTGTAGTTCTGGGCTGATTCCTCACCGTTCTCATGATCATTGCAACTCCACGAGGTGAGAACTTGCATGGAGCCCCAGGCCGAGGGAGATTGACAGTCATTTTGTGTTTCTTCCATTTACGAATAATCGCACCAACTGTTGTCACCTTCTCACCAAGCTGCTTGGCGATGGTCTTGTAGCCCATTCCAGCCTTGTGTAGGTCTACAATCTTGTCCCTGACATCCTTGGAGAGCTCTTTGGTCTTGGCCATGGTGGAGAGTTTGGAATCTGATTGATTGCTTCTGTGGACAGGTGTCTTTTATACAGGTAACAAGCTGAGATTAGGAGCACTCCCTTTAAGAGTGTGCTCCTAATCTCAGCTCGTTACCTGTATAAAAGACACCTGGGAGCCAGAAATCTTTCTGATTGAGAGGGGGTCAAATACTTATTTCCCTCACTAAAATGCAAATCAATTTATAATATTTTTGACATGTGTTTTTCTGGATTTTTTGTTGTTGTTATTCTGTCTCTCACTGTTCAAATAAACCTACCATTAAAATTATAGACTGATCATTTCTTCAGTCAGTGGGCAAACGTACAAAATCAGCAGGGGATCAAATACTTTTTTCCCTCACTGTATGTGCCATCTATTTTGCACCTATAAGTCATCTATTGTCTTTCCTCTCCATGCAGCCAGGGAACGTAAAGCTGTCCAAGCCAGTGGCCCTGTGGTCCCAGCAGGACGTGTGCAAGTGGCTGAAGAAGCACTGCCCCAAGCAGCACCAGATCTACAGCGACTCCTTCAAGCAGCATGACATCACAGGTGCGCCCGCCACAGCCAGAGTCTGTCTGTTGTCGCGGTTACTGTTGCCACCGTCGCCATGTCAATCATCCCCTTAACGAGCCCCTCCAAGGTCACATCCGCCCACCCGCTAACGACCTGCCTGCCGCATAATGACGAGAAGGCTAATTGCCACGCACTCAACCTCTCGGAGCACGACTGATTTACATTTGAATGTTTATTTGCAGCTCGCTGTGACTGGAGAAATTTAGCACTTCACCCATGATGCACTTAGGCCACGAGGAAACCGAGGTCGCTGGGGTTAAGGGCTCAACCGGAGCACACGGCAGCGGTGTTCCATTAAGAGGTCGAAAATGGTAGCTGAAAAATTAGTAGGAGCTGGCTACATACAGTAAGAATCCCACTTATCCCATGTCAGTAACATGTCCATAAACAAATAAAATGTCAAATGATGCGCTATGTAATGAATAAAGAAAAGGGCCCATTTCAGCCATCTCATTTTGCTTATGAGAACCGTCACCACAAGTTTGGCTGAATTCAAACTTCCTTGGGGATAAGCTTCAATATAAAATATTAGAACCTTAGTGCGTTGTCTCTAAATATGCATTTCCTCACAAGCCCGCCGATAATGAAACAGTGACTATGTTGTCTCACAATTAGTGTAATGACCTGCAGTTGTGAGATGTTTTTGTCTCAGGTTCAGACGAGTGGATAAGGGGTTAACCACCGGCCCAATTAGCGATAACGATATGCACAAAACACGCTAGTAGTTCCCCTCGTCATCCCATCCAGCATTAATTAACAGAATGCAATTATAACAGGCCAGGCCATACCAATCGGGCGCACAATGCAATTTGTATCCCAATCGTGCAGAAATATATCGTGCATAATTCTTTCTCCACCCCATTAGATTCAACAAGAGCAAGCAAATCATGAGGAATGTAGTATTGCGCTCGAGAACCACACTGTGTGAACAAACTAGTTGAATAGGAACACGTACTGTGTACACAAAACACAACTAGAAAGATCTATTGAGTCACACTGGCTGGGGCTAGGAAATTGAGTTGGAAGTGGAGTTGGAAATTGAAAATGCTGCCGTGTGTGTCGGTTCTGGTCTGATTAGGAGAAGGCCCTTTGTTTGATAGGACTTCCTTTGCTATGGTATCTATAGTAACAGAGTAGTAAGATAATATTTCAACAGTCAGAGAAAACCCAACCGTCTTGTAGGACGTCAATACTACTCATTTCATTGGTCTTGGTCCACTGGTCATCCTCTCAGAAGTAGCAAATCAATATAAGGCAGCGTATCCAAATCATAACTCTTGCACATCCCCCATAATATGTCATAGCTCTGGCAGTGAAAGATATCTTACATCTCTGGGCTTTGCAACAGCGCTACATTTTCACTTCTTTGAACGACTTCAATATGCAGCCGTCGGTTGCCATCCCTTGCCAGCGATGTTGAGCGGCAGCCAAAATCAAAATCAATGTTTCCCATCCGAGTGCCTCAAGCCTCGATTGCCAAGATTCCCCCCTCTCTCGACGCTCCCGAAAGACCGCCTCCAAGTTTGACGTTAACACCGAGCTGTCATTAAAATGCATTAAAGCATATTAAGGTATAATTAGAAATTAGTCCCTAATCTTGTGTAATTAGAAAGACTGAGTCGTGGCAAAGAGCGTGGTGTGGTAAATTAGTTTAGTATACATTTACTGATACCGTAAGTGTAATCAGCGGAGAAGTGCGCCAACATATGTAATCAGAAGAGGGAAGTGAAGGGGTTGGCGACAATTGAATCACACTCCACTGTCATGGAGTAGTGCATTGAATGAATTAGAACATGGTGATCCAATGGCCTCCACTTCAGACAGATAAAGAAAGGAATTGGATTAGATACGAGACAGTTGGTCTGTATCCCAAATGGCACCCTATTCCAATGTAGTGCACTACCTTTGACCTATAAGGGCCCATATGGCTCTGGACAGAAGTAGTGCACTATATAGGGAATAGAGTGCCATTTGGGACACACCCTTTGTTTCAGACAGTTAGTTAAGCATGGCAGGTCTTTTGGATTGCAGTCAAAATGAAAGCATCCAACAAAATCTTGTCTAAAGTGACTGTAGGGAAATGGTGATGTTCGCACCAGCGTTGGTTCTATTCAAAGGTTCACCTCCGTAAGAGCATACTGTAAGAAGGATAGCAGTCTTTTATGGTAATATTGAATGTTTTTTGATGTATCACCAAGTGCTATTGAAAACATTGACTGCTGGTTAACCCAGTTGAACAGTTGCACACAGCTTATGAATGTTGTAAAACGTAAAGGTATCTTGCTGTATCAGCTTGTCACACAGCCACGTTCGATCCTGTAAACACCCCCTCGTTTTACCTCAATCTATCTCTCCCGTTACAAATCCCAGTGGCACATATTACACAGTGGCAACCTGTGCGACACCTACCCAGGCACGTTCAAATCACAGTCGGTGTAGGTTATGATGGGCTCATTCCTCAAGTGCTGTTTAGGACTATTGCCCAGTAGAGGGGTCGTTTTTAAATGGTATTTTTCACCTTTTATAGTTTCTCACGGCTCATCAAATATACATTTGCTACCCTGTGCGACACCTACCCAGGCATGTTCAAATCATAACCTACATAGACTGTGATTTGAACGTGCCTGGGTATGTATCGCACAGGGTAGCAAATGTATACCCCTCTACTGGGCAATTGGCCTAAACAGCACTTGAGAAATGAGCACTAGCCCATCAAACTACACCAATGTCTCTCCGAGGACTAAGCATTCAGGCTAAAGGCTACATGCTTAGTACTGATGCTGAGCCTGCAAAAGGCTCCACTGTTGACCATTTGAGTAAGTTAATCAATCAAACATGATACTACCTGAATATTCTCCTTAGAGGTCTTCACTTTTTGACCCGTTCCGAAGTGGACCTGGGGATTTCCCACCCGGACCTGATATACATTAATAAAAATTAATATAGAGACCCATTTCGAACAGACCCGAGGACAACTAGACCCCTTCCGTATAGACCTGGTCGAATCCAGACCCGGTCCAATCCGAGTGAGGGAAGCAGCAGAAAAGTCATTTTTTAAAAGCTACTTTATTAACCGGAGCTGATAAAGCGCTAGAGGGAGAGGGGTGCCCGCTCTAGCATGCGGGGGAGGGGCCGTACTGTGACCAAGTGACATGGGGAGCAGGGAGGAGGGAGGGAGAGACAAGAGACAGCAACCAACCAAGCCAACATGCGCTATAGTAGACCTATAGCTGTCATAGCTAGGTTATTTATCATCAAATATGATTACGTAGAACCGGTCTTGGATTGCATCAAACCGGGAGAAGATAGTTAAGCTAGCTAGCTAGGCTAACTGAGGCTGCAGTGCATGCGCTTTCTCATCCTACAACTCCATCCAGAATATTAAGGAGCAGCCTGCCTACCTGTTGGCTCTTGGTAGTTGTAGCCTATCCTCTCCTTTTTTAACTTTTTTAATTCTGTCATTTTAATTCCATCTTCCATTGATTAGATATCTCCTAACTTTTGCCTCACGGTGCGAGGCTCTTTGACTGTAGCCTATTGCTGCTTTGATGACTTATAATTGGCCAACAACAAGCTACACGTGCCACGCTCCACTCTCATGAAAAGCAAGAGCAGCAGTATTAATGATACACTTTCTCTCTCTCTCTACTGCAGCAGTCTCCTTCGGATCTGTATGGGCCCTTGCGGACAAGTCAGTTAAAATTACACATACCCGAGACAATTATATCAGATCCGACCCAAACCTGTGACATTATTTAGAATTCTGGATCGGGTCTCGGGTATTTGGGTACACGTGGATCCGTGAAGAACTCTAATTCTCCTAGCAAATTACCCATCTGGACAACAGTTGGGTAGAGAGGGATTATGTCTTTGATGTCTGGATCTAAGGGTGTGGATTGCTTGATTGTGAGGTTAGATTGATCCCAAGTGATCTTAAATGGAGAATTCTGAAGAATCCAATTGATCCTCAATGATTGTGAGAAAAACATTGCGAGTGATAGTCCGACACAATGGAACAAACGTATAGTGATCATGTTGATCCTCTCACAAATCAAATTCTATATATTATATTGTTCCTCATTTCTCTGTGCTAGTTAAGAAACAACGATTAGTGACCAGATACTGTAGGTGGGCAGTGACTCTGAATTAGCATCCTGCTGAGGTTGCAGTCTGATTGTGCTGCTGATTATCCCTCTGCTTCTGTGCTTCATTCAGGAAGAGGGCTGCATCCCCTTGAGAATGATGCCCCTCTTTTCTCCAGTCAGAAATAACATTAGCATCTAATTTGGAACCCATCTCAGAGCATAGTCCATCTCATGGCCATTTGGGAGCAGAGCTTTACAATATCGTGCCCAGGTTACTGAGCGAGTCACATGGTCACCATGTATTTGTAATGTGTGCCAAGTACTAGTAAAAGATGCTATACACAGCATGTTGGGAATGTTGACTCTCATATTTACTTAGACAACAGTAGGCCACATTAAATTGCCAATTGGGCCGGATCTGGCTCACGGACCACCAGTTATAGACCGTTATAGAATATTCCATTGATAAGGATGTGTTGCTCATTGCATGTAGGGACTTATTGCACATGTGGAGGGTAACCAGAGACTCCTGAGACATTCAGTAGTCTTTACCCAGAAGACACACATACAGCTGTGTCTGAAGGTTTTACCTAGGAGATCTACATTCTCCCCGTCTATCTCCAGCTCACAGCCAGCCCAGCTCTTACTGTAAAACACATGTAGGTTCGCTGACTGGAGCCATTTGGAGAGAGTTGGGAAAGTTAGGTTAATTTGCTGTTTTTGTGCCCCTGTCCTCACCTTCTGCTGCTCCACAGAGCAGTAATTAGCATGGTTTTGGTTCAAACGCAAAAAGGGACAGAGCCCGCAGGGGGGTGTGTGTGTGTGCACTCTAAGTCCCCATTCATCAAAGCGGTGGTTGACTGTGCCAGGCCATAGATTAATCTGCCCGCCGCCCCACACTGAGGGAGGTCTGCACTCCCCCTGCCCATTAATCTAACGCCTGGTCGTGGGATGTGTGTGTGTGCGCGCTGTAGGTTTGTATCTGTAGACTTATGAATATGGAGATAGATAGATAGATATATATATCTCAGCAAAAAAAGAAACGTCCCTTTTTCAGGACCCTGTCTTTCAAAGATAATTTGTAAAAATCCAAATAACTTCACAGATCTTCATTGTAAAGGGTTTAAACACTGTTTCCCATGCTTGTTCAATGAACCATAAACAATTAATGAACATGCACCTTTGGAACGCTCGTTAAGACACTAACAGCTTACAGACGGTAGGCAATAAAGGTCACAGTTATGAAAACTTAGGACACTAAAGAGGCCTTTCTACTGACTCTGAAAAACACCAAAAGAAAGATGCCCAGGGTCCCTGCTCATCTGTGTGAACGTGCCTTAGGCATGCTGCAAGGAGGCATGAGGACTGCAGATGTGGCCAGGGCAATAAATTGCAATGTCCGTACTGTGAGACGCCTAAGACAGCGCTACAGGGAGACAGGACGGACAGCTGATCATCCTCGCAGTGGCAGACCACGTGTAACAACACCTGCACAGGATCAGTACATCCGAACATCACACCTGTGGGACAGGTACAGGATGGCAACAACAATTGCCCGAGTTACACCAGGAACACACAATCCCTCCATCAGTGCTCAGACTGTCCGCAATAGGCTGAGAGAGGCTGGACTGAGGGCCAGATACTGACTGTTACTTTTGATTTTGACCCCCCCTTTTTTCAGGGACACATTATTCAATTTCTGTTAGTCACATGTCTGTGGAACTTGTTCAGTTTATGTCTCAATAAACACAGTTGACAGTGAGAGGACGTTTCTTTTTTTGCTGAGTGTGTGTATGTATGTGTGTGTGTGTGTGTGTATATGTGTATATATATATATATATATATGTGTATGTATATACTTACTGTATTTTATATACTTACTGTATTTTATAGCATCGGTACCTTTTTATAGGGGGGAGTAGTCATTTCAAAAGTAACTAATATTTGGGTGAGAAGGAGGCAGTGCCTCATTCCCAGGCAGGTTTGGGGTAATGATATAGAGGGGCGGACAGTGCGAGAGGGCAGAGCTAACACTGCCAGGCTACAGGGGAGACTAACTGGAGAGTGGGAGTGAAATTTAAATCCAATCAATATTGTGCAACTGAAGAGGCAGAAGTGCCTTAAATAATTTTCTCTGTCAATTGGCCAAAGATAAGTGGATACAGGAGATGAAGTAAAAAGGAGCTTTGTGTTCTGGCAACATCACAGACCGGGTCTAGAGGAGAGGAAATTATTACACTTATTCAGATAGAAACAGAAGTCCTCTTACCTTAGCTGGAGTCAGAGAGAGTGCTGTGTGTGTGTGTGTGTGTGTGTGCGTGTGCGCATTAGGGATGGGCACGGTTAATCGAATATGCGGATATCCGAACAGATGTTAGTATTTGATTACTTGAGTGTTCATTTTTGGAGAGAAACAATTGTAGGCCAATTTTAACAATGGAAAAAGCTTTGTCTAAATTAAATTATCCTTGTGACATTTTTACATAAAACGACAACTTTTGAATGTAGTTTTTATAAAACGGTGTGTTGAGCTACTGATGAGCATTTAGCCGTCCAGGCTGCCCTTACATCGGTATGCTATTTTCCCCACTTCAAATAGCAATTACATGCGCTCACCTACCAGAGTTTCCCCTAGACCTGAAACGGCTCAATGCAAAACACCCGTTTTGGAAGTGGAAACCCTTCTATCATGGCAAAAGTCTGACTTCTCTTTCGCTGTTGCTGACAAATTACCAGAGAAAAGCACCCTGACATGATAACTGACATGATATTATTCGAAAAGTAACATAACCACTCTCCAAATAAACAGTTACCTGCCTTGATGTGACCCATTAGGAAATAGCTACTCCAACCCCACCACTGTCCCAATGGCCCTCCATTTTGTAGACACTGTGCTTTGTCTTAGCACTCCACTCAACCCCAAGCTGTCTATTCAGTCCTGTACAAGTCTTCTCTTTCTCTACACTCTTCCTCTTTTCTCACTTTTTATGTTCTCTTATTTTCAAATCCACTCCCAGTCCCTCTCAACCTTCTCTCTCTCTCCACCTCCTCTCCTCTTAAGGCGTTCTCCCCTCATCCTCTACTCCTCTCTGCTCTCTCCGCCCGGCCATGCTACACTGCTCTGTGTATTAATTGTGGTTTGATAAATTCCCTGCTGTGGCTTCGTGGGATTGTGGAGTCAATGACTCAGAACTGCAGTGGAGAGAAAAGTCTGGACTCCTCACAGAGGCGTTTCGCCCGGCTGCTACTGGAAGGAGAGGAGAGGCGCTATGTTGGCACCGCCGCCAAGAAACTGGCAGCTTGGCTCCAAATTGCTCTAATCTCGAGGCATCTTAGAACTGCACAATGGTGGACAGCTTATCTCCTTTAACTCTGAGCTGTTGATGACTAAAGATGCTTTATTATAGCAGTTGTTTAGTCATTAATTGTCAATCAATTGTCCCATTTTAACGATCAACCAAATTAGCAAAGTAATTTCATTTTAAAACTACACATTCTCTAGTATAGGCTACTTATTGTAATGAACAATATTAGCAAAATGCCTACGATAAGTGATCGGTATGGTCGGGTATTGATAATTTCCGGTTTATCGTCCCAGCTCTACGATGCTGTCAGCTTTATACCACCAACACACAGCCTACTGTAGCTTGTCTAAGTGCTCTCTTTGTGTGGTAAAGTCATGGTTGCATAAGCCCTAAAACTGTAACAAATCACCAAAAGTGACTTTCACAAGACATTATAGCTTACAATGCTTTCACACAACACCCTTTTGTCATTTTTGCTATCTCGAATAATGAGCCGTGTCAAAGATAAAATAAATATACAAAGTCGTTAAGTAACAAATCATTATGAAAATCTAGGGTGCGTAATGAGGCAGTAAGTACAGTACTGTTGGAGGAGTGGATGGGAGGAAGGAGCTCGGGGGGTGAAAGGGAGCATGTGACAGTCACACCACCATAGCTATGCTGTGAGACCATAAACCAGGGAAAGTTAACGGGCTGCCAGCCAATCAGGAGGAGCGATCCGGAGCCCCGAGTCATTAGGGTAAACGAGCGAGGGGCTCTACAGGGGTCGGGCTAATGCATAGTAATTCTATCTAGCTCCCCAATCCCGCACACTGCCACAATGGCCTTCCATAACGAGCGTAATTAATTAGACTGTACTTTCTCAACTGTGTTTTTATCACCATACTTCTAAGAAATTATATTAAAGAAGATTAAATTAGGGATTTTAAAATCAAGAGACCCAGAAGAAGGTGCATATGGGTGAAAGAAGATTAATAATTATGTTAAGTGTGTAATGTCGCGAGATGAAGATATTCCTTGAAAGTGGGTCATCGTTGGCTGCTCGACGCTACCTGCTATCATACCCGTGCAGAAATTTAATAACATGTATTGAATGGATAGACTAGAGCAGAGATCATCAACTAGATTCAGCCGCAGGCTACAAATTATTATTTTGAGTGGATGGTCGGGGGGCCGGAACATAATTACAAATTATTTGTAGACTGCAAATTGACCGCAAGAAGCCCAAACAGATATAATATTTGATTGAAACATAATAATTTCAAACCTTGCATACATTTGTATATGATCACGTCTCTCTATTAAGCGTGGAAATACTTAGGAACAGATTTCCCAAATTAAAATCACTTGGAGCTGATTTCCTGGTGTTTTTACAGTTGATGTCCAAAAACTTTTTGCTCAGAAAACTTGTGGGGGAGGGGCAAATAAAACCACCTGGGGAACCGTGGACTAGTGAATTATCTATTCGTGGTTTGAGAATAGTCCCCTTGATGAGATCTACACATAATGGAAATGTTAAATGGGATATTTCATGGATTAATATCTTGTGCTGCTTATTGTATGTAGCAAAGTTGAATGCAGTTGAAGGCAGCATTCAGAGAGACAGTCCTTTTGGTCAGTTATGCTTTAGTTCACCTTGAGGTGCTTCAGAGATTTTAAGTGTGTTCCTATTCCAAACAATTTATCAATTTCATTAAAAATATATTGTTACTTATGGTGTTTGTTTTGGGTGGGAGAGACTCCTCATCAGTCTGTTTATCTCATGAGGAGGGGTTGGTTTGAACCTTTCTTTCGCTCTCTCTCTCCCTCTTTCCATCCAGGACGGGCTCTGATGAGATTGACGGACAGGAAGCTGGAGCGAATGGGCATCATGCAGGAGGGCCAACGGCAGTACATCCTCCAGCAGGTCCTGCAGCTCCGTGTCAGAGAGGAAGTCCGGACCCTGCAACTACTCACGCAAGGTATAGCTCTCACCATGGTAGTGTTTCCCTATATAGTGCACTGCTTTTGACCAACAGTAGGAATATAATGAATAGGGTGCCATTTGCGATGCACCTCATAACACCCCTGTCATTGGCCATGATAGAGGCTGTTTGACTAGCGACCAGCTTTATAATGATAGCCTGTGAAATGATAGGCCATTTCACTCACCCGATTACATGGGCGTGTGGCTTTACATTCAATTAGTTTAAATTGTTCTCTCAGCGAAAGCCAGCCACCTGTACCAATCAACACTACAGCCAATTTATGTGTGTATTTCTGGGCCCTACTCTCTACAGTCTGTCTCCCCATATCAGATCATCGTCCAATCCCAACACTGAGTAATTTACCCCCTACCCCCTCAGATCCAGTCATTCTTAGCGATTCGTCTCTCCTCAGAATCACTCGCACTGACACACCCACATCACCACCGGCAACTGGAATCAGCATCATCCCCACCAAGTTGTCTCTTGCTCTCAACAGACTGCTTTTGCTCAGGGGCGAAACCCAAATACTGTGAAACCGTTCTCGTCTTGATTTCCGGGGAAACAGTTGGAGTTATGGTGTTTCTCTTTGATGTCCCTTTCTTATTGCCACTCTCTTCTCTCTCTTGCCACTTGTTTTGGCCTTGCGGTGTTGACGAGCAGAGAGAGGGGGAGGGAGAGGGAAATAGAGATACCAGTGGATAGGCTGGAACAGACTAGGGCCCCGGGCAAATCCACTGTAGGTGCTACTGCTGGGAAAGAAGGGAGAAAAAGAGGGGGAGAGGCGCCTCTTGTGTCCCTAGAAAGGCTGAAGCTTGTGCTACTAGAAATACTGCTGGAAGAGGAGTAGTGCGAATCAGAACAGTGAGGGAAGAAAGGAGTGAGGGCAGAAGAGAGAAATGGGGATTGGTGTGAAGAGGAGGAAGTGTGAAAGAAGAGATTGAGGGAAGGAGATGGACAGGAGAACTAGCTTTAGTGCATATACTGCGGAAAGTGCTTGGTGGGTCAATTGTGGGGAAAGCAAACACTGAAGGAGGATGACAAGATGATAGGAGAGGGAGAGAGCCTGAAACAGAGGAGAGCTAGCATACTTCAGACACCTTTGGAAAAAAAAGTGTGGGAAGGCTAACAGCTGGAAAGGACCTAATGGTGAGGGAAGTTGAGAAAAATGACAAAAGTGACAAGATTTTTTTGTGAGAAAAGGAGAGATGAGGAGAGGAGATCGCTGGTGTAGTGATTAACCTTTAAGGCGCAGTGGGCCCTGGGAGGAAAATGGATTTCCATCTTTCTTCCTCTCATCGTCTCCACACCAGAGGGAAGATTCTGAAAGATTCTCTACTTTTTATCAACAAAAAGGGAGAGTTGTCCTTTCGCTAAACAATAATACTCAAGTTAGGTAGAGAGGCTTTTTAGACTGCTGAGCACAGTTTGATAAAGCGTGATAAAGTGGCGTTGTTTGCCAAAATGGGCAGTTCCATTGCATATACTTTCATATAACATAGTTTGTTCATGGATGTTCAAAATGTATCCAAGCCTGAACTCTTTACTATCAATCTCATGAAAGAAGTTGTGCACAAATTCCAACTACATCAGTTACTGCCAAATCATATTAATGAATACTGTACTGAAAGAGGAAGGTGGGTTGCAACAACCGCTGCTCCACTTGTGACTGGATACTGTATTGTTTTGGCATTGCTAGAGCGTATTTATTAGTCTGATAGTGTATGCCATCTTGACTTTCTACTTTTCTTCTACGTCTGTATCCATGGATACGAGTCAAATACTTAGTTAAGACAGTGTACTAATGGTCAACAAAATAATCTTGCCAGTTGCTTGGTAATGAATTATAGCTTGTTAACCTTCTTGACAAGCAACAATAAAGGAAAACCAAAATCAGTTTACACTGAACACAAATATAAATGCAACCATTCTTAAGACTGCTGAACAATTAATCAAATGGCCACCCGGACTACTTACATTGACACCACCCTCCCCCCCTTTGTTTTTACACTGCTGCTACTCGCTGTTTATTATCTATGCATAGTCACACTACCCCTACCTACATGTACAAATTACCTCGACTAACCTGTACCCCCGCACATTGACCCGGTACCGGTACCCCCTGTATATAGCCTTGTTATTGTTATTTTATTGTGTTACTTTTATTTAATTTTTTACTTTAGTTTATTTAGTAAATATTTTCTTAACTCTATTTCTTGAACTGCGTTGTTGGTTAAGGGCTTGTAAGTAAGCATTTCACGGTAAGTTCCACACCTGTTGTATTCAGCGCATGTGACAAATAACATTTGATTTGATTCAAAGATTTTACTGAGTTACAGTTCCTTTAAGGAAATCAGTCAATTGAAATACATTCATTAGGCCCTTATCTATGGGATTCACATGACTGGGAATACAGATATGCATCTGTTGGTTACAGATACCAGAGCATCTCAAACATGCTCAATGGGTGACATGTCTGGTGAGTATGCAGACCATGGAAGAACTGGGACCTTTTCAGCTTTCAAGAATTGTGTACAGATCCTTGCTACATGGGGCCATGCATTATCATTCTGAAACATGAGGTGATGGCAGCAGATGAATGGCATGACAATGGGCCTCAGGATCTCGTCATGGTATCTCTGCATTCAAATTGCCATCTATAAAATGCATAACCCATAATCCATAACCCCACCGCCACCATGGGGAATTATGTTCACAACGTTGACATCAGCAAACCGCTCACCCACACAACGCCATACCACCAGGCTCCTTGATGAATGAACTCTCCCTGTTCTATGGCCTCAAATAGGAATGTCTTCGCTTGGTGATCTTTAGTGAACAGTGTTGCTTGGTGGTCTTTATTGAATGTAGAGTCTTTGCTTTGTGATCTTTAGTGATAAAAAAATACAATATATTACTCAAACCACCTTCCGGGCCCTCTTACTCCGGAGTAAAGACATTCTATTCACTAAAGACTCCAAGGAAAGACACTACCCACCGAAGACTCCTTTGGAGTAAAGACTAAGGAGTCTTCGGTGGGTAGTGTCTTTCCTTGGAGTCTTTAGTGAATAGAATGTCTTTACTCCGGAGTAAGAGGCTGAACTGAGTGGCCTCATTATCTGAGCTCTCTGCTCGGCAGGCTGCTGTCCTCTGGAGTTACCAGCCATGAAAACTCCTCAGTCTTTTTCTCTCTCTCTCTCTCTCTCTCTCTCTCTCTCCCTGGAAGGTCAAATTATTTTATTTTTTCATAATTTCCTGTCAGCGAGATCCCCCAAAGAACCCTATCTGCACCGGAACGTCGGCAAGATATGATTAAGGCGAAGAAAAGGTTAAATGCCTTTAGATGTAATTCTTACCTATAAGACAGGATCTGAGCGGCATAATATCACTATTTAATTCAATCCTCAGTTCGGTTACTCCCTATTTTAAACGTGAAACACAATGTGGATGCCTTAGGTGGCACTACATATTAGGTACCAATCGTGGCTCATATTCGAAAGGTTAGGTGTCATTATGTAGCAAAGTAACGTGGCAACATTGTTTGTGAAATTGCCTCTCAGAGCCCTCGCTCATTAGTCGCTAACGTCTGAAAGCTCAGCTACCCACGGTGAAAGACAATGTAGCTACACAGCCCACATGCTAATAAATGTTATGAAATACAGGAAATCATTATTTCTCTCTTTTGTGAAGGCACAGACTCCATTTACTCCATTTATTTGCATCGCATTGAGAGAGGCCTCTAATGAAGCTACATCAGCCGCCCCACAGTTAGTTGGTATTGAGTGGGAAATGTAGCCCAGGTGTTTTGAAACGAGCCTGGAACAAAACACTGTGGCATTTGAAAAGAATAGTTCTACCTTTGATACCCTCCGGCGACAATTCCCCTCAATATGGAGTAAAGGCTCCCTGCTTACCAATTAGAGCCACTGTTCTCCCTCACAAATACCTCAGACCGAACTGCGAGTGTGCGGCGGCCATTTTCTTTCTTTCTCCTTTTGTTTCCCTGCCTACTCGCATAGAGGGAGTTGAAGAACGTGAAGGTTAGCCGCCAAAGCACGTCTGGTTTTATCCAGGGAGAAGCAGGGAATAGAAGAATACAACAAAACCTTCTAACCCGCGCTCTCTCTCTCGCTCAAGGATGTCAGGGCAGTAGGGCAGTGAAGCATGAACAACACGTGCAGATCTGTTAATGAAGCTGAAGGAGAGAGGGCACCGCTGTAGAATTCAAAAGATGGAATACCCAGAGCAGAGATGGCATGCAGGTAGAATAGCCAGAGGCACTGATGGTACTGTAGTCATACGTGAGGCTCTCTGCAGCATCACCTTTGAACCTGGTAGAAGCACAGAGATATTTCAAACAGACTCACTGTCAAGGCAGTGCTACGATTCTGATCTCTTATCTGATGCTATAGACTCTAGAGGTAAAGGCTTTATTAGTTTAATGTCCTACAAGGGACCTTTGCAGAGAGCATGGACATTGACTTTATTCGAAAATGAGTTTATCAGAAGTGTCGTGAACGTAGTAGACTATTATTACAGATTAACTTTTCAAACTGTTACTCTGCAAATCTATGCGTTGAACTTTACAACAATAATGACCCGGCAGGTTGATTTTAAAACTGCAAAAAAGCTTGATAGTTTTTATTTTTTTAATAATCTGGTCGTGGCGGTTGAAGGTTCACCGCATGGAGCCACATTCATCAGTTTACGGCGAAATGAAGAGCATTAAAAAGGCATCGTCCTGCCCTAGCTGGAGTCTGTAGACAGCCGTCCCCGACCACCACCGGCCACTCAGGAGTCAAGACGCCTGCCCGCCCAGGCAGTGAGGCACATGAAGTCAGCTTCCCAGCATTCACTTATGATCTAGCCAACCTGGATCAATACCTAAGCAGCACACTTTACTGTTACACCACCAGCTGAGGCCAGCCATTACATATCCCTGGGCTCTGGCTGCTGGCTCCAACCCTATATGGAGGGTTGCTATAGGTCACTATTGTGGAGTGGTGAGGAAGAGGAGGAGCTCCGCAGACCCTTAGTGTCCGGAAGTCATTTAGCCATTCATTGTAGTCATTGCGTGTCAATTACGTTGTTCCTGGATTACTCATTAAATTAATAAAGTCAGATTTAAACAACAAATACGATAGTCAGTTGAAAAAGGTTTAAGGGTACAAGACTGTGTACATACAGTATTTGTATTTATTATGGATCCCCATTAGCTGCTGCCAAGGCAGCAGCTACTCTTCCTGGGGTCCAGCCAATTTAAGGCAGTTATAAATTTTTAAAAACATTACAACACATTCATAACAGATTTCACCACATATTAAGTGTGTGCCCTCAGGCCTCTACTCTACTACCACATGTCTATAACACAAAATCCATGTGTACGTGTGTGTGTATAGTGCGTATGTTATCGTGTGTTTGTATGCATGTCTATGTTTGTGTTTATTCACAGTCCCCGCTGTTCCATAAGGTGTATTTGTATCTGTTTTTGAAATCGAATTTTACTGCTGGCATGAGTTACTTGATGTGGAATAGAGTTCCATGTAGTCATGACTCTATGTAGTACTGTGCGCCTCCCATAGTCTGTTCTTGACTTGGGGACTATGAAGAGCCCTCTGGTGGCATGTCTTATGGGGTATGCATGGGTGTCCGAGCTGTGTGCCAGTAGTTCAAACAGACAGCTCGGTGCATTCAACATGTCAATACCTCTCACAAATACAAGTAGTGATGAAGTCAATCTCTCCTCCACTTTGAGCCAGGAGAGATTGACATGCATATTATTAATGTTTGCTCTCTGTGTACATCCAAGGGCCAGCCGTGCTGTCCTGTTCTGAGCCAATTGCAATTTTCCTAAGTCCCTCTTTGTGGCCCCTGACCACACGACTGAACAGTAGTTCAGGTGCGACAAAACTAGGGCCTGTAGGACCTGCCTTGTTGATAGTGCTGTTAAGAATGCAGAGCAGCGCTTTATTATAGACAGACTTCTCCCCATTCTAGCTACTGTTGTATCAATATGTTTTGACCATGACAGTTTACAATCCAGGGTTACTCCAAGCAATTTAGTCTCCTCAACTTGCTCAATTTCCACATTATTCATTACAAGATTTAGTTGAGGTTTAGTGAATAAATTGTCCCAAATACAATGCTTTTAGTTTTTGAAATATTTAGGACTAACTTATTCCTTGCCACCCATTCTGAAACTAACTGCAGCTCTTTGTTAAGTGTTGCTGTCATTTCAGTAGATGTGGTAGCTGACGTGTATAGTGTTGTGTCATCCGAATACATGCAAGCCAGTGGCATGTCGTTAGTAAAGATTGAAAAAAGTAATGGGCCTAGACAGATGCCCTGGGGAATTCCTGATTTTACCTGGATTTTGTTGGAGAGGCTTCCATTAAAGAACACCCTCTGTGTTCTGTTAGACAGGTAACTCTTTATCCACAATATAGCAGGGGGTGAAAAGCAATAACACATACTTTTTTCCAGCAACAGAGTATGATCGATAATGTCAAAAGCCGCACTGAAGTCTAACAAAACAGCCCCCACAATATTTTTATCATCAATTTCTCTCAGCCAATCATCAGTCATTTGTGTAAGTGCTGTGCTTGTTGAATGGCCTTCCCAAACACAATATTTTCCAAAAGTTTACTAAGGGTTGGTAACAGGCTGATTGGTTGACTATTTGAGCCAGCAAAGGGGGCTTTACTATTCTTAGGTAGGGTAATAACTTTTGCTTCCCTCCAGGACTGAGGGCACACACTTTCTAGTAGGCTTAAATTGAAGATATGTCAAATAGGAGTGGCAATATCGTCAGCTATTATCCTCAGTCATTTTCCATCCAAGTTGTCAGACCCCGGTGGCTTGTCATTGTTGATCAACAATAATATTTTTTTCACCTCTTCCCACTTACTTTACGGAATTCAAAATTACAATGCTTGTGTTTCATAATTTGGTCAGATATACTTGGATGTGTTGTGTCAACGTTTTTTTTTTTTTTTTTTTGTTGCTGGCATGTCATGCCTAAGTTTGCTAATCTTGCCATTGAAAAAATCATTAAAGTAGTTGGCAATATCAGTGGGTTTTGTGATGAATGAGCCATCTGATTCAATGAATGATGGAGCAGAGTTTGCCTTTTTGCCCAACATTTCATTTAAGGTGCTCCAAAGTGTTTTACTGTAATTCTTTGTCATTTATCTTTGTTTCATAGTGTAGTTTCTTATTTTTATTCAGTTTAGTCACATGATTTCTCAATTTGCAGTACGTTTGCCAATCGGTTGTACAGCCAGACCTATTTGCCATCTCTTTGCCTCATTTACATTTGACATTTTAGTCATTTAGCAGACGCTCTTATCCAGAGCGACTTAGTTAGTGAGTCCATACATTTTCATACTGGCCCCCCGTGGGAATCGAACCCACAACCCTGGCGTTGCAAGCGCCATGCTCTACCAACTGAGCTACACGGGACTTATCCCTCTCAACCATACCATTTTTCAATTCCTCATCAATCCACTGGGATTTAACCGTTTTTACAGTAATTTCTTAATGGGTGCATTAAGATAAGCAATTTCATAAATGTGTCAAGTGCAGCGTCTGGTTGCTCATCATTACACACCACGGACCAACAAATACTCTTCACAGCAACAACATAGGAATCACTACAAAACTTATTGTGTATGACCTCTTATACACAATATTAGCCTTACCTAGATATGGCTACTATATTGTGATCACTACATCCGATGAATTTGGATACTGCTTTCAAACACATTTCTGTTATTAGTAAAGATATGATCAATACATGTTGATGATTTCATTCCTGCACTGTTTGTAACTAGGTTGATTGATAACCTGAACCAGGTTGCAGGCACTAGTTACAGTTTGAAGCTTTCTCTTGAGTCGGCAGGCTGATGAAAGCCAGTCAATATTTAAATCACCCAGAAAGTATACCTCTCTATTGAAATCACATATATTATCAAGCATTTCACACGTTATCCAGATACTGACTGTTAGCACTTGGTGGTTCATAGGCATATGATTACTGCATACAATAGCTGTAGGATCAGCAGAGGCATTCCGGGCAGTAAGAGGGACATAAATTAGGTTATTTACATTGTGTCTTCCAACGCCCCGAGGATAATGTACATTTCCTGACGCATTATACAGTGAGGGAAAAAAGTATTTGATCCCCTGCTGATTTTGTACGTTTGCCCACTGACAAAGACATGATCAGTCTATAATTTTAATGGTAGGTTTATTTGAACAGTGAGAGACAGAATAACAACAAAAAAATCCAGAAAAACGCATGTCAAAAATGTTATAAATTGATTTGCATTTTAATGAGGGAAATAAGTATTTGACCCCTCTGCAAAACATGACTTAGTACTTGGCGGCAAAACCCTTGTTGGCAATCACAGAGGTCAGACGTTTCTTGTAGTTGGCCACCAGGTTTGCACATATCTCAGGAGGGATTTTGTCCCACTCCTCTTTGCAGATCTTCTCCAAGTCATTAGGTTTCGAGGCTGACGTTTGGCAACTCAAACCTTCAGCTCCCTCCACAGATTTTCTATGGGATTAAGGTCTGGAGACTGGCTAGGCCACTCCAGGACCTTAATGTGCTTCTTCTTGAGCCACTCCTTTGTTGCCTTGGACGTGTGTTTTGGGTCATTGTCATGCTGGAATACCCATCCACGACCCATTTTCAATGCCCTGTCTGAGGGAAGGAGGTTCTCACCCAAGATTTGACGGTACATGGCCCTGTCCATCGTCCCTTTTGATGCGGTGAAGTTGTCCTGTTCCCTTAGCAGAAAAACACCCCCAAAGCATAATGTTTCCACCTCCATGTTTGACGGTGGGGATGGTGTTCTTGGGGTCATAGGCAGCATTCCTCCTCCTCCAAACACGGCGAGTTGAGTTGATGCCAAAGAGCTCGATTTTGGTCTCATCTGACCACAACACTTTCACCCAGTTCTCCTCTGAATCATTCAGATGTTCATTGGCAAACTTCAGACGGCCCTTTATGTGCTTTCTTGAGCAGGGGGACCTTGCAGGCACTGCATGATTTCAGTCCTTCATGGCATAGTGTGTTACCAATTGTTTTCTTGGTGACTATGGTCCCAGCTGCCTTGAGATCATTGACAAGATCCTCCTGTGTAGTTCTGGGCTGATTCCTCACCGTTCTCATGATCATTGCAACTCCACGAGGTGAGATCTTGCATGGAGCCCCAGGACGAGGGAGATTGACAGTTATTTTGTGTTTCTTCCATTTGCGAATAATCGCACCAACTGTTGTCACCTTCTCACCAAGCTGCTTGGCGATGGTCTTGTAGCCCATTCCAGCCTTGTGTAGGTCTACAATCTTGTCCCTGACATCCTTGGAGAGCTCTTTGGTCTTGGCCATGGTGGAGAGTTTGGAATCTGATTGATTGCTTCTGTGGACAGGTGTGTTTTTATACAGGTAACAAGCTGAGATTAGGAGCACTCCCTTTAAGAGTGTGCTCCTAATCTCAGCTCATTACCTGTATAAAAGACATCTGGGAGCCAGAAATCTTTCTGATTGAGAGGGGGTCATACTTATTTCCCTCATTAAAATGCAAATCAATTCATAACATTTTTGACATGCGTTTTTCTGGATTTTTTTTATTTTTATTCTCTCTCATTGTTCAAATAAACATACCATTAAAATTATAGACTGATCATTTCTTTGTCAGTGGGCAAACGTACAAAATCAGCAGGGGATCAAATACTTTTTTCCCTCACTGTAACTCAGCGACACAAATGTAGGGATTAAATGAGCTGGACTTGGGTCATTGATATGTCATTGTCTCAACGCAGCCTTATAATGCTGTTAAAGGATCCAGGAACCCAAATTATTTAGGTGGATCCCATCCTCCTTATAATACGAGCTTTGTTTCCAGAAGGTATCAAAATTGTCAATAAATGTGACACCCAGAGAGCTGCAATAGTCTCGTAGCCAGTTATGGAGGGCTAAAAGTCTGCTGAACCGTTCAATGCCACGATTTAGGGAGGGCAGAGGGCCAGATATTATGGGGCGTTTGTTGGTGTCAAGTAGAGACCCAATCAGTTCTTTAAAATCCATCTTCAGCTGTTCTGAGCTGCCCTTCGTGATGTAATTTGACCCCACATGAACCATGACAGTATCAACTCCCGGTGACTGACTCTCCGCCTCGGGAAGCAACATGATGATATCCTGAACTTTTGCCTCAGGAAATCACAAAGTCTTTGCCCCAGGTACAGCCAAATGCCTCACCATCAAACTCCCTATCACAATTGCCGGAATGATCCGGCCTCTGCCGTGTCTGGAAGCAGATTGCGAGGCCAGAGCCACAGAACTCACCTGAGAAGAGGGCTGCTGAGACGCCGGCTGCGTGTAGGCCACAACCGCCAAAGGGACAGAGCTCTGTTCCAGAGAGCACGGCCCAGCAGAAGGGGGCTGCGGTGGTCCAGGCTGTGCCCAGGCAGTTGATTGACTAGGACAGGGAGAGGTAGCTGGAGGGGCATCCACAGCCATGGAGGGAACACCCAAGGCCCCGGCAGAAGACAGCTGGTACATGGGCTCAAAGCGATTTGAAAGTCTTAAATCCGGATGCGGGGGAAGAAGGCAGGCGTGCCGAGAACGATTCTTCTTCTTTCTGGTTCCGACACGCATCCATTTACGCTCACCTGGAGTCGAACAGTGAGCAGATATTTTCTGGCTCAAGCTAGTAGAGGGGTGCAGTGGCGGAAATTGATCATAGTCCAGGAAGGTCCCATTATGAGCCTCTTGGATGTTTTTGATAGGAATCATTTAAAGATGCCGATAGTCTCATAGAATCCTTATTCAGTTTAAGGCGCTTGGTCAAATGTTTTATTTCTTCATGAAGAGTTAATAATCATTTCTTTAGCTGCATCAAGTTCAATACATTTTTCACAAATGAAGGTATCCATCAGCCCTTTCCCCGTGACAACAACGAACATGTCGCATATTATACATTTAAAAGCTTGCGAATGAGCTTTCACTGCTGCACGCCGACAATCCAAGGGAACAAACATTTGGCGGCTCCTCCGGGGACTTAGATGCTCCCTCTGGCTGTGTTGGGAAAATCAGTACACATCCCAATTAGCGAAGCGGGGAGAGGCTGTCCGTTGTCACAGTTCCAAGACCAGTCAGAAATGTCCAGCTTAACCCTACTACAATGACGCTAGTGGATCTCAAAACTGAACTTGGATCTGCGTTAAGTAGCAATGATATCCTTCGTCATGTCATCTCGAACCAGTCATGACTATTCAATTAAACAATATATCGTTTTCAAGTTTATTTCTAGCAAATGTCTTAGTTACATGATTGTATAACTAGCAAAGGAGTTTTGAAGTTGAGGGTGCAGTATTGATGTCGCAATGGTGACCTTAATGTACAGTGAGGTAAAAAAAAGTATTTGAACCCCTGCTGATTTTGTACGTTTGCCCACTGACAAAGACATGATCAGTCTATAATTTTAATGGTAGGTTTATTTGAACAGTGAGAGACAGAATAACACCAAAATAATCCAGAAAAACGCATGTCAAAAATGTTATAAATTTATTTGCATTTTAATGAGGGAAATAAGTATTTGACCCCCTCTCAATCAGAAAGATTTCTGGCTCCCAGGTGTCTTTTTTATACAGGTAACGAGCTAAGATTAGGAGCACACTCTTAAATGGAGTGCTCCTAATCTCAGCTTGTTACCTGTATAAAAGACACCTGTCCACAGAAGCAATCGATCAATCAGATTCCAAACTCTCCACCATGGCCAAGACCAAAGAGCTCTCCAAGGATGTCAGGGACAATTGTAGACCTACACAAGGCTGGAATGGGCTACAAGACCATCGCCAAGCAGCTTGGTGAGAAGGTGACAGAAGTTGGTGCGATTATTCGCAAATGGAAGAAACACAAAATAACTGTCAATCTCCCTCGGCCTGGGGCTCCATGCAAGATCTCACCTCGTGGAGTTGCAATGATCATGAGAATGGTGAGGAATCAGCCCAGAACTACACAGGAGGATATTGTCAATGATCTCAAGGCAGCTGGGACCATAGTCACCAAAAAAACAATTGGTAACACACTACGCTGTGAACGACTGAAATCCTGCAGCGCCCGCAAGGTCCCCCTGCTCAAGAAAGCACATATACAGGGCCGTCTGAAGTTTGCCAATGAACATCTGAATGATTCAGAGGAGAACTGGGTGAAAGTGTTGTGGTCAGATGAGACCAAAATCGAGCTCTTTGCCATCAACTCAATTCGCCGTGTTTGGAGGAGGAGGAATGATGCCTATGACCCCAAGAACACAATCCCCACCGTCAAACATGGAGGTTGAAACATTATGCTTTGGGGGTGTTTTTCTGCTAAGGGTACAGGACAACTTCACCGCATCAAAGGGACGATGGACGGGGCCATGTACCGTCAAATCTTGGGTGAGAACCTCCTTCCCTCAGCCAGGGCATTGAAAATGGGTCGTGGATGGGTATTCCAGCATGACAATGACCCAAAACACACGGCCAAGGCAACAAAGGAGTGGCTCAAGAAGCACATTGAGGACCTGGAGTGGCCTAGCCAGTCTCCAGACCTTAATCCCATAGAAAATCTGTGGAGGGAGCTGAAGGTTTGAGTTGCCAAACGTCAGCCTCGAAACCTTAATGACTTGGAGAAGATCTGCAAAGAGGAGTGGGACAAAATCCCTCCTGAGATGTGTGCAAACCTGGTGGCCAACTACAAGAAACGTCTGACCTCTGTGATTGCCAACAAGGGTTTGTACTAAGTACTAAGTCATGTTTTGCAGAGGGGTCAAATACTTCTTTCCCTCATTTAAAATGCAAATCAATTTATAACATTTTTGACATGCATTTTTCTGGATTTTTTGTTGTTATTCTGTCTCTCACCTTTCAAATAAACCTACCATTAAAATTATAGACTGATCATGTCTTTGTCAGTGGGCAAACGTACAAAATCAGCAGGGGATCAAATACTTTTTTCCCTCACTGTAGTAGATTGTGTGTCATGGATCATTAATGTCGTTTGGAGCGTAGCCTGTTTTTCTTGTACTGGTCTTGCTATTTTTTGTTTTTTAATTTGATGTCTTGTTTTGATTCAGTGTCTAGTTCTCTCGCTAGAGTGAGTGGCTCTCACTCATCTATCTTAGTACCTTTTTAGTAGTTGGTCAATCTTAATCTCAAGGTGTTTGTCTGTATTTGGTCTTTCAGTTAAGATTGATAGAGGTTAACTTATAGGCGTGGAACAGATGGGACGTGTTTGCCCATGTTTTTTTTTTTTTTTGTCATTTAGCAGACGCTCTTATCCAGAGCGACTTACAGTTAGTGAGTGCATACATTATTTTTTTATACTGGCCCCCCGTGGGAATCGAACCCACAACCCTGGCGTTGCAAACGCCATGCTCTACCAACTGAGCTACACCCCTGCCGGCCATTCCCTCCCCTACCCTGGACGACGCTGGGCCAATTGTGCGCCGCCCCATGGGTCTCCCGGTCGGTTACGATGTTGCCATAGATGCATATATGGATGGTCGTAAAAAAGGAGAGACTGGGAGAGGGAGAGAGCAAGGGCCTTTTGAGGGAAATGATGTGTATCAAGGAGGTACATAAAAGTAAATTATGTATATAAGGCAAGTCCTGGATCATCATTTGTGTGCTCAGGATTTATGATACAGTACTTAGTGAGAGCCGCGGCGCTACACCTGACGATCCATTATTATTGTAACATCTTTCACGTCGAGGGCAAATATGATTGATGTCAGTATTTCATGATTTTAGTTTGAAATGGTAATTACAAGAGAAATGTCACTCAACATTTAAAGTTGTGGTCATATAATTACCTCCATTGTTCTGAAACAAAGTAGCAAAACAATGTCATTTGTAATCTCATGGCAGCCATTTCTGTTTACAACCACAGAAATTAAAGGGGCATGTAATCTAATATTTTTTCACATATATGATGGGTAAACACGTATGGTGCTGGAGATAATGAATATGGGTTGTGGTGAAGTACCCCCTTAAAGAGACTGAGGAAGATTTGCATACTTTTTAGCCAGTAGTTCTGAAAGTACCCTCGAGCCAAAACGAGTCCCCGAACATTGCGTACTACGTCATATATGTGCAGCTCTTGCGCTCTCTCTCTCTGCTGTGTTACTGAGCTGTTGGGCCAGCCCTGCAACCTCATTGGATAACGCTGGGCAGTCCTGGGCCAGCCTTCTTTCACTTTGCAACTCTTCAATGTGCAACTTGCTAGCGGTCACTCAAATAGCAAGGGGCTTAAGCTCATTGTCTGAAACTCTAATTGCTAGGGGTCTGCCCACGTGGGCCAAGTTTGCAGTACTCAAAATGGCGCCACACAGCTTCCAGAAAAGTTGCTTTCAAACTAGGGATTTTGTGGCATACCCCTTGACTTTTTACACATTTTATGTTTCAGCCTTATTCTAAAATGGATTAAATTGTTTTTCCCCCTCATCAGTCTACAAACAATAACCCATAATGACGAAGCAAAAACAGGATTTTCGATTATTTTGCAAATTTATAAAAAATAAAACACTGAAATATCACATTTACATAAGTATTCAGACCCTTTACTCAGTACTTTGTTGAAGCAACTTTGGCATGACGCTACAAGCTTGGCACACCTGTATTTGGGGAGTTTCTCCCATTCTTCTCTGCATATCCTCTCAAGATCTGTCAGGTTGGATGGGGAGCGTCGCTGCACAGCTATTTTCAGGTCTCTCCAGAGATGTTCCATTGGGTTCAAGTTCGGGCTCAGGCTGGGCCACTCAAGGACATTCAGAGACTTGTCCCGAAGCCACTCCTGCATTGTCTTGGCTGTGTGCTGTCGTGACGTGACTTTCATTAATATGATGATTGTTATTTATCGAATCAACTAACTATGTTTAATTGTTACTCGATTTAAATTAATTATGTAACAATTAACTCATTAGGATTTGGGGTACCACGGAAGAAGTTGTTTATGGAGTTACCATCTCCTGAATTAAACTCTAAAAGGTCTTTACCTATCAATATGTATAAAACAGTCAACGTATCAATCATTACCTCTTATCAGTCGTCATTCTGAATGGTCACAGAATTCTTGGATCCGCAAGAACCCCAGCTTTACTTATGATTCAGCACTACACAAATTGGCTTAATTATTTATTTACTAGCTAACTAAATAATAACACAGAATACATACTTAATACATGAGAAAAAGTCCCTAGCAGACTAACAGCAGCATGATTGGTTGGTTATCAAAAGAGGGAGGGGTAGAGGAAGGCCCTCAAAATTGTCAAAGACTCCAGCCACCCTAGTCATAGACTGTTCTCTCTGCTACCGCACGGCAAGCGGTACCGGAGTGCCAAGTCTAGGTACAAAAGACTTTTCAACAGCTTCTACCCCCAAGCCATAAGACTCCTGAACAGCTAATCATGGCTACCCGGACTATTTGCACTGCTCCCCCCCCACCCCATCCTTTTACGCTGCTGCTACTCTGTTAATTATTTATGCATAGTCACTTTAACTCTACCCACATGTACATATTACTTCAACTACCTCAACTAGCCGGTGCCCCCGCACATTGACTCTGCACCGGTACCCCCCTGTATATATAGCCTCCCTACTGTTATTTTATTTTACTTCTGCTCTTTTTTTCTCAAAATTTTTGTTGTTTTATTTTTATAAATAAATGCACTGTTGGTTAAGGGCTGTAAGTAAGCATTTCACTGTAATGTCTGCACCTGTTGTATTCGGCGCATGTGGCCAATAAAATTTGATTTGATAGATATGGAGAGACAAAGAGAGTCAAACTTATCGTTGATACATTTGGAAGCTACCCTCAAAGTAATCATAACACTTTGCTCACCAACCACTGCTCGTTTGGGTAAGAAGTCATAAATATATTTACGTGTAGATGTCTTTGTTCGTCGTCGCTCCATTGAAACCAATCAATCCTTCTATGGGAAGGGGTCGGTTTTAGTGTCCCGTTTCGGTGTAAGGCTCTGCTTGTCCACCAGAGGTCACAATGTCCTCCTTAGTTGTCCTGGCTTGGAGTGGAGTGTTCAAATAGAACAGATACTCAGATGCATTCTAATGATTGTCTGAGATGGGATTTTCTTCTTCCCACCTCGTGTGGTTAGTCAAAGTTCTAGATCACTTTACACCACAGCTGCAGACTGGCAATGTTCTGGTCTAGTGAGTTTATCGGGGCATGTCAAGTCACCATGCATAGCTTATATGAAAACCTATGATCTCATTCGAAAACTAAAATCACATTCCTATCTTAACAAAAATACTCTCGTAATTCTCCATATTATATACACAACATATTGGATGTTAACGTGACAGATAAAGTGTGTATACTTTCAAAATTACAGTATTTTCTTGATACCATCCTTAATGACATCACAAAATAATAAACAATATAACATGATTATTCTTTAGATCCCCACTGACCATTCCCCACATTCTTATGTTGGAAATATTGATTCAGTGTTCACTTTTTGGACGTAAAAGTTTTGGCGGCAAAAGTATTCTGGGGGACAAAGCACATTTCTTTCAATACTGAAGAACAAGTGAGAGATTCCCCTCCTGCCTAATTTACGACCGAGTGTTAAGGTGTCAAAACCGGCCCAGCCCCCCTTCCCCTCTTCTGTGGGTCAGAGGGTCTGGTTGTTGTCAGCCATTTGCCAAGCTGATCTGAGGGCTTTGGATCCTCAGCCAGGAGAGTCATGACAGTGCTTCGGGTCGTTGTCCTGTTGGAAGGTGAACCTTCGCTCCAGTCTGAGGTCCTGAGCTCTCTGGAGCAGGTTTTCATCAAGGATCTCTCTGTACTTTGCTCCGTTCATCTTTCCCTCTATGCTGACTAGTCTCCCAGTCCCTGATGATGAAAAACATCCCCACAGCATGATGCTGCCACCACCATGCTTCACTGTAGGGATGGTCCCAGGTTTCCTCCAGACGTGACGCTTTGCATTCAGGCCAAATAGTTCAATCTTGGCTTCATCAGACCAGAGAATCTTGTTTCTCATGATCTGAGAGTCCTTTAGGTGCCTTTTGGCAAACTCCAAGCGGGCTGTCATGTGCCTTTTACTGAGGAGTTGCTTCCGCCTGGCCACTCTACCATAAAGGCCTGATTTGATGGAGTTCTGCAGAGATGGTTGTCCTTCTGGAAGCGTTCTACCATCTCCACAGAGGAACTCTGGAGCTCTTTCAAAGTGACCATCAGGTTCTTGATCATCTCCCTGACCAAGGCCCTTCTCCCCCGATTGCTCAGTTTGGCCAGGCGGCCAGCTCAAGGAAGAGTCTTGGTGGTTACAAACTTCTTCCATTTAAGATTGATGGCCACTGTGTTCTTGGGGACCTTCAATGCTGCAGAACATTTTTGGTACCCTTCCCCAGCTCTGTGCCTGGACACAATCCTGTCTCAGAGCTCTACATACAATTCCTTCGACCTCATGGCTTGGTTTTTGCTCTGACATGCACTGTCAACTCTGGGACCTTTTATATAGACAGGTGTGTGCCTTTCCAAATAATGTCTAATCAATTACATTTACCACAGGTGGACTCCAATGAAGTTGTAGAAACATTTCAAGGATGATCAATCGAAACAGGATGCACCTGCTCAGTTTCGAGTCTCATAGTAAAGGGTCTGAATACTTATGTAAATGTTATATTTCCGTTTTTTATTTTTATACATTAGCAAAAATTCCTAAAAACCTGTTTTTGCTTTTTTATTATGGGGTATTGTGTGTAGATTGATGGGGGGTGGTGGGGGGGAACATTTTCATCCATTTTAGAATAAGGCTGTAATGTAACAAAATGTGGGAAAAGGGAGGTGGTCTGAATACTTTCCTAATGCACTGTATAAACTACACATTGACACATCCAGCCCAAAGCGTGAGGTTTAAAAAATACTTACCTGAAAATGTGTACTGAAAACATGCATACATGACAATGTGTTAGCAGTATTTATACAGCAGACCATTTGTACTCAGCGACGTTGAATCTGTATAATGTTAAAGCACTTTCGCGTCAACCTTTGTCGAGTAGTTTGCTTTTGCTGTACTATTTTAATCTCTCGTGGTTTTCCCAGCCTCGTGACGACAAATGTACCTAATGACTAAACATTGTCCTCTGTGAAGTCCCACCAAGCTCCATCAAACAGTGCTAATGCCTCTCCCGGCACCATCTGTAACCTGAGTTCTCTGTATTCAAATAGATCTGATTTTGTGTGTGTGCACAGCCGGTGAGTGGCCCTTATCTGGGCTTTTGTCCACAGTCCTCCCTGCTGTTCAAGCATACACTCAGTCAGTATCATGAGGAGAAATGGTGAAAAACAGTCCTGCAATGAGGTACACTGATCAACATGCCATCATCAAATATAATTGGTGCCATTACACCTTTTTTTTCTTTACGTTTAATTGCCTGCCAAAATGTCAGGCTCTGTTTTTTTCTTTTTTCAAAAATGATTAAGTGATTTATTGTTTGCTCGTCCGTCTAGGATAGAGAGGCTTGAACATGAAAGCTGGAGGATAACTAAAGTGAATGTGTTTCTCTGCCTAGTAATGCCAGTCTGAGTACAGTACATACAGTATCGGTAACCTATTCACCACTGGGAATAATGCCACTGAATTACAGTCACGATGACTTGGACAATTTCAAATTGAACTCGTAATAAGCATTTACATACTTAAAGTTGTTAGATATAAACACCTTTTCTGTATATACCGAATCTGGGATCTTAATGGAATTGGCATGAATCCCTGTGGGATTGTCTAAGACCAGCCAGCCGGACAGCTGATTTAACTGTGGGTTTAAACAACCAAATAATTTCTGCAAGAACTGTCAGAAACCGTCTCACGGAAGCTCATTTGCGTGCTCATCATCCTCACCAGGGTCTTGACCTGACTGCAGTTCGGCGTCGTAACCGACTTCAGTGTGAAAATGCTCACCTTCGATGGTCATTGGCAAGCTGGAGAAGTGTGCCCTTCACGGATGAGTCCCGGTTTACATTTTACATTTTAGTCATTTAGCAGACGATCTTATCCAGAGCGACTTACAGTTAGTGAGTGCATACATTTTTCATACTGTACCGGGCTGTTGGAAGACAGCATGTATGGCGTTGTGTGAGCGAGCGGTTTGCTGATGTCAACGTTGTGAACAGAGTGTCCCATGGTGGTGGTGGGGTTATGGTATGGGCAGACGTAAGCTATGGACAACGAACACAATTTGCATTTTATCGATGGAAATTTGAATGCACAGAGATACCGTGACGAGATCCTGAGGCCCATTGTCGTGCCATTCATCAGCCGCCATCACCTCATGTTTCAGCATGATAATGCACGGCCCCATGTCACAAGGATCTGTACACAATTCCTGAAAGCTAAATATGTCCCAGTTCTTCCAGGGCCTGCATACTCAAACATTTCACCCATTGAGCATGTTTGGGATGCACTGGATCATGTACGACAGCGTGTTCCAGTTCCTGCCAATATCCAGCAACTTCGCACAGCCATTGACGAGTGGGACAACATTCCACAGGCCACAATCAACAGCCTGATCAACTCTGTGTATGATATGTGTCAAGCTGCATGAGGCAAATGGTCACACCAGATACTGACTGGTTTTCTGATACACACCCCTACCTTTTTTTAATGGTATCTGTGACCAACAGATGCATATCTGTATTCCCAGTCATGTGAAATCCATAGATTAGGCCTAATGAATTGATTTCAATTGACTGATTTACTTATATGAACTGTAACTCAGTAAAATCTTTGAAATTGTTGCATGTTGCGTTTTTATGTTTTTGTTATGTATTGTCCAATGAGAGTTTTTGAAGCCACTGGTCGGCCATATTGGCACTCTCCAGATGAAGCAGTCCTACCATAGGAATGAATGGAATTCTGCAGTATTTTAATTAAATGTTAAGGACTGAATTACATGTTTTTTAGTATTTTTTTTGTTGTTGTAGTGGGGACAGTAATGTTAGAACCTTCAAAAAATTATACTTGAAGGAAAAAAAATTATGTTTAGCTCACATAATATAATTTAGAAGTATGCATTAAGGTGTCTGTAATAGAATACATGTGGCAAAAACAAATGTAGATTTTAATAAATGCATTTCTATAGCTTCCAAAATATATTTTACAATGGTTGGGGAGTGTCAAGATGGAGGCGCGCTGGCTTCAAAACAGCGCCCCGTAGTCATCTAGTGTGTGTGTGTGTGTGTATAAATAATTGGAGGGATGCAACACCATTCTTCCACAAGAAATTCCATCATTTGGTGTTTTGTTGATGGTGGTGGAAAACGCTGTCACAGAATTTCCCACAAGCATTCAATTGGGTTGAGGTCTGGTGACTGAAATGGCCATGGCATATAGTTTACATCGTTTTCAGGCTCATCAAACCATTCCATGACCACTTGTGCCCTGTGGATGGGTGCATTGTCATCCTATGGGGGCATAGCCATTGTAAATGTAGCCAAAATAATGGCCAGCCCAGCCTTTTTATAGATGACCCTAAGTATGATGGGATGTTAGTTGCTTAATTAACTCAGGAACCACCCCTGTGTGTAAGCACCTGCTTTCAATATACTTTGTATTCCTCATTTACTCAAGTGTTTCCATTATTTTGGAAGATACCTGTATCTTGTGGTGGCCAAAGCTCTTTTTTAGTTTTACAGCTACCTCAGAGAGAAATCCAGGTACTGGGTATCAGTCAGAAATGCATTGATCTCAACCCAGCCTACCATGGTTCTCAACTGGTTTTGCCTCTGGACCCAAATTGAACCAGGTTGTCTCAGTCGCGACCCAATATTCGCATTGGAAAAATAATCACCAAAATACAATATGGAAAACTCTTTTAAAAATGTGGGTCGCGACCCACCAGTTAAGAATCGCTGCCCTAACAGGTATTGCCATTTGATATCATTTGACTTCTTTTGGTTTACTGAATGAAAAGTGCAGAGAAGTGCCTTTCTATCTTTATAACTGAGACTAAATTAATTCACAGAACTTGGAGCTTCAGAGAGCTTCTAACTTTAATTTTAATGACTTTATAAATATTTACAGACAAGGGTTGCCAGGAGGGTGAAATATAAATGAGGCTTTTATTTGTAAGTCATATGTTATAATTCTCTCTATCCATTTTTCCTCTCTGCGTCTATCTTGTTTGTGTGTGTGTGTGTTCTTTAGTTTGTTTGCTTGCTCGTTTGATACGACATCCCTGACTGTACCCCTGTAATGCTACTTAATATTTCAGTTTGTGTGTGTCCGGTATCCTCATTGTCTGTGCATCATCAAGCATCTGGATCAGCACATGCACGTGCGCGCACCACCATGCACATTGTCGGAGCCGCCACAGGCTTAACTTGCCCTCTATTAAAGATTTACGGTCTTCAGAGGGAGTTATTAAACCCCAGGGCCCCACTTTGACACGCTCAATTCCAGCTCTGTTTGTAGCATTGTGCTGAGTTTAAAGGAGGTTCATTGAAAGGTCTTTCAGCCATTCCGGATGATTGATCTCACTCTGGCCCCTTTGATACGCGAGCTAAGAATGCCAGTCTGCTCTCTCGCTCTCTTAGTCCTAGTTTCCTCCTCTCCCTCGGACCTCTCGCTCTCTCACTCTCTCAGACCTCTCGCTCTGTTGGCCCTCTTTCTCTCACCCTCTTCAGCCCCCTTTGGCTCTGCTCGTGCCAGGCGCCATGTTTGAGGGATACGCCTGATTTTAATTACACCCTTTGATTATTCTCCAAACTGAACTCCTCGCCCTGTGAGCGAGCGATTGCTGATGATACAGACCAGGGCTGCCTCGCTGCCTCAGTGCCTCTGCCAGGCAGCACCGCAGTAAAGAAGAGATGTGTGTCCAGGCCAGGCTGAGATGTTTCCCCACTGAGATATTCTCTCAATACACATGGGATTTTACTAGAAGAAATGTGTTTGTGTCTTGGAGTGTTTTATTGGGGGGATGGTTGAAGGTGTGCTGCAGAGTTAGGCTAACCCCTCTCAGCTAACTTAGCACCTGGCTGTAGTGGTACCAGTATACAGATGTTAACATTCTGTAGATTCATCATGATGACATTTGATGGGTTAGACATTTCCAGTCATTATCTAGCTGTATACATGTGCAACAATTTCGACTGTTTTATGACCTGCAGTGCCTGTCATGGTGGATGTGATTTGTTGCCATGGCACGGCAGCAATTTTGTAATCCACGTCGTCCGATGAATGAGGAGTAGTATTCCTTTGTCTTAATCACGTTTAATGGGGTCACACTTAAGGCCCGCACAGACTGTAAGATTTTAGCAGTTTTATGTCACGATTTTGCCGTCCCAGACAAAATGTCCACGTCGTGGGCAAATTCTTAGGTCGTAAACAATTGTCGGACATCTTGGCTTGTTCTGTGTGACAGGTTCTAGGTCTGCCGATTTTAAGGACCACTACTTGCGGTCGTAGGCTCCAACAAAGTTCTGGCAGTGTCCGACATGTTTTGACCAATAGGAACACGATTATTGTTAATAGTCAGATTAATATAATATTTGGATTTAAACGTTTACCTGCTTTGCAAGAAGAACAATTTCCCTAATCTTGTTTAGCCTACATTACACATCTGAAATCAGGCTACCAGATGGGATTTTGAGAAATGCACAGAATTGCCAATCAAAATAAACGTTCTAACACAGCGACCATGTTATTTTTGGGAAGCCTATTAGATTCTGAGTTCAGACATATACAGATTGTATGTGAAAACTTTTTCTAAGATGCATACGTTCAGTTTTTCTGAACTCACTTCATTCATGCATAAGCATAGAGGGAGGCTTGCGCTGCTGGTGCTGGCACATGTGCAGATCAAATACTCCGCTGCAGTTGACGTTGCCTTGTGGCAACTCTGGCAACAGAACTGAAGCAAATCGTACAATCTGGCCAGGTTGATATCATGATTTTAATTTGGTAACATCGCAGTGTGACGTGTAATAATCTGACGTACAGTGTGGGAAGGCCTTAAGCAGCCTTTTTGTGGGTAGTACTACCAGAGGCATTTGTGTGGCTGTGTTTCATATGTCATAGGGTTTCCACAATGAGTCAGGCTGGTTTCACCACTCATTTCACAAGAGGCAACCCAGTAAAGTGGAAGTGGATTCTGCAGTGAAGTTCCATGTTGTGATCATAAACCTTTTTATTTTTTTTTACCACCAAGGGTATTGTGTTATTTAGTATTTAGGGGGAATGTATCTGTTATGACTTGAGATATGAGGTGCATTCTCTAGTTCTGTACCGACACGATCATTGTGGCCTTATCCTTTAACACTTGCTGAACTCCTCCCCTCTCATCTGCTCTGTGTCCGTTCCATTCAGCGGTTTCACCACTGGATACTAGGCTTGGATAGATTACCGTATACCAGGGTATTTGGAAAAAGCCATGGGATGGATTTTCAATACTGTGAATATACCGTAAAAACTATTTATTTTATTAAGTTTTTCAATAAATTTGAATATTTGTAGCTACTTTTTAAGTTAATACATGCAGTCAACTTGTGCAATACATTAGGAGATAAAGCAGATTGCGTTCTTCATTTCACCTGTCACATTTTCCATTATGACGCTTACCGTAGTTCCCCATAACAGTTGCGCCAATCACGTGTTTGTAAATAGCACAACGGGAGAAAGCGGGAGCCGGTAAGTCCATAGCGTTCTATATCTATCGGCGAGTCTCTGTTGTGCGGCGCACATGAGGTGATGAAGTACACTTGTATACAATTCACTACTAAATGTTTGCCATTAGATACAGAATCTTATGGCTTTCTGCCAGAAGTCAAAGAGCTCTGGGTGAGTTATCTGTACAGTTGGCATTTTTCTCCCCTCTGTACACATTCTCCCTGTGTACACATGCTGCTCTTCCTTCAGGAAAGTGCATCACAACTTTGTTCATTTGCACTATTTCTCTCATTCACTTTTGCTTGTAAATGCCCCATACTTACCGAAAATGACATTCGGTAGCTACTAGCTATGCTTGTAGAACTTTATGAGCTGGATTTGCCTGGATTTATGTTCGTTTTTGCTCGTTAGCATTTATCTAACAGTGTCTGTGATTTCGCTATTAGTTTGTGCTCATTTTGTTAGCATTCTGTTACTAGAGGCCCAATGGGATTTTCTTGCATTTTTAGTGCCGCCTTGTGTGCTATGCTGGTAATACTGTAAATTCCGGGATGAGAGAAGGATGGTATGACGATATGAAAATCTGGATACTGCCCAAGCCTACTGCATACACTGCAGGATTTCCAGAACAATGCCTAGTGTGTGTGCATGTGTCATAGATAGATATATAATGTGATGGGTATCTAGGAATTACTGTTAAAATTTGTGCAGAATGCTGAGATGTATAGTTGTCATGTAATATTCTACTCTGTCCAGAAGGCCGTGAGTGGGCTGATGCATGAATCCTTTACATCTATACAGGTAACTGCCAACATAATGGAAACAGCTGAGTAAATGAGGGATACAAAGTATATTGAAAGCAGGTGCTTCCACACAGGTGTGGTTCATGAGTTAATTAAGCAATTAACATTCTGTTATAGTGTGGACACTATATAAATAATTACATTGAATATGTGTTGTACTTACCTGCAGTATAGTATGATTGCTATTCATGTGTGCATGGCTATTATTGGCATTGACCGTGACCTTTCCCCTTTGTTGATGTCGTCATCCAGAGTCAGATGTGACTCTACCACAGGTTGAGTGGGCTGTATCGTTCTGCTGTTTTTGTACCGTTTGTACATGGCTGTACACCTTTTATTTCTTGGGTTGAAAGTAAAGGAAAGTAATATTGAAATGCGTGTAGGCATTCCTTGTCAAGTTACAACATCTTTTTGGAGACTAGGATAGAACTTCATCAACATGTACAGGGCGATGTGCTAGCTAGCTAAGAAACAGTGGAGGTAGTCAGTTAGCTAGCTAGCTTAATGAGCAACGGAGAGCAGCAGCTGCTGGAGGGAAACGCCGATGGGGACAATCAGCAGCAAGTGAAAATCGCTAATGAGGATCAAGGAGAAGTTGGCGTTATAATGGCAATGTTTGGGAGTATCACTGAGTTTGTGGAAGAGAACGAGGACAGGACGGAATATGTGGAAAGGTTGGGACACTTTTTCTTGGCAAATGGAATTACAGATGAGGCTAAACAGCGATCTATTCTCTTGAGTGTGTGTGTGGGGCAAAAACCTACAAGCTAATGAGGAATGGACCATGGAGACCGGGAGAAATTCCTTTTGGGGAGCTAGTTGCTCTCGTTCAGACTCACCAGAATCCAAAGCCTTCCGTGATTGTCCAGATGTTAAAGTTGAACTGCCATTTTCGGAAAACAGGTCAGTCTGTTAACTTTGTTGCTGAATTACGTGAACTCTCTGAACATTGTGAGGTTGGGGCTATGTTAGAGGACGTGCTCCATGACAGATTAGTCTGTGGCATTGAGGACAGCATACAGCGCTGGTTGCTGGGGGAAGCCACACTGACTTTCAAGAGAGCATTGGAACTATCTCAAGGGATGGAGATGGCCGCTAGTAATGCGAAAAATATTCAAAAGGCCAACAGTGGAAGTTGTGCCATGCATAAGGTGACAAGGCGGCAGGAAAAAGGCGAAAAGCAGTGGAATGTTTCAGATGTGGAGGAACACATTATGCAAACAACTGTAAGTTCAAGGATACTGTCTGTCACAATTGCAACAAAAAGGGACATTTAGCTAAAAAATGCAGGGGTCCTAGGAGCAAGCCAGAGGGTAGGCGGACTGGGCAGGGCAAGTTCACAGCACCGAAGCCGCAATCAGCAGCGCACCACCTAGAGAGCACAGAGGAGGAGGAAGAGGATTGTTCCTACAACATGTTTAATGTGAGTGAGCCGCGCGCAGAGCCTATCTATGCTACAGTGGAGGTAGATGGTAAAGAGATGAGGATGGAGGTTGACACGGGGGCCTCTGTCATCAGTGAGGAGACCTACAAACAAATGTGTGGCTCAAAACAGGCTTCTGCCCTCACACCGGCAGGGATCCGACTGTGTACGAACACCGGGGAGACCATACCTTTGCTGGGGGCTCTAGAGGTGGACATTGCATACAGCAGCCAGGAAGCGAGAGCACGGCTCCTGGTGGTGAAAGGGAATGGGCCTAGTTTACTAGGGCGTGACTGTCTCAACAAAATACAACTGAACTGGGGTGAGATAAAACACACCAGAGTGACTGAGGATGTCATTCAAAAGTACCCTGAGATTTTCAAAGATGAACTGCGCACACTGCAGTTAAGCTGTTCATGGATCCTCAGGCCGAGCCTCGCTTTTTCAAGCCCAGGACAGTGCCTTACGCCATGAAAAAGAAAGTGGAGGATGAGTTGGAGCGGCTGCAGGAAACAAACATCATTACTCCCATTCAGTTCTCCCGCTGGGCAGCTCCAATCGTTCCCGTTCTGAAAAGTGACGGCACGGTGCGTATATGTGGGGACTACAAACTCACCATCAACAGGGCCTCTAAGCTAGACGCTTACCCACTGCCGCGGGTGGAGGACGTGTTCGCGACGCTTGCAGGAGGCAAGACGTTCTCAAAGCTTGACATGAGTCACGCCTACCAACAGCTCCTCCTGGACGAGGACTCAAAAGAGTATGTCAGTCAACACGCACAAAGGCTTGTTCAGGTACAACCGCTTGGTTTTCAGAGTGGCGTCCAGCCCAGCCATTTTCCAGAGGACAATGGACAATCTGTTGCAGGGGATCCCTCATGTAGCAGTGTACCTGGATGACATCCTGGTTACAGGGGAGACGGAGGAGGAGCACCTCCACCATCTGGACCAGGTGTTAAAGAGATTCTCTGAGGCAGGGCAGCGCCTGAAGCGTAGCAAGTGCACATTCCAAGCACAAAGTGTGACATACTTAGGTCACAAGATCACAGCGCAGGTTCTGTGTCCTGTGGAGGACAAAGTCAGGGCAATCAAGGATGCTCCAAACCCCAAGAATGTGTCCGAGCTCAGGTCGTTCCTGGGCATGGTGAACTACTATGGTAAGTTCCTCTATGAGCTGTCAACAGTGTTTGCTCCACTTTATCAGATGCTCCACAAAGACTGCAAATGGAAGTGGGGGCCAGCACAAGAGAAAGCTTTCAAGGAAGTGAAAGCACTACTACAATCAGCACAACTGCTGGTTCATTTTGACCAAGAAAAAGAGATCATCCTGTCACGTGACGCCTCGCCCTATGGCGTTGGGGCAGTACTCTCTCATCAGATGGAGGACAGGTCAGAGAAACCCATTGGATTCGCATCACGCACGCTGACGAGTGCTGAGAAGGGTTATTCACAGTTAGACAAGGAAGGTTTGGCCATAGTCTTTGCTGTGAAACACTTCCATCAGTACCTCTACGGTTGTCATTTCACCATATGCACTGACCACAAACCACTGATGAGCCTTTTCAGTGAATCAAGATGCATTCCTCCCATGGCTTCAGCAAGGATACAGGGCTGGGCCCTCACACTGTCAGCTTACCAGTACACTATAGTGTATAGAGCGGGGAAGGACAATGCAAACGCAGACGCACTCAGCCGTCTCCCGCTAACAGAGATGCCCGCCACAACTGTGGTGCCTCCCGAGACAATTTTCCTAATGGAGAGATTGTCAAACTCACCTGTGAATGCCAAACCGATCAAACAGTGGACAGACCGGGATCCTATCCTGTCCCAAGTGAAAAGATTCCTTATGCAGGGTTGGCCTCCTGTCATAGAGGATGATGGACTAAGACCTTATGCAAAGTGCAAAACTGAGCCCTGTGTAGGATGGCTGCATACTCTGGGGGTCCAGAGTGGTTGTTCCACCCCCTGGCCGTGCACAAGTCATGGATGAGGTCCATGAGGCTCACCCGGGTGCTTCCCAGATGAAAAGTTTAGCCAGATCTTACATATGGTGGCCTAACATGGATCAGGACGTAGAAAACAAAGTTAAATAATGTTCTGAGTGCCAGAGTAACCAGAAGATGGCGCCGCCCGCGCCACTACATCTGTGGGAGTGGCCTGACCGCCCATGGTCCAGGCTGCACATAGACTTTGCAGGCCCTTTCGTGGGTCACATGTTCTTTGTCATGGTGGACGCGTACTCGAAGTGGCTGGAGGCTCACATCACGAGCAACATCACAGCGATCACAACCATCGAAGCTTCGGCAGGTGTTTGCAACCCATGGTCTGCCTGACTCTCTTGTGTCTGACAACGCAATAACCTTTACCTGTGACTTGTTCCAAGAATTCATGCGGAGAAACGGGATTCGCCATGTCCACAGCGCTCTGTTTCACCCGGCCTCAAACGGCTGAGCAGAGCGGGCTGTGCAGACACTGAAAGAGGGGCTCAAAAGGATAACTGGGGGAACATCACAACTAAGCGCTCTCTGTTCTTGTTCCAGTACTGCATCACGCCACAAACAACAACAGGACAGGCTCCAGCTGAGATGTTAATGGGCAGAAAGCCAAAAGCCCACCTGGATCTACTGCATCCGGTCATCAAAGCACGAGTGGAACGGAAGCAGGAGAAACAAAAAGAGAGACATGACCACCACGCGAGGGAGAGACAGTTAAAACCCAATGACACTGTCTACATCCACAACTTCACAAGCAGCCAACACTGGTTGCCAGGTATCATTCTGAGTCAGAGTGGTCCAGTATCCTTTGTGGTCAAACTTACTGATGGTCGAGTCATGCGCAGACACCAGGACCACCTCCGCCTGTGCTATGACAAAGACAAGACCATGTTTTCAGACGTAACAGCTGTGGGTGGTAGTATACAAGTTGAAACCCCACAGGAAACAGTATCTGAGGAACAGGGGCACTCAGTGGTTCCAGCAGAGGGTGATGGACATTCTCTCACAAACACCCAACCTGCTCCTGTGCCCTCAGACCCAGCTCCACTGGGACACGCCTTACCTGTGTCTCGTGGCACACCAGGAGTACTGTGCAGACCACAGCGTAGTCACAAGCCTCCTGAAAGACTAACTCTGTAGTTGAGACTGAGAGACCTGTGGTGTTAGTGTTTGTTTGGAGCAGCAGACCTAGTTGAAAAGAAATAAGGACTGTCGTTTTTTTGTTTACATTTACAGTATCACCAGCAGAAGTTCTACAGTGTTGTGAAGTAAAGAAAACACTGGTTTACTTGTTAACCTTATGTTTTCCTTACAGGGGGGGTTTAAATTGAGGGGGGAGAAGTGTTATAGTGTGGACACTATATAAATAATTACATTGAATATGTGTTGTACTTACCTGCAGTATAGTATGATTGCTATTCATGTGTGCATGGTTATTATTGGCATTGACCGTGACCTTTCCCCTTTGTTGATGTCATCATCCAGAGTCAGATGTGACTCTACCACAGGTTGAGTGGGCTGTATCGTTCTGCTGTTTTTGTACCGTTTGTACATGGCTGTACACCTTTTATTTCTTGGGTTGAAAGTAAAGGAAAGTAATATTGAAATGCGTGTAGGCATTCCTTGTCAAGTTACTACACATTCCATCATGCTTAGGGTCATGTATAAAATGCTGGGCAGGTCATTATTTTGTCTACCGTGGCTATGCCCCCATAGGATGACAATGCCTCCATCCAGAGGGCACAAGTGGTCGCTGAATGGTTTGATGAGCATGAAAACAATGGAAACCATATGCCATGGCCATCTCAGTCACCAGATCTCAACCCAATTGAACACTTATGGGAGATTCTGGAGTGGTGCCTGAGACGCCATTTTCCATCAACAAAACACCAAATGCTTGAATTTCTCGTGGAAGAATGGTGTCACATCCCTCCAATAGAGTTTCAGACACTTGTAGAATCTATGACATAGTGCATTGAAGCTGTGGTGGCCCAATGCCCTATTAAGAACACTGAGGTATAATAAGAACAGGAGACTGCGTCCAAGATGTCTGCCGATTGTTTTCAAGGTAATCTACTCACGTTCACTTACGCCGATTCATGGACCGTCTAAATCCGGTTTGCATCCGGTTTATATGGACCAACATTGCGCATGTAAAGAGAGCAGAGTGAGCAGCGACGATGTCATCACGTCATCCAATAACATGGCAGACATTGGATGAATATAACATGTTACTATCTTCGGCATGTGAGTGATTAAACATTTTTGGGGCCTCAGCGACAATTATTGGAATAATTAAATGGATGTTTTGTGCACGAAGGTGATGACTAAAGTGTCTTATTAGGAATTTGCAAATCTGACTTCTCTATGTGGCCATATATGGAAATTGTCTTTCTGGGCCAGGCGTCAGTTAAACTGCAGTACCGAGGCAAAAATGTAGGAGCAGTCAAAACCATGCTTCTAGTCTGGAACCCTGGCCCCTTGATTAAGACATTTTATGCTGGTGTTTCCTTTATTTTGGCAGTTATCTGTAGGTGAGAGACCACATGTCAAACCCCACGCTATTTGAAGGTGAAATATACACAGAGTATGCCAAACATTAGGAAAACCTTCCTAACATTGAGTTGCTCCCCCCTTTTGCCCTCAGAACAGCCTCAATTTGTCGGCGCATGGACTCTACAAGGTTTCGTAAGCGTTCCACAGGGATGCTGGCCAATGTTGACTCCATTGCTTCCCACAGTTGTGTCAAGTTGTCTGGATGTCCTTTGGGTGGTTGACCATTATTGATACACATGGGAAACTGTTGAGCCTGAAAAACCCAGCAGCGTTGCAGTTCTTGACACAAACCGGTGCGGCTTAAAAATCCTTCTTTAACCTGTCTCCTCCCCTTCATTTACACTCATTGAAGTGGATTTAACAAGCGACATCAATAAGGGATCATAGCTTTCACCTGGATTCACCTGGTCAGTATTTTGTATACTCAGTGTATAGTGGAAAGTCCAGCTGCACAGACGTCATGAAGGGGATATGTATGTGCATGTTACACACACACTTCCAGACCAACATTTCCACACTTCAATTCAATCGGGGCTTTATTCGCATGGGAAACATGCTTACATTGCCAAAACAAGTGAAATAAGCAACAGAAGACACAACATCAACAAAAAACTATTATAATTTAACAGTAAATATTGCTCTAAAAAAGGTTTCATTTCAAGTGTTATATTAGCAGCTATGTACAGTGTTTTAGCAATGTGCAAATAGTTGTAGTACGAATAATAAGGGAAGATAAATAAACAGATAAATGTTGTTGGTAATTACAATGTTTGTGCTCCACTGGTCGCCATTTTCTCATGGCAACGGGCCACAAATCTTGCTGCTGTGATTGCACACTGCGGTATTTCGCCTAACAGATATGGGAGTTTATCAATGTTTGATTTGTTTTCAAATTCTTTATGGGTGTGATCTGTGGGAAATACAGTATATGTCTCTGTGGCCATACATTTGGCAGGAGGTTAGGAAGTGCAGCTCTGTTTCCACCTCATTTTGTGGGCAGTGGGCATACCTGGCACTCGAGAGAAGACAGGCTATGGCGGTCTCTCTCAATAGCAAGGCTATGCTCACGGAGTCTGTACATAGTCAAGGATTTTCTTAATTTTGGGTCAGTCACAGTGGTCAGGTATTCTGTCACTGTGTACTCACTGTTTAGGGCCAGATAGCATTCCAATTTGTTAAATTTTTTTGGTTGATTCTTTCCGGTGTGTTAAATAGTTATCTTTTTGCTTTCTCATAATTTGGTTGCGTCTAATTGCTCATTTTTTGTGAATTCTTGGTTGGTTAGTGGACACCAGACGTCACAACCATATAGGGCAATGGGTTCTATAATTGATTTAAGTATTTTTTGGATGTCGCGTTTTATGTTCCTTTTGATGGCAGCCTTGTGGAAGTTACCTGTGGTGTTGTTTAGGCCTAGTTAGGTATAGTTCTTTGTGTGCTCTAGGGCAACGGTGTCTAGATCAGAATATGTGAGTGGAGCAAGGAGCATAGCGTGCCCAATTTGACTGGAGCGTGGCGTGAGATTCCCAAAGGCTGGAGCGTCGACCTTCTCACCCGCTCCAATTTCGCTCGAGGAGCGTTCACTTCAGCACAGTTCCCGCTCAGCCCAGTCAAAACTGTTCGCTGCTCTGGCACCCCAATGGTGGAACAAGCTCCCTCACGACGCCAGGACAGCGGAGTCACTCACCACCTTCCGGAGACACTTGAAACCCCACCTCTTTAAGGAATACCTGGGATAGGATAAAGTAATCCTTCTACCCCCCCTTACCCCACCCCAAAGAAAGAAAAAAAAAAACATATTGTAAAGTGGTTATCCCACTGGCTATAAGGTGAATGCACCAATTTGTAAGTCGCTCTGGATAAGAGCGTCTGCTAAATGACGTAAATGTAAATGAGCACAGGGCATGCCCGCCCCAGCATGCATTTGTAGTCTACCTGTGTGCTGCTATAGCCCCTTGCTTTAGCTACTATCATGGAGTTCGCTAAATATTTTCATAAAGAAACTGATAAGACACACAGGTGCTAAATCAAGGTGACTTACAAAGATAAGGACCAAGAGCAAGAGAGGGAGTGTGGTGATGTGTCCACTACTAAAGAATCATTGTGGAATCTAAAAAGACACGTATCACAAAAGCATGATGGTGTACGTACTACGTGCACATGCTAAAAGAAAGGAACAAGGTGGGTAGATACTGTAACTAAGTGTGGCATTCTAGAAAATGATTTCTAAACAAAAAATCAGATCTCTTAAACGTTTCGTTCATTTTTGTTCTATTATCTATAACAATAGGCCATAACTGATTTTGGCCCAATAGGCCTGGCATATTCCCACGTTCAAGGAGCTTTCTGTTTTGATTAGGTTATTTTGCCTAAAAATCTTTAGGCCTACAGTGGGGGGAAAAAAGTATTTAGTCAGCCACCAATTGTGCAAGTTCTCCCACTTAAAAAGATGAGAGAGGCCTGTAATTGTCATCATAGGTACACGTCAACTATGACAGACAAAATGAGATTTTTTTTCTCCAGAAAATCACATTGTAGGATTTTTTATGAATTTATTTGCAAATTATGGTGGAAAATAAGTATTTGGTCAATAACAAAAGTTTCTCAATACTTTGTTATATACCCTTTGTTGGCAATGACACAGGTCAAACGTTTTCTGTAAGTCTTCACAAGGTTTTCACACACTGTTGCTGGTATTTTGGCCCATTCCTCCATGCAGATCTCCTCTAGAGCAGTAATGTTTTGGGGCTGTCGCTGGGCAACACAGACTTTCAACTCCCTCCAAAGATTTTCTATGGGGTTGAGATCTGGAGACTGGCTAGGCCACTCCAGGACCTTGAAATGCTTCTTACGAAGCCACTCCTTCGTTGCCCGGGCGGTGTGTTTGGGATCATTGTCATGCTGAAAGACCCAGCCACGTTTCATCTTCAATGCCCTTGCTGATGGAAGGAGGTTTTCACTCAAAATCTCACGATACATGGCCCCGTTCATTCTTTCCTTTACACGTATCAGTCGTCCTGGTCCCTTTGCAGAGAAACAGCCCCAAAGCATGATGTTTCCACCCCCATGCTTCACAGTAGGTATGGTGTTCTTTGGATGCAACTCAGCATTCTTTGAGTTTTTACCAAAAAGTTCTATTTTGGTTTCATCTGACCATATGACATTCTCCCAATCCTCTTCTGGATCATCCAAATGCACTCTAGCAAACTTCAGACGGGCCTGGACATGTACTGGCTTAAGCAGGGGGACACGTCTTGCACTGCAGGATTTGAGTCCCTGGCGGCGTAGTGTGTTACTGATGGTAGGCTTTGTTACTTTGGTCCCAGCTCTCTGCAGGTCATTCACTAGGTCCCCCCGTGTGGTTCTGGGATTTTTGCTCACTGTTCTTGTGATCATTTTGACCCCACGGGGTGAGATCTTGCGTGGAGCCCCAGATCGAGGGAGATTATCAGTGGTCTTGTATGTCTTCCATTTCCTAATAATTGCTCCCACAGTTGATTTCTTCAAACCAAGCTGCTTACCTATTGCAGATTCAGTCTTCTCAGCCTGGTGCAGGTCTACAATTTTGTTTCTGGTGTCTTTTGACAGCTCTTTGGTCTTGGCCATAGTGGAGTTTGGAGTGTGACTGTTTGAGGTTGTGGACAGGTGTCTTTTATACTGATAACAAGTTCAAACAGGTGCCATTAATACAGGTAACGAGTGGAGGACCGAGGAGCCTCTTAAAGAAGAAGTTACAGATCTGTGAGAGCCAGAAATCTTGCTTGTTTGTAGGTGACCAAATACTTATTTTCCACCATAATTTGCGAATAAATTCATCAAAAATCCTACAATGTGATTTTCTGGATTTTTTTTCCTCAATTTGTCTGTCATAGTTGACGTGTACCTATGATGAACATTACAGGCCTCTCTCATCTTTTTAAGTGGGAGAACTTGCACAATTGGTGGCTGACTAAATACTTTTTTCCCCCACTGTACCTATAGAAAAATTTAATAACAACTCTGCATCTCTGCCCAGTCTGGCAAAAGTGGTCAAAAGGGTGTTTTGCAGAGCCACTGGGGATGCTAGTGTGTGGAGGATATTCTCCGCTGCTGGCCTGTTCTCCAGGCACCATCGCATGAGCCTGAAGCCACAGACTGGCCAAACTCGTGTTTCTAAAAATGAATTCTCAAAATGAATTCAAAGGCACTAAGTCATTTTTTGTTTAATTTGTATTTAATTCTAAGTAAGTCACAGCCTACTGTATATGCGCAATTTATAGACTAGAATGATTTAATACAACTAAATGTTTAAATGCTGAGCCCTTTATGTCCCTACCAGCCTATTGTGTCGCATTCGCAAATGCTTCCCAATGTATTTCTTTGTAGGCTATAGCCTTTAAATAATATAGCCTAAATAATTCATTTTTGTTCCTTCTTAGGAACAACCATATAGGGCAATGGGTTCTATAATTGATTTAAGTATTTTTTGGATGTCGCGTTTTATGTTCCTTTTGATGGCAGCCTTGTGGAAGTTACCTGTGGTGTTGTTACAGGAGGCAGGCTCCCTGTCTGGCTCCTGACCTATTTAGTGTTTATATGCTGTCTAATATGGCATGTAGCTTATTTGAAAGGATGTGCGCTTCTTACATTCACCTTTTCATGTTTATTAAAATAATTTTCATTCAAATCCATATGATTTCGTTTTAATTCTTAAAAACCAAATGGTAGGTCCATGTAGTCACAAATTGATGGGGGTTGGTTAATTTGTGATTTATGTAATGAATGGAGCGAATTTGGAGCGGCAGTTTTTCCTGTGAGTGCACGCTTTTTAGCGGAGTTGTTGGAAAGGACATGGAGCTCAACTCCGGTCACAGGCTCTGGTCTAGATAGAATTTGTATTTGTTGTCCTGGCTACTGGACCTTATTTGGAACACCATTATTTTTGTCTTAGTAACCACGTTTCCAGCCACAGTTTTCATGCGAGTAAAGCCATATCGTAAAGTAATGTGGTATATATCATACCACAGCTGTGGTGGAAACAGGAAGTTTCGGTACAATTTTATAAATGCTGACAGATAATCTGTTCATTCGACATGGTGGGATCTTTTTGTGTCTAAAGTATATTATGCGAGAAATGCCAGTAGAAACGCCTTTGTGCAAATACTGTTATAATAACCATCATATCGAAGCAAACTTGGAATCACATGATGATATGGTGTGTGGTCCTCCCACTACGACTCGGGAAACCATGCAGTTTATTAGGCTACAGATAAAGTAAATGATGAGGAACTTCACAGGGTGGTGAAAGTGCACATTATGAGCTTGATTCTCCATGACATGATGATCGATGCTTGACTGCTGTTTGACAATCCATAATAATCTCATCATGTAGACTCGGTCCCGTGTGGCTCAGTTGGTAGAGCATGGCGCTTGCAACGCCAGGGTTGTGGGTTCAATTCTCACGGGGGGGCAGTACGAAGACGTATGAAAATGTATGCACTCACTACTTACTGTCAATCGCTCTGAATAAGAGCATCTGCTAAATGACTAAAATGTAAAATGTAGCCTGCTCATACAGCCTACCTGCACTGTATCTGCCAGCTGTTGGCTAGAGCGCATATGCCAAGGCTAGAGTAGGCACATTTGCTATTTAACGCAACCGTTTTTGTGACAAAACTATCTGTAGAGTTGAAAATGCAATGGCAACACATTGAACTTTAGATTTTTATTCGGTACAAAATTACATTTTGTGTGCACTATGTCATCACGCACTGATTTTTCTCCACAACAACTCAGTTTGATGGAAACACACCACTGGAGGGAAAATGTTCATTTTCATTATGCAGATTTTAGAATATTCACATGATAATCTGTTGCCAATTGGATGGGAACCTAGTTACTGAAATTCACTGTCAGGGCCCAAGTCTGACAGAACACACTGTCCCTCTTTTTAATGTGCCTCCATCTAATCATACAAAATCAATCATAATCAATTAAAGAGAAATTGCAGAAAGGCAGAGTGGAAGTGGAGAAAGTCAAAGTTGCAGGTCCATTATGATATTCTGAGAGAGCAACTTGGCAAACATAACAAGGCAATTAGAAATGCCAGACGGGCTCATTTTTCTAACTTGATCACTATTAATTAGAATAATTTCAGTGCTCTTCTCAACCGTTGATGGCCTGATAAATTCTACCTCCGCAAACCTATGTGATCTAAATAAGTACATAAGTATTCAGACCCTTTGCAATGAGACTTGAAATTGAGCTCAGTTGCATCCTGTTTCCATTGATCATCCTTAATGTTTATACCACTTGATTGGAGTCCACCTGTGGTAAATTCAATTGAATTGGACATGATTTGGAAAAGGCACACACCTGTCTATATAAGGTACCACAGTTGACAGTGCATATCAGAGCAAAAACCAAGCCATGAGGTCGAAGGAATTGTCCATAGAGCACCGAGACAGGATTGTGTCAAGGCACAGATCTGGGGAAGGATACCAAAAAAGTTCTGCAGCATTGAAGGTCCCCAAGAACACAGTGGCCTCCATCATTCTTAAATGGAAGAAGTTTGGAACCACCAAGACTCTTCCTAGAGCTGGCCGCCCGGCCAAACTGAGCAATCGGGGAGAAGGATCAGGGAGGTGACCAAGAACCTGATGGTTACTCTGACAGAGCTCCAGAGTTCCTCTGTGGAGATGGGATAACCTTCCAGAAGGACAACCATCTCTGCAGCACTCCATCAATCAGGCCTTTATGGTAGAATGGCCAGACGGAAGCCACTCCTCAGTAAAAGGCACATGACAGCCCGCTTGGAGTTTGCCAAAAGGCACTTAAAGACTCTGACCATGAAACACGATTCTCTGGTCTGATGAAATCAAGATTGATCTCTTTGGCATGAATGCTAATCGTCACGTCTGGAGGAAACCTGGCACCATCCCTACGGTGAAGCATGGTGGTGGCAGCATCATGCTGTGGTGATGTTTTTCAGCGGCAGGGACAGGGAGACTAGTCAGGATCAAGGGAAAGCTGAACGGAGCAAAGTACAGAGAGATCCTTGATGAAAACCTGCTCCAGAGCGCTCAGGACCTCAGACTTGGGTGAAGGTTCACCTTCCAACAGGACAACAACCCTAAGCACACAGCCAAGACAACGCAGGAGTGGCTTCAGTACAAGTCTCTGAATGTCCTTTAGTGGCCCAGCCAGACTCCGGACTTGAACCCGATCTAACATCTCTGGAGAGACCTGAAAATAGCTGTGCAGCCACACTCCCCATCCAACCTGACAGAGCTTGAGAGTTTCTGCAGAGAAGAATGGGAGAAACTCCCCAAGTACAGGTGTGCCAAGCTTGTAGCGTCATACCCAAGAAGACTCGAGGCTGTAATCGCTGCCAAAGGTGCTTCAACAAAGTACTGAGTAAAGGGACTGAATACTTATGTAAATGTATTATTTCAGTTTTTTTATTTTTAATACATTTGTAAAAACTTCAAAACTGTTTTTGCTTTGTCATTATGGGGTATGGTGTGTAGATTGAAGGGGGAAAAAACAATTTTAATCCATTTTAGAATATGGCTGTAACGTAACAAAATGTAGAAAAAGTCAAGGGGTCTGAATACTTTCCCGAATGCACTGTATATGTTACCCCTTGGCAGCGTTATCAGAAAGCACAGCATTGATTTTTCACTGCTACGCAGACGATGCACAACATAACATTTGTCACCAGAGGATTTTAGCTCCGCAGATAAATTATTAGACTGTATTAGTGTTTTTAAAATACTTGGATAGCTCACAACTTCCTCCAGCTAAATCAAAACAAGACCGAGGTACTTATTGTTGGAGCCAAAGCACAGCGAGCGAATCATCTGGCCGCACATTGTAATTCACGGGCAATAAAGATAAAACACCAGGTAAAAAACCTAGGTGTTATTTTAGATTCTGAACTACATTTCAAATCACACATTAGGAATGTGACCAAAATTAGCTTTTTACCACCTGAGCAACATTGCCAAAGTGCAGATGTTTCTCTATCAGGCTGATACAGAGACTCATCCATGCTTTTATTACAAGCAGGCTTGACTACCATAATGCTGTCCTGTCTGGTCTACCCACGAAAGCCATTGGTCAACTGCAAAGCATACAGAATGCTGCAGCACATGTACAGACCAAGACCAGATGGAGAGCGCACACACACCGGTTTTAAGGTCTCTACACTGCCTGTTGGTTTTAAATCAATCCAAGATTGTGCACCCCATTACAGTGGGGAAAAAAAGTATTTAGTCAGCCACCAATTGTGCAAGTTCTCCCACTTAAAAAGATGAGCGAGGCCTGTAATTTTCATCATATGTACACGTCAACTATGACAGACAAAATGAGAAGAAAATCCAGAAAATCACATTGTAGGATTTTTTATGAATTTATTTGCAAATTATGGTGGAAAATAAGTATTTGGTCAATAACAAAAGTTTCTCAATACTTTGTTATATACCCTTTGTTGGCAATGACACAGGTCAAACGTTTTCTGTAAGTCTTCACAAGGTTTTCACACACTGTTGCTGGTATTTTGGCCCATTCCTCCATGCAGATCTCCTCTAGAGCAGTGATGTTTTGGGGCTGTCGCTGGGCAACACGGACTTTCAACTCCCTCCAAAGATTTTCTATGGGGTTGAGATCTGGAGACTGGCTAGGCCACTCCAGGACTTTGAAATGCTTTTTACGAAGCCACTCCTTCATTGCCCGGGCGGTGTGTTTGGGATCATTGTCATGCTGAAAGACCCAGCCACGTTTCATCTTCAATGCCCTTGCTTATGGAAGGAGGTTTTCACTCAAAATCTCACAATACATGGCCCCATTCATTCTTTCCTTTACACGGATCAGTCGTCCTGGTCCCTTTGCATAAAAACAGCCCCAAAGCATGATGTTTCCACCCCCATGCTTCACAGTAGGTATGGTGTTCTTTGGATGCAACTCAGCATTCTTTGTCCTCCAAACACGACGAGTTGAGTTTTTACCAAAAAGTTCTATTTTGGTTTCACCTGACCATATGACATTCTCCCAATCCTCTTCTGGATCATCCAAATGCACTCTAGCAAACTTCAGATGGGCCTGGACATGTACTGGCTTAAGCAGGGGGACACGTCTGGCACTGCAGGATTTGAGTCCCTGGCGGCGTAGTGTGTTACTGATGGTAGGCTTTGTTACTTTGGTCCCAGCTCTCTGCAGGTCATTCACTAGTTCCCCCCGTGTGGTTCTGGGATTTTTGCTCACTGTTCTTGTGATCATTTTGACCCCACGGGGTGAGATCTTGCGTGGAGCCCCAGATCGAGGGAGATTATCAGTGGTCTTGTATGTCTTCCATTTCCTAATAATTGCTCCCACAGTTGATTTCTTCAAACCAAGCTGCTTACCTATTGCAGATTCAGTCTTCCCAGCCTGGTGCAGGTCTACAATTTTGTTTTTGGTGTCCTTTGACAGCTCTTTGGTCTTGGCCATAGTGGAGTTTGGAGTGTGACTGTTTTGAGGTTGTGGACAGGTGTCTTTTATACTGATAACAAGTTCAAACAGGTGCCATTAATACAGGTAACGAGTGGAGGACAGAGGAGCCTCTTAAAGAAGAAGTTACAGGTCTGTGAGAGCCAGAAATCTTGCTTGTTTGTAGGTGACCAAATACTTATTTTCCACCATAATTTGCAAATAAATTTATTAAAAATCCTACAATGTGATTTTCTGGAGAAAAAAATTCTCAATTTGTCTGTCATAGTTGACGTGTACCTATGATGAAAATTACAGGCCTCTCTCATCTTTTTAAGTGGGAGAACTTGCACAATTGGTGGCTGACTAAATACTTTTTTCCCCCACTGTACATGTCAGACATGCTTTTAAGTTATGTACCCAGTAGGTCCCTCAGGTCCTCTGGCACTGGCCTTTTAACTATTCCAAAGCCAAGAGGCATGGAGAGGCAGTCTTTAGTTATTATGCCCCCAGCCTCTGGAATAGCCTGCCAGAAAACCTGAGGGGGGCCGAAACTGTGGACATATTTAGAAGATATTAAAATACATATTTTTTTATTTGCTTTTCCTTATGGTGCTTAGTCATTCAATTTGTCATTCTTTAGGATTTTATCTTATGTTTGTTGTTTAGTAAATATTTCAGCTTTTATTTTCATGTTTTATTTGTTTTTTCCTGTGAAGCACATTGCGTTGCATTCCATGTCTGAAATGTGCTGTATAAATAAAGCTTGATTTGATTTAGTCAGCTGTGACATTACTGGTGCTATAACTTAATTAGAGTGGCCGGGCTGAGTGAGTGCCCCAACCAGTGAGTGCACCAACCAGAGTGAGTGAGCCCTTTACGGTGTGATCTGGAGTCCATTCGGGGGCTGCGGCATGGCGGATGGTGTTTTCAGCTCACCTCGCCAACAGTTAGTTCTCTCTTCCACATTATAGCTATTTTTTATTTAACTACTTTTTAGCATAGTGCACAGTGATTATGAGAGGAAACGCAGCCGGCATTCGTTTACAACCGCCGACAAATCAAACTTGCTTCCATCCGAGCCGACCAAAGGGCCCCCGCCGAGCTGCGGGGTCATCACCACGCCGCCACGGCCTTCTGCCATTAGGAACACAGAGACAGAATAAATTCCATTAAGGCCTTCCATTTACACCCTGCCCGCCACATTGCCCCTCTGTAATTATGCAGAGAGGGAAAAAAACGAAAGTACGTTACTACACTTTAATTTGAATTCCTCTTTAACCCTCTGTGTTCTTCATAATAGTTCAGTTTATTGTAATTTGTTCCGCTCCAGGCAATGAGTCATAAAAAAGGCATTTGGATGTAAAGCAAATGTACAACAAGCCCCTCCCTCCATCTCTCCCTCTTTCCGTATTCCTCCCTTCTCGTCCTCTACCCCAACCATCCATCCTATTGGCTCAGTAGCGTTTGGCTCGTAGAAAATGAGGAATGATTACATGGCACACTTTTTAGTGTCCCTACTATAAAGCTGGCGCAGAGAAACCATAATGGGGTGGAATGAGTCAGGTTGGCCAACGTGCCAGACGTTTTCTTTGGCACGACCGCCGGGTCCAGCGCACACTTGGGGCGTATATGACACAAACTTACCCCGCGGATATTTATGGGGGAGATATTATTTCTCATTAAGCACACATTAAATCATAATCGAGAAATGTAAGGAGGGCTCATGTTTCTCATCAGTGTGCTTCAGTCCTGGGCCCAAGTTCAAGTTTCAATTATTTGACATTAGGTAGCCATTAGTCAACCGTAACTATTCTCAGAAACCTGTGGTTTCTCTTCCCAAGTCATGTTTGTCTGTTAACAAGTTGTACTCAGTTCAGTTTTCGCTCCGTTTTCCTCCACCATTCTTATACCGTCCTACTCTGTCAATCTGATATAAGGTCAGTAATAGTGCCAGGCCAGTCTGTCCCATCTAGATGGACATCGCACCGTTCCTCTAGATCTCACCTCTGTGTTGAGGCCCACCGATGGAGCTGAGATTAGCAAACCAGTCTGTTACCAACTTCAGTCACAGGTACTATAGCTAGACTCGTATCAAAGGTATCTAATTCCTAGGTGTGAGTCCAGCCCCTGTTCTGCTCAGATCAGAGAGTTTGTTTTCAATGTTATGTACTGTACACTCTCTCTGGCTCTCGCAAAGGGACTATGTCTTAGGGGAGCATGTTTCCCTGTTGCAATAGATGTTTATGTTTCGGTAATTAATGAATTAATGCGAGTCAGGAAGAGGGTAGAGGAGTAAGTTATTTGATCATTAAAATAGTATTTTAAGGTATCAGGTGCAGTCAGTGTATTGTTATTCAAACTTTTTAAATTGGTGTCATTAAGCACCTAACGGAAGAAAACGGACTGAAACCGTTAGGGATTACCTGAACTTGTCCAATAGGAAATGCTAGCTTTCCGTTGCAAAACGTTTTGCTACGGTATGCCCTAATAATGAATACGACCCTGATCTAAGAACTGCAGTAGAGGGCGTAAATTAGCCTCTTTCACAATCACAACGATGTTAATAGACTAAGAAGAATGAAGAATGGCGCCGGAGGAGATTGCTCCCGTTTTACGGGCCCTAACCAATTCTGCTATAGTGTGTTTTTTCGCGTTATTTGTAACTTATTTTGTACATAATGTTTCTGCCACTGTCTCTTATGACTGAAAATAGCTTCTGGATATCAGGACAGCGATCACTCACCTCATACTGGACAAATCTTTTTTTATTTAACTAGTCAGACGCAAAGGATTTTCTTCAGACACCCGACAAGGCCCAAATCCCCGTCATTCGCATGAGAAAGAGACGGAGATATCGGGGACGTAGGTTGGGGTGCCTTATAAGGATCCAACGGCGAGTGGGTAATCTGCCTCTACCATCAGTCCTATTAGCCAACGTACGATCACTGGATAACAAAATAGACAACTACGATCATGGATATCCTACCAACGGGACATTAAAAACTGTAATATCTTATGTTTCACCGAGTCGTGGCTGAACGACAAAATGGATAACATACAGTTGGCGGGATATACGCTGCATCGTCAAGATAGAACAGCTGCCTCCGGTAAGACAAGGGGTGGCGGTCTGTGTATATTTGTAAACAACAGCTGGTGCACGAAATCTAATATTAAGGAAGTCTCAAGGTTTTGCTCGCCTGAGGTAGAGTATCTCATGATAAGCTGTAGACCACGCTATTTACCAAGAGAGTTTTCATCTATATTTTTCATAGCTGTCTATTTACCAACACAAACCGATGCTGGCACTAAGACCACACTCAATGAGCTGTATAAGGCCATAAGCAAACAGGGAAACGCTCATCCACAGGCGGCGCTCCTAGTGGCCGGGGACTTTAATGCAGGGAAACTTAAATCCGTTTTACCTAATTTCTACCAGTATGTTAAATGTGCAACCAGAGGAAAAAAAAACTCTAGACCACCTTTACTCCACACACAGAGACGCGCACAAAGCTCTCCCTCACCCTCCATTTGGCAAATCTGACCATAATATCCTCCTGATTCCTGCTTACAAGCAAAACTAAAGCAGGAAGCACCAGTGACTTGGTCAATAAAGAAGTGGTCAGATGACGCAGATGCTAAGCTACAGGACTGTTTTGCTAGCACAGTCTGGAATATGTTCCGGGATTCTTCCGATGGCATTGAGAAATACACCACATCAGTCACCGGCTTCATCAATAAGTGCATCAATGACGTCGTCCCCACAGTGACCGTACGTACATACCCCAACCAGAAGCCATGGATTATAGGCAACATATGCACTGAGCTAAAGGGTAGAGCTGCCGCTTTCAAGGAGCGAAACTCTAACCCGGACACTTATAAGAAATCCCGCTATGCCCTCCGACAAACCATCAAACAGGCAAAGCTTCAATACAGGACTAAGATTGAATCGTACTACACCGGCTCCGAAGGTCGTCGGATGTGGCAGGGCTTGCAAACTATTACAGACTACAAAGGGAAGCACAGCCACGAGCTGCCCAGTGACACAAGCCTACCAGACGAGCTAAATTACTTCTATGCTCAATTTGAGGCAAACAACACTGAAGCATGCATGAGAGCATCGGCTGTTCTGGACAACTGTGTGATCACGCTCTCCGTAGCCGATGTGAGTAAGACCTTTAAACAGGTCAAAATTCACGAAGCCGCAGGGCCAGACGGATTACCAGAACATATACTCCGAGCATGTGCTGACCAACTGGCAAATGTCTTCACTGACATTTTCAACCTGTCTGAGTCTGTAATATCAACATGTTTCAAGCAGACCACCATAGTCCCTGTGCCCAAGAACACTAAGGTAACCTGCCTAAATGACTACCGACCCGTAGCACTCACATCTGTAGCCATGAAGTGCTAAGAAAGGCTGGTCATGGCTCACATCAACACCATTATCCCAGAAACCCTAGACCCACTACAATTTGCATACCGCCCCAACAGATCCACAGATGATGCAATCGCTATTGCACTCCACACTGCCCTTTCCCACCTGGACAAAAGGAACACCTACGTGAGAATGATATTAATTGACTACAGCTCAGCTTTCAACAGCATATTGCCCTCAAAGCTCATCACTAAGCTAAGGATCCTGGGACTAAACACCTCCCTCTGCAACTGGATCCTGGACTTCCTGACGGGCCGCCCCCAGGTGGTAAGGGTAGTGTCATGGAAATTATTTTACACAGGGACGCTCAGTCAATCTTAAATGAATCATAGTTTATTTGTCAGCGCGCTGGAGAGGTTCCAACCAACTCAATGCACCATAGTACACGTCTGTCAGAAGCTCTGCTGGGGCAGTCCCAACAGTTGTCTTGTATACGGCTATACACTGACAAGTGTTATGTGCATGATTTAGCATAATTAATTAATCATTACCATTTTGTTTCATCCATGTGACCGACCAATACTGGTTCATAACATGTGACAGACCAACACTTACTAGGCTTCTTCTCTCTAAGCTGAGACCTTGAAACTGAGATATTTCGTTCTCAAAACAAGGTCTGGGCGTACTGCCAAATTGCAGCTACTGATAGTGAGGATTCGTTCAGTCAGCCACTTGCATGAACACATAAATTGGTTTATAGAACAGCACATGAATAGAACATAGAAATGTATAGAATAGAAAAGCACCAACATTAAAATGTCCATCACAGTAGGTAACAACACATCTGCCACGCTGATCCTCCACACGGGGGCCCCTCAGGGGTGCGTGCTCAGTCCCCTCCTGTACTCCCTGTTCACCCATGACTGCATGGCCAGGCACGACTCCAACACCATCATTTAAGTTTGCCGACGACACAACAGTGGCAGGCCTGATCACCGACAACGATGAGACAGCCTATAGGGAGGAGGTCAGAGACCTGGCCGTGTGGTGCCAGGATAACAACCTCTCTCTCAACGTGATCAAGACAAAGGAGATGATTGTGGACTACAGGAAAAAGAAGAGGACCGAGCATGCCCCCATTTTCATCGACGGGGCTGTAATGGAGCAGGTTGAGAGCTTCAAGTTCCTTGGTGTCCACATCACCAACAAACGATCATGGTCCATGCACACCAAGACAGTCGTGAAGAGGGCACGACAAAGCCTATTCCCCCTCAGACTGAAAAGATTCAGACTCAGATCCTCAAAAAGTTATACAGCTGCACCATCGAGAGCATCCTGACTGGTTGCATCACTGCCTGGTATGGCAACTGCTCGGCCTCCAACCGCAAGGCACTACAGAAGGTAGTGCGTACGGCCCAGTACATCACTCGGGCCAAGCTTCCTGCCATCTAGGACCTCTATACCAGGCGGTGTCAGAGGAAGGCCCTAATAATTGTCAGACTCCAGCCACCCTAGTCATAGACTGTTCTCTCTGCTAACGCACGGCAAGCGGTACCGGAGCACCAAGTCTAGGTCCAAAAGGCTTCTTAACAGCTTATACCCCCAAGCCATAAGACTCCTGAACAGCTAATCAAATGTCTACCTGGACTATTTGCATTGTTCCCCCACCCCATCTTTTACGCTGCTGCTACTCTCTGTTTATTATCTATGCATAGTCACTTTAACTCTACCTACATGTACATATTACCTCAATTACCTCGACTAACCTGTGCCCCTGCACATTGACTCTGTACCGGTACCCCCTGTATATAGCCTCGCTACTGTTATTTTACTGCTGCTCTTTACTTATTTGTTAAAAAAAATGTTATCAATTTTTTACTTAACCAACAATGCAGTTAAGAAAAATAAGTGTTAAGGGCTTGTAGGTAAGCATTTCACTGTAAGGTCTACACCTGTTGTATTCGGCCCATGTGACAAATACAATTTTATTTGATTATGGAAAACGTCAGATAGTTACTTCAAAGTTCATCATAATGAACCGTTTTATTAGAGAACACATTCTTCAACTGCCTCTATTAGAGAGAAAAAGTCTATACTGAGTAGCTTATCTCTCTAGGAGCACACAGTGGTAGTAGCCAGCTCCGTATGTTATCTACGTAATAGACTACATTTTATGTCTGAGTTGAGCTGCATTACATTCTGGCCTCGACAGAGATGTATTAACTAGCCGGTCGACAAATGACCTTTTGAAATGTTCTGGATCTGGACCGAGAGAAGGGGGATTCCTTCAGCTCCTCCACACCAGCTGCATACTTTTACTCGGAGTAGCAGTGGACATACGCACCCTCACTTATTCATCACCTCCAGATTTGCAGCGGAGACATGAAAGAAAGTACTCCTCTCATCTCCCAAGAACATTTTTCATCTTCCGAAAAGAACATGAGACGTCCGTTTTTCCTCCTGCTTCCGCATTCCACAGTGGAACTGAGGTTTTTTCCCTCCATCTCTCTCTCTCTCATTATCTGTCTCTGTCTCGCTCTCTCTGCTACTTTTTTACTCCTAATCCCATTGCCTGAAATGTGCCTGTGCCGTCTGAAGCCCAGCCGGTCCAGGAGAAACTGTGGTGTCTGTGAAAGCCAAGTGGAAATTAACAGAGCGAGAGAAAGACAGGCAGAGGAAGGGAGAGAGTGAGGAGGAAAAGATTAAGGCTGTAACAGTACCAGCACACTCTCCAACCTCGCTCTCTCTCTCTCAGGGCATGCTTAATGCCATTATAGTTATGTGTATCCATTTGTCTGATGTGTTGTAAAGTGTGTGTGTGTGTGTGTGTGTGTGTGTGTGTGTGTGTGTGTGTGTGTGTACGTGCATCTAATTTTTGCTACCCCAGCATTGCAGAGACTCACATATGTTGAGCTATTCTATATAATATCTTGATCTTAATGCACAGACATTGAGAGTGAAATGCATGACTATTGTTTTCCTGGTGGCGGACAGATAGACGAGGGGGAGCAGTGGAGGAGAAAGAGGAGGGAGACAGGGTAAGATGGAGAAAGAGGAGGGAGACAGGGTAAGATGGAGAAAGAGACACAGAGGCAGAGAACGAGAAAAGCGGATGAGAGCGGGAGACTGAGAGACTCGAGGGAAATACCCGAGCAATATCCCGACCAACCGGCCTCTGCCACCCTGCGCCACACAATTACAATATATCTGACAAAGATATTGAGCGCAGATCCCTTGCCATTTCTGTTGATGCACCGGCCGTCAAGAGGCCATTGCTTTATATAAAATTACAAAAAATTGCATTAATACTGTCTTATTGAAAGGTGGAGGCCCAGCCAGCCGAGGAGAATAACAATGCGTGTTTCTTTCTCCAGAGTCCTCTCCTCCTCAGATAGCAGGTGGAGGTTTGGCCGGACCATGTTGTTCAGTTAGGCTCATTACTCATTGTGCGAGAATAGAAATGGAGATTACTAGTGGGCTGCTACCTTGACATTAGGTAAAATAGAATAAATAGAAAATAAATCTGTGGATACTACAAGAAAAGCAAGGGGTTGACTGAAGCACTAGTCACTTCCTATCCTCTCAGGCTGTGCTGTTTGGAAGACGATTTTTCCCATCACATCACCTCATATGAGCACTTCGGTGACCTTCGAGACCTACATAGAGCTGTCCATGTTAGAAGAGACAAGCTTAGGGCAGGAGACAAGGCAACCTGTCTATGTTAGCACGACTCTGTCCTCAGCCACTACCCTACCAAGGCACAGTCAGGAGACTATGGCCAGGCAGTCAGCTACTGTACAGCTGTGTCTGAGGGACAGTGTCTTCCTCTTGGCCTTTTACTGAAGACAGTGAAATTCTGTCTGTCAGAATTTGGAATGTGCAGGGGACTGGTCAAGGGATGTATCACTTTAAGAGGTTTCTGTACTAGCTTTTTGGAAAGGTATATTTTTATTTAATGTATGATTTTATTTAGTTTTTTAGACAATAGACCTAGACAAAAGACAATAGACAATTTAACATTTCACAGACATGGATCCACTAAACTAGACATTACATTGGCTGGGACTTGATGCCCAACCTTAAACATAAAGAAAAAAGACAAAGACAAAAAACACCAACTCAGACATGCATACATTTCAACAAACATTAATGACATATTTGCTCAAACCTACATGTTCCCACAGTATCCATACCCATCTTGTTTGTTCTCATAAGATTTGTTTAAAAAAAAAATTTAATACTTCATGCCATAATGGCTTCAAATTGTGCCATTTTATTATCTGTAGCCCACATTTGTTCAATATTTTAAATAATAATTAATTTCATTCATCCACTGTCTTAACGATGGAGGATCATTTTATTTCCAGTTTAAGTAAAACATTTCAAAATTATTGATGAGAAAATAATGGTCCAACCCCCTTGGGTATCTCATCGCACTCTCATGCCATGTCTTGAAATATGCAGATAGACGGATTGAAAGTAAATATACATTGCAAATCTTCTGATAGCCAACTTTCTAACACCACCTATAATTTTTGGACTTTATAGCACTCCCAGAAGGCATGAATTATTGAGTCATTGTTTGTTTTACACTTACGACATTTAGAATTTGTGAATTTTTTTTCTCTTGTATAATAAAGTCTGTACATTAGTTTATACTGGATTAAGCGTACATTGTCGTTAACTGTAATTTCGTTAGTTATGTTCCAACACTCCCTCAATCTTGTGCCCAAATCAGTTATTTTTAGGTCTTGGTTCCAAAAAAGGTATATATTGTGATGTTCTACCTTTTGCAAAGGATATTGCGGCAAGGTGTGGGTCGGCTTATCCATATAGCCCTACATGGAAACAGTGAATGCAGGATTGTACCAAACCTGTTTTAATTATGTATATCACATGTTGTATTTACCCATTTTCAAAGTATTTTTCTGTCCATTCTCACCTTCACCCCTTTTTATTAGCCCTTATGAACCTTTAAAAAATACTGTTGCTTTGAAGTCATCCCAACGCTTTGAAAACAACCCCTTACTCTGAACCATAAATTACCTTGATCTCATTACATTGCTCTGGCCTTAATGAATTTACCTTGGGCTACTGTCATATTCTGTCAAATTGCAGATTGGTCTTTTAGGGTATATGCTGTACACTACTGCTAGATACTATACTGTATATGTAGAATACTTCTATGGTATACTACTACTACAACTACAACTGGTGACCCCAGGGGGATGGATATTCTCATCTAAATCTTATTTGGTCTTATTGGGGTCAAGGGGATCACCAAGTCCAGTGGAGAGATCGATCTCACTCACACACACACACTTCTTATATCTCCCTTCCCTCTCTTGACAAAACCTGTCATAACAATAAAAAATGCAGGATGTCCGACTATTTTATGAAGTCTGAAAATGAAATGGGTCCATAAATCACAGGGAATCATTAAGTGTTTCCCATGTTTAATTTAGGAACGAGATATGGAGACTAAAGCGCTGACTCCACTGCTACCAGTGCGGAGGATCCGGTACTTGGACTACATAGACCTACATTTTAGAAACTAGTATGTAGCCTCATAATGTATAACGAGCCTTATAATGCTATATGCACAGTGACCACCTTCGAGAACTCATTAAACTAATACATGATACAGATGTAGGATCTTAATTTGACCAGTTTCCCACAGCAGGAAAATAATCCTGCAGCAACAGGAAATGTGAATTATTCGATTATAATTATTGGATGTTTTGTAGGGGTTGATAGATTTTTTTGTTAGGGCAAATCAAGTCTGCAATTTTAAAGTGGAAATTACAAACTTTAGAAGCCTTTTTAAACCTTGAATATAATGTGGTGATCAAATAAGATCCTATACAGTGGGGGAAAAAAGTATTTAGTCAGACACCAATTGTGCAAGTTCTCCCACTTAAAAAGATGAGAGAGGCCTGTAATTTTCATCATAGGTACACGTCAACTATGACAGACAAATTTAGAAGAAAAAAATCAAGAAAATCACATTGTAGGATTTTTAATGAATTTATTTGCAAATTATGGTGGAAAATAAGTATTTGGTCACCTACAAACAAGCAACATTTCTGGCTCTCACAGACCTGTAACTTCTTCTTTAAGAGGCTCCTCTGTCCTCCACTCGTTACCTGTATTAATGGCACCTGTTTGAACTTGTTATCAGTATAAAAGACACCTGTCCACAACCTCAAACAGTCACACTCCAAACTCCACTATGGCCAAGACCAAAGAGCTGTCAAAGGACACCAGAAACAAAATTGTAGACCTGCACCAGTCTGGGATGACTGAATTTGCAATAGGTAAGCAGCTTGGTTTGAAGAAATCAACTGTGGGAGCAATTATTAGGAAATGGAAGACATACAAGACCACTGATAATCTCCCTCGATCTGGGGCTCCACGCAAGATCTCACCCCGTGGGGTCAAAATGATCACAAGAACGGTGAGCAAAAATCCCAGAACCACACGGGGGGACCTAGTGAATGACCTGCAGACAGCTGGGACCAAAGTAACAAAGCCTACCATCAGTAACACTCTACGCCGCCAGGGACTCAAATCCTGCAGTGCGAGACGTGTCCCCCTGCTTAAGCCAGTACATGTCCAGGCCCGTCTGAAGTTTGCTAGAGTGCATTTGGATGATCCAGAAGAGGATTGGGAGAATGTCATATGGTCAGATGAAACCAAAATAGAACTTTTTGGTAAAAACTCAACTCGTCGTGTTTACATTTACATTTACATTTACATTTTAGTCATTTAGCAGACGCTCTTATCCAGAGCGACTTACAGTTAGTGAATACATATATTTTTATACTGCCCCCCCGTGGGAATCGAACCCACAACCCTGGCATTGCAAACGCCATGCTCTATCAACTGAGCTACATCCCTGCCGGCCATTCCCTCCCCTACCCTGGACGACGCTGGGCCAATTGTGCGCCGCCCATGAGTCTCCCGGTCGCGGCCGGCTGCGACAGAGCCTGGATTCGAACCAGGATCTCTAGTGGCACAGTTAGCACTGCGATGCAGTGCCTTAGACCACTGCGCCACTCAGGAGTTTGTTTGGAGGACAAAGAATGCTGAGTTGCATCCAAAGAACACCATACCTACTGTGAAGCATGGGGGTGGAAACATCATGCTTTGGGGCTGTTTTTCTGCAAAGGGACCAGGACGACTGATCCGTGTAAAGGAAAGAATGAATGGGGCCATGTATCGTGAGATTTTGAGTGAAAACCTCCTTCCATCAGCAAGGGCATTGAAGATGAAACGTGGCTGGGTCTTTCAGCATGACAATGATCCCAAACACACCGCCCGGGCAACGAAGGAGTGGCTTCGTAAGAAGCATTTCAAGGTCCTGGAGTGGCCTAGCCAGTCTCCAGATCTCAACCCCATAGAACATTTTTGGAGGGAGTTGAAAGTCTGTGTTGCCCAGCGACAGCCCCAAAACATCACTGCTCTAGAGGAGATCTGCATGGAGGAATGGGCCAAAATACCAGCAACAGTGTGTGAAAACCTTGTGAAGACTTACAGAAAACGTTTGACCTGTGTCATTGCCAACAAAGGGTATATAACAAAGTATTGAGAAACTTTTGTTATTGACCAAATACTTATTTTCCACCATAATTTGCAAATAAATTCATTAAAAATCCTACAATGTGATTTTCTGGATTTTTTTTTTCTCATTTTGTCTGTCATAGTTGACGTGTACCTATGATGAAAATTACAGGCCTCTCTCATCTTTTTAAGTGGGAGAACTTGCACAATTGGTGGCTGACTAAATACTTTTTTCCCCCACTGTAAATGCTTTAGCACACTATGCAAAACTAATATGCGATCTAGGTGTAGACATATTTTATACAGTCAGAATGAATTAAAGATGCGTGTAGATATAGTATTTATTCACAAAATATGTTTACGAGAGCAAAATTATTGATTTAGATACAATTAGGTTAAATGGAATCGACGCGAGAGAGACAAATAGAGTACATATTTAATTGGAGTAGATCCAGTGTACGTACTTATTTTAGATTATAATATGCGTATAGTAACAGTAAATACTGAATTAATTGATAGGTCCTTCCATCTCTATCACTCTCACTCTCTCTCTCTCACACACACACTCTCACACACACACACACACACACACACACACACACACACACTCTCACACACACACACACACACACACACACACACACACACACACACACACACACACAAAAAGAGAGTAGCTGGATACGGATGGGAATCATCATGGGGCTCAGAGGGTAGAGGGAGTGAGTGTGTGTGTGTGTTACTGATTTGTATAAGGCCTACATTAGGGAGCCCTTTGATCCACAGGGCTCCCTTTTGCCCTACAGAAATGCAATTAAAATTGTGTGTGTGAAGGAACATCACGTTATAAACACCATTCTGACATGGCTTAAATTATGAATATGTTTTGCTCTAGGGGGGTAGATGGGGGCGTACCCCCTGTGCCCCCCACCTCAGATATGTGTGCGTTAGGGCTACACAATTAATCGAATTCACATATAAATCGCAATATTGACATGTGCAATATCCATATCGCAAGAGATATCCATATTCCAATATTTTAAAAGGCCACTCAGCCGCGTGTAACATCCATTTTTATAGTTGTCATCTGTCTCCCTCTCTCCTCTTAAGGCTGTTTCTCACACTCAAGCAGTGCAGTTCCTCCTCCCCGCTGTTAGAATTAATATAAGTTTGCATGCTGTTCTGTTAGGTCAAATGCAGTCAACACATTGTTCCAAACAAGAACGATGCTGCTTTCCACTTTTGTTTCTTAATGCCTTCAGAAAGTATTCACACCCTTTGACTTTTTCCACATTTTGTTGTGTAACAGCCTGGGGGAGAGAGAAAGAGGGGGGAGACTGAGGAGTTTTCGGGGCTAGTGACTCCACAGAGGACAGGAGACTGCTGAGCAGAGAGCTCAGATAATGAGGCCACTCAGTTCAGCCTCTTACTCCAGAGTAAATACATTATATTCACTAAAGACTCCAAGGAAAGACACTACCCACCGAAGACTCCTTTGGAGTAAAGACTACTGTACGGTGCCTTCAGAAAGTATTCACACCCCTTGACTTTTTCCAAATGTTGTTACAGACTGAATTTTAAATGGTTTAAATTGAGATGTTTTGTCACTGGCCTACACACAATACCCCATAATGTCAAAGTGGAGTTATGTATTACAAATGAATTAACAATTAAAAGCTGAAATGTCTTGAGTCAATAAGTATTCAACCCCTTTGTTATGGCAAGCCTAAATAAGTTCAGGAGTAAACATTTGCTTAAGTCACAAGTTGCATGGACTCACTCTGTGTGCAATAATGTTTAACATGATTTTTGAATGACTACCTCATCTCTGTACCCCACACATACAATTATCTCTAAGGTCCCTCAGTCGAGCAGTGGATTTGCAGTGAATTTCACAGATTCAACCAGTCTTTGTGGTTGAATCTGTGAAATTCACTGCAAATCCACTGCTCGACTGGGAGTTTTTCCAATGCCTCGCAAAGAAGGGCAACTATTGGTAGATGGGTAAAAAATAAAAAAGAAGGCATTGAATATCCCTTTGAGCATGGTGAAGTTATTAATTACACTTTGGATGGGGTATCAATACACCCAGTCACTACAAAGATACAGGCGTCCTTCCTAACTCAGTTGACGGAGAGGAAGGAAACCGCTCAGGGATTTCACCGTGAGGCCAATGGTGACTTTAAAATAGAGTTTAATGGCTGTGATAGGAGGAAACTGAGGCTGGATCAACAACATTGTAGTTACTCCACAATACTAACCTAAATGTCAGTGAAAAGAAGGAAGCCTGTATAAAATAAAACAATATTGCAACGCATGCATCCTGTTTGCAATTAGGCACTAAAGTAAAACTGCAAAAAATGTGGCAAAGAAATTTACTTTATGTCCTGAATACAAAGTGGTTTGGGGCAAACACAACACATCACTGAGTACCACTCTACATATTTTCAAGCATGGTGGTGGCTGCATCATGTTATGGGTATGCTTGTCATCGGCAAGGACTAGGGAGTATCTTAGGATAAAAATAAATGGAATAAAGCTAAGCACAGGCAAAATCCTAAAGGAAAACCTGGTTCAGTCTGCTTTCCAACAAACACTGGGAGACAAATTCACCTTTTCAGCATGACAATAACCAAAACACAAGGCCAAATATACACTGGAGTTGCTTACCAAGATGACATTGAATGTTCCTGAGTGGCCTAGTTACAGTTTTGACATAAATCTGCTTAAATGTATGGCAAGACTTGAAATGGCTGTTTAGCAATGAACAACAACCAATTTGACAGAGCTTGAAGAATTAAAAAAAAAAAAATGTGCAAAGCTCTTAGACTTACCCAGAAAGACTCACAGCTCTAATCGCTGCCAAAGGTGATTCTGATATGTATTGACTCAGTGGTGAGAATGCTTATGCAAATTGGATATTTCTGTATTTTATTTTCAATAAATGTGCAGAAATTTCTAAAAACATGTTTTCACTTTGTCATTATGGGGTGTTGTGTGTTGATGGGTGAGGAAAAAATAACAATTTAATCCATTTTAAATTCGGGCTGTAACAACAAAATGTGGAATAAATCAAGGGGTATGAATACTTTCTGAAGGCACTGTATATCATTCTATTTCTATGATTCCAACAGTTCACCAAAGTGTTTTGATCTATATCGCAAGTCAAATCGCAATCACAATATTTAGTAAAAAGAAATCGCAATTGCCCATATCGTGCAGCCCTAGTGTGAGTGCATACGTTAATGCATGCGTGTGTGTGTGTATGGTATAAGGGGGTGTCGGCTGGGCCTCCTCAGAAAGAGAAACTCTGCAGAAGGAGGGTGGAGCTGCCGCTCAGCCCCGCCCAGTACAGCGTGTGTAGAAGTGAAGTCCTGTTAACCTCCATTAGCCTCCTCCAGTAGAGCGGAATTAGCAGAATACAAATGCCATTTTCTTAGGTCTCCACTGAATAGCCTCCTCTCCTCCTCTCCACAGAACTGCTGACAAAGGACCTGCAGAGAAAAAAAAAATAATTGGGTGGGGAAGCAGGTGTTTATGGAATGCTAAGCACCTCTGCTTTAATATATTATATGCAAACTATTAATGATAGGAATACATTAAAGGTATTTGGCAGGGTTTAATTGTTGCATTTTTGGGGTGTGTGGTGGCTGATAGAAATGTGGCTGTTGGTAGTGTTTGACCTTGAAGAAATAAGGTCTTGGACTCGCACATACAGTGGGGAAAAAAAGTATTTAGTCAGCCACCAATGTGCAAGTTCTCCCACTTAAAAAGATGAGAGAGGCCTGTAATTTTCATCATAGGTACACGTCAACTATGACAGACAAAATGAGAGAGAAAAAATCCAGAAAATCACATTGTAGGATTTTTAATGAATTTATTTGCAAATTATGGTGGAAAATAAGTATTTGGTCAATAACAAAAGTTTCTCAATACTTTGTTATATACCCTTTGTTGGCAATGACACGGGTCAAACGTTTTCTGTAAGTCTTCACAAGGTTTTCACACACTGTTGCTGGTATTTTGGCCCATTCCTCCATGCAGATCTCCTCTAGAGCAGTGATGTTTTGGGGCTGTCGCTGGGCAACACGGACTTTCAACTCCCTCCAAAGATTTTCTATGGGGTTGAGATCTGGAGACTGGCTAGGCCACTCCAGGACCTTGAAATGCTTCTTACGAAGCCACTCCTTCGTTGCCCGGGCGGTATGTTTGGGATCATTGTCATGCTGAAAGACCCAGCCACGTTTCATCTTCAATGCCCTTGCTGATGGAAGGAGGTTTTCACTCAAAATCTCACGATACATGGCCCCATTCATTCTTTCCTTTACACGGATCAGTCGTCCTGGTCCCTTTGCAGAAAAACAGCCCCAAAGCATGATGTTTCCACCCCCATGCTTCACAGTAGGTATGGTGTTCTTTGGATGCAACTCAGCATTGTCCTCCAAACACGGCGAGTTTAGTTTTTACCAAAAAGTTATATTTTGGTTTCATCTGACCATATGACATTCTCCCAATCCTCTTCTGGATCATCCAAATGCACTCTAGCAAACTTCAGATGGGCCTGGACATGTACTGGCTTAAGCAGGGGGACACTTCTGGCACTGCAGGATTTTAGTCCCTGGCGGCGTAGTGTGTTACTGATGGTAGGCTTTGTTACTTTGGTCCCAGCTCTCTGCTGGTCATTCACTAGGTCCCCCCGTGGGGTTCTGGGATTTTTGCTCACCATTCTTGTGATCATTTTGACCCCACGGGGTGAGATCTTGCGTGGAGCCCCAGATCGAGGGAGATTATCAGTGGTCTTGTATGTCTTCCATTTCCTAATAATTGCTCCCACAGTTGATTTCTTCAAACCAAGCTGCTTACCTATTGCAGATTCAGTCTTCCCAGCCTGGTGCAGGTCTACAATTTTGTTTCTGGTGTCCTTTGACAGCTCTTTGGTCTTGGCCATAGTGGAGTTTGGAGTGTGACTGTTTGAGGTTGTGGACAGGTGTCTTTTATACTGATAACAAGTTCAAACAGGTGCCATTAATACAGGTAACAAGTGGAGGACATAGGAGCCTCTTAAAGAATAAGTTACAGGTCTGTGACAGCCAGAAATGTTGCTTGTTTGTAGGTGACCAAATACTTATTTTCCACCATAATTTGCAAATAAATTCATAAAAAATCCTACAATGTGATTTTCTGGAGAGAAAAAATCTCAATTTGTCTGTCATAGTACCTATGATGAAAATTACAGGCCTCTCTCATCTTTTTAAGTGGGAGAACTTGCACAATTGGTGGCTGACTAAATACTTTTTTTCACCACTGTATTTTATCTGTTTGACGTGCCATGCCATGTATTTATAATGGAACATGGCTTATATCAATGGTCAAGCCTGGCAAAATGTACTATTTGCATTTCTTATAGAGGGGCAAGTTATAGTTCAAGCTTCAAGTGCCTCCAATGCTACACTGTCCTTTAACAAGTGAAAACAGTACTGGTGGTTGGTATTGTTAGTCAGAAGGCCTCAGTCATCATTTCTATAGAAGAGCTACAGGTAGGGAGAGAGTTGGTGTTGCTAGGTTGTGCTAGGCCATAGAGAGAGCGGTAACACAGAGGGAAAAAAGATATTCTAGCACCACTCAACTTCTCATCCAGTCTCATTAGCTCTGTTCCTTCGCTCCTGTTCTCCTCCCCTCTTCTCCATCAGTCTTTCTCCTGCTATCGTCTCTCCTCTTTTCTCTTCTCCATCAGTCTCTCTCTCCTACACAGCAACATGATGGAGGAACACACCCACTCTGTCACTCAGTCTGGGCTCTGCTCTGCAGTACTGTTGGCTTGATGTCAGCGGGATTATATTTTCATCAGACAGAGAGATGTTCCAGGGAGGCATTGCACGGACTTGTTTCTATCTGTGGAACTGCAATGAAAGTGAACGGAGTCATACAAGTAACCAGTAGCCTACCATAATCTGATATCGTTCACAGAGCTGACATAGTTCTTGGCAAAGAAAGAAACACGTGTGCGCACACACACACACACACACACACACAGTGAAAGGACACACCTATACGCACACACACTTCTCTGGATCCAGAGTGACTGCAGTTAACTAGTTTATATGTTAGAAAACTGCTTTATGATTCCCAGGGGCCTCTTTGCATAATCTATAGGGAACTGTATACCCTGTTCAAATGGATAGTTATTTAAGCTTGCTAGCCTAAGTTACGCCTGACTGCATATCACTGGCAGCATAAATTGCAAAACTTCGCTCGACGTTCGCTCTTCATCGCCCCTATTGTTGGCAACTTCCCAATGGACTCTGTGTGTAGGTGTGCAGTACTGTATACGTTTGCAGTCATTTTAATCACTCTGATACCTTGGCCATTTTTACGGACTTATTCCACATACTATGTCATGGGTCTGGAGGGAGAGGCTTGTCACTGGAGAAATAAATGCAATTTACCCTGAGAGCCCAATGACGCATATGTGGCAACCCAGCACACACACATACACACCACACACTCGCTCTCTCTCTCTCTCACACACACAACACCATGTATCGCTCTCCAGAGGGGAGCCATAATCTAAATCTGTTGACAGCGAAACAAAGAGAAAACCGCAGACTGGAATCAGAAGTCAGTCTCAGGGGTTTGAATGTTGAATGGGTTAGGATCTGTCTACAGGGAAAGGAACTGTTGGAACTACCACCCACATCCTGGCATCTGTGGCCTGTGAAGAAAAAAAAACGATTTACTGTGAGTGTGTGTGTGTGTGTGTGCTCTGTAATAGCTTACAGGTGATGTACAGTAAACTAGAGTTATGTTTCCAAAGCATAGGCATAACGTAGAAAGGTCGTAGTTTGCGCTTTTCTGCATCCGGCGACTGCTGACGTGCCATGTAAACCAAAACCCACAGTTAGCCCCGGGTACGATTTTATTTAGTGACACCCTGTCTGTATTGTTTTCATTGTTTACACGCAATGTAACTGTAAACAAGAGTTTGGCGTCATCAAAAGGCCGAACCGAACTCAGTTTACCCTGTCTGCATTCCTCTGACTGATGACATGACATACTGCCCTCATTTTCTTTCTCTCGCACTCTCATCTCTCTCTCTCTCTCGCACTCTCCATCTCTCTCTCTCTCGCACTCTCCATCTCTCTCTCTCTCGCACTCTCCATCTCTCTCTCTCTCGCACTCTCCATCTCTCTCGCTCTTGCTCCCCATATCTGATGTAAACAGCTGATAATTATGTAAACTGTATGGTTTTATCATGGCAGCTCCCAAATTGCCCTGAAGTGGCTCGTTGTGTAATTGCAGGTTGGGGCAAAGCGGGGAAGGAGTCATAAGGAGTCAAGGCGGCGAAAAAGAAAGACTCTCCTCTTCGTCTTAAACGCTCCTTAAGTGCCTTGTCTAGGCCGCCGCCTCCCATCACGCCCACACCTTGATTAAGATCACCAGGAGCCAGGCAGCAATTACCCATCAGCCAGGTTGGTGATGTGTCTTGCAGAAGAGGGGGTGGAGAGAGGGGAGCGATGGGGAGAGCGAAACAAAGCAAGACAAGAAGGTGGAGAGAGAGAAAGAAAAGGGGGAATATCTGCCGCCGTCAACTGGCAGCCATCGCTAATAAAGACAACCCAGACAAAGGATCTTCATGAGTATCCTCTATTCCCCCTCTCGTCTCTCCTTTCTACCCTCCTCTTGCTTTGTTGCCATTGTCACCCGCCTTCCCTCCCCCACTTCCTACAAATTAGCGCCTGCATTTACCAATCAATCAGTAGACTGAAGGATGGAGTGGGGAAGCAGATAGAGAGCGAGAGAGAGGTATACACTGTCATTCTCATTAGGCTTCAGCCCTCCTCCCATACACACCTCACTGACTGACTGAGTCACTCGTGTTTTCATGTGAAGGTGTTGTCTGATGTATCAGATGAGTGTTATTTGGGGTGATTTCCAGAGCCAGTTGGTGCACTACCAACCTGCTCTCCACTGATCCATGAAGGCAAACTCATGTTCTCCTTCAAGTCTTAATGAAGAGTGAAATCCTGTTGTTTTACGCTGGCGGGGTTTATCCTCGTTTTTCGTCCAGTCTATCTTCGTTTCCCTGCGATCAGGGTAGACAGAGTACATTTTAATAATAATACATTGCATTTGCAGAGCGCTTTTCATTTACAGATGTTAATCACAAAGCTCTTTACAATGAGAGCAACAATTAAAAGAAAAGCTTTAATAAAAGGGCTAGAAAACATTAGGCAAGAAATGAAAAGATAACTAGCGGCCTAGTACTATACAAGATACACAAAATAATAGAGGCGACAAAGACAAAATAATAGAACTTGAAAGTAACGTATTTAGTGCCTTTGAGTGATGATTAATTGAAAGATGTAGTGAAGCAAATAATGTTAGTTAGCATGCTTGTTTTGACATACTCATCTTGTGAGGACACACACCTGGATGCACTTGGCCAGATATACAGTGGGGAGAACAAGTATTTGATACACTGCCGATTTTGCAGGTTTTCCTACTTACAAAGCATGTAGAGGTCTGTCATTTTACTTCAACTGTGAGAGATGGAATCTAAAACAAAAATCCAGAAAATCACATTGTATGATTTTTAAGTAATTAATTTGCATGACATAAGTATTTGATCACCTACCAACCAGTAAGAATTCCGGTTCTCACAGACCTGTTCGTTTTTCTTTAAGAAGCCCTCCTGTTCTCCACTCATTACCTGTATTAACTGCACCTGTTTGAACTTGTTACCTGTATAAAAGACACCTGTCCACACACTCAATCAAACAGACTCCAACCTCTCCACAATGGCCAAGACCAGAGAGCTGTGTAAGGACATCAGGGATAAAATTGTAGACCTGCACAAGGCTGGGATAGGCTACAGGACAATAGGCAAGCAGCTTGGTGAGAAGGCAACAACTGTTGGCGCAATTATTAGAAAATGGAAGAAGTTCAAGATGACGGTCAATCACCCTCGGTCTGGGGCTCCATGCAAGATCTCACCTCGTGGGGCATCAATGATCATGAGGAAGGTGAGGGATAAGCCCAGAACTATACAGCAGGACCTGATCAATGACCTGAAGAGAGCTGGGACCACAGTCTCAAAGAAAACCATTAGTAACACACTACGCCGTCATGGATTAAAATCCTGCAGCGTACGCAAGGTCCCCCTGCTCAAGCCAACGCATGTCCAGGCCCGTCTGAAGTTTGCCAATGACCATCTGGATGATCCAGAGGAGGAATGGGAGAAGGTCATGTGGTCTGATGAGACAAAAAATATAGCTTTTTGGTCTAAACGCCACTCGCCATGTTTGGAGGAAGAAGGATGAGTACAACCCCAAGAACACCATCCCAACCGTGAAGCATGGAGGTGGAAACATCATTCTTTGGGGATGCTTTTCTGCAAAGGGGACAGGACGACTGCACCGTATTGAGGGGAGGATGGATGGGGCCATGTATCGCGAGATCTTGGCCAACAACCTCCTTCCCTCAGTAAGAGCATTGAAGATGGGTCATGGCTGGGTCTTCCAGCATGACAACGACCCGAAACACACAGCCAGGGCAAGTAAGGAGTGGCTCCGTAAGAAGCATCTCAAGGTCCTGGAGTGGCCTAGCCAGTCTCCATGACCTGAACCCAATAGAAAATCTTTGGAGGGAGCTGAAAGTCCGTATTGCCCAGCGACAGCCCTGAAACCTGAAGGATCTGGAGAAGGTCTGTATGGAGAAGTGGGCCAAAATCCCTGCTGCAGTGTGTGCAAACCTGGTCAAGACCTACAGGAAACATATGATCTCTGTAATTGCAAACAAAGGTTTCTGTACCAAATATTAAGTTCTGCTTTTCTGATGTATCAAATACTTATGTCATGCAATAAAATGCAAATTAATTACTTAAAAATCATACAATGTGATTTTCTGGATTTTTGTTTTAGATTCCGTCTCTCACAGTTGAAGTGTTCCTATGATAAAAAATGACAGACCTCTACATGCTTTGTAAGTAGGAAAACCTGCAAAATCGGCAGTGTATCAAATACTTGTTCTCCCTACTGTATGTTGATGCGCATGAGCATAGACACTCTTACCACGTCATATTCTTATCAAGCCATATTCTCACACATACAGGTTTTAGGTGTCAGAGACATTAGTGCAAGGCTGAATGTCAAACATGGACTTGCTAATTGGTCAGGAAGGGTGATAATGAGCCAATGTGAGATGGACATGACTTTAGTCTTCCAGTCCTAGTCGGTATCCTGTACAGTCAGTTCCACCCAGGAGCTTTAAAATCAGATTCATATTGAGTTAATGTCTAATTGTTGTTCCTGAGAAATCTAGGTGTATTTTCAAATTAGCACCAAGGCACTCTTGGGGGAAAAAGACAGTAATTAACACTTAATTAAATAATTAACACTTTTGAATTTTTCACAAAATGCCAGATCTCAGGACAT